>NW_027507764.1:415184758-415802935 GCF_037356315.1 Lithobates pipiens
TTAAGCTGTCTCACTGGTATAGTTGGAATTTTTTTAAAAATATTCCCTAAAATCTCTGGTAGAGTGATAATTACAGCGGGAGGAAGTTCTCATAATGGAGCAGACAGAGTGGAACATCGCAGGTGGTTACTTTGATGACAAGTGTGTTTGAACCCTATAATTTGTGATCCATCCTGTCTGGTAAGAGGCTTTAATTTTGCCCTTTTGATGTAAGAGAATACACCACTGAACATCACGGATATCCATGCTTTGCACTGAAAATATACATGGACAGCCACTATATATATATATATAATATAAAATTTATTTTGACTATTTGATGTGGACTTTAATATTACAGAAAATTGTTCCTTCTTTTCACCTTACTGACTGGGGTTGTGCACTTTAATATCTATCTATCTATAATATATGTATGTTGAATTGCGTATTTAGATTTTAGGATTGCAGCTCCCTGGCTGAGTTAAACACCCCTAGTAATCTGGGTAGCAATATCTCTAAATAATGTTTGCAAATCTTCATGGGGATGCAATCTCCCCCCCCCCCCCCCTGGGGCCTTGCAGTTAACGAAAGCTGCAACCGCTGCCTGCAATTCTTCTAAGATAAACAGGGACTCTAATTCCTTGCTTTGAGAGGTAGAAAGACTCAGGAATGTGATCTCATCCAGGTAGCTGGACAACTCCCCAGATCCATACTCTGAGATCGGCCGGTACAGTGTTTTGTAGAAGTCTGCCAGCATCTTTGGTATAAGATCTGGAGAGTGGACAATCCACCCCACAGCATTCTTTATGGTTCCAATGACTGGGGACTTCTGCTCCCCGTTAGCAATTCTAGCTAGGAGTCGGTTTGTTGTCTCTCCCTCTTCAAAAAATGCTGTCTTGGAGAAAAACCTATTTTTTTCCGCTGATGAGGCCAGCAGGTGCTCATACGCAGACTGAGCCGTCTGCCAAGCCCCCTTAGCGGAGTCAGTGGGATCCTGCACATATTTCACCTCAAGGGAGGGTACTTGTAGCTCTAATGCTTCTCTTAGAGCTTCACCTTGTTAATCTCAGTACTAAGTATTCGTCTAAGATCGGTTTTAAATGCCATCCACTCATTGAGGATGGATTCTGAGTCATGTCGGACAGTAAAAAACCTCATGTCATATGCTCTCCTCTAGTTCCTCAGGGAAAGTGAATAGCTGAAGCCAAGAGGCATTACATTTCGAGTGGGCCTTTGGGAGTGTGGAAATTGGAGCTACAATAAGGTTTATTACCATGTAAGAGTGGTCACATGCATCAGGGCTTGTAAGAAATATCTGAAACTGAGGGGAGCATAGCTGAGTTTCCCACTGCTAAATCTATCCTGGATAGCACCCATGTGCTTTTGAGAAACAGGAGATTTAACTGCAGGGTTTCGATGTTTCCATATATCTAGCCAGCCCACCTCCTGTAGTAATCTCGCTAGGGGGGTCGCCCTATGGAGTGCATGCACCCCTGGGACCGGGTGTTTGTCCAAACCAGGGTCTAATCAACTGTTGAAGTCCCTACTAGCAGCATTGGGCGGTCCGGCTTCCTCTCTAAAAATTTGAAGAAAACCCGAAGCACCTGGGCATAAAATGGGGGAGGTATGTATACACAAGCCAAAACTACATTTCAGAATACCAATACGACAATATAGAAACACAAACCTTCCCTCAGGATCTATTTTGGAAGCATATTCCTGGTATTCCAGGGACCTATGCACCACAACTCACCCCCCGGGAAAATTTGGTTTGAGTGTAGTGGTACGCCCATCCTATCCATGATTATTTCAGGCAACTCTTAGTTTTGGCTGTCAAATGTGTTTCCTGAAAATATAAAACAGCAGGATAAAACTTTTTCAGACTTGTGAATATCATTGTACATTTAAGGGGGGAGTTCATGCCCCGAACATTTCAGGAGATCAGTGAGGTACCTGCTATTTTAGGGGCAGAGTCAATATCCAAGTGGGGCCTCTTGGCGACCCAGGTATGCAGTGTCCAAGTGGAGAAAAGTTGATGGTGTGGTGGCAAACTGCTGTAGCATTGGGTTGACTGGTAGTCAGGTAAGTATAGCTCTTTGGACTGTAGGATACACTGTGAACAACAGGGCACAGTGGTGGGGGGCATCTGATGTAAAGGGGGACTCTGATGAGGCCACCTGATGTATAGAGGGATGATGAATTGGGACACTTGGTGTATAGGGGGACTCTGATCAGAACACCTGATGTGTAAGGTGACTCTGATGAGGATACCTGATGTAAAGGGGGATTCTGATGCTATCTGATGTCAAGGGGGACTCTGGGCACCTGATGTAAAGGGGGATGCTGATTGGGACACCTGATGTATAGGAGGACTCTGATAAGGAAACCTGATGCACATGGGGATGCTGATCGAGACATCTGATGTGAAAGGGGGTTCTGATGTGGACACCTTATGTTAAAGCGGTGTTCTGCTTTAAAAAAAAAATTAAAAGTCAGCAGCTACAAATACTGCAGCTGCTGACTTTTAATAATCGGACACTTACCTGTCACAGGGTCCAGCGATGCGGGGGATCGAAGCCCCGCTCATCTCCCCCTCCGCTCGGCGGCACCGGCATTTTAACTGTGGGCCACAGCTGGGCACCCACTGTGCATGTGCGAGGTGACTGGCCGCGCAGTCATCTGGGGCTGTCACGTGACAGCCCCACTATCTACAAGCACACTGCTCTCTCTTCTCTCACAGGAGAGTACTAGGCAGAACATGTAACAAACTTCTCTTTTGTTCATTGATGGGCATAGCTCCTTTAATTCTTGACCTTAGTGTTATCACGCCACTTCAGGAGAGGACTAGGCAGAACATGTAACACATGTAAGAACATCAAGACTGCACAGCACCGCCAAGGGGGCGGTCCCTCTGGCTATAACCCCTCACCCTTCCGCTTCCTGCAGCTCAGTTTTTTTTCTGCCTAGTGTAGGAGAAAGACTTGGCTCCCTAAGGGGACCATTGGTCCTGGGATTTTTTTTTCTACAATTTTTGATCCCGTGATCTACAATCAACAGCCGGTTGGGTGACAGGTTGGATAATATAGATTCTTGTAATCTCCCCAGCCTGGCCATTGAGCGTGAGCAGATCTTAGCTACGTGCTGGGTCGGCCACAACATGCCCCGTCTGATTCAGGGGCGGCCGGGGAGCTATATGCTCCGGGGCACACATATGATGGGCTACTGCTGTCCGTGTCACATTGTGCCATGGTCAGCAGCCACCCCGTACTGCTCGGGTGATGGGTCTGTGGTGGAATGCGTCCAGCTATCCCAACAGGAAGGCTAAGTACGACTCTCCCTGCCTCGGCAGGATAGAGCAGCTGGGCATTCCCTGGGAGGTTGACTAGGGGGTCTCTCACTCTCCCTTTCCTCTCTTCCTATCCCTCATTCCCTCCTCCCCCTACTGGGGCCACTGTGTAACTGGGCATGAGGTGCGGTGTATGTACCTCCGGGGAGGCTCCAAGCTTTGGCAGGGCTGCGCTGGCTGTTGGGGTACCTTTTTGTTTTTCTGCCTCTTTTTACTGCGCTGTAAGGTGTCTGAGTAAATTTACCTCAGGAGAGGCCACTGCCATTTTGCTGAGGTCGTGGCCATTTTCCTTTAGTCTTATGCAGTGTAGGGATGTTAGCCATTTTCTAGAAGGTTCGTGGCCATTTTCTTGTAGCCTTATTGCGTTTTTACCTCTAGTGCTGGGTCTGTGTACCTCAGAACAGCGCGGTTGGCGACAGGTCAGGGTGGTGAGTTTAGCGGAGGGGCCCCTCAGTCTGTGAGCAGCTTGGAGGGTGGGTTTTGTGTACCTTGCCTTAAGTCCCTAAGTTGTGGCAGGCGAGTGAGGGTCAGCATGGCGTCAGAAGCTGGCACTTTTCCCCCCAGACATCCCTGCTGTTGCAACCGGCTCACCTGCAAAAATGTGGTGCCTATCAACATTTTGTCGGCGGTCCTGGAGACCTTTGTTGCGAAGCGGCATGTGGGCGTAGGGGGGGTAAAAAACGCCCCCTGCCCCCGACTTGTGGTGAGAGCTCTGATTCAGACTCTGCTCCTGCGGTGACTGGCGGCCCCTGTCCTGATGTTTCAGAGGATGCGGACGAGGACCGTTCGGACAGTGAGAATGACTATATGTCCGGGTTAGCGCAGGAAAAAGTAGTAGTAGAAGCACTTATTACTGCGGTGCAGGATACCCTGAAAATACAGGATGCAGCAGGAACCTCTGCTGAGGTGGCGGTCCCTTTTGGGTCTCACAAACCGCCCTGCACGCCTAAGATGTTTACGTATTTGACTTATTTTGATAAGTTCATCTACAAGGAATGGGGAAGTCTGCAGCGGGCCTTTTCAGTCCTAAGAAGAATTCTCCCTTTGAGGAGAGCCTCCTGAAAAAATGGACGTCTCCTCCAGTCGTTGACCCCCCGGTATCCAGATTAAATAAAGTAACCATGATTCCCGTAGAAGAGACTCCTGCCTTCAAGGATCCTACAGACAGGAGGGCTGAAGCAGTAGCCTGGTCCGTGTTTAGGGTAGGGGGGTCAGCATTAAGACCTGTGCTGGCCACGGCCTTGGTGTCGCATACACTTATTGAATGGGGAAAATTGTTGCACCATGAATTGGAGAAGCAACAGTCTCTCCCGGTCTGTGTATAACTGGCAGACCAGTTGGTGTATGGCCTTAAGTATGTCTGTGATGAGGCCCTTGATACGGTCCCCCTGCTCTCTAGAGAGCATCAGTATCAGCAGTGGTGCTACAGCGTCTGATTTGGCTGAAATGCTGGTCTGCGGACCAGGCATCTAAAAAAGCTCTGGCCAGAATCCTGCTGTTTTTTGCAGCGAGAAGTGGATCAGAAACTTGCCTTAAGTACCATCAAGGGACAGATATCAGCCTTGGTGTCTTTTTTCCAACTCCCCTTGGCGACTCACTCATTGGTGCGTACCTCCGGTTCGACCATAGCTACCTCTGTGGGATCTCAAACTGGTGCTATCGGCGCTTCAGAATCCGCCGTTTGAGAACATTAGGGAGATTCCCTTGTTAACACTCTCCCAGAGTAGTTTTTCTAGTGGCTATTACATCTGCCAGGAGGCTTTCTGAGTTGGCGGCCTTGTCATACAAGTCTCCCTACCTGGTCATCCACAAGGATAAGGTGGTGCTAGGTCCGCAGCCCTGTTTCCTTCCTAAGGTGGTTTCCGGCATTCCATCTAAATGAGGACATTGTGTTACCTTCCTTATGTCCTAAGCGGACACACCCAAAAGAGGTTGCTTTACAGTCCCTGGACGTGGTCCAGGCTTTATGGTTGTATCTGTCTGCTATGGCTCGCTTTCGGAAGTCAGACTCTATTTTTTTTCTTGGTTGCTGGTCTGAAAAAAGATCTGGCGATCTCGTCATCCACCATTTCTCGGTGGATCAGACAGTTCGTGGTTCAGGCCTATTCCTTAAAGGGGCGGGTGCCCACTTTTCCTGTCATGGCTCATTCCACCAGAGCAATTGGGACCTCCTTTCCTACATCAAGTGTCTGTCTCCCAGGTGTGTAAGGTGGTGATTTGGCCATCCGTTCACACTTTCACTAAATTCTACAAAGTTGACATAAGCGCATCTTCGGATGCTTGCTTTGGCTGCAAGGTTTTGCAGGCGGCTGTATAAGGTTGCAATTACACTTTCTTTAAGTTACTAGTTGTTGTAAACGCATCTTTTGATACACAAGTTGGCTGCTGGTTTTGATCATGGCCATTTAAAATGGCGACTCCTCTGTTGAGGTGTTCCCTTTGTTGTTGGTGAAGTTATGTTTTGCTGTTTCCACCCCTCGTTTTTTGACACTGCTTGGGGACGTCCCTAAGGTCAAGAATTAAAGGAGCTGTGTCCGTCAATGAACGAAAGAGAAAATGGGATTTTTGTACTCACCCTAAAATCCTTTTCTCTGAAGTTCCTTAACTGACACAGCACTCACCTCTCCTATTTATGTTTGTACTGCTTTTTGACGAACTGAAATGCAGGAAGAAGGGTGAGGGTTAGAGCCAGAGGGAACGCCCCCTGGGCAGTGCTTTGCAGTCTTGCTGTTTATTTTTTATTTTTTTTTACAAACAATTTTTTGACCGGAATTCTCTAGCTACTTCGTCAGGGTCTCTAAGTTGGGCCCCATCAGAGGTGCTGAGGGAGATCACCGTTGAAGGTTTGTGGTCCTGATGGGCCAAATAGGCCAACAGGCGTCCAGCATGTTCTCCACACTCATATGACCTCTGATATAAAATATTTTCCTGTCTGCCTTTTCAAAGTGAAGACGGTTCACCACCCTAGATTGTAGTTTCAGCTGGTCTGCCATGAAGGGGGAGGGGTTATTGGTAAACTCGCGCTTCACAGCCGCTAGTGACTGTTCTGCCTGTCTGATTACCTACAGTGAGGTTTTCTGATACCTGTAAATGTGTTGGGACAGATACAAGCAGGCATGGGACTTGAAGGAGTCCCAAACCAGCTCAAATGGTGCAGTGTTTCTGTTGGTCTGAAAGTAGAACTCCCATTAACCACCCGCCCCCTCCAGACCCGGAGCCACAGTCATCTAGAAAGGGTTGAGTTTCCAAGTGTAGGACGTAGGGGGCGTGTCGAGCCGAAGCTTGATCCAGTAAGAAGTGTGGTCAGAGAGGATGCGAGGGTTGAAGCCAACATTGCCCAGCCTGGGAAGGAGAGTACGGGATATAAATATGAAGTCAATACGTGACATAGTATTATGCGTTGTGGAGAAACACGAATACTGTCTACCCCAGGGATAACGATGTCTCCATGTGTCTACCAGGGCAAGATCAAGGAGTTTACCAAATCTAGTATGTGGGTGACTGGGAGTGTCAGAGGAAGTCGTCGTGAGTCTGTCCAGGTCTTTATTAACTACATTGTTAAAGTCCCCTAACCATACTGCGGGGACAGTGGGGAACTGGGACATAAATGCCAACCCCTCAGTCAGAACTGCAAATTGAAAGGGGGAGGTATATAAATTGCCATTATTATTAACTCCAGGCCATTCGCTTTGGCATGCAGGAATAGAAACCTTCCCTGAGGGTCAGATTTAATCAATAGTAGGGAGAATTGTCACCTTAGCCACCCCCTGGAGTTAGTGGTGTGTGTGGGGCTTGATATACCCATCCCACCCAGTGTTTTTTAAGCGTCATCATAAGTTGGCCTGTAAGGTGAGTCTCCATCAACACCATGATATTTGCATTTTGTGCTTTAAAGTAATAAATTGCCTCATTACGCTTTGGCTTGGCTCTAATCCCCCTCACATTCCATGTAATACATTTCATATTAGGCATAGCACTGGACGTAGATAACCGGCGTCCCCGATCCCCGTAGTCCGCGTTCAGCCACCATGGCCACCCCAATATCGGAGAGGCCCATGACGCCGCCCGCATAACCCACGGGGACCAGAAGATAGAAATTGTTTGTGTCACAAGGTTCCCAGCAGTATGTGAATGCATGATAGGTCATCACACCATAAAGCGCCCTTGTCTGCCAATGACCACCAATACTCTTTTGCATGAAATAACAATTTTCCAAAACTTCAAACCAAACAACGAACTTAAACCAAAACTGTATAAACACACTGGACTGGCTGGCCCAGCAGAGCAGCGAGCAGAAAGCGAGCGGCTGCAATATGACAGGGCTGGGCAGACCAGGGAAACTTTTCTTGCATATAGAAACATACAGTGCAGTCATTAGGTTGTTCGCTGCAAATCAAGCAACAGTATGAGGGATGTGTCTCCCAGGCATAAAACCTCAGGGGAGCCTGCGTGGGGCCAGAGCAGGATATGAAGGGTTGATCACATGTCCTGGGTGTCATGAAGGGCCAGAGCTTGCTATGACAGTCAATAATGTGGGGCTACAGTTCAGTTTTTTGTGCTGACAGGGGGCATAACGGGCAGCGAGAGAGGAGTAGCCAAGAATAAAGGGACAATAGGGTATCCAAAGCGGAGAGAAAAAAAGAAAAAAGTATGGGGGGGGGGGAAGGGTCAGCCTCCACGCGGAAGACAAAGCTCCCCCCATGTTGAGAGCGACTCACGAGGTGGTCTAGAGAAGGGACAAACGGCATAGTACCTGAAAAGGGACCAGCTTGAGCTCCATGGGATCACGCGCAGGGGCCGCACCATTCTCCAACCACGCAAAAGTGGCCTTTAGTGTTTCGAAGAAGCGCGCCCTGTCCTCCTCGACTACCCCGAGCCTGGCCAGGAAGAGCATGGCGTAGGAGTAATGGTGGATCTTCAGTTGGCGTTTGGCTTCATTGAAGAGAGCTCTTTTCCTCTGGACTTCCACCCAGAAGTCCGGGAAGACCCTGATTTCAGCGTTCTTGTAGGGGATATTTCCCTTCAATTTAGTAAAGCGGAGGGCCGCGTCATGGTTGCAAAAGTTCAGCATTTTGGCAATAAATGTCCGAGGTGGTGCTCCTTGAGGAGGAGGCTTGGTGGTCAGCCTGTGAGCCCTTTCCACCACGAAGGATGTGGAAAACTCTGCGTGACCGAAAGAGGTGACAAGTAACTTCTCCAGAAATAAGGGGAGATCGGGTCCCTCTTCCCCCTCGGGTAGGCCGACGAAGCGCAGGTTGCATCTCCTAAGGCGGTTTTTCATATCATCCTGCTTGGCCATGACCGCGGTAAGTTAATGTTGTAGACGCTCCATTGTGACTTGTAATGGCGCACCTTGTCCTCCATGTGGCTGATGCGGGTATCCGCCTCCGTGAACTGCTCTCTAAGTCTCTGCAGATCCTGTCGGAGCAGGGAGACATCTATTTTTACCTCCTCAATCTTGCCCATTAAAGCGCTTTTGCAGTCGGAGATTGCCTCCAACTCCCTAGCATCTGGGTCTGTGGCGGAGGTGGAACCAGCGCCATCTTCCTCCGCAGCCTCCTTCTCTGTGTGCTGGTATTTGGCCAGCGTTGCGGAGGCATCTGGCTTTGTTTTCGATGGCGATAGGATCTCTGCAGATGCAGGGTGGTATGTGGCCTGAAATAAGGTCGTTAGCCGGCAGTGGTAGCCCCAGGATAGTCAGGAATGGATATATGGCAAGCGGAGCTCCCGTTCAGCACTCCTCACACCATGCTGGACAGGCCACGCCCCCAGTCTTGCTGTTTTTACATGTGTTACATGTTCTGCCTAGTACTCTCCTGAAGTGGTGTGATAACCCTAAGGTCAAGAATTAAAGGAGCTGTGTCCATCAATGAACTTCAGAGAAAAGGATTTTACAGGGAGTATGGACACAGCACCTTTAATCTTGACCTTAGGGTTATATCGCCACCTTCAGAAGAGGACTAGGCAGAACATATAAAAATCGCAAAACTGCACAGTACCGCCCAGGGGGTGGTCCTACTGGCTATAACCCCTCACTCTGCTTCCAGCAGATGAGTTTTTTCTGTCTAATGTAGTAGAAGGACCTGGCTCCCGGTGGGGACCATTGGTCCCAGAAATTTCTTTTTCTGCTTTTTGATTCCTGTGATCTACAATCAACAGCCAGGCTGGGGGACAGGCTGGATAATATAGATCCTGGTAATCTCCCCAGCCAGGCCATCGAGCGTGTGCAGACCTTAGCTATGTGCTGGGTCGGCCACAACATGCCCCATCTGATCCAGGGGCGGTTGGTGAGCTATATGCTCCGGGTCACATATATGATGGGCTTCTGCTGTCTGTGTCAGTGTGCCATGGCCGACAGCCACCCCGTACTGCGCGGGTGATGGGTCTGTCCGTGGAATGCGCCCAGCAGTCCCTGCAGGAGGGTTAAGTAGGGTTCCACCTGTCTTGGCAGGATGGAGCAACTGGGCATTCCCTGGGAGGTTGACTAGGGGGTCTCTCCCTTTCCCTTTCTTCTCTCCCTGTCCCTTTCCCTCCTCCCCATGTTATAGGCCACTGTGTGACTGGGCATAGGGGTTGCAGTGCACGTACCTGGCTGGGGATCCTCTGGGGGTGGGGCTCTGAGTCCTGGCAGGGGTCTGTGCTGGGTGGTTGGTGGTCCACTCATCTGTTTTCCTGTTTTTAGGCCATGGTGGGTTATCTATGTCTATGCCATGTGGGCCGGCCGCCACGCAAACCATGACCATTTTTCTGTAGCCACAGCTAGTTTTTTCTTAATCAGCCATTTCCTGCAAGTCCGGCGGCCATTTTCCCGGCACTCTCAGACGTTTTTTGCTGAGGTGGCCATTCTCTAGTAGCCTCAGTTTGTTTTACCTCTAGTGCTGTGTGGCTGGTTCATTCTGGAACAGTGTGAAATTTACACAGAACACCTCGTGGCTGGCACAGGGGAGAGTGGGCGGCGGCAGCACAGCTCAGTACCTGGGTCAGGGTGGTGAGTCCTGTGGGGGGCCCCTCAGTCGGTGGCAGCTAGGAGGGTGGGCATTTTGTGTGACTTGCCTTAGGTCCCTAGTGGTGACAGGTGAGTTGGTCAGCATGGCATCATAAGCTGGCACTTCTTCTCCACATATCCCTGTTATTGCAACTGGTTTCCCAGCACCTGTGGTGCCTATGAACGCTCTTTTTCTCTGCGGTCCTGGAGTCATTTGTTGCCAGGGTAGAAGCGGCATGCGGGGGCGGGTAAAAAACGCCCCCACCGTCTTCTGGGGAAAGCACTGATTCAGACTCGGGTCCCGCTGTGGCAGGCTGCCCCTGTTCTGACGTTTCAGAGGATGCGGACCAGGACCGTTCGGACAGTGAGGATGAGTCGGGGGTTGGCACAGGAAAAAGTGCTAGTAGGAGCACTTATCACAGCGGTACGGGATACCCTGATACCTTGAAGATGGAGGATACAGCGGAGCATCTACAGATGTGTCGGTCCCTTTTGGGTCCCACATGCCGGCCTGCACGGCTAAGGTGTTTTCCCACCTAACTTTTTTTGAAGGAGTGGGGAAGCAGCGGGCCTTTTCGGTCCTGAGATGAACGGTGGTGCGTTACCCCTTTGAGGAGAGCTTCCTGAAAAAATGGACATCTCCTCCGGTTGTTGACCCCCCGGTATCCAGGTTAAATAAGGTAACCATGATTCCAGTGGAAGGGACCCCTGCTTTCAAGGACCCTACTGAAAGAAGAGCCGAGGCAGTTGCCCGGTCCATGTTTACGGTGGTGAATTGTTCGTCCGCCCGGGTCGGCGGGTAAGCATTCCCAGTCCAACAAGGTGCCCGCTGAGGGACAAAAGTGTCCCTGGTTTCGCAAGCCAAACAAACCTGTGAGCAAATCTGTTGCCGCATGAAGGTTTGTCCCCGCCCGACTCTGGGGTGGGGGGTTGCCTGCGGGAGTTTGCAGTCCGTTGGACCTCCCTACTTTGCGACCAGTGGGTTTGCAAATTGGTTTCTTCTGGCTCCGTTACGGCCAGAATTGGAAAGTATGTAGATGAGTTTCTACAGCCTTTGGTTGTGGCCACTCCCTCACATCTGAAAGGTACTACCCAAGTTATCAAATTGCTGGCAGATTGTATATGGAATGAAGGGTGTATTCTGGCAACAGTTTATGTTACTTCCCTATACACTATAATTTCACATCAGGATGGCCTAGATGCGGTTAAGTTCAATTTGGGAACTGACCATACTCTGACCACTATTCAGAAAGATTCCACGGTTAATCTTTTGGTTTTTGCCACAAGCCGTAACTACTTTTGGTTTGGCAACTTCTTTTTGCAAACTTGTGGCATTGCCATGGGTGCCACAATCGACCAAAGTTTGGCGAACTTGTTTATGGCCCGATGAGCACGTGAAGTAATTGATACAGACCCCCCTGTCGAGTTGCGTCTTTGGAAAAGGTACATTGATGATGTACTGGTGATTTGGGAAGGGGATCTACCTTCTCTAGAAGCCTTTTTTGCCAAATTGAATTCCAACACTTTGGGTATTGTTTTACAGCATGAGGCGAGTGAATCGCAGATTCAATTTTTAGAGCTCAACATATTTGTTAGAGATGGACGTTTGGTTACTACCACGCTCTTTAAAGAAACGGACCATAATGCATTCATTCCGCTAAACAGTTGCCATCATCCAGCATGGCTGCAAGCTGTCCCTAAGGCCGCGTACACACGCGGGGACTGTTCGCTCAACTTTGTCCGTCAAACAGTTTCAGCAAACAGTCCGCTCAAAATTAGCATGGACGGACTTGCCCACACACGACGAACGAACAGTTTGCTGAAACCGTGCGCGATGGCGTGAACGGCACGTACGACGGGACGGAAAATACGACGTCCTATACACTGCATTACAACTTTCGGCGTGTAAATCCTTTCTGAGCATGCGCGGAACTTAGTTTGACGAACAAGCCTACACACGAGGGGACTGTTCGCTGAAACCAAGTTTCAGCGGACAGTTTTTCGGAATTTCCGAAAAACTTTGTTCAGCAGACTGTTCGCTGAAACTGTCCGCTGAAAGCCCACACACGAGCGGACTGTCCGCTGAAACACTGTTCAGCGGACAAAGTTGGGCGAACAGTCCCCGCGTGTGTACGCGGCCTTAGGGTCAATTTCAGAGGTTACATCGTAATTGTACCTCTCTATCCGATTATCAGCAACAAGCTCTTGTTTTGAAAACTAGGTTTATTGATGAAGGTTATGGTGAGCGTGAATTGGATGATATTATCCAAAGAGTTGCTGATATGGATAAGGTATGTTCAATCGTCCGAGGAGAGTTAACCAGCAAGTTCATAATAAATTCTTGGAATATATTGAGAAATGATAAGGTTTCGGGCCCGGTTATCCCTGACCGACCAATTATCATTTATAAAGGAGCCCCCTCCTTACATCATATGATTGCCCCTAAGGTTATTGATCCTAATGTAATTTTTCCCCTGCAGGAAATGTATCATTTGCCAGATTAATTCGTTTAGAGGTAAAAAATGTGAAACATTTAATTCTACCCAAACCAATAAGGTTTACAACATTGAATCATTTATTACATGCTCTACGGAGTGTGTGGTATATTTTATAGTGCCCCTGCTCCAAACAGTACATTGGGCGTACTAAACAAGCTCTACATGTACGTTTGGAAGAGCATGTAGGTAACATTAGGAGAGGCTTCACCAAGCATAATCTTTCTAGACATTATGCTAAACATCATGATAAACAAATTAAAGGTACTTTATTTCTCCCG
Source organism: Lithobates pipiens (assembly GCF_037356315.1). Lineage (NCBI taxonomy): Eukaryota > Metazoa > Chordata > Amphibia > Anura > Ranidae > Lithobates > Lithobates pipiens. Next base: position 415,197,845 of record NW_027507764.1, read on the forward strand.
ATTGATAAAATTCGTCCACATTGGAGGGGTACTAATAAGGTTAGGGCGATTTCTAGACTCAAAACGAAATTGATTTTTGACTTGAAGTCTTATGTGCCATTCGGATTAAATGTTGATTGGGATAGTAATTGTTTTCTTAACAATGCCTAGAGTGTTTTGTTGTTCTGTTTTTTTTTTATCAAAGTAATTTTTATATTATTATTCAATTAATCTATCATTTCAGGTATCAATTTGTATGGTTTTATGCAAATTTGTAAACTTTTATGCTAATGTATTATGGTTGATCCCAATATGACTCTCATGCTGCGTTGTCTGACGTGTTTTTGCCATTAATGTAGTTGTTTTACATTTCACCTAACCAGTAGTTGGTGCTGTGACAATGTTTTTTCCCCTCTGCATCTGTCCCGATTGTTTTGGCATACTATGAATATCGATGGTGCAGCTTGCGCCGTTTGTTTGACTACCAATTTGTAGCTCTCGCTTTTGGCCTAGCGTCGGCACCAAGTGTCTTCGTCAAGGTGCTGGCCCCAATTCTGCCATTGCTAAGGCAACGAGGGATTGCAATCGTGGGTTATCTGGACGACCTCCTTCTGAGAGCAGCTTCACCCTCAGAATTAAGGGAGGATGTGGCGATCACCATGCAGACTCTTTGGGAGTTTGGTTGGTTACTGAACCTCCAGAAGTCTGTGTTGGTGCAGACTCAACGCCTGGAGTACCTGGGCTTGATTCTGGACTCCTCAGAGATGAGTCTTTCTCCCTTCAGACAAGCTGCAGACACTTCAAGATGTGGTGAAGTTGATGGTGTCCTGCAGGTGGTCGTCACTGCGTTTTTGCAAGTGAGTCCTGGGTCTCATGGTAGCCGCTTTCGAGGCGGTACCGCATGCTCAATTCCACACTCGAGTCTTGCAGATGAGATCCTGTCCAAATGGGACAAATCTCCATCATCCCTGGATTGTCAAATTTGGGTGAGCCAGCTCGTCAGGGAGTATCTTCTCTGGTGGCTGAGGTCTCCGGCCTTTCGGTCCGGGAAGTCGTTCCTTTCTCTTCATTGGACAGGGATCACAACGGACGCCAGCCTGACCGGTTGGGAGGGAGTTTGGGGCATACAGTCAGCCCAGGGTCACTGGATGCAGGAAGAATCCCGCCTGCCGATCAGTGTGCTGGAGCTTCGGACGATCAGGCGGTGCCTCTCCACATGGTCACAGAGGCTGCAGGGGCATCCGGTCAGGATGCAGTCCGACAATGCCACAACGGTGGCGTATGTCAACAATCAAGGAGGGACAAGGAGCTCGGCTGCAGCACTGGAGGTCGCTCACATCCTGCAGTGGGCAGAGCGGCGTGTGACGGCTCTGTACACCGTATACATTCCAGCCGTACAAAACTGGCAAGCGGACTACCTACGTCGTCAGCTGCTGGACCAGGCGGAATGGTCGCTGCATCCAGATGTATTTCTGCTCCTTTGCCTGAGGTGGGGCACACCAGATGTGGATCTCTTGGCTTCTCAACTCAATCGGAAGCTACAGAGGTTTGTGGCCAGGTAAAAATATCCCTGGGCGGACACGACAGACACGTTGGTGGCTCCATGGGGGCATTATCGGCTGATTTATGCCTTCCCCCCACTCAAACTTCTACCACATCTGCTACGCAGAGTGGAGGCCGAGGGCATTCCGGTGATTCTGATTGTCCCAGAATGGCCTTGACGTCCTTGGTACGCCAACGTAGTACAAATGGTGGTAGATGTTCCTTGGTGGCTGCCGATGCGAGAGGGCCTTCTGTCGCAAGGTCCAATATTTCATCCTGCTTTACCATCGCTGGTTTTAATGGCATGGCTGTTGAAAGCCAGGTGCTAAGGGATCGAGGTCTGTCGGATTTGGTCATCTCCACTATGCTGAGGGAGCGCAAGTCATCTTCTCTGAAGATTTATCATCGTACGTCGAGAGCCTACATCTCCATGTGTGAGGAGATGGGGTGGCATCCGTGCACATATTCAGTTTCCAGGATCCTGCTGTTTTTGCAGCAAGGAGTGGATCAGAAACTTGCATTAAGCACCATTAAGGGGCAGGTATCGGCTTTGGCTGTCTTTTCAGCGACCTTTGGCAATTAATTTTTTGGTGAGTACGTTTGTTCAGGGGGTTCGACATGTGGCCCCTCCTGTTTGACCACCGCAGCCTCCATGGGATTTGAATATGGTGATCTTGGTGCTTCAGAAACCGCAGTTTGAAAACATTAGGGAGATCCCCTTATTGACACTCTCTCAGAAAGTAGTCTTTCTAGTGGCTATTACATCTGCCAGGAAGGTTTCTGAGTTGGCAGCCTTGTCATGCAAGTCTCCCTACTTGATCCTCCACAAGGATAAGTGTCCGCAGCCTTCATTTCTTCCAAAGGTTGTTTCTGCCTTTCATCTAAATGAGGACATTATGCTTCCCTCCCTATGTCCTCGGCCGTCACATCCCAAGGAGGTGGCTTTGCATTCCTTGGACATGGTCCAGGCTCTGCGTGTGTATCTGTCTGCTATGGCTCCTTTCCGGAGGTCGAACTCGCTGTTTGTATCGGTGGCTGGTCCGAAGAAGGGCCTGGCAGTCTCGTCGGCCACCATTTCTAGGTGGATCAGATTGTGGTTCAGGCTTATGCCTTAAGGGGGCAGGCGCCCCCCTTTCCTGTCATGGCACATTTGACCAGGGCAATCAGTGCCTTCTGGGCTTTCTGACATCAAGCATCCATTTCCTAGGTGTGTAAGGCGGCAACTTGGTCGTCCGTTTACACTTTCACAAAATTTTACAAGGTTATTGTGAGCGCATCTTCGGATGCTTGCTTCGGCCGCAAGGTTTTACAGGCGGCTGTTTAACCACTTGCTTACTGGGCACTTAAACCCCCCTCAGTCCCAGACCAATTTTCAGCTTTCAGCGCTGATGCACTTTGAGTGACAATTACGCGGTCATACAACACTGTACCCAAATGAAATTTTTATCATTTTTTTCCCACAAATAGAGCTTTCTTTTGGTGGTATTTAGTTACAGCTCGGAGTTTTATTTTTTGCTAAACAAACAAAAAAAGATGCAAAAAAAAATAAATCATGTTTTAATAGTTTGTTATAAAATTTTGCAAACGGGTCATTTTTCTCCTTCATTGAAGTGCGCTGATTAGGCGGCACTGATGGGCTGCATTGGTGGGCACTGATGGGCTGCATTGGTGGGCACTGATAGGCTGCACTGGTGGGCACTGATAGGCATAGTTAAGGCGGCACTAATAGGCACAGATAAGGCGGCACCGATGGGCACAGATAAGGCGGCACTGATGGGCAAAGATGGGCACAGATAAGATGGCACGGATGGGTGGCACGGATAAGTGGCACGGATGGGTGGCACGGATGGGCACTGATAGGTACCACAGATAGATGGGACTGATGGGCACTGATAGGTGGCACTGATAGGTGGCTCTGATAGGTGGCACTGCTGGGCACTGATGGGCGGCACTGCTGGGCACTGATGGGCGGCACTGGGGTGCAGCACCTTTGAGGCAGATTTTGGGTGGCACTGTGGGTGGCACTGCTGGGTGGCACTGTGGGTGGCACTGTGGGCACTGCTGGGTGGCACTGTGGGCACTGCTGGGTGGCACTGTGGGCGCTGCTGGGTGGCACTGACAGGGGGGCACTTACTTTATTTCAGGATGGCACTGCGGGTGGCAGGTGGGCACTGGCAGGGGGCAGGTGTCCGTTTAAATTGCTGGCCGTGATCGGGACTGATGTCCCGAACACGGCCGCCGGCGATCGGCTTTTTTTTTTTCTCCTCGCGCTGTCAGCGCGAGGAGGAATACTAGCCGATTACCGGCTCCGTTTTATCACATGATCAGCTGTCATTGGCTGACAGCTGATCACGTGATAAGGGGTCGGGATCGACCCCTTACATGGATCGGTGATCAGGCGAGTCTCACGGACTCGCCGATCACAGAGCGCGCCGTGCGCGCCCCTCAGGGGGCGCGCAGGCCGCTCGTAACCGGGACTACGTCAATAGACGTAGTCCCGGAAATGTGGGTCCGCGCTGTTGCCGTCATTTTGCAATAGCGCGGTACCCAAGTGGTTAAGGGTTCAACTCCTTTTTGTTATGGGTGGAGCTTATTTTATTGCTGTTCCCACCCCCTGTTTTTTTACACTGCATGGAGACGCCCCTAAGTCAAGTTTATAGGTACTGTGTCTGTCAATGAATGAAAGAAAAAATAGGATCTTTGTACTCAAGGTAAAATCCTTTTCTCTGAAGTTCATTGAAGGACACAGCACCCACCCCTCCTATGTTCGTACTACTTTTTGATGAACTGAGCTACTGGAAGCAGAGTGAGGGGCTATAACCAGTAGGACCGCCCCCTGGGCGGTCCTTTGCAGTTTTGCTGTTTTTACGTGTTCTGCCTAGTCCTCTCCTGAAGGTGGCGATATAACCCTAAGGTCAAGATTAAAGTTGCTTTGTCCATCAATGAACTTCATAGAAAAGGATTTTATGGTGAGTACAAAAACACTATTTTTTTTTTTTGTCTTCGGTTTCCAACATTCAGAAAAGGTTTTCAGCTGCCCTGTGTACATGAGCCCTTAGAGGAGGGGGATCCTGCCCTTTAACCACTTTCCACCCAGCTAAGGCCTCTCTTTAATACAATCTGTAAGGCCAGGGGGCAGGAACAATTGACCACTAAGACTGGCTGTCACAGTGGTCACATGATCGTGAGCTTGTCCCGCTGGCTATCAATTGTCAGTGTTGACCAATAGCTATCTTTCACAGCTCTGTCTCTGTGCTGTGAGCACACTCCCAGTAAAGAAACCTCAGCCACCTATTTATGCATATGTTCAGCATGTTGGCATTGAAGCCCATCCTTTTGCCGCCACACATATATAAAGTGGACGGCAAGAACTTAAAGCAAAACTGTTGTTTGCTCTGCATGGGTAAGCTCAAGTCTGATATATGTGAAATATGCCATTCATCCAGTTTGATTTAGCCGCTATATTGTACTGTAACTATCTCTTTCTCAGTCAGCTTTTAGTTGCTCTAACTGTTTTTGGAAAACAACTTTGCAGTAAGTCCCAATGTTGTATAGTTTTACGATCATAACAAAAATGATATGCAAGCTAAGCCTTCAAACTCGCTTGATACAAGTCAGTTAAAGAACTACATTTTCAGTGAATCATTTTAGCTCAAAGCAACAAAGCTAGAGATGTATCCCTTTCGAGATCAAAAGAACATGTTTGCATTTCCAGAAAATGTGTGCCTCTCAGGGAATGGAGATGTCCTCAAAGGCCAGCTTTACTTCCGAATATTTTGTAGGCCATAAAAATACTTTTACAGATCTCTGAAGGTTACATTTCTATCTCAGAATTTTCTGTTGCATCTTTATGATAGTAGCAGTCTTTTTACTGTGTGTGCGTCGTGATAGAAAAGTTAAGCACATCTTTTCAGTAATAGAAATCTGAATTTAGAGGACATTTTTAGGAATCTCTGAACCTTTGCCAATTTCTGATTTTACTGTTTTAATAAAAGAAGACCACAAGTTCTATACAGCTTTTCATTTCTCCTCATTGCAAACAGCACAGCAGGGTATTTATATTTCATATTCCTCAGCGTTTGTTTTTCAATAATGGCTACACTTAGCACTGATCTTTACTAAGCCATCAAATATTTCTCCTTTTAAAACATAGTCAGCATGTAGCACAGCTCTAAGCAATGTAGTGAGACAGAATTTGACATAATTCCATCATTTGTTATATTTTAGCGCTTTTGTAAGGCTGATTTTTTTTTTTTTTTTTGGTCTAATGCACTGCAGGAATTTCTGTTAAATAGATTTTAATAACAGTAATTTCTTAATTTCTGATTTGTTTGAAAGGAACACCTTGTGATAGTATAGGCAGTATAGATTATGGCCTGATAAACCGCTCAGCTTGTGAGGTTGCAGCCTTGAATTTGATTATGAAACCCTTCTGATGTAGTAAAAGTCTGCAAACAAGGTCTACATAAATAATAAATGGTGCTGAATTTTTCATTGACTGAATTACGGAATGTTTTCTAGAATGGATCTCTTCACTACATACATAATTTAGTGGTAATAATGGTTGTTGCTTTTGCAAGGAAAGTATAGAAACTTGTACAGAGAATAGGAACATTGAATACATTGGAGGCTTGACAAGTTTAAACAGATTTTTGCAACAGAATTTATCTTAATGGTTTTGTGACAGGTTTGATATTGTAAAGCAGATCAGAGAAATATTCAAATTTGTAAATAATATTTATTGGCTGCCTTGTCTCATTATGTCTGAAAAGTATCTGTTGTGCATAAGTGATGGCATTCAGACATCATGCTAACCTAACCACACCTGAATGATGATGCATTTTTATACTAGCTCTGTCCCTTCTATCAGTGATTCTAGTGCTAGAATATGCTGCTGGGGACAGTATGCTGTCTGCTCGATATACATTAAATGCTCAAGAAACAAATCCCCTAAAACAAAAGTCCATACCACAAAAATAAAATTAAATCTTTATTAAATATATAGCACTAAATCAAAGTGCCCATACACACAAAAACACAAACATATATATACACACTATATTCCCAAGAGTATTGGGATGCTTGCCTTTACACGCACATGAACCTTAATGACATCCCAGTCTTGTATGGTTCAATATTGAATTAGCCCACCCTTTGCAGCTATAACAGCTTCAACTCTTGTGGGAGGGCTGTCTACAAGGTTTAGGAGTATGTCTATGGGAATGTTTGCCCGTTCTTCCAGAAGCACGTTTGTGAGGTCAGGCACTGATGTTGGATATGAAGGCCTTGCTCGCAGTTTACGCTCTAATTCATGCCAAAGGTGTTCTATTGGGTTGCGGTCAGGACTCTGTGCAGGCCAGTCAAGTTCCTCCACCCTCAACTCGCATCCATGTTTTTATGGACCTTGCTGTGCACTGGTGCACTGTCATTTTGGAACAGGACAGGGGCCATCCCCAAACTGTTCCCACAAAGTTGGGAACATAAAATTGTCCAACATGTCTTAGTATGCTGACGTTTTAATAGTTTCCTTCACTGGAACTACTGTAAGGGGCCAAGCCCAACCTCTGAAAAATTACCCCACACCATAATACCCCTTCCACCAAATGATTTGGACCAGTGCACAAAGCAAGGCCCATAAAGACCTGAATGAGCAAGTTTGGCATAGAACAACTTTGGGATAAATTTGATCGGAGACTGTGAGCCAGGCCTTCGCACCCACATCAGTGCCTGACCTCACAAATGCGCTTCTGGAAGAATGGTCAAACATTCCCATAGGCACACTCCTAAACCTTGTGGACAGCCTTGCTGAAAGTGCATGCCTATCTTTTAGTTCAATCTCAATTTTATTGTTTAATGAAAAATATGATAACCAACCGTACATTAATACAAAGATGTGTATACCGTAGGATGATATCTATTACAGAGAACTTACAATTATAGTGGAATACAATATTCATCATTGAACATATATTTAGGTATACTGCTACAGCCACCAGTTTTCGAATTAAGGTTTAGGTTGCTATCCAGGTGAATTAAAACATAAATAAAACATGGATAACCTGCAGGAGTCAATTTAACATTTATGAAAAGTATTGTTGGGAGCACCAAGTTGAAGAGCACATTTTTGATACTTCATTTTACGACAGCAATAGAGAGTAAACATTCAGGGAAAGAAAGGCAGGTAGGACAAGAGCACAGAGTATAATTTAGAATCCAAAGAGATGTTTTTTGTAAACTCCGTCATGGCCGCATGCATGCTTTTAACAGATTAGGCAAACACAGCTTGTATGTTTCCTGACAGCAGTATTAAATACTGCTCTTATCCTCCTCCAGCTCCTCAATCCCTCAGATGGACATAGAGGTATCAAAGAAAAACTCTCATAGTGCAATAATGTTCAATGAAAGTTTATTAAAACATGATATAATACACGCACATAAAACAGTATGGAAGCAGGCTTATAGTGTAACAACCAATATCCAGATGACAAAGAGAGCCAGCAAAGAATACAAGCAAGCCACTGGTCTCCCAGATCCCGACAAACTCTCATGGCTACAATTCAGCACAGACACTGACTTAGCGAAGCTCCCATTGTTAGGCTCCACTCCTACGAGTTTTTTGTCTTTCAGTTACTTTGCCGGGGGTGCCTCAAGTGGCCGGGATCTGAGCAGCTGGTAACTTGCTTTTATTTCCCTTTGACTATAAAAAAAAACAGATAAAAGCATCCTAAAACCCCAAATGCTATATCACCAGTCTTTAATCAATAGTTTCAACTAACAGGGAGCTCAAACTGAGCTCTGTGTTAAACAGAGCTAAGTTTACATGAATAAATGTATGACATATGCACAACAATTCAGATATAATGGGTTTACTACAAATTTAAACAAGGTGGACAAGATCGAAGTACCCTACAATACTTAGGCCCAGTAATGAACGGGGCTAAAATTCATATATAAGAAAACCAGACTTGTGAATAAAGGAGAGACGATGCATCACAGATTCGTCTGCAGTGCTAAGAAATCAAGCTAGGAATTGGTGCTAGAACAATCAATGATGGCCACTTTATCTGGAGTCATTTATCTTTGGGGGGTTTTAAGTGGTTGCAAATGTATACATTAGGCCAAAAAAAAAACCTTCTGTGGGCCACTCTCCCCTGTACCCACCATACTTACCTGAGCCCCGTCTCAATCCAGCGCTGAGCCAGAGAGCAGGGGCTCTCTTCGCTCTCCCCCTCATCACAGGGAAGATCGATAGCAGCGGGAGCCATTGTCTTCTGCTACTGTCAGTCAAATCCTATGATGCGGGAATAGGCCGCACTGTCTGTGTCTTTAAATGCAGACCATGCGGCTTGGGATCGAGGCCGCAGAAGCACCACAATGGGAATCAGCTTCCTATTAAGGCACACCGAGAAGCGGGGGATCCAGAAGTGCTGGCAGGGGACCCGAAAAGAGGAGGATTGGGGTTGTTTTGTGCTATATGGTAAGTATAAGATGTTTATTAAATAAATAAAAAAAAAAAAAAAGTTGGTTTACAATTACTTTAAAGCCTTATAGTCTGTGCCCCCTGTCTGGACTCGCAGTATTGCTGCTTCTTGTGCTTCATATTCACGGCTTAATTTGAACAGTATAGCCAAAAAAATGAAAAGAAACAGGAATTTTTTATTAAACTATAGCGAGTCTACCCCTAGTTTTCTTTTTATTGTTATCTTGTTTCTTATACTTTAATGCTTTTATGTACATGCAGTGTAATTGCTTAACTTTAAAAATTAATTATGTGGGAAAACAAGCTATAGTGAGTCTTTTGACTCCCTTCAAAATCAATTGTGTACATTTCCTATAGTTTGTTGACTTTAGTTAAAAATATCCCGAGATGGCTAGCATTTCATAAAATGGGTTCAGTTTGTACAAATGGAGGATGTTTTTTGTCACCCACTGTACTGCCATAGGCACTTACCCATTTATGTCATTAATTTAACCACTTCAGCCCCGGACCATTTGGCTGGCCAAAGACCAGAGCGTTTTTTGCGATTCAGCACTGCGTCGCTTTAACTGACAATTGCGGTTTCAGATTGGTATTTGACCACCTGTGTGGTTTTTATTCTTTGGGCTATAAACAAAAAAATATTTGACAATTTTATAAAAAAAAAAGTTTAGGCCAGAAATGTATTCTAATACATATTTTTGGTAAAAAATAAAAATCACAATAAGTGTGTATTGATTGGTTTTAAAAGTTATAGCGTCTACAAAATATGGGATGGTTTTATGGCATTTTTATAAAAAAAAATATTTTTTTTTTTTTACTAGTAATCTGCAATTTTGCAGACATCACGTCACATGGTACAGGTACGTTAATATGCCTGTACGTGCCCTTCTGCCGATGTAGATCGGCATGTATGGAATGTATTGACTTAGCAGTCCTTAGACAGACAGGGTGGCTGCCTCAGTTGGCCCACATCTTTTGTTAGGCTAAAAATATTTTCAGCAAGTACAGAAAATGCATGCCTTGGGGCAAGAAGTGTGGTAATCTCAGTATTACCTGGTGAAAGGAAGTCTAGTGGTAGCTCTCTAAAGTGGCATTTAAAGTGGTTGTAAACCCTTACTGGAGGTGTCAGGGGTAGTCCGTTCCCAGAAAGTGTTAGATTGTCCACCGCACTGTCATAGTTCCACTATATAGTCGCTGATAGCTACCATTGCTAGTATATGAAAAAAAATCCCAGTATATATACCATAGTTTGTATACGCTATGCCTTTCACGCAAACTAATTAAAGTGGTTGTAAGCCCTTACAAACCACTTTGACCTACAGGTAAGCCTAGATTAAAGCTTACCTGTAGGTCCAAGAAATATCTCCTAAACTTACACTGTTTAGGATATATTTGCCAAAAGACAGGCACCGCTGTCTACAGCGCATGCGCCGTAGACAGCGCCGCGCAGGCGCACTGAGTGCGCCGCTGTTAAAGGTGATGTGCCGCGAGTGGCGGCTCCCGTGCGCATGCGCGGTAGTGACATCATCGCAGCTCCGTCGAATGATGGCGCCGGAGCAGCGAGACCCACCAAGAAGATGGAGGCTCCGTGCACAAGGGGACAGCGGTGACTTCGCTGGCTCCTGTGTCAGGTAAGTGACACATAATGGACTACTATGCGATGCATAGTAGTCAATTATGCTTTACCTTTGCAGGGAATCAAAGGGGGGGGGGGGGTTTACTTCCTCTTTAATATATACTTTTTGAGATATTATTATTTATTTTTATTTTTTACCAAAGACATGTAGTAGTAGAATACATTTTTGCCTAATGTGATGAAGAAATTATTTTATAGCAAAAAGTAAAAATGACTGCTTTAAAAAAAAAAAAATACATTGGTGATCAAATTCCAATTGTGAGAAAAAAATGATGCACATTTCATTTGCATACAGTGTTGCATGACCACGCAATTGCCAGCTAAAATAGTACCAAATGGCAAAAAATTGCCTGGTCATGAAGGGGTCAAATCTTCTGAAGCTCAAGTGGTTAAAGATGGTTACTCTTTACCCTACCGTATTTATCGGCGTATAACACGCACTTTTTTCCCCCTTAAAATCAGGGGAGAATTGTGGGTGTGTGTTATACGCCGATCCCCGTAGATCTCCGCTGACTGTGAGCGGAGTGATCGCTGACGATATACACATAGCCAAGTGTACTTGGCTCTTCTCAGCTCCGCTCACGGTCACGCCCAGTCCCGCCATTGGACCTGTGTTATTTCCATCATAGGATGGGACTGGGTGTGACTGTGAGCGGAACCGAGAAGAGCCGAATACACTCGGCTATGTGTATCTCGGTTCTGCCCAGTCCCTGCGATCTTGGTGGCTCCCGCGAGTCTCGGCAGTGCCAATTTTTCATTTTTTCAAGCTATGGAAACTGGGGGCAAGGCTGCACTGACGCAAGGCTGCACTGACGCAAGGCTGCACTGACGCAAGGCTGCACTGACGCAAGGCTGCACTAGACACTGGGGGCAAGGCTGCACTGGGGCAAAGCTGCAATGAAGGCTGCAATGGACACTGATAAGGCTGCATTGATGATTTTTCCTTAAAATCCCCTCCTAAACTTGGGGCACGTGTTATACGCCGGCGCGTGTTATACGCCGAAAAATACGGTAGTTAAAGTCTAGGACATCCTCAATAGGAACCATAAGGGCAAATTCTTTCCCAGATGTGGCAGTGCTGCATTGGGCAGCTGTTCCAGTGCCATCCCACCACATTGACAAGGTAAATTAATGCATCCTCACTGTGCTGAGCTCAGTTAGATCGCACTGCAATGCAGCGGCTGATGTAAATCTGCCTTAAGAAGAGTTAATTTCTTCTCTATGGATGCAGATACTGTAATTTTCCTCATTAAAAGGCTGAGGCCTTCTATACATAAAAGTGTAGGTACTCTTTAAGGGAGAGCAGTTGGAAGGGGGGGGGGCAGTTTGCAGCCACAACAGAAATTATAACCCCCTATAGCAATCAGCGGATACGATCGCTTGCTGAGGGCGACTTATACAAGTAAATGGGGTAGCACTACAACCACCCTTTAACTATGCACAGTGCTGATGTCCGGTATTTAGGGATTTAATGCAGGCAGTAAGGAGAGGATGTGCTTCCTGTCTAATGCTGTCTGAGGATCGATCCAAATGCAAATCGTTCTTCAGAGAGTAAAGTAGGTGTAAACAGGATCTTACAGTTAGGATAAAAAGGAACAATCTCAATAGGATATAAGTGGTAAGTGGAAGTAAACTCCCATCGATTGTTTGTACCTATGGGTAAGCCTTATTATAAACTTACCTATAAGTACTGTAAATATCTCCTAAACGGTGCATTTTACTGCATATGCAGACAATGACGTCATCAGCGAATGCGATCTGAAGGAATGGCCACCCGTGCCATTTCTTTAAAGCCCTGTGCTATGACTGGCAGCTCCTGCGCGTGATGTCACGAGGCTCAGGCCATTCACACAGCCAGAGTCCATGGACCCGTAAGCAAGGCAGGGCTAAGATGGATGTTGCCTCCAGCGGTGACAACGAGGCCTTCATTCCGCGGGTAAGCTTCACATAATGTGCTAGTATGCAATGTATATCTTATGCCTTTACTTTGTAGGTCAGGGGGGAAAAAGGGAAGCACTTCCTCTTTAACAGACCAAAAAAGGTGCAAATAAGACATTTTTGTTATGGTTTACATTCATAAAAAGTAGTCATTCGATTCTTTGACCAAGCCTTTCCCTTTGTCTCCTCTCTTCCCCTAATCTTGTCCTTTTCTGCTCCCTAACCAGTTTTCTTTTCTACTTCTTACTTTATATAAATATCAATTTTCCCACTAGCCAAACAACACATCTCTTGATATGAGCTGATAGCGCTATCGTCTGTTCAAGAGAGTTCCATAAACTTGGAATTTTATTCTTTCTGATATTTTCATATATTACTGTTTATTGCAATTATCAGTGATTATTTGCTTTGCTGTTTTTCTTCTAATTATCATTACTTTCCTGCTGTGCTGCCTTATGTGTGCCTAACTTTGGCCATTGCAAAAGATCCAATCGACCTAGCATGACAAATTCTTGAAAAACTTCAATAAACACTAACAAAGGTACTAGCAAAACTCTGTGCTGTACATCTTGCAAACGGCTCCTTTACCTGCATTTATCATCAGTAGCTGCATACAGATATACTTCCTTCCCAGCATTTTCAGAGGGACAGGTTGGCATTTGTTTGCCATGAATTTCTCTGAGCACAGGTTTATTCTATTGTATAAATAGTAACTGATCTCTGGGCAGACAACTAAATACATACAGTAATTGAAATATATGCATGGGAAATTTTGTACCTGCCAAAATAATATATATATTTTTTCCCTAGACAGTTATGCGGTATACAAACTGACATCACAGTTAGGCCAGTAATCAGGTTTTCTTCTGCTGAAGTTAGGCAATACAGCCTGGTCACCTGTATGCATATATTCTGAACAAGCAATAAAACACTTAAAAGGAAACCATCATTAATCTTTTATAGCATAAACATTATTGAGCAATTGTCAAATTCACAATAGAGGCACTGAAATTACATCTCCTTTAATTTCTATGAAAACAGAATCATAGCTTTTAAACCCACTAATGGAAACGCACACAATCCTGTGCAGTAACCTGTTAGACACTTGCTGAAATCAACTTTAGAGTCTTTGCTGTGATACTTCAGCCCCAGAAGATTTGGTGGCTCAATGACCAGAACACTTTTTCCAATATGACACTGCTCTGCTTTAACTAGTAATTGCGCAGTCATGCAATGTTGTACCCAAAACGAAATTTGCATATTCCCCCCCCCCCCCAACAATAGAGCTTTCTTTTGATGGTATTTGATTGCCTCTGCGGTTTTAATTTTTTGTGATATAAACGTAAAAAGACCAAAATTTTGAAAACAAAATATATTTTTAACTTTGTTATAAAAAAAATCCAATAAACTTAATTTTAGTCATACATTTAGGGCAAAGTGTATTCAGCCACATGTCTTTGGTAAAAAAAAAAAAGTCAATAAGTGTATATTGCTTTGCGCAAACATTATAGCGTGTACAAACTACAGTACATTTTCTGGAATATACACAGCTTTTAGTTTGACTGACTCATTTCTTTACGTGCTAAAATGGCAGGACAGTACAACCCCCCCCCCCCCCCCAAAATGAAAGTAGACACCACCCAAAGGAAATTGCTGAGATGCATGTTGAGCCCATCCCTCATCATATTGGGATGGAAGCCGTACATACGTTTTTAAAACGTGATCCCACTCTTGCCGAGTTTCAAGTGGACTATATTCTGGAACTTTTAGAGTTTGCAACTCAACACAATTATTTTTGGTTCGAAGGGAAGTTTTACTTACAGACCAAGGGTGTAGCAATGGGGGCAAAATTTTCCCCCAGTTTAGCTAATCTATTTATGGCCAAATGGGAGGAGGACGTCGTCTTTGCTCTGGATTACCCTCAGTTGAAACTGTGGGCCAGATACATTGATGACGTCCTCCTCCTATGGGCAGGTACATCTAAAGCATTAAAATAATTTTTTTCTGTCCTTAATGGGAATGATAGAGGGATAGTCCTATCCTATGAATCTAGTATGTCTAGGATAAATTTTTTAGACTTGGGAATAGAAATTTCAGGACGTCAGTTTGTGATGAGCACACATTTTAAACCCACAGATAGTAACGGGTTTATACCTGTGGATAAATGAATGCACGAAACTAATGCGCTCCACCTGGCTAATATTAAATGTGTAAAAAATACCTACAAAATATATATATGTGAACCTAAAAAATATCTAAATACGTGTACATATGTAGGAAGCCGCCAGCAAAAAATAGTGATCTCAACACCAAAAGAAATATAAAAATGCAAGAAATGCGGCGCTACCTAGAATAAAATACAATACTCAAACACATGTAGTGCAACAGTGAATTCACCTCACTAAAAGTGATAAATGTGCAATATTCAACCGTGAATATTATAGTATCCTGATAAAATAAAGTGTATAAATCTTCAAAACATCATGCATGAAATATTAACAAAATATTAAATGTGAAAATTGCTGAATAAATACTCTTATGAAAACAGTCCGAGAAATGACGGATAATAATAAAATGACAAATAATAAATAAAAAGTGCTTCTCTAATGAAGTCCATGCAATTAAATAGTGAGCATGTATCTCAGTTCATGCAAAATTAATAAAGTGTTCTCCAAATCCGTGACTGTCCACCGATCAACTTCAGTGCCCAATTTCAGTGCCACAACTCCGTGCACCCACTGTTTCCCCCAGCCTCTCACCTCAGAAATCAAATATATAAGCACTGCAACAAAACCGATATTCACTCGTCCTTAGCAGTCCAGCTTCAGCAGCATACCACTATATATATAGGAATAGTGTTTCTCCAATGTCTTCAAACAGGTGAAATTATCGTTCGTGGTACATAGGAAAGATAAGGGGAGGCTCTCATGGGTAGTAATCAATAGCAGCGTTTTAATAGATAAAATAAATCACTTACATTAAAGCAAATGACAGCAAACTTCGCAAGTATGAACGGAGCAGATGACAACAAACTACGCAAATACGAACGGAACTTCCGGTCTCGGCCGCGAACGGAAGTGATGAATGCAACACCAAAAGCTCCCTCCCTGACGCATTGCGTCACGACCTCGTGACTTTTTCAAAGGTCTCACCTTTAAAATAACAACACTTTAAAATACAGGCTGATGTCTTGAAGTCTAGATTCTTGGATAAGGGCTATAGTGGGGTTGATATCGATAGAGAATTGCAGAAGGTTTGGGATATTGATCGAACTTCTTTGCTGGGGGAGAGGCCTTGTAGGGAGTATGATGGCCACTATAAATGGTCCTTCCTAACACGGTTTTCTACACAGCACAAACAAATTAAGAATATTTTTTAAAGACATTGGAGCATCCTAAGAAACGATAAAGTCCTTGGACCTCTCATACCGGAAAGACCCAAGGTGGTCTACCGGGGTTTACCTGCATTGAAAAGTAAGATTGCCCCCTCTATCATCAACCCCCCTGTAAAACCTATGTTCTTTCACAATTGGACAGGTTATTATCCATGCAAAAGGTGTACGGTTTGTCATCATCATAATAGCAGTGGACGCAGCAGCACTAAGGAATTTAAATCTACCGTAACGGGCCGCACTTATAAGATCAAACAGTTCTGCACCTGTGCCACAATAAATGTAGTGTATCTACTGAATTGTCCTTGTGGCAAACAGTATGTAGGTAGAACTATAAGATCATTCACCGCTTGTGTGTAGGAACACATTAACTTAATAAAACTCGGGAGCGTGAAACATACTGTTCCGCGTCACTATCGACAACACCATGCTCGAAATCCTATGGGAACTCCGTATCTGGTCATAGACAGATATTTTGCACCATAGAGGGGCGGAGCTAACACCAGGGGTGTTTCAAGACTTGAAACATTCTGGATCTATGAGCTACAGACTTATCATCCTTTTGGAATGAACGTGGAGCTAGACATAAATTCATTTATTAATCAAACATAAGGACAAAATAACAACTTTTAATTTTTTTTTTTTTTTATAATATCTTTTTAGTTATTCATTGGCCCTCCCCTGATTGATCTACATTTGCATTAAAATCGATTGTTATTCAGTCGAACTATGTATATTTAATTTGTAGTGATCGCATGATGTACTCACTACAATGGTTTATTGATACAATACAAATGGTAATTGGTGGGAATACTATTTGATTGGTGGCCAATTGTTAGTTTTAATTTGTTTTAGTAGTGTGATTTTTTTGGAGAAATGATCCCCTATTGAGGTGGAGTAAATGTTTTATCTCCCCTTTTCTCCTCCTTTTTTTCCCCTTATGGTGAATATGCTCATGTGAATATCTGTATATATATACTTTGTATATCTACTAAATATGTGTAAAGTTTATATTGATGCCCCCCTTAAGAATATGACTCCAGCAGATGCTGTATGTGATATGCATGGCACCGCCCTGTTGCTATGGAGTTGCTTGACGCCCCCTATGGGGAGGTTATGTGGGGCGGGTTCATATACACACAAGCGGGCAGTATGCGGCTTGATAATGATTGTTGCAGCCAGTCCGTGGGTTGGGCCTCAGTCTGAGAGCGAGGCTTGGTCCTGGGAAGTGTTTGCTGGCTAAACCGCAGCTGTGACAGTCTGGGCTCGCTTTCAGAGTGAGGCTTGACTACGTTGTATGCCGGAGTTTTGATGGCATGGCCTCATATTTAGAGCGAGGCTTGGTTTTCAGAACGAGGCTTGAATATGCTGCATGCTGGTGTTTGGATGGCCAGGCCTCGTGATCAGAACGAGGCTTGGTTATTGGCTTGGACGGATGCTAATTTATGCCCAAGATGTGGAAAATCTTTCATATCCAAATATTCACAGTCTCGTTTATATTTTGGATATTTGGCGGACATTTCTGATGGGGATGATGCTATATGTAAGGATAATAAATATATATGGCGGAGTTTTCAATATATACACTTCCGGAACATGTGACCGGAAGTGCCAAGTGCTTCCGGGGTCATTGGTTATTTTGGGGTCATTTTGTACTTATAAGCGATGCTGTTTGGGGGGGTCCACACCCCAGAGGACGACTGTTTAGTTGAAACCCCCTTACAGACATCGCTACTTTCTGACTATGTTATTACGATTGAACCAAATGTGAGTGTAATTTTATTATTATTTTTTAATAAATTGGATGTTAAAACACTATCACGCTATGCTAGTTTTCTACTTCCATGGTCTTTGATACCTGAGCCCCCTATTTTCGTGGGATGAGCACTATAGAAGGATCGCTACGGATGATTTCATGACCTGAAGACTTGCGGGAGATTACATACTAGATGTATGATTATCTGGTTTGCTAACCTACAGGCCCATATGACTCGAGAGGCGTAAGCCTTCCTCTGAGTCTGCATCATTTGGTAAGCCTCCTCTCCCCTTCTTTATCACGGTGGTGGTGGTATTATTCTACACATCAGAAGTTGAATTTCACCTTTTTTCACGTCACCTCAAGTTTGGAATTGTGATTGATATTACACATTTCAAGGACTGTTAGACGTTCACTTGATGGCCTGTATATGTTAAATAAATTTTATTTACTTTAACCTTTTGTGTGCATGAGGTTCATGCACTCTTCCACCTGGGAGTAAGATCTCTTGATATACAACGGAATTGACACATATTTTCTTTTTTTGAAGTGTATGTAATTTTCTTAACATCTCGTTACCGCGGTTTATTTACATTATGTGACCGGCTTTGATTGGACACAGCCAGTCACGTGGTAAAGAGCCAATTTTATTGGTTCTTTACTGCAACCGGGGGTTGGGCTGTGTCAGGATGACAAGCCACATCCCCAATCGGCGCTCTGCACGCGCCCTGGGCACAGTATATGTGACCGGCTGTGATTGGACACGGCCGGTCACATGTATCACATGTATCGAGGGGGGTGGATGGGGATTCTCTGACACTGGAGATAAAGCCAGCCTGAAATTTTTGTTGGGGAGGGTGCTATAAAAAGATTAGCAGAGAGCTGGTCTATTCACAGCACTGCAAATATCTTAATTCTGACTATGTGGAGTGGGGTGTGTGCCTTTCCTCCAATCACACAGTGCATGCCAAGACTCCCTTTCTCCTGCTGCAACAGGAAGATCAAATTTTAATACAATGATCACTTTCTAAAGAATACTGCAAGCTGAAGACAGCAGATATACATTTAAAACTTATGCAGGGAGATTTGCTTCATCACTGTGTATCATCTGAGGCTGTTCATTTCATTAGGTAAATGTGAGGGTTTACATCCACTTTAAGACCTCTTTCACACTGGGGCTCCGGCCGTTGTAAAGAGCCACTCATTTTAGCGGCACTTCACCGATGTTTTGGCTGCTAGCGGGCGTTTTTAACCCTAAAAACTGGTTAAAAACTCCAGTTTTGCTGCAATTTCAAAGCACTTTGAAAGTGCTGCCCATTCATTCCAGTGGGCAGGGGCGTTTTGGGAGCGCTGTATACAGTGGTCCCAACCCGCCCCAGAGATGCTGCCTGCGGGACTTTTTTTCCCGTCCCACAAGTACGCCGCCCCAGCGTGAAAAGGTACACTGGAAGAACTGAGAGGCAGTTTTCAGGCACTCAGCAGAGGCAATTTCTAGCGCTAAAGCGCCTGAAAACTGCCCCAGTGTGAAAGGGGTCTTAGGATAAATCACTTCACAGTACAAGCATTTAGAGAAGTCAGCGATGACTTGTAGTTTCTGTCAGCCTCACCTCCATTAGCATTGCTCTTACTGGCTCTTGCCTCTGGCAAGTTCTAGATGCTAGAAACAGGTGATTATTATAAAAGCAGCCTTCTGCTTGCCAGTTGTGGTTTCAGGCTCCTGTGTGCCCTGTCCAACATTGTAGCTAGTGGTATACAGGGAGTCCCCGAGTTACGAACAGTCGGATTTGTTCGTAATTCGGATGCACATGCGCAGAGCGGCGTTTCCGATGTTGTTTTCTGATGTTTTCCGATGTGCCCACTGGCGCCGCCTGCCATTCGTAAGTAAATGTCGTTCGCAAGTCAAGTGTTTGTAACTCGGGGACTCCCTGTACGGCATCTAGGAAAACCACACAAAGTGCTACATGTACTGTACATCTACATGTACTGTATGTAATACCAAAATTGCAGCACTTCAAATATACTAATTATTTCATCACATATATACTATATCTTAAATTATACTGTGTGTGTGTGTGTGTATATATATATATATATATACAGTGGGGACAGAAAGTATTCAGATCCCCTTAAATTTTTCACTCTGTTATATTGCAGCCATTTGCTAAAATCATTTAAGTTCTTTTTTTTCCCTCATTAATGTACACACAGCACCCCATATTGACAGAAAAACACAGAATTGTTGTCATTTTTGCAGATTTATTAACCGCATGTCGACCAGCCGCTGCAGTTGTAGTGCGGCAGCATGGCTCGGCTGCGCGAATCACCGTTATGTTACGTCGGTAACATAAACGCCCACTAGAGCGCATGCCCCCGCTCGCTCCCCCGAGCCAAAGTGAGTGCCCGGTGGTCTCGATCACCGCCGGGCTCCTGCAATCGCTCGGGGCACACGGAGAACCAGCAGCTGTGTGTGTAAACACACAGTTTCCGGTTCTCTAAGCAGGGAACTGTCAGATTGTCTGTCTGTCCATACAGAGTATGGACAGCAATCTGTTAGTTTCCCTGCACAGCCCCATCACCTCTTCAGTTAGTACACAAAATAGAATACACATTGACCCCTCCCCTGCCCCTAGTGTTAACCCTTTCACTGCCAGTGACATTTTTACAGTAATCAGTGCAATTTTAATCACACTGATCTCTGTATTAATGCCAATGGTCCCAAAAATGTGTCAAAATTGTCCGACGTGTCCGCCATAATGTCGCAGTCATGATAAAAATCGCTGATCACCGCCATTACTAGTAAAAAAAAATTAAAAAAATTAATAAAAATGCCATAAATCTATCCCCTATTTTGTAGACGCTATAACTTTTGCGCAAACCAATCAACAGACGCTTATTGCGATTATTATTTATTTTTTTTACCAAAAATATTTAGAAGATTACGTATCGGCCTAAACTGAGGGAGAAAAAGTATTTCATATATATTTTGGGGTAAATTAATTCCAGCAAAAAGTAAAAAAAATTATTTTTTTTCAAAATTGCCACTCTTTTTTCTTTTGAAAAAAAAATCGCAGAGGTGATCAAATACCACCAAAAGAAAGCTCTATTTGTGGGAAAAAAGGACGTCAATTTTGTTTGGGAGCCACGTCGCACGACCGCGCTATTGTCAGTTAAAGCGACGCAGTGCCGAATCGCAAAAAAGTGGTTTGGTCTTTGGCCAGCCAAATGGTCCAGGGCTTATGTGGTTAATAAAAAAAAAGAAAAACTGAAATATCACATGGTCTTAAGTATTCAGACCCTTTGCTCAGTATTTAGTAGAAGCACCCTTCTGATCTAATACAGCCATGAGTTTTTTTGGGAAAGATGCAACAAGTTTTTCACACCTGGATTTGATCCTCTGCCATTTCTCCTTGCAGATCCTCTCCAGCTCTGTCAGGTTGGATAGTAAACGGTGGACAGCCATTTTTAGGTCTCTCCAGAGATGCTCAATTGGGTTTAAGTCAGGGCTCTGGCTGGGCCATTCAAGAACAGTCACAGGGTTGTTGTGAAGCCAGTCCTTCGTTTATTTTAGCTGTGTGCTTAGGGTCATTGTCTTGGAAGGTAAACCTTCGGCCCAGTCTGAGGTCCTGAGCACTCTGGAGACGGTTTTCGTCCAGGATATCCCTGTACTTGGCTGCATTCATCTTTCCCTCGATTGCCACCAGCCGTCCTGTCCCTGCTGCTGAAAAACACTGCCACAGCATGATGCTGCCACCACCATGCTTCGCTGTTGGGACTTTATTAGACAGGTAATGAGCAGTGCCTGTTTTTCTCCACACATACCGCTTAGAATTCAGGCCAAAAAGTTCTATCTTGGTCTCATCAGACCAAAGAATCTTATTTCTCACCATCTTGGAGTCCTTCTGGTGTTTTTTTTAAGCAAACTCCGTGCAGGCTTTCATGTGTCTTGCACTGAGGAGAGGCTTCCGTCTGGTCACTCTGACTTAAAGCCCCCCGACTGGTGGAGGGCTGCAGTGATGGTTGACTTTCTACAACTTTCTCCCATCTCCCGACTGCATCTCTGGAGCTCAACCACAGTGATCTTTGGGTTCTTCTTTACCTCTCTCACCAAGGCTCTTCTCCCCGATAGCTCAGTTTGGCCAGACAGCCAGCTCTAGGAAGGGTTCTGGTCGTCCCAAACATCTTCCATTTAAGGATTATGGAGGCCACTGTGCTCTTAGGAAGCTTAAGTGCAGCAGACATTTTTTTGTAACCTTGGCCAGATCTGGGCCTTGCCACAATTCTGTCTGAGCTCTTCAGGCAGTTCCTTTGACCTCATGATTCTCATTTGCTCTGACATGCACTGTGAGCTGTAAGGTCTTATATAGACAGGTGTGTGGCTTTCCTATTCAAGTCTAATCAGTATAATCAAACACAGCTGGAATCAAACAAAGGCGTAGAACCCTCTCAAGGATGATCAGAAGAAACGAACAGCATCTGAGATAAATACTGTATGAGTGTCACAGCAAAGGGTCTGAATACTTAGGACCATATGATATTTCAGTTTTTCTTTTTTAATAAATCTGCAAAAAACGTCAACAATTCTGTGTTTTTCTGTCAAAATGGGGTGCTGATTTTAGCAAATGGCTGCAATATAACAAAGATTGAAAAATGTAAGGGGGTCTGAATACTTTCCGTCCCCACTGTATCTGTGTGTATGTATTACATACTTAGTCTGTGGTTTGTGGGAACACAGCACATTGCTAGCAGCAGTGCTGGTTATATAGGGATATTGTATGAGATTGAGCAGGGTTTTATTTATTTTTTCACAAAGTACATGTACTTTGTACAAAAAAAAGTAATAATTAGCCCCCCCGGTCACTATTGCTGCTCTCTCATCCACTTTCTCTGGCAGTGCAAGAGAAAGCACTTCATCTCCCTCCCTCTCACTGAAAACTCCCTGCTGCTCCTATCCCCATTCCGCAGGACTGATCCCCGTGTCACTCCAGAGCAATGCTGACTTCTCCTCCTCACCCTGCCCTTTCAGCACACAGGATATTTTTCAAGATGGAGTGTGTAGGGGGAAGGAAGGTTGATATATTTACTGGGCACTTCATTTCCTGAATAAACACGGTAAGTGATTGGCACCAGATTGCTTCCTGTTCATTCATTCAGTACAGAGAAGGTGGTTGAGGGTCATATTTCTCAATCCCTTTTTGTCCCAAAAGCAATACATCAGGGGTTTGTTTAGACCCTTGATGTTTTACCAAAGCCCCTTCCCCCAGTAGTGCCATAAAAAATGTTTTATTAAAAGGAAAAAATATATATATATAATATTGAAGAGCTTGTTCACATGGGCATAATACACCATGCACCTGTGCAGGCATTCTCATTCATGTCAGTTGGGATGCAGTGGCTGCCTGTACTCAGCCGCTGCTCCTAATCTGACAGCCATGTGGGTGCATGGGCCAGATTGCGCACTGTCTGTTCGGGCCATGCAACCGACCAGCACGGCTGTCAGAATGGGAGCAGTGGCTGTATCTGTGCAGCCTCTGTGTTTCAATTGACATGAATGGGAGTGCCTGCAGAAGAATGCACTGATGCATCCTTGTGCGGGCAAACACGGCCTTTGCACAGGGGTACACTATAGTATGCCTTAGTAAATTGGTCCTCAAGGTCTCATTCATACGGGTACTCTGACCCATACAGCATGATGAACAGTTTGTTTACTCAGCTGGAGTCTCATGCAGGCAGCCTATGCTATTCTATAGGGACCAAGCAGCTGTTCAAAGACAACCACAGGTCCTAATTTGTCAGTTCTGCTGGCAACGGGTATTCTTTACGGAGACATTTGGGGCATAATAGCCTTCCTGGCTGTACTGTCCTGTGAATGGAAGATCTGAAACCAGAAGAGACAAAATCATTCCAGTTTTATTTAGTATAGAGGAGATTGAGGCATGAGTGTGCCTTGGTCTTCCGCCCTGCTCTCCATCCTGAAGGCCCATTGTTGTAATCTTGGGCTCCCGGTAAGAGTGGCATAGGCCAGGAACCACACGGGGGACACACTGCATCCCACTCTGTGAAAGTGGCAGCTATACAGCCGCTGCATCACTTACACTTTCCCATCAGCTTGTGAGTAACGGTTCACATAGGGTCTACTTATGACTCATTTAAACACCTCCAGCCCTTAGGGCATACCTATATGTCTTTGGGTGAAAGCAGTTATACTATGATCCTCAAAAGTTGTAGCCGGCAATGAGCTTGCATATAAAAGTGATATGAGCTGCTCTACAGATGTCTGATCACTTTTACAAGCCTGGGCTGAGGCCGGTTGCAGACAGAGGACAGGGAGGAACATCTATTCTTACCCCGCCTCTGATCCTTAGACCCCTTTCAGGCAATTTATCCTGAAAACGCCTCAACTGCAGTCCCAGCGTGAAATCCCGAATACTTTCACACTGGCATGCTGTGCTGAAAGGACGTTAAAAAAAGTCCTGCAAGCAGCGTCTTTGGGGCGCTTTAGGAGCGGGTGTATATGCCTCTCCTAAAGTGTCCCTGCCCATTGAAATCAATGGCAATGCTGCCAAGGTGCCTCAGAAGTGGCACTTCGCGGGCACTTTTAACCCTTCATTCAGCTGCTAGTGGGGGTTAAAAGCGCCCTGCTAGCAGCCAAAAAGCACCTATAAAATGTCTGTAAAGCTCTGCTAAAACTAGCGTGCTTTTAAAAGATGAGGGATTTATCACTTCTGGTTTTGTTTTTTTGTTTACTGGCTGTTACTGGCCAAGCAAGCATCTAATCAAACTGATCTTAGTTTGATCAGAAACTTTGGAGGGCAGAGATGGGATCAGAGGTTTTATACTTCCCTGATCTCTTAATAAAGAGTACCTGTCACTGGCCCAGCTAGCTCAAGGGATGTTGTTCATCCCTTGTGATATCAATTAAAATAAATTAAAAAAACTAAAGAAACCATGTAGAATAATAAATAAATGTAAATAAAATCCATAATAAAAAAAGTAAAGATTCCCCATTCCCCCCCCCCCCCCCCCCCATGCTCACGCGTAAATACGAATGCACACGTAGGTCTCTCACATCCATACTATGTAAATGGTGATTACATGTGAGGTATTGCTGCAAAAATGTGTGCAGCAGCGCACACTGCAGGTACTCGCTGGCTGGGCAGACAACCATAGATACCTGCAGTATTCATTGAAATGTACTTGGTTTGTTGGCCGCTGGTTGCTGCTTACAGATATATGAAACAGTGGCAGAAATCAGCAGATTCCTCTGTCATTCACACCACTTAAAAAAAAAAAAAAATCTTTAGTGTTCCCTTACTCTTTGTGTTTCTATATTTATTTTCTTGTGTATTTATTGTCTTGCAGATATGTGACCTTATTTTGAAAGGATCACAAGTATTGATTCGAGAGGGATTAAAGAATGGGCTACTCCGTGCCTACACACCGAATGAAGAAGAAAATTGTAAAGTGATTTCAGAGGTTTGTGTAAGAAGCAATAACCTGGCTGAACTCTGCAATATGACCAAGGAGCTGTCTACTTTGGGTGTCTGCGAACAAACTGTGAACATCATTGGTAGTGACCAGCAATCACCTGAAAGCATGGACTGGCTATCACACATTACAGAGAACAGGTCAGAGTGGCCACAAGTCATTCAACTTCTGGGAGAGAAATATCTCATACCACCCAAAACTAGCTTCCTTTTATCAGACATTTCCTGCATGGAACCCCTTCTACATTGTAAGTACTTATTATACTTCTGTTAATGACTCTTTTGATTTGAATTATTTCACCTTACTGGTGTGTTCATACCTGTGGAAAACCTTAGGTCACTGAAGCTTTTTGGATGAAGGTATAGAAACAATATTGCTGCCTCCTTAATGCTTTTTTGGCATCCGAACAAGGATTTTCTATGTGAATACCCTGCTGCAACTGTGAGCCAAGTGTTTAGCTTGAGGTTGCTGCGTGGCCCCATTTTCTTAAATGGGCTACGTTGGGCAGTGGTACTGCCCACCCAACATGGCATGGAGTATAATGTGCTGTGGTATGTTACCCCAAGCAGCTGCATATTATTTTTTAGTTGGGTGGTAAAACCACTGCTCATAGCTGTTTGTGACACCCAGGTTTATGAGGCCTGTATCTGTGGATATATTTCGGATTGTGCTTTCTGTTAAATGCATGAAAATAGATTAAATGGCTAAATGATGGTGGTCATCTAACCTAGGCAGTGAGGGGAGAGGAAGCACAGCGCCCTGGTTATTGCCAAACCAAGGCTGGTCAGAAGTGGTGGTACCTACAATTATAAGTAATTAAAAAAATGTTCAGCATTATAACTACTGTTCTGAGCAGCTGTAATTCTATGCACTACTTAGAAGCTGTGTGTGGATGTATACTGAACCTGAAAGTGAAAAACATGCTTTTAAAAAAGCTAAATTAATTCCTCCAGATTCTCATCTTGCTTGCATTGTTCTAGATGAATGTTTTGGTAATTATAAACACTGGCAATACATCTTTTTAAATTTAAATTAATGTGTATAAATCGTTGAAACTTTTTTTTTTTGTTTCAGTCAATAGAAAGGCATCTGCAATGCTTTTTGTCAGCTGTGACAACAGATGACTAAAGAACATTATACTCTTCTATTAATCTCTCTGGATTATGATTCTTGCATTCTCTGACAATCTTTAATAATATACTGTAAAACCAAAATTGGAAAAATAATTTTTAGAACACAATGTTCTGCAGAATTTGTGTAGTTTCTTATTCTTTATGTTTCTCCATTCGTGGAAGCATATGGTTATTTAAAGCACTGTTAAACCATTATAAAAAATGTATTATAAAAAATATATTAGTGTCGTTGCACTATGCCTTTATTTTTTAAGTTCTTTCCTGCTTGTCCCAGTTCTGACTGTACCTGTGTCTCTCTTGCAGCATTTCCCCGAACCTCTGGATGGGGAGCATGCAGAAGGAACACCTGACCCTGGGACTACATGTCCCATGATCCTGTGCACACTCATTGTACTGTTCAGTGAGGAGAATGCAGGAGTCAACAACAGCTGTCAATCTACAGCTGGCAGTTGGGAAAAGCGTTTTGTTTTTGAGCAGCCTATCTGTGCTGCCTTTATGCATCTCTGGCAGTCTCGGTTGGGAGCGTTCACATCGGGGTGATTAAAGGGACACCCCATTGGGCAGCAGAGCCACACCCAAAGAAAGGATTGAAGTGTACAATGTATTCTACTTCATCTTCAGCAAAAAAGATACTTTTTTCTAAATCTTCAAGAAGAATTAAAGGCAGATTGCGTCACAAGCAAAGAGATATAATGTCAGGTTATAGGGTTAGTTTTGTTATATAGTGGTGTTAGCTGCACACCAGTGTTTCTAATTTTCAATTAGTTCCAAGCAGCTAAGTTGACCTGACTTTTCTGTACTAGAGGTAAGCTACAAATCTAACAATTAAAAGTAAAGGCAGGAAAAAAGTGCACAGTACTTTATAAGCCATATTCTCTGGAGTAAATGAATGATGAAGGCCTGTAGAATTTTTTTGCAGGGTTCGAAGTGTTTGTAAGCTGAAAGATTATTATGTATTTGATCCTGCAGCTTCCGCACAAATGGAGGGCATCTACGAACTAGAAAAGTGACAATGAAAAAATGGTGTTACATTTATTAAGTAAAAATGAATTGGCAACTCACAAGTTCCCCCCTTTGGACAAGTACCGCTTCAGGCCATATAGCATAGTCAGTGGCAAGGCTAAGAAGATGTGGGGGAGCAGGGATGGGTGGCATAACCCTGAAACACTGGGACCAGAATTACAGCATAATTCTCAGTACTATAGAAATTACTGCCAATGTATGGCCTGCACAAAGGATACTGCCACGAAAATAAAAATAAATAAAGGACAATGCGATTGAACACCTGAAACAGCCCATGATAGGCAGAAATAGTAAATGTTGTGAGCCTCCATTGCTGCTCAGCAACTACATGTAGAGAGTTCAATACTGGTTCTACTATAGATATGTCAAGTCAGCACTTCCTGAGGTCCAGCCAAGATTTATCCGATGTTGAGCCCTGATGAAGGGGGAGTGGTGTTTTTTTTTTTGTTTGTTTTTTCTACCAACAATTAAAATTACTTTGGACTCTTTTATCCGGTTTTGGTCTGGCCCTCTTTTTTGCATTTCTATTTTTTAAATTACTATTGGGTGCCCATTGAGGAAATTGTTGCTGTGTGGGTGCTGCCTTGCCGGAACCATTAAACTTGTTTTCCTTCATCTGACTACGATTGCAAGTCTCCAAGCTCCCAGCTTGTCTTTGGGTATCTTGCTTTGGACACCACCTCAAGGAGGAACTTCTCCACTGCAGCTTCCACTACATTCTTCCTTTTCTGTTGATTATTAATATTCTTGGATTTTATGGTAATTGCTGAAATAATTTTGTTATAGTGTGTGTTTGCGGTGAGAAAATGGGGGAGTGTTGTATTAATTTTTTTTTATACATACTCTGAGTATCAAACACACTATTTACACCACATTCCTTATCCTGTTTTAGTTTTTTCTTCAATTTATTCATAATTTTGACCTCCTTCCGCCCGGCCACTGCATATAAATGTGGACATTCCTGAATGTGCCCGCCGGACACAGGGCAACAAAGCTCGAGAGGAGGGCTCTGTGATTGGCCCTCATGATCACATGACAGCTGTGTCCATTCACAGCCGTTGTAATGGCAATCGGCTCTGCTTCTCCTCACACAGAGCCTGTCAGTGAGAAGGACAGTGGATCTGTGTTTTGCGAGTCGGAGATCAGTGCGTATCCCCAAACAGTGCCCTGTCACAGTGAAAACACCTGCCACATCTGGCGCACATCTGTCTGTGATCACCTGCCACATCTGTCTGCCACATCCCAGTGATCAACATCTGTCAACATCTGTCACATCAGCATAATTTAAACATTTCATTTCCAGAGTACCCATCACTCTCTACTCTCTGATTCTGCATTGAAGAAACAGGAACAACCACCCTTAGCTGATATATTGTGGCGGTTAATGTGTGCGCAGCATCTGTCAACATCCTTAAGGACCAATTTAGGGGCCTAAGAGAGGAGGTGTCATTGCTGCGACAAAAATCTGGGAGCGGACAACTGCTGTGGAGATTAGAGTGAGCGACATAGAAGACAAACGACCCCCATTGGCTCGGGAGGCCCACTCTGCAAATCAGCTGGCAAAAGAAACTAACAGGGTGGAAGACCTGGAGAATTGTCAACGCCAAAATAACATACACATCGTAGGCCTGCCAGAGAAAGCGGAAGGTAGAGATCCAACTACCTTTGTAGAAAGCTGGCTTATTGATTTTTTGGGCAAGGACACTTTCACCCCCTTTTTCACTGTTGAGAGGGCCCACCGCAGTCCGGGCAGACCCCTGCCCCCTGGAGCACCCCCCCCCCCCCCCCCATGGCAGATTTTGGCCCATCTTCTGCACTATAGAGACAGGGAGACTGTATTTTCTGGAACGCATTACCATCCAATATAATGACACTAGGGTGTCCTTTTACACTGACTTCTCTGTGGAGGTGGAGGAGTCGAGCTAAATTTGCTGATGTGAAAAGGCGCCTGAGGAATTTGCAACTAACGTACGTAATGCTGTGCCCTGCAAATCTACGTGTTACTGCTGGAGGGCAGGTCCATTTCTATGAATCTGTGAAAGAAGCTTCTGCTTGTCTTGATCATAATGAGCAAGCCCTACAAAGTTGCTGGGAAAATGATGAGGGAAATTGATACTTATCATATTCTTTATAGTCTGGATAACCAGTCCTGGCTTGCTTGGGACTCTACTTGGCTCATTTTCTCTGTTATATCAGCAAGTTCCTGTTATGTTGGGAGACATAATATAGCTAATTGGGCTATGAGCTACACTGCAAATTCATTACCAGTGTTTCTTTTTCAACATGAAACAGAGTGTCTGCACATTTTTTTTTATAACTTTAAGACTGTTTGGTCAGTCATGTTGACGGTCCTGCTTTTTTTTTATTTGTTATTTTTTTTATTACTGTTCTTTTGTTATGAGATTTGCCTAGAATTTGAGTGACTCTTCATTTTTCACTCTGTAAGAGTTCGCACCGTTTTGTTTTCAGCCATTGCTAACAGACTTCTATTTGGAGCTGGGTTATCTGTGGGATATTTTGTTGAGCCTGCCTGACCACACTGTGCTCTGCTCCAGTTACTACCACTTAGTTACATGCTCATATTTCCATTTCTACCTAACCACCTGACATGACTGAGGCCCCTGTGATATTGTGGAACGTTAGGGGCATACGCACCCCTCTTAAATGCATGATGATGTTTACTTGCCTTTAGAAAATTCCATCCTGAAATTTTTTTTGCTTTCAGGAAACTGAAAACTGTGACTGTGGATATTCAGAACTGCCTACAATATTCTTGGGTGGGGCAGGCATACCATTCCACTCACACTTCTTTCTCCAGGGGGGTGAGTGTTTTGGTACATGGTGCAGTGGGCTTCCAGGAATGACGCTAATATTGACTGTGAAGGACATTTTGTGTTCCTGCATTGTCGCATTGGGTCCTTGCAGTGTATTTTGGCCTGTATATACATACTTCGACCTTTCACTCCAACGGTACTCTGACTTCTGCTGTCATATCTGGAGGGGAGGCCGGACTTGCTGTTATTGATAGTCTACTATAACCAGTATAACCAGATAGTCTACTAACCAGTACTATATACTACTGGTTAAATCCTTATTTTGACAAAACCCGATCCCACAAGCTACCATTCCCTTGCAGGGTACTCTTTTATTAAGGCTATTGAATGAGGTGGGTTGGGTAGACATCTGGAGGCATAATAACCCTCTAGCTAAACAATTTTTATGATTTTCCAAGACCTATGTTAGTTTATCCAGGATTTATTTGGCAGTGGGCAACCTGGCCATGCTTCCATACGTCTCTGAGGTCATCTATAAACTTTATAGTGTCCCCACCTTCTAAATTGTCTGGGGCACCCTGGAAATTTAACGCCTTTTGGTTGAAATGGTTTTCCTCTTACATGGAGATGGAGCTGAGCATGCATGGGTTCTTTACTGACCGAGACTGCTGCTTTTTCTCTCACACAGTGAGAGGCATTTAAAGGATATCTGAGAGGCCTGCTTATTGCAGAAATCACCAAAGTGAAGCGACAGTCATCAGGGATGAGGGAGGAGATGGAGTCTCAGGTGCAAGCCCTAGAAGAGCAATATGTTCAGGACCCCTTTGACTCTGCTTGGGCGGCCTGGCAGTCTGCTTACGAGCACCTGTAATCCTCAGCGGAGAAAAAGTTTTCTCTAAATTGCCATTCTTTGAGGAAGGGGAGAACATTGGTTGCCTTGTGGAAATGCTCCCCTGCTATTGGAGCGATTAGAGCTTGGACAGGCCACTCCCTGGATCAAGTTCTACAGAAGTTGGCAAGCTTTTATGGAAAGCTATATCTACATCCTGTAGAGTATACTCAGGCAGAATTGGAAGATTATTTAAGTGGTATAGCATTCCCGCAACTTACTGTTGTTCAAAGGAGGGAATTCGATTCCCCGCTCACACTAGAGGAATTACAAACTGCAGAAAATGTATTCCCTAACTGTAAAGCCTCTGGGGAGGATGGCCTTCCCATGGAAAACAAACACCTCTGCGTATTGCTGCCACAATTACTGAAGGTATTTATTGCAGCGCAAGAACTAAATGCTTTACCTCCTTCTATGTCTAAAATTTTTTATCTGTATCCTAAAACCTGGTAAAGACCCAGTGGACCCGAGATCCCATAGACTCATTTCACTGTTGCAAAGTGATATAAAACTTTTAGCGAAGATACTGGCAATCATGCTGAATGGGATTATTGTATCTATTGTCCATTCTGATGAAGCCGAGTTGATGCCTAATAAATCCACTGCATTTAATTTAAGAAGGCTGCTTCTTAACCACTTCAATACCGGGTACTTAAAGTGGTTGTAAACCCTTACAAACCACTTTGACCTACAGGTAAGCCTGGATTAAGGCTTACCTGTAGGTCCAAGCAATATCTCCTAAACCTATATGGTTTAGGAGATATTTGCCCGAAAACGGGCACCGCTGTCTACGGCGCATGCGCCGTAGACAGCGGCGCGTAGGCGCACTGTGCGCGGCATTCTCAGCGATGGAGCTGCCGCGCGTATCGCCTCCCGTGCGCATGCGCGGGAGTGATGTCGTCGCGGCTTTGCCGAATGACAGCGGCGGAGCTGCCAGACCCCACCAACAAGATGGATGCGGCGGACTACAGGGGACAGCGGCGACTTCGCTGGCTCCTGTGTCAGGTAAGTGACACATAATGGGCTACTATGCGATGCATAGTAGTCCATTATGCTTTGCCTTTGCAGGGAATGAAAGAGGAAGTAAACTCATCAGGGTTTACTTCCTCTTTAACCACTTGCAGACCGGACCATTTTGCTGGTCAAAGACCAGACCACTTTTTGCGATTCGGCACTGCGTCGCTTTAACTGACAATTGCGCGGTCATGCGACGTGGCTCCCAAACAAAATTGACGTCCTTTTTTTCCCACAAATAGAGCTTTCTTTTGGTGGTATTTGATCACCCCTGCGGTTTTTATTTTTTGCGCTATAAACAAAAATAGAGCGACGATTTTGAAAAAAACGCATTATTTTTTACTTTTTGTTATAATAAATATCCCCCAAAAATATATAAAAAAACATTTTTTTCCCTCAGTTTAGGCCGCTACGTATTCTTCTACATAGCAGTGAAGGGGTTAACCAGGGGGTGGCAGTGTAGGGGTTAAGTTTTCCTAGGGGTGTGTTACTAACTGTGGGGGGGGTTGGGCTTTCATTTAGTGAACACTGATCTCTGCTCCAATCACATGGAGCAGAGATCAGCGTCACTAGTTGCTAGGCAGAGTGGAGAAATGCTGTTTACACGGCATTTCCTCCATTCGGCCGCTCCGTGAGACGATCGCGGGGATGCCCGCGGCGATCGAGTCCGCGGGTCCCGCGGCCGGACTCACGGGGGTCCCAACCAGCGCGGGAGCGCGCCGCCGGCGGAGCGCTCCCGATGGCAGGGCGGCATTGAATATTGGACGTACCTGTACGCCAATATGCCTGCCCGTGCCATTCTGTCGATGTACATCATCGTGCGCTGGTCGGGAAGTGGTTAAACACCTTCCTGCCCAGACCAATTTTGAGCTTTCAGCACTGTCGCACTTTGAGTGACAATTGCGCAGTCATGCTACACGGTACCCAAATTACATTTTTATCATTTTTTTCCCACAAATAGAACTTTCTTTTGGTGGTATTTGATCACCTCTGCGGTTTTTATTCTTTGCTAAACAAATAAAAAAATACCGAAAATTTTGAAAATAAAATGTTTTTTTTGTTTCAGTTTCAAAACTTTGTAAATAAGTAAGTTTTCTCCTTCACTGATGGAGTTACACTGATGGGCAATGATAAGGCGGCACTGATGGGCACCGATGAGGTGGCACCAATGAAGTGGCACTGATGAGGTGGCATTGATGGAC
Source organism: Lithobates pipiens (assembly GCF_037356315.1). Lineage (NCBI taxonomy): Eukaryota > Metazoa > Chordata > Amphibia > Anura > Ranidae > Lithobates > Lithobates pipiens. The sequence continues at coordinate 415,231,087 of NW_027507764.1, forward strand.
ACTGATATGTGGCACTGATAGGCGGAACTGATGGGCACTGATAGGCGGCACTGATGGGCGACACGGATGGGCACTGATAGGTGGCACAAATTGGCACTGATAGCTGGCACGGATTTGCATGGATGGGCGGCACGAATGGGCATGGATAGGCGGCACAGGTGGGCATGGGTAGGCGACACAGGTGGGCATGGATTGGCACTGATAGGTGGCATGGATGGGCACTGATAGGCGGCACAGATGGGAACTGATAGGCGGCACAGATGGGAACTGATAGGCGGCATTGTATTATAATATACTGTACTAATGGATGCCAATCAGTGCCAAACAATAATGCATGCCAATCAGTGATGCCCATTGTGGGCACTGATTGGCATCCATTATGGGAACTGATTGGCATCCATTGTGGCACTGACTGGAATCCCTGGTGGTCTAGGGTGGCATACCTTGTCCTGGGCATCCCTGGTGGTCTGGTGGCGTCCCTGGTGGTCCAGTTTGGGCATCCTCGGGGGGGCTGCGCTGATAATCGATCAGCACAGACCCCCCCTGTCATATGATATGGCATATAGCAGCTGATCGGCTCTCCTCTACTCGTGTCTGACAGACGCGAGTGAGGAAAAGCCGATCGCCGGCTCTTCCTATTTACACTGTGATCAGCCGTGATTGGACATGGCTGATCGCGTGGTAAAGAGTCTCCGTCTGAGACTTTTTACCGAGATCGTAGTTGCAGGGTGTCAGACTGACACCCCGCAACAACGATCACCGCGATGCGCGCCCCCGTCATATGACGTCCGATCAGGATTATGCAACCACTTTGCCACCGTCATTTTGTTATAGGGCGGGCGGTAAGTGGTTAATATGCAATCCCTAGCTGATATTGTAGGACACAGGGCCCTATTTTCACTGGATGCTATGAAAGCATTTGATAGCATTGAGTGGATATATTTATGGGAGGTCCTTAAAAGATTTGGCTTTGGGGAGAGATACATTTCCTGGGTTTGTTTATTGTATTGCCACCCACAGTCAGCCATCAGGGCATCCGGTAGACTGTCACACTTTTTCACTTTGGGAAGGGACACAAGGCAGGGGTGTCCACTGTCGTCCTTTGTTTGTGTTTCTGTAGTTGTATAGCCTGCTAAATTTGTGGTTGTTTTTTTTGTTATGGGCTGTCTACATTGTAATAATTAAAAACATTCTTTGGATAAAAAAGAAATAAAATGAATGACAAAATTTTATTTTATTGGATTTCTTTTAAAACCAAAAGTAGAAAATATATATATTTTCTTTTCAAAATTTCTGCTCTTTTTTTTTTTTTTATCGCAAAATAAAAAAAAAAACCCATTGCTGAATAAGTAACACCAAAAAAAGCACTATTTGTGTGAACAAAATTATAACAATTTAATTTGGGTGCAATGTAGTATGAAAGCAAAAAATTGGTCTAGGACGGAAGGGGGTGAATGTGCTCAGTATTGAGTTAAAGCAGTACTACACTGCATCTGAGCACCACAAACCAAAAAGGCTACATAATTTTTTAGATGCAAATAAAACTCTCCTATTGAGCGATGTCTCCATGCTTTATTTTGCTGAGAACTTACTTTGAAAAGCACTCCCTAGCATTTATGAACATGGTCATTTGGAGTAAGGGCAGCTCAGACATGCAGACAGAAGGGTGTGCTTAGCTGAGAAAGCGCCTCCTCCCCTCCTAAAGGCTCATGGGAAGGAACTGAAGAAATGCAAAAAAAGGTTTAAAACAAGTAAATATTATATAAAGTATTTATCGGCGTATAAGACGCGCCGGCGTATAACACGCACCCCAAGTTTAGGAGGGAATTTTAAGGAAAAAAACTTTTAGGAGGGAAATTTAAGGAAACAACATTTAAATGCCTATCAATGCAGCCTTGTCAGTGTCATTTGCAGCCTGTCCATCATTGCAGCCTTGTCATGCAGCCTGTCCATAATTGCAGCCTGTCCATCATTGCAGCCTTGTCATGCAGCCTGTCCATCATGCAGCCTGTCCGTCATTGCAGCCTGTCCGTCATTGCAGCCTGTCCGTCAATGCAGCCTGTCCGTCAATGCAGCCTGTCCGTCAATGCAGCCTGTCCGTCAATGCAGCCTGTCCGTCATTGCAGCCTTGTCATGCAGCCTGTCCGTCATTGCAGCCTTGTCATGCAGCCTGTCCGTCATTGCAGCCTTGTCATGCAGCCTGTCCGTCATGCAGCCTGTCCGTCAGTCATTGCAGCCTTGTGCATCTTTGTCCCCTCAGTGATGTCAGCTTTTCTTTTTAAAAATGGCGCCGCCAAGATGTCCTGTGTATCTCGGCCGCCTTCGGCCGTACTCGTCGGCTTTTGCCCGCCTTCGGCCGAACTCGGCGGGTTTCGGCTGCTCTCAGCCCTTCTCGGCGGTTTTCGGCCGAGCGAGAAGGGCTGCAAGCCGCGAGAAGGGCCGAAGGCGGCTGAAAGCCGCCCAGAGCTCAGAAATCGCGGAGGATCGGCGTATAACACGCACCCGCGATTTCCCCCTGATTTTAAGGGGAAAAAAGTGAGTGTTATACGCTGATAAATACGGTACTTTCCTATCTATTTGCTAATGCTAGCAGCATAAGAATTAAACATAGTCAATGTTGATTGAGAGAGGGAAGTTCCACTTTAATGTTCTATAATTTTAGCAATGGTTCCCTGAGATCTAAAAAAAATATTTTAAAGGTTCCTCTATTGTTGAGTTGAAAGAGGCTGATCTTGTTTCTGATAAAATAAAACGTCCATGCTTCCAAATTTTAGCTATAAAATGACTCATCGGCTATCATAATATTCAATAAATGAATGTCACTCTACACTGCTACAGTTGTGTTCACTGTAAGGCCTTAAGCATGGACGTTTTATTTTATCAGAAACTTGTGCCAATATCTGGGCACAATTGAAGATTCTAATAAAATAAACTACACTTGGTGATGGCTTGGAGATGATATGTTATTCTTAAAACTAATAAAAAAATGGAATGGTACTTTTGCAATAATTTTACACAATGAAAAAGCAGTGTTCTTGGGGAAAAAAGGGTAAAGTAATCTCTCATTCTTCAGCATCCCAGGTGGACTGTAATATCTGTCAATATTACTGTTGCATGCTTGATCTCACTGGTCCTGCTGTGAGCGTGTCTGCCGAATGCCAGACCACACTATTAATATTTTTATATTGTTGGCAAAAACATTATCTTGAGTGTACAAAATCATTGTGTTCCACCAAAGTTGTTCTGGCTCAGCCTGTAAATTGGGTTTCTGTACAAATGATTTTTGATCCTGAAAGAAACTGGAGGTACAACACAAATTTGGCAGATTATTATTGTTTAATCAAGGGTGCAATTAACAGCCACCAATAAATGCTCTGTTTTGTGAAAGATAACTTTTTTTTTTTTGCTTAATATGACAAGCTTATATTTCTGTGGAAGAAAAAATGTAGTTATGGTTTGCCACATTGTTATTTTACCTTTTGAGATGCAAATAAACAAGGTTGCTGTATCTTTTTTTCCACATATCACAGTAGTTTCCATATGCAGTCTGCCCCCTTTTGCTCTATTCTCCTTGAAGCAGATCTATCAGGAATGTGACAGGAGCATTGAGTTGCAGGGGGTAGGAGAACATCAATCACTGCTACACAGGTTCTTATATTGGATGCAGATGAAAAGTAGAAACAGGGAACGTTTTTTTTTTTCACAGTTTTTTTGTTAGATCCCAAGATACATTGTAGGTTTACTTTGTTTTACTTGGCAATGATGTGCATTGTTCTTTAGTTTCCCAGCTTCTATAAATTAAAGTACAAGGGTTCTGCAATCTCTCTTTTTTTTTTTTTTTTGTGTCTAAGCTTTTCTCAAAAACACCCACTGTATTGGATTCTGAGGTGTTACTTATAGTAGCAAGCCAAATTGTCATTTTTTCCCCCCACAAAGGTTGGACTTTTAGGCTAGGTTTCCACCATTGCGACCCCCAAAGTCACATAATTTACAGTGCAACTTTGCAATGCAATTTTTTTTTTCCAATAAAAATTTTTGAGCTATCACAAGGTTATAACAAAGCATACAGAAACAGTTTTACTGTATCACATACAATATGCCAAACGTGTCATGTTATAGATTGTTCCTAGACAGAAGAATACGATCTGTTTGCATGTCCATCCACACATCCATACATCTGTAGCAACAGAAACCAAAAAAAAACTGTTGTATGTTATGAACAGAGATAATTATCAGCTCAAAATTATTATTTTGAGAGCATTATCGAGAATAATAGTATATAAAGGAGACAGAAAAAGAAAACAAGGACAAAATAAGAAAAAATAAAAATGAGGGGGAGGCGAAGAGAGGGCGTGGTAGGTTTTAAATCTTGAACAGAAATTATTTCTTATAATTATGCAAGTAATTTTTAAATAGGTTAAGGGAGGACCGTTATACAGGAATCACATGTATACCTATCTATAAATATCAGAAACCAGCATTTTCGTGGGAGAAAGAACAACCAAATGAAACCCCTACTGTTAGAGATCTAAAATCATAAATCAGTCAGTCAGCTATTTTGCATCTTAGCAAAAGAATCAGAGTACTTAAAAAGAAACCATCATCTCCATAGTTTGTGGAATATTTTGGTGTATGGAATCCACAGCAAGTAGCCATTCTGCCACCGTGGGTACATAAGTCGTTTTCCAGTGTTTGGGGATAATTGCTTTTGACACATTTATTAGCATATGTCACACCAGACTTTTTGTAATTGCTTAATGAGTAGTTGGAGTATTGCAATAGGCAGCATTCTGGTGTATGTTTCAGTTTAGTCTCGTTATGGAATAGATCTGTGTACAGATATCATCCCAAAAATTGAGCAGAAGTAGGCAATGCCAGCAGATATGCAGCATGGTACCCTTGACGTTATCACAACGCCAACAAGCATCTGTCTTTTCTGGGTACATTGCATGCAATCTGGCCGGGGTGAAATACCAGTTTGTCAAAATTTTATATGTTTTTTGGGTGCTCGAGTTGAGGCGTCCCGCGATTTGCCGCTACTTCAAACCACGATTCAGAACGCCAAGATGTGAACGGAGCCTTAAAGTAGTACAAAATATAAACATACAGTGTTCTCATTTTATGGCCTGATTTGCTAATTTTTTATAAAAAACTAAATATGTATCAGACATGCACATATTGTTTGCAAAAAAAGAAAAAGTGCATTTATAATTTTTTGCAAAAGAACCTGTGTTACAACAATAGTAAGTTGATCAGGAATGCAATGCCGGGTTCCTGCAGACTCTTCAGGAAGTACCCGTGGACTACAATGCAGTGATCACTACCTTTGTGTTCCATTGAGAACTACAAGTCTGTCTTCCATGGTGGCAGACTGTACAGATTTCTATGGGTAAATGATGCTGAGTGGGCAGAGCCCATGGTTTGGGGGCGATTTGAGAGTGAGGTCTGATTTGCACCATGTTACACCCCTAACAAGAGTGCAACAGGGACCAAAAGATGGAGCTAGCCTTTAGGCTGGGTTCACACTGCTGCAGGGGGAGATCCGGATGTGATTCGCACCGCAAATCACATCCGATCTCCGTAGCGATGCGAGTTCAGCCATACAGATAGTATGGCTGAATTCGCATCGGTCCCGCAGCAAACTCGCACGGGACCCTTTTTTTGGTCCGCAACAGAATCGGATCGCATGGGGGTTCACACCATGCGATCCGATTCCTGTGCGAGTCAGCAGATCGCACTGCGATATGCGGACGGATCTGGGGGTGTCATTAACATATCATTGACACTCCCAGCCGTCCGCATAGGGCAGTGTGAACTGCCGGCGGTAGTAATGCGATGCGGGAAAACGCTGCGGATTCGCGGCGTTCCCGCATCGCAGCGGTGTGAACCCGGCCTTAAGGGGGGCACAATGTGAAAACTGCAGCAAGACTTTGTAGTGGATTTATGTGTGAGCATCACATTACAGGATGCTAGTTCTCAAGCATTCAACTTGGTTTCCTATGCCTGACTGCGCTCAACATGCAGAACCCTATTTTTCTCTTATATTCACCGACTGACACAGCTCCTCTCTTAGCAATTGGGTTGTAACGCCACCTTTAGGAGAGGACTAGGCATAACATGTTATGAAAAACACAGAACTTTTAGTTCCGCCCAAGGGGCGGTCCCTTAGGTAACAACCCCCCAGCCTGCCATACAGCCTCAGTTTTATTTTGCCTAGTGAAGGAGAAGGACCCAAGAACCCTGCGGGTCCATGTTTTTCTGCAGAAGCTTTGCTTTTTGCGCAATATTAAAGATCCTGTGATCTGCTATCAACAGCTGGCTGGGTGACAGGCTGGATACCCTTATCCTTGTAGTCTCCCCAGCCTGGCCAGTGAGCGTATGCAGACCAGAGCTACACGCTGGGTCGGCCACAACGTACCTCAGCTCCAGAGGTGGTCGGTGAGTCTTAATGCTCCGGGGCACACACATGACCGGGCTACTGATGTCTGCATCACAGTGTGCCTGGCCAACAGCCACCCCATACTGATCGGAGAGTGGGTCTGTGATGGAATGTCTCCCAGCTCTGCAGGTCTGGTAAGTACAGCTCTCCCTGCCTCGTGGGCCTGTGCAGCTGGGCATTCCCTGGGAGGTTGATTTGGGGGTCCCTCACCTCACTCTGTTCTCTCCCTGTCCCTATCTTCCCTTCCCCCTCCCTGTGGGGGATGCTGCCTGTGGCTGCTGAGTGGTGTGTGTGTCATGTGCTGGGGCTCTCACCTGGGGGGGACTGTGCTGGCTGGCTGTGCCCTGATGTGTGTTTTTCTCTCCCTGGGGGGTGCCTGGTGGCTGTGTCTGTCGATCGCTGCAGTGCTGTTTACCGCCATTTCTCTATCACTGTCCCTCATGGTATTCCGTGTTCGGTGGCCATCTTAGGTGAGGGCAGGGAGCAGCATGCTCTCCTGTAGCTTGGCGGCCATTTTACCTTTATACTGGACGCTCGGTGGCCATTTTCTTGGAGCCTGAACACATTGTTGATCGGTTTCAGCGCCATAAGCAGCAGCTCTGGATGACACTGTGTGATCTCCTATGCACCTGGGAGCTGACAAGGGACACAGGCACTACTAGCTGGACAGCGCAGAACCAGTCAGGGTGGTGAGTCCTGTGGGAAAGAGCCCCTCAGCCAGCAGTAGTTAGGAGGGTGGGACCATCACTGTCTTAAGTCCCCATCAGGTGGCAGACAGGGTAGGGTCAGCATGGCTTCAGAAACTGGTGTTTCTTCCCTGGAAATCCAGGCAATTGCAACCGGTTCGCCTGCAGATTGTGCAGTGCCTCTGGACGCTTTGTCGGCGGTCCTCAATTCGTTCGTTGCCAAGATGGAGGTGGGGCGTGGGCGCAAAGGTGCTAAAAAGTGGCCCCTGTCCTCTGGGGAGAGCTCTGACGCAGACTCGGGCCCTGCTGAGGCTGGTGACCCCCTGTTCTGTCGTTTCAGATGATGCTGACGAGGACCGTTCAGAAAGTGAGGATGAGTCCCCGTCCGGGTCCATGTGTGACAAAGCGCTTGTTGGAGCACTCATGACAGCTGTTTGTGATTCCTGTCTCCTGGCTCCTGTCCCGAAGATTCAGGAGCCAGCGGATCCTTCTGCTGATGTAGCGGTCCCTTTTGGGTCCCGTAAGCCAGCCCGTTTACCTAAGGTGTTCTCGTCTCTGACTTATTTTGACAAGTTCATTTACAAGGAATGGGTTCGACCGCAACGGACCTTTTCGATTCCCAAATATATGGCAGAGCTCTACCCCTTTGAGGAGAGCCTTCTCAAAAAATGGTCGGCTCTTCCGGTCGTGGACCCCCCAGTATCCAGGTTAAACAAAGTAACCACGATCCCGGTAGAGGGGCCTCCTGCATTTAAGGACCCCACGGACAGGAAGGCCGAGGCAGTGGCTCGTTCCTTGTTTATGGTTGTGGGGTCAACCATGTGACCAGTACTGGCATCCTGTCAGGAACCATGAAAGACAGAAGTACAATCAAATCACACTTGTTTATTAATAAAAATAAAAAGATAAATAGGAAAAAGCGTAGTCAAGCAAGCCAGAGTCCAGTAGCCAGATCGGGTAGTCAGCCAGTTCAAAGTTCATAAACCAGATCGGGTAATCAGCCAGTCCAGACGTCAGGGATCCACGGAGAGCAACTGCAAGCAGGATGGAAGCCACGAGTGATGTTAGCAAGCCAGTCTTGAAACAACAACAGGAGATGGTTCCTAGTGATGTGACCAGACGTGAAGGCAAAGCAGAAATGAGCTGGAAGACTTCATATAGGCAGGCCAGATGAGCATCATCGGGAACAACTGGTAACTGAAGATAGAGAAGAGAGCTGGCAATTAGCCGGCATCTGAGCGGCCAGCCCAGAGGAGGAAGGGCTAAGCCAGCCCTGACACATCCGCACTTGTGTCGCAGACACTAACTGAGTGGGCAAAACTGTTGCACCACAAATTGGGAGAACAGGCTTCTCCTGTCTACGTGGAACTAGCAGACCAACTAGTGCAAGGCCTGAAGAACGTTTGTAAAGCAGCCCTGGATACTCTCCCTCTGTTATCCAGGGCTTCAGTGTCAGCAGTGGTGCTGAGGCACCTGATTTGGTTAAAATGCTGGTCTGCTGACCAGGCATCCAAAAAAGCCCTGACGGATCTTCCCTTGGCGACCGGCTCTATGGAGCCTCTTTGGATGACATTATTAAAAATGCTACAGGTGGTAAGAGTACTCTACTCCCACAGGCCAGGAAGGCTAAGGAGCCACGCCATAGGCAAGGGCCCTCATTTTCCGCTCACAAGTGGCTTTTTCGTTCACCCGGAGCTTCGACCAAGCGTTCCCAGCACGACAGGACGAACGCTGAAAGACCAAAGCTTCCCCGGAACTACAAGCCTAACAAGCCTGCGAGAAAAAGTGCTACCACATGAAGGTTTGCTTCCACCCGCAACCCGGGCGGGGGGTCTCCTTCGAAATTTTGCAGCCCGGTGGACCTCTCAGCTGTCCGACCAATGAGTCTGCGATCTGATTTCCTCTGGCTACAAGATAGAGTTCCTCTTGGCCGAAAAACAGATTCTTCCCCTCCAGCATACCTGTACTCCCGGCTCGCTTAGAGGCCCTTTTTGGGGGGCGGTAAGGGACCTGCTGAGTGGTGGGGTGATAGTATCTGTTCCGGAATCTGAACATTTTCAGGGGTTCTACTTAAACCTGTTTGTAGTCCCCAAGAGGGAAGGGGTACGTCCAATCTTGGATCTAAAAGCCCTCAATTGGTGAAAGTACAGAGGTTCAGAATGGAATCAGTTTGCTCAGTAGTCACTGCACTCCATCAAGGGGACTCCCTGGTGTCCTTAGACATCCAGGATGCGTACCTGCACATACCCATATGCCTCCGGCATCAGAAGTTTCTGCGATTCGCAGTCAGGGAAGCCCACTACCAGTTTGTGGCTCTCCCTTGGCCCCCTGAGTCCTTACCAAGGTATTGGCTCCTGTTTTGGCGTTGCTACCGTAACGCGTGATCGCGATCTTGGGATACCTAGTTGATCTCCTCCTGAGAGCATCTTCCGCCTCAGAATTAAGGAGGATGTGGCAATCACCATGTAGACCCTGCAGGAATTTGCATAGCTATTGAACCTAAAGAAGTCGGTGATTGTGTTTGGAGTACCTAGGCTTATTGCTCGATTTCATGGAAGCGAGAGTGTTTCTCCCTTCAGACAAACTGTAGACCCTCAGAGCCACAGTGAAACTGCTGATGAACCACAAGTGGTCGTTGCTACGCTTCTGCATGCAAGTTCTGGGACTCATGGTGGCCTCCTTCGAGGCAGTACCGTATACCCAGTTTCACACCAGAGTCCTGTATAATGAGATTTTGACAAAATGGGACAAATCTCCGTTGTCCCTGGATCGGCAGATTCAGGTGAGCCAGTTAGTCAGGGATTCCCTGCTCTGGTGGCTGAGGTCCCTGTCACTTCAGTCTGGGAAGTTCCTACCTCTGAAATGGACAGTGATCACAACGGACGCCAGCCTATCAGCCTGGGGTGGAGTAATGGGAGTTTAGTCGACCCAGGGCCTCTGGTTGGAGGAGGAATCCAAGCTGCCGATCAATCTGCTCGAACTGAGAGCAATCAGGCCATGCCTCTCCACATGGTCGATAAGACTGCGATCAGGATCCAGCCAGACAACGCCACAGCTGTGGCATATGTCAATCACCAAGGAGGAACAATAAGCTCGGCCGCCACATGGGAGGTCGCTCACAAACTTCTGTGGGCAGAGCGACAGCTACCAGCCCTGCCGACCATTTACATCCCGGGAGTGGAGAACTGGCAGGCGGACTACTTAAGACGCCAGATGCTGGACCCAGGAGAATGGGCATTGCATCCGGAGGTGTTCAGACTACTGTCCCTGCGGTGCGGCACACCAGACGTGGATCTTCTGGCCTCTCGTCTCAATGGGAAGGTGCCGAAATTCGTGTCCAGGACAGGAGATCCGTGGGCAGATGCGTCAGACGCACTGGTGGCTCCGTGGGATCAGTACCAGCTGATCTATGCCTTTCCTCCACTGAAACTGTTACCACGTCTGCTTCGCAGAGTGGAGGGTGAGGGGATCCCAGTAATACTGATTGCCCAGATTGGTACGCAGACCTAGTGCGCCTGGTGGCAGATGCTCCTTGGCGACTGCCGTTACGAGAAGACTTTCTGTCTCAAGTTCCGATTCTCCATCCTGCTTTACCATTGCTGGTTTTAACGGCATGGCTATTGAGAGCCAGGTGTTGAGGAACCCGGGTCTTTCGGACTCTGTGATCCCAACTATGCTGAGGGCACGGAAATCTTCTTTTTGGAAGATATATCATCATACCTGGAAGGCCTACATCTTCATGTGTGAGGAGAAAGGATGGCATCCGCGCTCCTTTTCTATATCCAGGGTCCTGCTGTTTCTTCGGCAAGGAGTAGACCAGAATTTGGCTTTGAGCACCATCAAAGGACAAATATCAGCTGTGGCTGTCTTTTTTTTTAGTGACCCCTTGCATCTCACTCTCTAATGAGCACTTTTGTTCAGGGGTGTGGCATGTAGTTCCTCCGGTGCGTCTGCCGTTACCCTAATGGGAGCTGAATCTGGTGTTATCAGCACTGCAAAAACCAACATTTTAAAATATCAGAGCGATCCCTCTGTTGACTCTTTCCCAGAAAGTGGTCTTTCTAGTGGCCATTACATCGGCCAGGAGGGTTTCGGAACTGGCTGCCTTGTCCTGCAAGTTGCCCTACCTGGTTATCCACAAGGATAAGGCGGTGTTGCGTCCGCAACCTTCTTTTCTACCAATGGTCGTTTTGGCGTTTCACATCAATGAAGACATTGTGTTACCATCTTTGTGTCCTAAGCCGACACCTCCTAAGGAGGTGGCCCTCCATTCCCTGGATGTCGTTCAGGCTCTGAGGGTGTATTTTTCTGACACGGCTCCCTTCCGGAAGTCAGACTCCCTGTTAGTTTTGGTAGCTGGTCCGAAGAAAGGCATGGCGGTCTCATCGGCCACCATTTCCAGGTGGATCAGACAGATTGTAGTACAAGCCTACGCCTTGAAGGGGCAGATGCCCCCCTTTCTGGTCATGGCCCACTCCACAAGGGCAATCGGAATGTCTTGGGCCTTTCGACGTCAAGCGGCTGTCGCTCAAGTGTGTAAAGCGGCTACCTGGTCGTCTGTTCACACCTTTACAAAATTCTACAAGGTAGATGTCAGTGCATCGGCTGATGCCTGTTTTGGCCGAAAAGTTCTGCAGGCAGCTGTATAATTGCAATTATACATAAAAAATGTTCCTGTTTTTTTTTTTGGGGGTAAAAATACAGTACCTTTAAGTTAATGCATTGTTGTATTTGTTACAGCAGTTTTGGTGCGGTTTGAGGGTAGAGTCTCTCTGTTGAGGAGCACCCTGTTTTTTTGTGGTGGTTATTCCACACACTGACGTTTTTGTGGGTAAAGTTTATACTAGTTCCCACATGCCATGGTGGATGAATTTATAATGCTGTTTTCCCGCCCCTCGTTTTGGCACTGCTTGGGGACGTCCTAATGTCCAAGAGAGGAGCTGTGTCAGTCAGTGAATATAAGAGAAAATAGGATTTTTTGTACTCACCGTAAAATCCTTTTCTCTGTAATTCACCGACTGACACAGCACCCACCCCTCCTATTTTCCTTTACGTTATATTGCTTGTTGACGTACTGAGGCTGCATGGCAGGCTGGGGGATTGTTAACTAAGGGACTGCCCCTTGGGCGGAACTAAAAGTTCAGTGTTTTTCATAACATGTTATGCCTAGTCCTCTCTTAAAGGTGGCGTAACAACCCAATGGCTAAGAGAAGAGCTGTCAGTTGGTGAATTACAGAGAAAATGATTTCATGGTGAGTACCAAAAATCCTATTTTTCTAATTGTCCCTGTTCAAACTTGTTTGTTTAGTTGCTCTGCACCATGCTCAAAAATGTACATGACCCTATAGACTTCAATGGGAGCACCTGTAAATTCACAATTTGTCCTCTCTCCCTCTAGAACTGCTTTCTTTCCCTTGCCCATAAAACAAAAGCCTGAAGCTTGTTATGCATGCAATAATGCTTGCACAAAGCATCTTAAACTCCTTTAAAAAAGCACATAAATCACCATAAATATGCTTGGCTCAGGTGTGGATGCAGGCTTTATTCCTCCCATGCCATTATAATGGAGCTCATTGGTTAAAACTAAATATTAAAGTTCTGCTTTAAAATGTTGGCCTTGTTTCTCAGGATCCCCACCAAGAAGATATACAGTTTTGTGCTGTATTTCAGCTGCTAATATTTTTATTATTGTTACGTCAGAAAAGTCTGGTTCGCCGATTAGGATTTCATAGAACTGTTCAGTAAAAACATTTATTTGTAAAGTATGTTTGCTGTTTAATGGCAACATCACCAATAAATTTGTAGGTATCTCATTTATTTTGCGTTTTGCAGTTAAAGTGGTTGTAAACCTCAAACATGAAAAATGAACAAAACATATCCCTCTATAGTGTCTACTTGTCTCAATTAAACACACAAAGTGTCACTTCTGTCTGCTGCCTTGTACATCTACTATCAGCATGAGCGAGTTCTGACAAGTTTTCCTGACACCAAGAAAAAAAAAAGTGTCATGGGAGGGCCCTCCAGCCTCAGCTCTGTTTCTGTGTACTGCATGAAGGGTCGTGTGTCACTTCCCTCCAATCGGCTCTGAGCTCTCGTGACTGAGCTCTGCAGTGTGTGGTTTCAGCTCTCCGCCCCCCCCCCCCCTTTTTTTTTTTTTTTTTATAACAGCTCAGATACGCTTTACAATTCTGCACTTTGAACAGATGTAGTGAAGAAAAGACTGCAGAAAAACAGGCACATCTTTGTCTCACCTGAGACCAATCGCTTCACTGGGTATATAACTTTTAAGTTTGTCATTGAGCATATAGTGAGTGGGCTATCCCTATTTTTCTTTTTTTTTGTTTAAATTGGTTCTAGATTCTTGCATACCATTTTAGACATGGATTTTTATTTCATGATTAAATCACCTCTGTAACACTCTCACTAAATATCTTCAGGCAGCTTTTACAATTTAGTGATTTGTTTTAAATGTTAAGGAACAGCTAATAAATGTCTGCTATGTTGGATGGTTAGTTCCTGAGAGCTTTATAAAAAAAAAAAGAAAACTAAGTTGATATCTAAAAATACTCCATACACTCTATGGATTTCTTTAGGCTGAAAAATAAGTTAGAAAAAACTCAAGATACACTATTAATGGCCTCCCGTCTAGTATATCATCACAGCGCACAAACATCATGAAAACTGAAAAATAAGTTACATGGAGAAAACAATATTTTAAGATTACAGTATATCAGAACTGTTAAAACTACACTATGGTATTGATTTTACTAAAACTATAGAAATCTTCTGCAGCTCTGAAAAGAAACCAATCAGCTTCTAAGTTTTTTTTATGTCAAAGCTTAATTGAACAAGCTGGAGTCAGAAGCTAATTGGCTACCATGCACTACTGCACCAGATTTTGCACTCTCCAGTTTTAGTAAATCAACCTCTGTATGTTATCTGAATTTGTATGGGGCATTTACTGTAAGGAGCATTTTCAAACACAACTGAGGAGTGCATTGGATTTTCTGTGATCATCAGTTTGAAAAGCAGCTTCTAGGTTGTGTGTAGATTTGGAGCTACTCAAGCTTTTTTCCAATGATTCAAGTGGAATGACTTCCTTAAAGGGTAGCTACACTTTCTTGCTTGAAAAAATAGCAAATAAAGAAAAAATAATATAGAGTGTACAATTGCGATACAAGTCATATTGTAATTGATTGACTTTCCTTTTCAATCTGCAGCTCTGTAATTTTCTATAAACGCAAAGCAATATGGGAGTTGTTCTGTACACAGAAGGCGTACTGACCACTCCCCAGAAACATAATTTCCTGCTTGTGTGATTGGCTCACCAATTTTCCCCTAAGTCTGCCTAAGATACAAGTCAGATTTCAGGCATCCCCTGCAACAAAAATTAGATTTTTGGTCAGATATTTCCAGTAGCCCTGCAGCTGCCACAGCTGATTGATAATTATGAAACTGCTCCCATTAGACCCACTCTGCCCAGAAGCACAAACACACAGGGATTTCTTCAGAATAACAAAAGGTAGGAATCTGCAACAAAGGTTGTTATAATCCTTGCAATGTATGTACATAGATCACCCAGCGGGGAATGTTTTTTTATTCTCAACAAAAGTGGAGTTACGGTTTAAAGCAGTTCCCAAGCACATCTCAGTGTCCAAAGAGAGAGGAAGCCACCATCATCAATTGTAAATGCCCCTCTCAACCCTCCAGAAACCGTAACACTGTTACAACACACCTTTTGCATGTAAACAACCTTTTATTTTGGCTGTAGTCCTTAGAATTTGCTATAAGAGTTGAATCTTTGAAAAGTAATTTATCATGCATTTTTCTTCCAGATAAAAAGTACGGTATCATTGTTATTGATCCTCCGTGGGAGAATAAGTCTGTCAAGAGGAGTAAAAGGTAGTTGCTCTGAATATGTAAATGTATTTTTATGTTCATGACCCAACAGTTGACAATGTCCTTATATATGTTCCCTCCATCTAAGAAAAGTAAATCGGCTTAAAGTGGGGTGCCCCCTAAAAAATACAAATACTGCAGCTGCTGACTTTTAATAATCAGACACTTACCTGTCCCAGGGTCCAGCGATGCGGGGGAACAAAGCCCCCCTGGTTTCCCTCTCCGCTTGCGGCGCCGGCATTCTTACTGTGGGCACCGTGATATGCTGCACAGTCATCTGGGACACGTGACAGGTCCCAGATGACTGTAGGACACAGAGGGGAAGTGATGTCACCAGCCCGGGCAATGAAGGAGGCAGACTACGAGGGACCCCCTAGCAACAGGCCTTTAGAGGCGAGTAAAACATTTTTTTTTACAATTATTTATTTTTATTTTTTATTTTAAGCAATTTTTTTATTTTTTTTGGTGGCAACACCACTTTAACTATATTTCTACTTGGAAGTTCAGTTTGCTTCCATTATTTTTGTGACATAATACTGACTACTGTTATGCAAACTTCCTGGAACTAAATCTCTTTCAGTTCTCAAAGTTATTCACAGCATATGTTAACTTAATGGAGAGGTGAAGATTACAATACTGTATCCATCTACAAGTGTTTGATGTTGTCAGGCAGTACTCGGGTACTCTGATGGGTTGTGACAGGTACTCGGGTACTCTGATGGGCTGTGACAGGTACTCTGATGGACTGTGAGTGACAGGTACTATGAGGGGTGGTGACAGGTCCTCTTTATTTGAGGGGGCAATCAGTGTGCTTCATGTGTACTGTAAGCAGTAACTAGATTTTACCGCAATCTCCTCCTTACACACGATCGGTGTGTGAGGAGGAGAACCCGGTAACATCTCATTACCGCGGTTTGTTTACATTTAGTGATCGGCTGTGAAATCATCACAGCCGATCACGTGGGCAAAAAGCCGGCCAATGGCTGTTTATCAGCGTGGGTGACGAGCAGTGTTCCCGGGAACACCCTGCCACCGACGTGCACGCGCAGCGCGCTTGCAATCGCATGCATGCGTCCTGCAAAGTGGGGGTGGAACCATCTGTGATCGGTCGTGACTTCATCACGGCTGATCACATGGTAAACAGCTATGCTCAATGGCTATTCACCCCCCCTCGGTGGTGAGCAGTATCTCCGTGACACGCCGTCACCGAAGGAACAGGGATGCGCGCGCTCGATCACGCGCATTCCCTATTTAAACGGGAGGCTGTCATATGACAGCCTCCTGCCACAATAGGTGCGCCGACTGCCCGTCATTTGACGGCTGGCAGTCAGCTACTAGTTAAAGTGATTTGTAAAGTAAGTTTTTTTTTAATTAACATAATCAACAGGCTTATACTTACCTGCTCTGTGCAAAGGAATTACACAGAGAGGCCTTGAACCTCCTCTCCTGGGGTCTCCCCCCCCCCCCCCCGGCGCTCTGGGCTCCTCCACTTCTGTGTCTGCCCCATAGCAATTCACTGCTATGGGGGCAGACGTCTGGGCTCGCTCCCAACCCAGGCTGTGTATGTTCATAGACACACAGTGCAGCTCGGTAGACAAACCGATGATTCCTCTGTGGAGGAAACAACGGTAGGTGAACCTTTTTCAGTCTCGCAAGCTGATAAATTGCTGATACAATCTCTTACGGAGATGGTTTGTTCTAATTTCATGCTACCCCTAACGGAGTCTGCTGAAAGCTTGGTTTCTTCCTTGGGTTCCTAAAACCTTTCACAGCCTTTGCATGCGTTTCCTGTCCATGCATTACTAAAACCGCTTATTTATGCTGCATGGGATCACCCAGATAAGCATTTTCTTCCTCCAAAGAGACTTTCAGTTCTCTATCCCATGGAGGAGAAATTGACCAAAAAATGTAAGGTACCAGCAGTTGACACTGCGATTTCCAGTGTGAATAAAAGTTTAACTTGTCCAGGAGACAATGCACAAATGCTTAAGGACCCAACAGATAAAAGGATGAAATTCCTGTTAAAATCTGCGTTTTCCTTGGCAGGTGCCTTTACTCAGCCTGCAATTGCTGCAATAAGCGTCTGTCAATCCCTAAAGGACCAATTTAGAAAGGCCCTTAAAAAGGTTCCTGCACAGCAAGCCCGGGAATTTGCAGAACTACCAAAAGCATTATGCTTTGCCATAGATGCCATTAAAGATTCTATTCACCAGGTGGTCCCGCCTTACGCTTATGCTTGTATATATGCGTAGAATCCTGTGGTTAAAAAATTGGTCAGCCGAAGCTCCATGTAAAAATCTCCTGAATGGTTTCCCTTTTCATGGGGATCGGCTATTTGGGGATGATTTGTACAAATACATCCAAATGATTTTTAGTGGGAAAAGTACTCTTTTGCCAGTCAAAAGAAAGTATAAATGCCCTTAATTTAAATGGGCTCTTTCTCCTGCGCTAGGGGCTTCCGCCTCTAGGCAGTGGCAACAGCCTCCACCGTCAGACTCTAGAGGAAAACCTCAGGGTCAGCCCAGGCTCAAAAGAAGTCCTCATCATGAAGAGGCACCCCCCCTCCCCAGGGTGGGGGGAAGACTTCTGCCATTTTCGGAAGTCTGGCAGGAGGAAATTCAGGACAGGTAACTCTGGGGTACAAGCTGGAATTTCGGGACTTTCCACCGTCTCATTTCCTGAGGTCAAACGTCCCCAAAGATCCAGAGAAAAGGCATTCTCTGTTTCGGGCACTAGACTGATTAATGGCGCAGGGGGTGATCATGCAGATCCCCACAGAAGAGTAAGGTTTGGGGTTTTATTCAAACCTCTTCACAGTACCAAACCTGAATGGAGACGTCAGACCCATTCTAGATCTAAATCAGTTCCTGAAGAGCTGCTCCTTTCACATTGAGAACTTCTGGCATCTATCGACATTGGGGATGCATATCTGCATGTTCCTATATTTCCAGCTCGCCAAAGGTTTCTGTGGTTCGAGGTAGAACAGCAGCATTTTCAGTTTGTAGCCTTGCCCTTTGGGCTAGCTACAGCACCGCGGGTGTTTACAAAAATCCTGGCCCCACCTCTAGCCAGGTTAAGGGCACAGGTCATAACAGTCTTGGTGTACTTAGAAAATCTATTGCTAATAGACCAGTCGGCGGCTCGTTTGGAGAAAAGCGTGCGCATTACAACCAGTTACCTGGAAAGTCTTCGTCGGATTCTCAACCTAGAGAAATCTTCCCTAAAACTGATAATAAGGCTGAAATATTTGAGTCTGATCATAGACACAGCCCAGAAAGAGTGGTGTTGCCTCAGGGAAAGATCAACTCCATATGAGAACTGGTGCGTATGGTCAGGTCAAAAGGCGATACCTCCATTCGCCTTTGCATGAGGTTGCTAGGAAAGATGGTGGCTTCATTCAAAGCAGTTCCCAATACCCAGTTCCATTCTAAACTGTTGCAAAACGGTATCCTGTCTACTAACCCAGAATCTGCTGAAAATAAAATAGTAACGACAGACAGAAAAGTAGTAACGACAGATGCCAGCCTTTCAGGCTGGGGAGCAGTATTAGTGAAGACAACTGTCCAGGACAGTGCTCAAGAGCTGAAAGAACTTTTGGCCATCGATATCCTAGAGATTTGTGCAGTGCATCTGGCTCTGAAGGCCTGGTCTTCCAGTTTACAGGATTGTCCTTTCAGGATCCAATCCGGCAATGCCACAGCTGTGGCCTATATCAATCACCAAGGGGGCACCAAGAGTCTCTCGGCACAGAGAGAGGAGAACCATATTCTAACTTGGGCAGAAAGGAATGTTCCATGCCTATCGGCAGTCTTCATTCTGGGAGTAGAGAATTGTCAGGCGGACTACTTGAGTCTTGAGTCACCAGCAGTTATTCCCAAGTGGAATTGTCTCTTCACCCCGACATTTTTTGGGCCGTTCTGGATGTAGATCTTCTAGCGTCCAGATTCAACATGAAGTTAGTCAACTTTTTGTCCAGGACAAGGGATCCACAACAACCTGTGTGGGAGTGTTCAGAGGAGCGCGGCCTGTTCAGCACGGAATTAAGTGGATGCCACCGGAGAGGTGTCGGACACAGAGTGCTGGAACAGCGTGTGACCTGGTCGTGTTATTTATTATTGGCCTTGGAGTTATTGCTTTGACCCAAGTCCAGTCCAGGAACAGGAGGAGGAGGATTTCATGGACCAAAATTTGGTTGCTTTATTAATGTTGACCAATTATGTCATATGCCTTTGTTGCTGCAGGAGATCCAGGAAAATAATCCGGATGATTTTCAGAATCGTCTCCGGATGACGGACCCCTGCTTTCACCAACTCTTGCCATTTTTGACCCCCTATATTAAGAAGCAGGACACATGCCATGAGGCTTTTATTTCATTTTTTTGGTTGAATAATGATTTGATTTGGTATATTTTCTATATTTATGGATGCATAGAATGCACTTTTTGGTTAAGTTCTATTGGCAGATAGCATGTTTAATTTTATGTTTTCTTTGTTTAATGCACAATAAAAAAATTGTGGCGAATAATACGTGTGTGTTACTTCAAATGAGTTTGGGAGTAGGCAGTTACATTTAAGAAAATACAATGTAAAATTGACAAGGAACACCAACATAGTTGTATCTTTGAAAATACAATGTAAAATTGACAAGGAACACCAACATAGTTGTATCTTTGATCTTATAAACTACAGGATAATGGGGCTGTGGTAACTTGCCCAGAATAATAAAAAAAAGCATAATAATATTATTATTGATATCACTAGAAAATAAAAAGTCTTTTAAAATATGTTTGGCAGAACTCCATCAGTAAGCATCACCAGCAAAGCAGCTTCATTAATATCCTGTTAAAGAAGAAGAGAATGTGTGCTGCATTTCGAGATTTCATTATTTGCTGCGTCACCAATGTCAATTCTCCATTATGAGGCATTTTTGCAATGAGGCATTTTTACAATGACATAAATGAAATGAAAAGTACACCACGTTTTCGTTAACAAATGAAAATGTGAGGCAGCGACATTTAGCCATGTGAACTAACTTTCAGTTTCCACTGGCTCCACCTGCTTCAGCTCACAGCAAGCAAGCGACTGTTCAGCCAGCATTACTGGCTTCCTCTTCAGACTGTACATGTCCAGAGCACTATGTGCATTACCGGCCTCCTCAGACCACAGTCCAGAACACTGTTCAGCATTACAGGCCTCCTTAGACCATCCCGACTGGCTATATCTGTTTCTTAGCACTTGTTCAAACCTTAATACCATAAATAATAATGAGTATATAATGAGTTTGTTAATTCTTTAGAAATGCATTACATTTTAACTAAACACATAGTTTAGTTGACTAAAATTATTTTTTTTCAACTAAAATGTACTTGAGATTTTAGTTGACTAAAATATGACTAAAACAATTGCAGATGACTAAAAATGGGACTAAGACTAAAATGCCATTTTAGTCAAAAGACTAAAACGAAATCTAAATCAAAATTTGATGCCAAAATTAACAATGGTGGGAACTACTAAAAGGTGTAGTTTGAACTGTTAGAGATGTTACTGCTTACATTTTGAGGACAGCTAAGTCAGGAAATAGTGCAGATATTGGGTAAAGAAGTGCAATACAGCAGTGGCAGATGTTTATTTTTGCAGTTTCTACTAAATAAATCTTGTGCTAGCAACCTACCAGAGTTGCAATTAAAACCTCTGAAGGGATTGCATCTATTTGCTTCCTAAGTACTGTATGTTCTGTCTAAAGTTTGATTGTGTGTCCATGTACATAGGTGGGGCTGGTGTATTGGAGGTCAGATTCTGTATGTTAGCCTTATGCTCAAAGTACAGGAGGGGAGCTGAAGTCTAACAGTTTTTAGTATCAATTTTATAGCTACATAAACAAATGCTTTTGACCTACTGCCTATCTACTTACTTGCCTGACATTACAGAGTACCATACTTTCTTGTTGCCTTTAAGCAACACGGGGGGTGAGATTTTAAACTTTTGAGCTGGGGAACTCGGCAAAGAATTTTTTGTAGCTTTGAAAGTTACTGTTGCTTTATGTGAAATCCTTTCATCGCATATCGCCAGCAGAATTCTGTGGGGCTCTGCCTTTTGCATTGCTTGTATTTCAAGTGTTTTCCTTTTTTCTTTTTGTATGAATAAATCCTGTAGTTGGATACAGACACCGAAGGCATAGAGTATGAGTAACGCTCTTAATAATAAATTGTCTCTGGCTAAATCCCTCGATCAGGCTGCATTACTTTGAGCCAGTCTTTGAAAACTCATCTTAAAGAATGTTTTGTTGTTGAATTACGTATGATAAATTGCACATAATAGAACAAATGATGCCAAAGTGGTTATTTTGGAGATGTGCGTTAAAAACTTCAGGAGATAAAAAAAAATAACAAGTCATAAATAAAAGGGCAATTCACACAGACAAAGATTGTATTCTTTGTCTGTGGCTTTGTTTAGTTGGTCACCAGGACAGCCATTGTCAAGCTCCAACAACTGCCAGGGCATATACAGTATATACATTTACGTTTATAGATTCTGAGGTTGAGTAAGGTTGATTGTAGTGTCAGCCAAGCAGACCTAATGGCTTCTCCCTTCAATATCCTCTGCAGTTGTCCAAATGTATTCAATTCGCTCTTGAACTTCTTAATAAGTTAATGATAAATTAGCTAGCTCCTACATATTTTGTAAACACTTATGGAGGGAGCAAGGGGAATAGTAGTGATCAAGTTAATACAATTCAAAATGTCCATCTAGTATTGTGTAATAAAGGAAATTAGCACTGACGCATGGACAATGCCAACATGAAAAGGATTGATCCTTATAAAGCCTTGCAAGTTTACAGTAGCTGGGGTCAAATCGATTATATGCAACAAGTTGTAGTGAAATAATGGATCCCTGGCAGATACTTGTCTGGTAAAGCGGGCCTCCCACATGTTGTCCCAATAGTCATTATGCAGCTCTGGGATATCATTGACCCATGTCATTCGGTATACATGTAGGAGTCTACTCTTCTCTCTCTCTGTATATGGTATAGCTCCTATATATATATATATTTTGGATTGTGTTCTCTCTTACTCCAAATGAGCACCCCTGTTCAAACTGTATCTTAAAGTGTCATGAATGTACAGACCTTCTCTTGGAAGCAAGTCCAGTTATACATTTACTTAAAGTGACAAGTCACTAGGGGAGTGCTAAAGACAAATGTCAGCATTTATTTTCAGTTTAAAAAATCAAAGATTCAGTAATTTAGGATTGCTCAAATATTTGCATTCAGATCTGTCTAATCAATACATTTAAGAATACAGATAATTGGAATTTATTTGCAGTTCTCAGTTTTGATGGGTTAGCTTAACGTTAACGTCCATGGGATAGGTGGGTTCTGGAGCAGCAGCACATCTTTCTGTTGCTTAATCAGCCTTCCCATCTTGTATGCAATGACCAGGTTAGGGTCAGATATTCCCTGTGCAAAACCAGGGCAATGCAGCCCATAACAGCTGGAGACATCGAATAGTCAGCATAGCATTTCATCTTGTTATTATTGCTGCCTAGAAAGGCCATGAGTGGACACTGTTGATCAATTTTTTGTATTTTTCACTTGAGTGTAGGCACAAAAAGAAGATAATAAAAAAGCACATTTAAGTACATTTATGAACACCATTACCAGAACACCTTTGGGCCCGTCGAACAGAAATAAGATTCCTACAGCTGTAGAGCCATCTGTTTCTCAGGCAGAAGTACTATGCATGTGTAACTCCTTTTATATGTGGTCACATGACCAGGTAAATTGAATACATCCAGATCTCAAAATAAAAGAGCAATAATATGTCAATTGCACTCTCAATCAAAATGGGCAAACGCATAACTGAATTTGGCAAACACAACTATCTGAAACAAATCTTCCACAAATGTTCATTGGTTCTGCAGCAATGATTAGAGAGATCAATTGGTATCAATTGCCACATTTTCTGTGATATTATTGGTTCAATATTTGATCTGTAGCATATGCATCTATAACCCCATACACACTTCAGATTTTCTGCTGATTTTTGTCTTCAAATTTACCAAAACCATATAATATGAGGCCAAACCTTAGGAGTTTCAATTTGTATGCAATCAGACAGGCCCTTACACTACATGGCTTTGGTAAATCTGACAAAAATCTGCAGAAAATCTGATGGTGTGTATGGGGCTTTAGTATAGTCAAGACTTGGACTAGGAGGGTACACAAGAATCCATGCCAGAATACCTAATAAAAGTCCCTGTTACTATAGCTAACAGTATTATATTAACACCTGTATTTATGGTTACTATTGCCTTCTCTGAGCAATGATTTTATTTAAAGCATCCCTGTTGCAAAACCTAAAATAGAAATGAAGGTTTCTCTGTAAAGAAGCATAATATTATATTTACATGTCCTGCTGTCTACATCCCTGATCGTCACTCTCTTCGAAAGTTAATGTTGGGAAAATCCTTTTCATCTGACACACTTCTGAAAATATAAAAAGGTGCATACAAAAATAGTAGTAAACTTCCAAAAAACTAATTAGTTGCACGTGGCGCTATAACCTGTGTACCTTTCAGTGCACAAATCCTCACCTCCTCAGTGATCCTATCTCAAATCATAAATTGTCTAATCAATAACAAAATATATAAATATTAATCACTCAGTGAATACCCAAATTTACATTTAAATTACACATATAGTGAAAAATATATAATCAAATGTGAATATAGTCCATCCACCACACAATATTCAAAAAAGCATCCAGATTACAGAAAGTCTTTCTATAAATGCATAAGAAGAATATCCAGTGCTCAGATTCCTTTCTACAAGTGACTCCTTCACCACACCATCCGTGATTTATGCTCCCCCCTTCGTGAAAACACTCACCGACTGCTAAGCCTTACACTCTCGTGTGAGGCTCAAGGGCTTTCAAATGATCTCTCAAGATGAAATTCAGACCCCAGCACATCCGATTGGAACTTCTCCACTTACGCACTTCATTGTATAAATATATACCTCAAAGAGAAATCACAGAGGGAGACCCCAATAGTGTAATACTGCAAACACTCTTTAATGTATAAAAAATCTCACTCCTTATGCACTCACATGAACTTAAAAACGCAAAATCACTTCAAGAGAGTAAAAAGACTCGCTTCACAACTTCACTCCACAATATTATTCTGAATACGTCGGGGCATTGGTGGTCACGGCGGACTCATAAGATACGGTACTGTATCGCTTGATCTCACCCCTCCTCGTGCGTCCCGCCTGGTCCCACACAGCAGGTCTATTCGAAAAAGGGCGCCTTCAAGTCAGATGGAACAGTCCTCTTAGTCCTGTGCCTCCTTCCCAGCTCCGTGTATGTCAGCTCAATAGTCACCAGATAGCCACGCCCCCGACATGTTTCGTCACATCAGACTTAATCATGGGATCCCATGATTAAGTCTGATGTGACGAAACATGTCGGGGGCGTGGCTATCTGGTGACTATTGAGCTGACATACACGGAGCTGGGAAGGAGGCACAGGACTAAGAGGACTGTTCCATCTGACTTGAAGGCGCCCTTTTTCGAATAGACCTGCTGTGTGGGACCAGGCGGGACGCACGAGGAGGGGTGAGATCAAGCGATACAGTACCGTATCTTATGAGTCCGCCGTGACCACCAATGCCCCGACGTATTCAGAATAATATTGTGGAGTGAAGTTGTGAAGCGAGTCTTTTTACCCTCTTGAAGTGATTTTGCGTTTTTAAGTTCATGTGAGTGCATAAGGAGTGAGATTTTTTATACATTAAAGAGTGTTTGCAGTATTACACTATTGGGGTCTCCCTCTGTGATTTCTCTTTGAGGTATATATTTATACAATGAAGTGCGTAAGTGGAGAAGTTCCAATCGGATGTGCTGGGGTCTGAATTTCATCTTGAGAGATCATTTGAAAGCCCTTGAGCCTCACACGAGAGTGTAAGGCTTAGCAGTCGGTGAGTGTTTTCACGAAGGGGGGAGCATAAATCACGGATGGTGTGGTGAAGGAGTCACTTGTAGAAAGGAATCTGAGCACTGGATATTCTTCTTATGCATTTATAGAAAGACTTTCTGTAATCTGGATGCTTTTTTGAATATTGTGTGGTGGATGGACTATATTCACATTTGATTATATATTTTTCACTATATGTGTAATTTAAATGTAAATTTGGGTATTCACTGAGTGATTAATATTTATATATTTTGTTATTGATTAGACAATTTATGATTTGAGATAGGATCACTGAGGAGGTGAGGATTTGTGCACTGAAAGGTACACAGGTTATAGCGCCACG
This sequence comes from Lithobates pipiens, assembly GCF_037356315.1. Classification (NCBI taxonomy): domain Eukaryota; kingdom Metazoa; phylum Chordata; class Amphibia; order Anura; family Ranidae; genus Lithobates; species Lithobates pipiens. The sequence continues at coordinate 415,256,424 of NW_027507764.1, forward strand.
TGCAACTAATTAGTTTTTTGGAAGTTTACTACTATTTTTGTATGCACCTTTTTATATGTGACATTTTATGGTAAGTGGCAGCTAAGATATAAAATATTGAGTTATCCACAGCGCTGTGATGATACACTAGGTAAAGGGTTTGTGGAGTGTGTATCTTTAAATTAACACTTCTGAAAATGTTGGGTTCCTGGTTCCTGATTAGCGCTGCCAGCCTTTACTTTGTTGCTGTGTCCTGCAGTGATGTAGAGGCTGGCAGAAGGAACGCATCTCTAGGCAGTGGACCAGGAATCCAACAATCTCTTAACTGTGTTATATGAAGAAGTTTATCCAGGCAGCATAACTCTTGAGTGAAGTGGAAAAGGGAGGTATAAAATCCTTTCTTTATGAGGAAATCATCTTCTTTTCCTTATAGTGTGACAGGGTCACAGAAACCTAATGAGTTAAAGGCAGAAAAAAAAGAGAGAAAAGAAATTGACAATTTTTGGGTGTTAGATTCTTCCCTTGCCGCTGCTGCCCCCTCCCACCACTGTTTAAAAAGTTTACTAAATTTTGCCCCTGAACGCAGCCTTGCAATATCACATCTGACAGTGCTAAGGGTTCCTGCTGAGTGCTGCCAGCCTCTACTTTGCTACTGTGTCCTTCAATGACATAGAGACTGGCAGGAGACCAGGAATCCAACAGTTTCAGAAGTGTGATGGATGAAGATTATCCAGGCACCATAGTTCTTGAAATGAGTGAAGATGGGCAGCAGAACAGGTAGGTATAAAATATTTTCTTTATGAAGAAACCTTTTTACTTATTGTATGACAGGGTCACTAAAATGAGAAATTAGTTAAGGGCATCAACAAAATAAAAGCGAAGAGAATCCAACAGTTTTACAGTTTTTGGGGTGTTCGATTATTCTCTTTTCCCAGCTGCTGCTCCCTCCCACCTCTTCTGTTGCCCCTTGAACAAAGCCTTGCAATATCACATCTGACAGTGCTAAGGGTTCAGTGTCCCTGCTGCCAGCCTCTTCTTTTCTACTGTGTGCTCCAGTGACATAGAGGCTAGCAGAACGAACCCAGCCCTAGGCAGGAGACCAGGAATACAACACTTTCAGAAGTGTGGTGGATGAAGAAGATTATCCAGGCATCATAGCTTGAAATTAGTGTAGGTGGGAAGTGAAACAGGTAGGTATAAAAACATTTTTCTTTATGAAGAAAGCTTTTACTAATTGTGTGATGGGGTCACTGAAACCTGATGAGTTAAAGAGTTTAACACAAAAAAACACACAGATTCTGTTCCATTAAAGCATGTTATACAGCACTGATCCAACCAGCTTCTACCCTCCCCTTTCTGCACTGACTGCGATCTATCAGGGCTGCAGAGCTCTGACATGAGTCAGTACATGCCTTCGTCATACGCAGCCCTGCTCTGTTTCCTGTGTCCTCACCCTCCCTCCTCCCCTCTGAGTGTTTCTGCTCATAAAGCACCCAACCTCATACCCCCCACTCCTGCTGCTCTCATTAACAATAAAAGCCCCCATCCCTTCTGTATTAGAACAAGAATTTCACCTCTGTCTGTGTTATATCATAACTATGTTTGTCTGTACTGATAACACAGCGTCTTCTTGCAATCATGTGACGACTCGGCTCTCTGTCTCTGTCTCTCCATTCCAGCTGACGTCAGCTTTAGTGCACGGCCCCACCAACTTGAACTGTCAACTAGGCAGAGGACAGGAGAGAGAAAGCAACTGATTGCAGGAAGACGGTGTGTTATCAGTACAGATAAGCATATTTATGATATAATACAGATACCGGGGAACTTATTTTTTATAATACAGAGGGGATAGGAGCTTTTTTTTATAGAAGTGGCTTAACAACCATTTTAATGACCGCTGCAAAAAAAAAAAGAGAGAAGAGAATCTGACAGACTTGGAGTGTTACATAGGTTGAAAAGGACACAAGTCCATCTACCCTGTTTCCCCTAAAATAACCTAGTGTGATTGTCGATGATAGCTGCAATAAAAGTCCTACCCCCCAAATAAGCCCTAGTTAAAGTCCTTGTATGTCTTCTTTTCAGGGTAGGGCTTATTTTTGAGGAAACAGAGTAGGGCTTATTTGGGTGGTAGGACTTATATTGCAGCCAACACCGACAATCACGCTAGGTCTTATTTTAGGGGAAACAGGGTAGTTAAACCCCCCAAAAATTAAATAAAAATACAATCCCATATACACAAACCTTGATCAAGAGAAAGACAAAAAACCCGAGCAAAGCTTGCTCCAATTTGCTACAGCAGGGGAAAAAATGCCTTCTTGATCCTCTGATCGAGTCATTCGGATTTTCCCTGGATCAACTTTACCTATAAATGTTAGTACCCAGTTATATTATGTACATTTAGGAAGGAGTCCAGGCCTTTTTTAAAGCAATCTACTGAGCTTGCCAGAACAACCTCTGGAGGGAGTCTATTCCACGCTTTCACAGCTCTTACTGTGAAGAAACCCTTCCGTATTAAGAGATTAAATCTTTTTTCCTCTAGACCAGGGCTCTCTAAACTACGGCTCTCCAGCTGTTGCGGAACTACATATCACATGAGGCATTCTAAAACTGGCATTCACAGGCGTGACTAGGCACAATGGGAATTGTTGTTCCTGAGCAACTGGAGGGCCATAGTTTGGAGACCGCTGCTCTAGACAGAGTGCCCCCTTGTCCTCTGCGATCTCTGTGATTATCTTAAAGTGAATAGCTCAACACCAAGTTCCCTATATGGACCACTTATGTATTTATACATGCTGATCATATCCTCCCTTAATCTCCCCTTCTCAAGAGGGAATAGATTCAGTTCCTCTAATCTTTCCTCATAGCTGAGCTCCTCCATGCCTCTTATTAGTTTTGTTGCCTTTCTCTGCACTTTCTCCAGATCCCCAGTATAATTTTTTTGACCTGGTGCCCAAAACTGAACTTCGTATTCCAGATGAGGCCTTGCTAATGATTTGTACAGGGGGAAAAATATCTATCTCTGGAGTTCATATCTCTCAATACAAGAAAGGACTTTGCTAGCTTTGGAAATTTTTGGCATTTATTGCATGTTATTATTGAACTTATGATCTAACAAAACCCCCAGATCCTTCTCCACCATTGATTCCCCCAGTTGTACTCTCCCTAGTATGTATGATGCATGCATATTTTTAGCCCCTAAGTGCATAACTTTACATTTATCAACATGAAACCCTCATTTGCCACTTAGTTGCCCAATTAAAATGAGTGCATTGATGTTGACTTGTAAATTGGAGACATCATGTAAGGATGTTATTCCAGTGCATAGCTTAGTGTCATCTACAAAGACAGAAATTTTACTTTTAATACCAGACCCTATATCATTTATAAAGATATTAAAATGAAGGGTCTCAGCACTAAACCTTGGGGTACACCACTGATAACCTTAGACCATTCAGATAAGAGTCATTAACCACTACTCTCTAAATTCTGTCTTTTAGCCAGTTTTCTATCCATTTACAAATTGATCTTTCCAAACCTGTAGACTTTCCCTTACACTTTAGCCATGTGTGGGGAACTGTGTCAAATGCATTTGCAAAATTCAGGTATATCACGTCCACAGCCACCCCCTCTGTCTAAGGTTTTACTTAACACATCATAAAAAGAAATCGGGTGTGCTTGACAACAGCTATCTATCATGAATCCATGCTATCTGTTACTTAAAATATATATTTTTAATTATGTATAGCCATTTTAACTTTGGCCGTGAGCCACATAGGTTTTATTTTTTAGCCTTTTAAACTTATTGCCCATGGGAATATAGTTTGCAGCGAGTTTACATACAGTCACTTTGAAGAATTCCCATTTCTGTTCTGTGTCCATTGATGCCAATATTCCCTCCCGGTCTAAGTCCTGGAGAGCAGCCCTCATCCTTGGAAAATGTGCGCTCCTGCAGTTAAAGTAGAAGTCCAGCCTGAGCTTGTTTGGCTGGGCTTCTCTGTGAGAGCAGAGCCATTGGCACTGTTGGATCGCTCGGTTCTCAGCGCAGAGGCGGCAGGAGACAGATGCTGCATCCACCTGGGTAAGTTTAAATGGGCCAAAAAAACAAAACTCATACTTCTGTTTTTAAGAGTTTTTATCTTTCCTGTATGTTTGTTGCTTACAGCTAAAATGAAATAAAATCATGTTATGGTCACTGCTACCCAGATGTTCTTTTATATGAACATTGGTAATAAGCTGTGCATGGTTTGATTCTTCTTTCTGCTCCCCTCCTCCCACCAATGCTGTTTCATCAGCCCCCAGTACACAGCTTTGCAATATCACATCTGACAATGCCAAGGATATTTTGAAGAGGTGCAGCAGCATAACTAATCACTCAGCATAGGCAAAACATCCTACGTTTTCAGATGGAGATATTATGTGGTCTGTTTATAAATGTTTTCACGCAACTTTTCCGCCAAGATTTAAACATTTTGTTAACTTGATCTCATTAGAAAAATGTGTGAATCTTGGTCGAAAGTTGTGAGAAAACAGTTTAAATAGACCAGTGTTTGTAAATCTTTATTAGACACTCCTTAAACTTAATTCACTTGTTCTGCTGAGAGCTGGTTAACACATACTAGAAGCCTTAAAACCTCAGCAGTCCTCTTTTGACTTGAGTGTATTTCCCTTGTTTCCACTCTCCCATGAATATCTTATCAGGCTATATTTATAATACACATTCTTTTTATAACAACCATTCTTAAAATGCATAATTTTAAGGAAGCAGTCTGTTGAATTATTTAGGGATATACGCTGAAAGCACTTTACAATCTATTTTTACTATTTGTCTAGTGCTGCAATCACATCAGTCAGCAGTGAAGTAGTACATTTATACAGACTCTATATCTAGGAACACAAATTCGAAAGGCACAGTATGAATGATTTCTTTATGTCAGCCACTGGGTGTCACTGTTGTCTTTTATTCAGTTTTATCACATAACTAACAAATTATTTCATGAGCAGGTCTCTGCTTCCTACTGTTGATCTTTAAATGGTATTGAAATGCTTTGCTATTAACTTGTAGCTGAACATTTTTTCTCAAGTAAATACTTTTGTTTATCTCTAGATATAACTACTTATCCACACTGGAAATAAAACAACTTCCTATACCAGATTTGGCCGCTCAGAACTGCCTTGTGATTACTTGGGTGACGAACAGGCAGAAGCACTTAAGATTTGTAAAGGAGGAGCTCTACCCACATTGGTCAGTCCGAACACTTGCAGAATGGCACTGGGTGAAGGTAGGTTAGGTGTGTTTGTCATAAAATCATATGGTTTTATTTATTCCTTTATTTTACCATAAGTTGCATTATACAAACCAAGACAGAGGTATTGCATGATACAGTTACTTAAGTAGGCTGATGGAATAAACCACATCAGATCTATGAATACAGCTCAACAAATTGGAGCATACAAAATACGAGTTCCAAGTCGGACAATTATAAACAAAACTGAGAGGGCACAGTGGTAGACATCTCCAAAGTTCCCAACCTGTACAGAAGAGCCCTACCTTAGTAATGCAACCTTGTGGAATATAATGTGAGCTCCCCCGGTGGCCAGTATAACCCAATAAGGGTGCAAGGACTAAAGGATAGGGATGACAGGATCAGGTACATAAAAACAGCAAGGAAACTGCAAAGGAAAAGGTTCCAAGCTAAATGGGAAAATACATACGGTATAGGGAGAACAACAGGAGAAGAGAGGGGGTTAGGAGGGATGGAGAAAATAGAAAGGAAGAAAGCACAAAAGGGAGAGTCAAGGGCACAAGCCCTAGAGCAGGAGTAAAAGTGAAAGAAATGAGAAGCCAAAGAAAGATATTGAGAATTGGAAAAGCAAATTCTCTCACCCAGAGCCTTGTAACAAGTCCCCGGAAAATTAGCTGGGTCGCAAGATCTCCTGTAGATAAACAAAATATTTCCACGGTCTCCAAGTGTCATGGAAGGACTCCTCCCGGTTATATAGGGTGCCTGTGAGGTCTTCCATGTTCCTGAGTTCATTGATTTTAGAGAACCAGAGAGACTTCAAAGGTGGGTGCACACACAACAAATTTTTACCTAATAAAAAAAAATCCAAGTAATCCCAGTTTTGCAGAATCGTAGATGAAATGGGAATAGCTGGTTAGATCACCGACTGAGTAGTTCCCAAGGTGGGCTGTGTATGCTTAGCTGAAGAAAGCATCCAATTTTGAGTGCTGTAGATATCTCAGAATGACTGTCAGCTGTTCAGTGAAGTCCAGCCAAAGGAACCTGCCACAGAACAAAGAAGGTGTAATGCAAATATACATGGCATATGGCAAACCCACTTAGATGTGGTGGCAGCATTCGTTTTCTGTTTCAAGCATTCTTTCTTTTATTTTCACCTGGTGATCCTGCCATTCTGTTGTCACTAAAAAGAAAACTGGTAAGCTGTAATGTGTACATTTTTTGGCTTTGAGTTTAATACCACTTTAAAGGGTAAGTTTGCCTTTGTATGAAAATGTGATATCCAACAAAGGGCCTCAGTTATTCAAAAAACATTTATTTTCTTACATCAGGGGACACAGCGTCATAGTAGTAACTATGTGGGTTATATCGGACTATCAGGTGCTGGACACTGGCACGCCCCTTAAGGCTTGAACTTCCCCCATATAATCCCTCCCATACTGGGAGAAAAAAAGTTTTTTTGCCAGTGTCTACCATCAGGAACTTCTCCCATATAACCCCTCCCATTACTGGGAGTCCTCAGTTTTTTCACCAGATTCTAAGGTGTTGGGCACGTGTAAGAATGTGTGTACTGAGCTCCACGGGCATTAATCCTTTGATGCGAGCCAGCCACCCTGACCGGATCTGTTCTGATGTCTCCGTAATGGACTAAATGAACAATACCCGGGCCTCATCATCTGAAGACACAAGGTTTTGCTTGCGAATGCTTTTAAGCTGGGCCCTGGGATCCAGTACTTTTTAGTAGTAAGGCCAATAAAAGTTTACCAGCAGGGTCTTCTCGCAGGTCCAGGTTTGTGGGATTACCTTGAGTGTACCCCTGTTCCTGAAGGTTTCCTTTGAAGGTACCATGAAGGTACCATGAAGGGCAAAGATTGGCTATTTTATCTCTGATAAAGCCCTGCGGTGGAAAGGTAGGGTAGATTTTCTGCAAGGAATCTCTCCTTCCATGTATTTATGTTGTCATGTCATGTCTGTGTCACCACTGGAGGCTGTATTGAGCACTCACCATTCGGACGCTGGAAACAGCAGAAGCTTTCACTCTCCTCTCCGTTCAAGCCAGCTCAGGCCCTGAGGTATGAAGGGGGTTCTGATCACCTCCTGGGCCCCAGAGTGGCGTTTTTTGTTCCTTGGATGCCAGCCCGCTGCCTCTTTTTTTCTTAAAAATAAAAAAAGTTTTGTTTTTGGGGCAATTCGCGGCCGTTTTACCCCCTCGCCGCCGTGCTGCCATGTTGCCAGCACTCATACACTTCCCTAGTGGGAAAGGGGGCGTTTTCGTGCAGTGGGGCATGGCTAAACGGCATCAGACGCCGGTCACACATGGAGGAAGTATTTTAAGCTATTCAGGAAAAGCTGAAGTCTGGCTGCGGAGGGATAGAGCAGAGTGGTTGCTGATCAGGTTTGGTGACACAGGCATCTCCCTTTTGTTGACAACATTATACTGTATAGCTAGGATTAATAGCAGTTATTGTACTGTACTATAGCCTAGTAAGTGTAACATTCTTTTGCTGGTACTGGCTCTGCTTTGCACTGTAAGCTATGAGTGACAAAGGGACCAGGATCCCCTCTAAGGGGCTAATGGTATACAACAAAATAAAAACCCTTCCAAAAGAATGTCTGTCTTCCTCCCCTGAGAGTTAAAAAAGAAAGATACGGCCAATTAGATGAAGCCGTCAAGGGTAGAACACTTCTGTTCCTGTATTTCATACAAACAGATTTTCTCCTACCATTTAACGTATTATTGCTATGATGTCTCTCCATAGTAGGACTAAACATAGCAGATTCCCATCTAGTCCTCTGGGCCCTTTTGTTGAGGTGCAGGAGGCTGGGGATCAGGTAGATCTTCCCAAATATTGGAAGATACTTATTTTCCTCTTCAGAGGATCCTAACAGGAAGGGAGTAGCCGCACAAGTCAGGTGTTAGTCTACTCCCTTATTTAACCCTTTTGTTGCCTGCCACAGGCTCTTGAGGTATCTACCTCTAATAGGGTTCATTTGAACCTCCCCACCTAGGAGTCCTTTTAACATGGGGTCCTATTGAACAAGTACTGTAGTGCAAATCTGCAAGATGCAAAAAGCACAAAAAAATGCATAACTATGTATTCTGAATGGGAACATTTTTATCAAAGAGGTGGGGGGGGGGGGGGGGGTTCCAGCTATTAATGCTGCAAACACCTCAGTGAGCAGAGACTCGCATGTCCAGTGGATAATGCACTGATGTTAAAGGATCCAGCAAGTTAAAGTTGGATTTTCCTTTTAAAGACAAGATGTCTTTTCCAGTTCTGGCTGCAATTGGAGTGGCTCAGTCCATTAACCCCTTAACGTCTGCTCCACTTTTGTGGTGGAGCACATTTTGAGTCACGCCAATGCATTGGAATGTGGACTCCAAGGGATTAAGGAACAGGTGTGAGATACCTGAAAGTTCTGCCTAATCAGCAGGCCCGGCAAGGGGCTGGTGTATTTGATGCGCTGTGTATCACAAATGCTATGAAGGACTCGATAATTTAAGCCCTGTGGCTTGTACTTGGACTAGTACTTTTTTGCAGAGGTCCGTGGCTGAGATATTGGTCAGCTGAAGCACCAGGTGAAAACCCTTAGCCAGTCTGTGTCCCTTCCTGGGGTACGACTATTTAGAGTGTATAAGTACATCCAAAAGGCAGTAAAAGGAGATTCAAACAGTTCTCCTTTAATCAGGCAGCCTCTCCTATGCCTGGGGTATCTGCCTTTAGGCAGTGTCGACGGTCTCAATTGTCAGGTTCAGGAGAACATTCCCAGGGGCAGCACCAGGATCTTGGGGGGCAGAAAGCCCATGAAGCAGAATGCTAAGGCCTTCTCATGAAGGAGCACCCCCACTTGTTTTAGTAAGGGGAAAGGTCCTGTGATTCTCAAAGCTTGGCAGGAACAATGTTGAGAGCAGGGTGATTTCTGCAATTTTTTTCTCTAGGTTACATCTAGAGTTTCAAGAGCCCGGATGGCCCAGTCGGCTTTCGATCCGAGGGTTCGAGTCCTGTTTGGGTGCTGCCTGTGGGGTCCTTGGGGCTGCTGATGCGCCAGTCTTATGCAAGAGTGTCTGTCTCCTCAAAAAATGCTCCTAAGGTTCCAGAGAAAAAGGAAAAAAAAAAAAAGGAGAAAGAAAGAGAAAGGAGAAGTGTCTCTTTCTGGTCTCTGGATCAGCTGTTATCCCAGTTGGTGATATCAGAGATTCCCTTAGTGGAACAGGGTTTTTTGGCTCAAACCTTTTAAGGTCCTAGAGCCAAGCAGAGAGGCAAGACCCACTCTAGATCTCAGAGATCTGGATCGGCACTTAAACATCTGATCCTTTCATAATTCTAACGGCTGTGTCCATCCTGCAAGGAGGGGAGTTGCAGATCTCCATGTGCCAAAGTTTCCCGCTTACCAGAAACCTCTGCGGTTTGAAATATAAAATAATTTTTATCAATTGTGGCACTGCCATTCGGCTTAGCCACAGCACTACGAGTGTTCTGAAAGATTCTGACACCTCCTTTAGCGAGGTTAAAGGCTCAAGGCATAGTGGTCCTAGCCTATTAGAAGATCTACTTTGAATAGATCATTCAGTCTCAGGTTTAAGCCAGAGTCTGATCTCAGCTATAGATAGCTGAAATCTCTAGGTTGGATTCTCAGCCTAGGAAGATTCTCCTTAAAACCATCAACCAACCTTTTTCTCAAATCATCTTTCAGGGCAGAATTGAGAGAAGGCTCCTCCCACACCTAGAAGCCGAGAACACGTCATCCACCATTATATAAAAGAGCAGCATACCCCTGAGTCTCAGATATTTGTTTCCTCTGACTGAACAGGAACCTTAATAGTTTGTGATTTTATCTAAGCTTTAAGCTATTGTGCTAGTTGCAGGGGCCTCCATGTATGTGCTTCCCTGTGATTCCAGGGAAAGTAAACTTGGAGGGGTTACATATCAGGGTTTTCTCTAGGCTACTTTTGTTTGTATCCTAGTTTTGGGACATTTCCTCTCCATCGCCTTTTAAAAATGCATTGATTACTGTGTAAATGTGACTGGCTGTGAAGGGGTTAACCACTAGGTGGCACTGTAGGGGTTAAGTGTGTACTAAGGAGTGATTTTAACTGTGGGGCGGAGGAGCTGGAGCTGTGTTTGACACAACACTGATCACCGCTCCCAATTACAGGGAGCTGTAATCAGTGACAGTGTCACTGGGCAGAACGGGGAAATGCTTGTTACATTAGCATTTCCCCGTTCTTCCTCTCCGTGAGACGATCGCGGGTATCCCTGCAGACATAGAGTCCACAGGACCCCCTATCACACTCACAAAGCTCCAGGCGGGCGCCCGCAACCCACCTCTTAAAGGTTAACGTACAGGTACTTGATTCTGCCTGTACGTGGCCTTCTGCTGCACTATATCTGTGCGAGGTGGTTGGGAAGTGGTTAATACTTTAAAAACATTTGTAATTTGTTTGATTTTTTTAGGTGAAATGGGTAGGGGTACAATAATTGGAGGTCGACTGATATATCGGCCGATATTTGCCGTTTTTTTATTAATCGGCATCGGCCGATTGAGCTGATAAAAAGGCAGATTTAGAACAGAGCGACTTGGAAATTACTTCTGTTATAGAAGTCAGTGTAAGTTGCCTGAGTCTTCATAGAAACAACTTTCCTCCTCTCTGAGCAGTCTGCCAAGAAAAGAGCAAAAAGATACAATGTTTACACTTGAATGAATGAACTCAACTCTGTGTGTAGAGTTCTCAGTTTAACCATTTAAAGACTAAATCTTTTCTGACACTTGTTGCTTACAAGTAAAAGTCCTGCATTTTCTGCCAGAAAATCACTTAGACCCCCAAAAAATGATATATATTTTTTTAGCAGAGATCCTAGGGAATAAAATAGCGGTTGTTGCAACATTTTATGTCACACGGCATTTGCGCAGAGGTCTTTCAAATGCATTTTTTTGGGGGAAAAAAATACACTAAATGATTTAAAAAAAAAAAAAACTAAAACAGTAAACTTAGCCCATTTTTTTTTCGTCCAAAAGTTTTGACTACCTGTTTTTATTTTATAGGCTGCTTTCACACTGGAGCGGGCAGGCGTTGATGGTAAAATGCTGCTAGTTTTAGCAGTGCTTTACCATCATTTTAGCGGTGCCATTCGGCTGCTAGTGGCGCGCATATAACCCAGCTAGCTTCCGAAGAAGAGGTTAAATGCGCCCGTGAAGCACAGCTGCCAAATCGCATTGCATGCACTTCGGCAGTGGTGCCCATTAATATCAATGGGCAGGAGTAGTGGAGGAGCAGTATACACCACTCCAAACGTGCTGCTAGCAGGACTTTTTTTTTTTTTTAACATCCTGCCAGCGCATCGCCTCAGTGTGAAAACACTCTGTCTTTCACACAGACTGGGGAGCCGTTTTGCAGGCACTTTACAGGCGCTATTTTTAGCCCAAAAGCACCTAAAAAAACGCCCCAGTGGGAAAGGTGTCTGTAAGGTTTTATGAGATGAAGGGGGATAAAAAAATAAAAAAAATAAAAAATAAAAAAAATCGGCCTAACATATCAGCCCAAAAAAATCGGCATCATATATCGGTCATCGGCTGCCATGATTTTTTAAATATCGTCATCGGCCAGAGAAAAACCCATATCGGTCAACCTCTAACAATAATGTACCCCATAATCATTCACATAGGGTGGGGGGCCAGAATCTGGGGGCTCGCTTGTCCCAACCCCCTTTCCTGACCTGCCGGGCTGCGTGCTTGGATAACCTGTGCTTTCATATAGACTTCTGTGGTTTTGATGCGGTTTCAGAATGTGTACCATAACTCCTGGATATTGCATCTTTGCGCTTTATGAAACCGCATAAGTCTATTGGAAAGTGCAACTAACTAGCGCAAAACCCATAGGTTAGCATTGTTTTGCCCAAAGCGCAGCAGGACCGCATCAGGGCAGTGTAACGCCCCCTTATGGTTCGGTTCACACCACAATTTCTGCGTTCTGGATGCATGCACTTTTTTGATGCACTGGGCTGCATCTGGTGTGAACCAGCACTAATTCACTAATGGATCCGGATCCAATAAAATATTATGGCTACTTTCACACAGGGGCATCAGGGGCATAGCTTTGCTCTTTTTAGCAGCTCTTTGCTGTCGTTTTTGCAGATGTTTGCTGCTACTAATGGGGATTCAAATCACCCGCAAATCGCTGCTGCAATGGCGCATTGCTGGCAGTTTGTTGGCACTGCCCTATAAATTCAATGGGCAGGGGCACTTTAGGAGCAATGTTTACACTGCTCCTTACAGCGCTACAAAGATGTGGCTTGCAGGACTTTTTTTTACTGTCCTGCCAGCTCACCGCTCCAGCCTGCATAGCACCTGTAAATGGCCTGACCTGTCACTCCAGTGTGAAAGCCTGAGTGCTTTCACACTGGAGTGAGAGGTGAGGCCATTTACAGGCGCTCTGCAAGTGCGATTTCTAGCGCTACAGCACCTGTCCTGTAAATCGCTTCAGTGTGAAAGCAGCCTAAGTGCTTGTGGAGCTTTGGCTTTCTCTGTGGACTTTATAAAGATGCTCAGGGTAACTTCAGTGTATTTTTTTTTCTATTGAATGAACAGGTTGCTCTTTTTTTTCGTCCTGACGAACTATAAAACTACGTATTTGGGGTAAATCCTTGTTTAATATACTATTAAGTTGACTAATGCTTACTTCCATTAAACATTTGGGGTTTTATTGTTCCTACTGTCTTCCAGGGTGTGGGGCATTTTCTCCATTGCCAGCATTCATTTCAATAAAGGGCTCCCAAAACCTAAAATTTACATTAATGGTTCCTTGGGGTTAAGAATGTCAAGAACACCTTCTAGTGGATTTAAAAGTAATTTTGGCCTCAGCATGTTTAGTGAGAGAAACTGGCTGGAATGCCATGCGGCTTCAAACTGAGCATATGCGAGGTTTACGCACATGGAAAAAAAAAAAAAACGCAAGATTTTGGCAAGGAATACTGATGTTTAAACCTCAGCACTATGTGCAAGTACCCTTAAAGAGGTTGTAAAGGCAGAATTTTGTTTTATTTTAGTGCATTATATGCATTAAGATAAAAAGCATTGTGTGTGCAGCAGCCCCCTTCAGCCCCCCTAATGCTTTTCTGAGCCCCATCTCAATCCTGTGATGTCCATGACTGCCTCGGCCATCCGGGACTCCCCTCATTGGCTGAGATACAGCAACGGGGCCATTGGCACCCGCTGCTGTCAATCAAAGTCCATTAACAATGAGGGCTGTTCTGCTTGCTGTGGGGACACTTAAAGGGAGGGAGGGGCCAGGAGCACCGAAGCAGGACCCGAGAAGAGGAAGATCTGGGCTGTTCTGTGCAAAACCATTACACAGGGCAGGTAAGTATAACATGATTGTTATTTTTATTGAAAAATCACTTTAAGCTGACCCTATTCTAGATTTCACATACTTTTTCCATGATGCTTTTAAATCAGCCATCCTCAACCCTTTTACCCTAGGGACCCTTAATTTTTTTTTTTTGACTGAGGGAGCCCCTGCTAAAACGAATTGATTGGAGATCAATTGGAAAAATGCCTCATATGAATAGTTGGGGGGGGGGGGGGATAAAATATTGGTCAGAATGCCACACTTACAGGTATATAAAAAGATCTTTGGTGTTATGAATCTGTCTTTGCCAAGTGGCATTGGATGGCCCTAGAAATTTGCAGGCACTATCAAATGGTAGATTCATCAGCCATGGCTCAAGGAACCTCTCAACACATGGAGGAACCCTGGTTGAGAAGGACTGATTTTAGATTGTTCCAACTACTCAATAAGGATTTACCAAATAAATCATTGAATGTGACATTCACCAAACATTCACTGCGGGTTAATTATTGTAATTTAAAACCCATGCTCCAGGATGATTCAGCTGCAGTAAATTACTGGTGAATGTAACATTCACTGCTTTATAAAGATGCCCATGTGACTTGGATGGAAGTTTTGTTTTAGTTATAATTGCCAGAAATGTACCTTTTTATAGTGATTTGTTGCAAAGGAGCTCTTGATTTGAGGATTTCTTTTTCTTGTGAGCTGAAGGTCAGAAGAGGCAGCTGTTTAGATCGTAATTAACAGTGTGGCAATGTTCGGTAATATTGCAGCAGGATAGATAAGAGACTGGTTAGTTGCAGAGGATCTCTGAAATGCAAGCTATTAAATATGATGTCCTGCTATGCAGCTACAAAGAATGGTGTATTGATTGCAAGGAGTGCATATTACTTTCTAAACCATTTTGGTAGGTAAAATTGTTTAAGGTTTGTTTAAGTTTACATTAAAACCTATTTTTTTTTTTTGCTTTTGGATAGTGTGGGGAAGGCTTGGAACTTCTGTTGGGTTTTAACTAGTGACAGTGTCCCCATTGGGGAGATGGCCAAGCACTTGTTGGCAATCTGTATTAGATGTATTTACAGTAGCACTCTCAGCTGCAGTAGTTTGACCTTTATTTTATAAAAATATTAACAGAAATGCTGATGTACTTACAGTAGTGATTTCTTCTGCAGCTTTTATCTTTTATGGAATTATAAACAGGAATTCTGATTGGTTGCTATGGGCAAAAAAAAGCAATGTATTGCGTGTTCAGCAAGAGATTCTCACTCTTCATCACTTGGATTGGTGTAAACAGAGATGATATTCCTTGTTATCTTAGTTGTTGTTCACCAAATATTGCTTGGCAAATTTAATTAAAGGGCTCGTAAACCCTTGGTTTTTCACTTTAATTCTATGCATTAAGGTGAAAAACCTTCTGTAGTGCAGACCCCCCCTTTTACTTACCTGAACCTGATCATTCCATCAATGGGGACAAGCACAGCAGCTCCAGTCGCTCCCACTGCTGTCAATCAAATCCAGTGACCCGGGAGTCGGGGGTGGAGCCGAGTTCTGCTGTCTATGGCAATGGTTGCAGCAGCAGCAGCACTCAGGAGCACGGGTTTCCCTTTGGAATGCGGGTCTTCAGTGGAGCACTTTATTCGGGGAGGAGCCAGGAGAGCCTCTGGGGGACCTCAGAAGGGGAGGATCGGGACCACTCTGTGCAAAACCCTTGCACATAGGAGGTAAGTATAACGTTTGTTATTTAAGAAAAAAAAAATACAAATCTTTACAACCCCTTTAAGTCTTAACTTTAGTTTTGCAGAGTTGTAAAAGCTTCCTCTAGCTTTTTCTGATTTCACTGCACACTGAGCTCCTCACAATGAACATTAGAAGCTGCAGCAGATCAGATGGAGCCATTTTTATTTATAAGTTGGAGGACATCCAGCATCAACCTTTTAACCACTTTAGTCCCAGAAGAATTTACCCCCTTCCTGACCGGGCCATTTTTTGCAATACGACACTGCGTCGCTTTAACTGACAATGGTGCGGTCATGCAACGCTGTACCCAAACAAAATTGATGCCCATTTTTTTTCCCCACAAGTATCAGTTTCTTTTTGGTGGTCTTTGATCAACTTTGCGTTTTTTTTTTTTTTTTGCGCTATAAACAAAAAATAGCGGCAAGTTTGAAAAACAATATTTTTAACTTTTTTCTATAATTTCCCAATTTTAAAAAATAAATAACATTTTTTTTCCTCATATTTGGGCTGATATGTATTCTTCTACATATTTTTGGTAAAAAAAATTGCAGTAAGCATATATTGATTGGTTTGCACACAAGTTATAGTGCCTACAAAATAGTTTATTGATTTATGGCATTTTTATTATTATATTTTTTACTAGTAATGGCAGCAATCTGTGATTTTTATTGGGGCTGTGACATTGAGGCAGACAGATCGGACACGTTTGACACTTTTTTTTAAACCATTGACATTTATATAGCTATCAGTGCTATAAGTAGCCACTGATTACTGTATAAATGTCACTGGCATTGAAGGGGTTAACAAGGGACCGATCAAGGGGTTAAATGTGTTCTCTCACTGTGTGTTTTCGTAACCGGTCACGGGCTACAATGGAATGAAATGGTTTCGAATTTAGATTTTTTTGATTTTGAATAGCATAATGAACATTTTCCACCAGCTGCTGAATGCCAGTGGGAGGGAGAGGGGGAGGAGCCAAGTTTCAATGGTTGCAGGAGGAAAATTGAAGGGATTGGGTCCTGTCTATGCTGTGCCCAACAACCCTACTGTCAAAGTAAAAAACATAATGTGACAGGGAGGTCGCACGGGCCCCCTGGAGCATGAGGCAATTCCATTTTGGGGAGGATTCCAAAATAAATAATAAAGTCTTATAGACTGTTCACCCTGACACAATCGGTGGCTGTTTGGGGACAATTCATAGACATGAGATGCTTGACTGATCCAATTGCATACATGACTGCAAGCTTGTGTCTTTGGGTACTAAAACTCTTGTGTGCTCTACAGGTGGATGAGAACCTGAATGGTTCCCTTTAATTGGGACTTTGGTTGAGGTTACTGGCTGGTATAATAAAAGAAACGTAATCAATATTTAATTTCTGGGACAAGTTAGAATATAAAAGCTGGTTGCTGAGGAAAGCAGCAAAACTTTACTTGGTTCTAGTTGTCATTTCAACTCTCAGTATCTGCATTTGTGAGGCGCGATCAGTCCATTTCAAAATATGTACGCACAAACATTTTCTTTATGCTAATTTTTATTGTCGATGACTTTTCCATAAATGCTAACTAATGAAGCAAATTACAGCTATTTCCAGCCCTGAGTAAAAAAAAATGTGTCTGACATAAATTATGAGTGTATAAGAAATCTTGTTTTTTAAATTACACGTATCAGTCTTCATTTGGAGACATGAGATGATGCATGAGTTTTCTGTCTGCATTTAGTCTTTTTCATTAAACCATTTCATTGATGTTTCTTGTCAGATAACCCAGTCTGGAGAATTTGTGTTTCCTATGGAGTCTGCCCATAAAAAACCTTATGAAATTCTGGTACTTGGATGCCTAATAGATGATATGGATTCTACTGCATGGTAAAAATCGTTATAATTGATAATCCGAACATATACACAGTACTAGGCTGTAGCTAATTGCAGTGTTTATTTCCTTAAAGTGCATGTAAACCCGCACATTAAAAACGTTTAAACTTTAATATGTTTGTGTCTAATTAAAAGTATAAGTTCACCTTTTAGCAAAAAATAATAAATGCACAGGTAAAAAAATGTGCATTTATTAGTTTTTGTTTCTGGATCCTTTAGACCCCTTTCACATCGAGGGCGTTTTGCATGAGCTATAGCATTAGAAATAGCGCCTGCAATCTGCCCCCAAACTGCTGCACCATTGTCTCCAGTTTGAAAGCCTGAGGCTTTCACACTGGAGCGATGTGCTGGCAGGATGTCAGGAAACGTCCTGCCAGCAGATTCTTTGGAGTGGTGAAGGAGCAGTGTGTTTACTGCTCCTCCACCGCTGCTCCCCATCTCTGCAATACCACTGCAATACCGCCAGCAAAACGCCGCTATTGCGGCATATTGCGGGCGGTTTCAATCCTTTCTCAGGCGCTAGTGGGGGCTAAAAGCACCCCGCTAGGGGCCAAAATGAGCCGCAAATCCGACGGTAAAATGCTGCTAAAAATAACGCCGTTTTATCGCTGATGCTATGGGCGGCGCAGTGTGAAAGCCCTCTTAAAGCATTGCACTCGCGTCTAGCAGATCACTGCAGACCTGTTAGCTCATTTGTGTGCCAGTATATCATACGGGCAAGCCGATACAATCTGACAGGAAGACTTAATGAACTACCACATCGCTCCACAATGCCATTGTAGCTCATTGAGAACTACAAGCCAACAGCTGCAAAGTTTTCCATTCACAGAGGTTTTTTTTTAAATTGTGACAGCTAGTGGGGGGAGAAGATACCTCGTTAACTGTTACATAGTAGGTGAGGTTGAAGAAAGACCCATTAAGTCCAACCCATGTGTGTGATTATATGTCATTATTACATTGTATATACCTTTATGTTGCGGTCATTCAGGTGCTTATCTAATAGTTTCTTGAAACTATTGATGCTCCCCACTGAGACCACCGCCTGTGGAAGGGAATTCCACATCTGTGCCTCTTTTCTTCTAATTTTTAATGAGTCTTGTTATACTCCCTTCTGCGAAAAAGTTTTATCCTTATCATGGGATCACCAGTATGGTATTTGTATATTGAAATCATATCCCCTCTCAAGCGTCTCTCCAGAGAGAATAAGTTCAGTGCTCGCAACCTTTCCTCATAACTAATATCCTCCAGAGCCTTTATTAGCTTTGTTGTCCTTCTTTGTACTGGCTCCATTTCCAGTGCATCCTTCCTGAGGATTGGTGCCCATAACTGGACAGCATACTCTAGATGCGGCCGGACCAGAGTCTTGTAGAGTGGGAGAATTATTGTTTCATCTCTGGAGTTGATCCCCTTTTTAATGCATGCCAATATTCTGTTTGCTTTGTTAGCAGCATTGCTGAGCCTCATCTACTAGGACCCCCGGGTCCTTTTCCATCTTAGACACTCCCAGAGGTTCTCCCCCCAGTGTATAGATTGCACTCATATTTTTTCCACTTAAATGCATTTATTAAATTTTTCTACATTGAGCCTCATTTGCCATGTAGTTACCCATTAATTTGTTCAGATCTTTTTGCAGGATTTCCAAATCCTGCAGAGAAATTATTGCCCTGCTTAGCTTAGTAGCATCCGAAAATACAGAGATTGAACTGTTTACCCCATCCTCCAGGTCGTTTATGAACAAATTAAATAGAAATGGTCCCAGCACAGAACCCTGGGGGACTTCACTATCCACCGCTGACCATTCCGAGTACTCCTCATTAATCACCACCCTCTGAACTTGCCCTTATAGCCAGTTTTCAATCCATGTACTCACCCTATGGTCCATGCCAACTTACCTTATTTTGTACTGTAAACGTTTATGGGGAACTGTATCAAATGCTTTTGCAAAATCCAGATACACCATGTCCACGGGCCTTCCTTTACTGTTTGCATACTTAAAGAATTTCTTGTGATTTTTTATTTTTTTTGCTCTCCTCCGCTATGTGTCTTTCATGTTCTATCTTAGCCATCCTTATTGTACACTTACATTTCTTGTTGCATTCTTTATAAAGTCTGAATGCTGATGATGATCCCTCAACCTTGTATTTTTTGAAGGCCTTCTCCTTTGCTTCTATATGCATTTTTACATTGGAGTTAAGCCATTCAGGACTTTTGTTCACTCTTTTAAATTTATTACCCAATGGAATGCATTGGCTAATGCCCTTATTTAACATGCTCTGAAAGCAAACCCATCTCTCCTCCGTGTTCTTTGTTCCTAAGATTTTATCCCAAATTATGCCTTTTAGCAAGGTTCGTACTTTAGGGAAGTTGACTCGTTTGAAATTCAGCATCTTTGTATTCCCCTTATGTTTCCCATTTGTGCAATTAATACTTAAGCCAATTGACCTGTAATTGCTGTTGCCTAAATTGCCCTGTATTTCCACATCCGTGATCAGGTCTGTATTGTTGGTAATCAGTAGATCGTAACTCTTCATTTCTAGATGGTGCGTCTACCATCTGACCCATAAAATTGTGGGAAGTGTTATAATGGGGGATTTTATCTATCCAGACATAGACCGGGCGGAGGGAATCGCGCCTTCATTTAAGGCTCGCCAGTTCCGTGCAAGACATTTAGGAACTGGCGAGCCTTAGATGAATGCGTGGTTCCCTCCGCCCGGTCTATGTCTGAATAGATAAAATCCCCCATGATAACACCTCCCATCCTTGCTGCTAATCCAAATTGTGATAGGAGATATGTCTCCCCTTCCTCCCTCAGGTTAGGGGGCCATTAGCATACTCTCAGTAATATTTTCCCCTTAGCTTCATCCCTTATCTGGGGGGTGCTGGGGGCTGTCTGTTCTGTTCGTATCATGTTACACCCTGAATGTGGATGTAACATATTACGAAAGGTGAACTTATCCTTTCAATAGAATTGCTTCATTTTCTCAACATTAAAGTTATTAAATATAAGCTTTCATTAAAGTAATTCTCAGTGATCCTGCCCTAAAGGTCCTTGTTCAGGTACTTCTTGGTATAAGTTAATGAAACTCTGTCCTTGTCTCCCTCCTTTTTCTTCTGCATTGTCACCCGGTCACAAGGACTTCTAATAGAATCTACAAGTGGCAGTTTAACACACTACACACAGGCATGGTCCACTATTGTCACAATCAGGAAACCCACCCCACGAAAAGGAGTGCATGCATGTGGACTAAGTGGCTGTAAAGTGGCTGTAAAGAGGCTGCATGAGATCAGCAGTGCTGATATACAAGAGAGGATAGAAAAGGTGAAAAACAGCCTAGTGTTTGAGTGCTTTAGCAATATAAGTGTTTAGTTAGGATTTACACATACTTAAAATTACAATATGGTCAATAGTGTTGCTAAACTTTTTGTATATTTATAAAATGTTCACTTCTCTTTCTAGGGAACCAGATTTTAACACATCTCCTATTCCACAGCACAAGATTATTGTCAGTGTGCCTTGCAATCTTCATTCCCACAAGCCGCCTCTCTTTGGTATGTTCCCTTCTGTTTTGTATGTAAAAGAAATGGAGTTTGCAAGTGTCAGGTTTTCCAAAGCTTATAATACCTGAGATAAACCACCTAATTATGGTAGGTGGGTGAGGATAGAGTTGGAAACTATGGTAGGTGGGTGAAAAGAGAACTGGGAACTATGGTAGGTGGGTGAAAAGAGAACTGGGAACTATGGTAGGTGGGTGAAAAGAGAACTGGGAACTGTGGTAGGTGGGTGAAAAGAGACCCGAGAACTGTGGTAGGTGGGTGAAAATTGAATTGGGAACTATGGAGGGTGGGTGAAAACAGAACTGTGAAATATGCTAGGGCCATTTTGAAAATACCCTAAAAGTGTGCTAAAGCATATGTGCAGATCTATTTATATAGACATACAAACTGATTATCGATTTTCCAAGACCATATACTGCACTTTTCTGTTCATATACTGTATGTGTAGACGCTTATAAATCTGAATATACAAGCAAAAGGTGATGGGGCATTCTGAGATTGTAATTTTAGGACAACTGGGTAGACACACATTGCCAATCCCTGATTTAAAGATTATTATTTCACTTTATAATCAGTAGTATTTAATTATTAATCGGGAAGCTAGTTTAGATCAAAGAAAATATCAAAGTGATGTATAAACAAAATCCTGTGAGGTTTCTTTACTTCCATCCAGCTCATTTCACTGAGCAGTTCTGGCCAAAACAGTAGAACAACACTAATGCCATTAAGGAGCCCTTGATCAAATTTAACTGCGGGGAGGATTTCATGATGCTTTGGTTAATCAGCATGCTTAAAGGTTTGGGAGAGTCACCAGTCCTGTGGGATAATGCAAAGTCAGAGGATCAAATGCTGGGAAGTCCCTTTTTAAGTTAGAAGTTAAATCCAGATTGAATGAAATCTTTACATGAACAGTTTAGTACTCTCTTCTTTGTGTTTTGATTTATTGCAATGATTTAACATTGTTCACTGTGTCCGCATCATTAAGGTTGTGAATCACCGTGTAAATGACTAACTGGAGACTAAGCTGTCTCCTTTGCTGGAGCAGGTACATACTATGTCATTTTGCATTTAGTTTGACAGAAAAGAAAATGCATTGATTTCTTAAAGCGGAGTTCCAACCTCATATACAATTTTTTTTAATCTATCTCTTGCAATTACATAATGTATAATTAGCATTGCTTAGTCTTGACATTATCATTGCATTTATTAATATTTTATTAAAAAAGTTACCTTTGATGCATCCTGCTTGGACATTCCCATCTTACTTGTGGGCAGGCAAAGCCCACGAGTATAAACTTCCGGGTTACGGTCATGTTGTATTCCCAGCATGCACTGGCCAGCCTTGTGCATGCACAGTAAGAGCATGCAGCAGCACAGGAAACTTTACATGTTGCCTTCGCAACGGGCGGTGTTGTCGGAAGTGCCTGCCCCGTTCTGATAGCAACCAAGATAACCCGAAGATATAATCCGCTTTTGTCCACGTCCCTTCCGGTTTTCAAATACAGGGATCTTACACTTCAGTGCTGCCCACTAACTCCTGGGAAATGATGACAAAATCTCCCTGGAGCACTAGCAAACACAGGCGCTGAAGGAAATTACGTCAGGTGCCGCGGAGAGGAAGGGGCAGATTAGAAGATACCACATAGCAACAGGCATGAAAATGTAGGTAAAAAAAAGTGTTTTTCCAAATGTAGTTGGTTATGCTTATTGCTGCTGAATAATGTAAAGTTGATTCTTATCTGAGAACAATAATCTGTACATATACCCAAAAAAGCTATCAGGCCCTGTTCACATCTGATCAGATCGATTTTTCAGGTGTTTTTATTTGACAGTTCTGCAAGCGCATTCTGAGCATTTTAGAAGTGTATTACAAGCATTGTACATTTGTATTCAAGCTTCAGGTGTTTTTTTTTTTTTTTTTTAGCCAGTAGCAAGCACTAGAGCAGCCTTTCTCAACCTTTTCAACACAAAGGAACCCTTGAAATTTCTCCAAACAATGGTCTCCAGCTGTTGCAGAACTACATGTCCCATGAGGCATTGTAAAACTCTAAAGCTGCGTACACACGGGCGGACTGTATGGCCAACTTAGTCCGTCATACAATCCGACGGACAGTCCGTCCTACTTTCGAATGAACGGACTTGACCACACACGGATGCACAAACAGTCCGTCGAAAGCTTGCGCGATGACGTGTACAGCACGTACGACGGGACTAGAAATAGGAAGTCCAATACACAGCAATGCAACCTTTCGCCGTGTAAATCCTTTCTGAGCATGCGCCATACTTAGTCCGTCGAACTAGCCTACTCACGAGCGGATTGTCCGCTGAAACCAAAGTACGACGGACAATATTACGGAAATTCCGAAATACTTAGTCCGCCAGACTGCACGCTGAAAAAGTCCGCTGAAGCCCACACACGAGCAGACTGTCCGCTGAAATGTGTTTCGACGGACTAAGTTGGCCAGACAGTCCGCCCGTGTGTACGCGGCTTTACATTCACAGACATGACTAGGCATAATGGGAATTGTAGTTCCTGAACAACTGGAGAGCCATAGTTTTGAGACTCCTGCACTAGGGGGAGGAAATTAGGGGTGGAGAGCTGCTGTTTTGCCAGAAAATATGCAACACAATGCTTGCAAAACGCTCATGTTGAGCATTTTTTTTTAGGCATTCTTATTAGTCTGTGGGGAGAATCTGCCTAAAAGAAGCTCATCATTTTTTTCAACAGTCAGGAGTGCTTTATTGAAGGAAATTTTACAGTACAGATGTCAAGAAATACAGAAACATTACATGCAACACTGCATGTCATCTCATATTCAAGTTACAATACACAAGACATACTCCAACTAGAATAGCTGCAATCCCAGAGCACGTATACTCAACATCATAGCCCAGGGAGAATGAAAACGGATTGAATAGTTAGCTAGTGAGAAACGTAACTAGATGTGAGGGCAGTATAGAGTAGGCCTAGGCCGAAATCGGGGGGGGGGGGGTGGAGAGAGCGTGGGGGGGGGAGGTGGATGGGAGGCACAGCGGACAATGAACGGGAGGAGCAAGAGGAAGGTCGGGGGGGGAGGACACCCATCTCAACTCAACACTAAACAACACTAACCCGCCAACCAGGACGACCAAATCTTTTCAAATTTCCAAGGACAGCCCCTGTTAATGTATATTTTATAGAGTGGCAGAGCGGCATTTATTCTGCTTTCCCAGGAGGACACCGAGGGGAGCACTGAGGAGGACCACCTACACAATATTTCTTTCTTGGCATAGAACAGAAGATAAAAGATCAACAATTTACTATGATGGGATCTCTGCTCATTGTCCATAACTCCCAACAAGGCCAACTCGGGCGCCATGGGAACAGAGAGCCCAAGACGGGTATTCAATTGTTCAAACATCCCTGACCAAAAGACCGACAGAGCAGGGCATGTCCAGAACATGTGCAAGAAAGTGCCTGGCCCCCTCCCACACCTCGGGCATTGTGGGTCCCTATCAGGGTACATCCTCGCCAGTCGCACCGGCGTGAAGTCCACTCTATGGAGAAATGTCGTCTGTATAAGTTTATCTCCTGCAGAGATAACCTGCTTGGGACCCCTATCCAGACAGTCCTCCCAATCCTCTCTTTTCAAATCAGAAATGTCTTCCCTCCACACGTTCCAGAGCCTATCCAATTTACCCGAGTCAATGGGAAGCAAGATGGAATATAGAGCGGACAGTGGCTTGACCAGATCGTCACCCGACAACAGATCCTCAACTGGATCCGATTGAAGTAACGGGGGTATGGGGAACTGGGCCCTAGATGCGTGCCTAAGCTGGGCATATCTGAAGTACATCCAGGCAGGCAAGTTGTACTTCTTTGTCAATTGAGGAAGTGTCAATAGGACTCCCTCAGGGGCATAATATCCCTCAGGGTCCTTATGCCGAACCGCACCCAGACCTGTGGGTCCGGAATGGACCGAAAATTAGGTAGGTTGGGGTTGCCCCATAAGGGCTGGTCCGGAGACCAGCGCTCAGCCCGAAAGAATCTGCACCTCGCCGCCACCCGCACTATGAGTGGCTCCCTGGTTGGACCGGGGAGATCCCTGTAGGCCCTTGCCCCCCTATACACTAAATTTTGTAGAGCCGGTATTGAACCCAGTCCCGCCGCCTCTGCTCGCACCGCAGAGTTGGACCGCTCAGCCCGGAGCCACCAGTAGACCGTGACCATCATCGCCGCCCAATAATACACTTTAAAATTTGGCAAGGCCAAGCCTCCAAACCCAATGGGCCATTTGCAGAGTGGATCTAGCCAAACGTGGGACCAACCCACTCCAAATAAAAGCGGCTATGCACTTGTCTACCTCCCGAAAAAAGGCCACTTTATAAGGTAAATTCGGCCAATCAAGTTCAAGGGGAGCCCAGGATTGACAGCGCTCCCTCAGGAACCGGAGCAGGGGGAGAACATTTAAGGAATAAAACTGAGTAAAGTCTCTAGCGACCCTAATCCCTAGGTACTTAAATTCTGTGACCCAGTTAATTGGTGTCGGGGTAGGTATAGGGGGAACCTGACCATCCAACGGGAAGATGCTCGACTTGGTCCAATTTATACATATTCCTGACAGAGAGCAAAAAAAGGGCCCCAAGCCTAGGTGCAAGGAGATCAGCATGCTGGGTATAAAATTCGGTGGGCAGACCATCCGCTCCATGGGTCTTACCCCCTTGCAGACTCCCCATTGCAGCCTGTACCTCTTCAAGTGTTATGTCCCCATCTAGTTTTAGTTTATCCTCAGCGGCCAGAGTAGGGAAGGGAATAGTATCCAGATATGTCTGTAAGTCATCCGGGGAGTAATGAGCCCTAGAGGAGTACATCCCCTGAAAGTACTCAGCGAATTCAGCATTAACACCCCCAGGGGAAGTCACCAGTTGTCCCTGAACACCCCAAATACAGGCAATATGAGAGGAAGTGACCTGAGCCCTAGCAAGCCAAGCCAGTAGCCTACCATTCTTATTGCCGTGCTCGAATACCCTCTGCCTGGAAAACAACATATCTTTCCTCGTCTGCTCAACATTGTGAAGGGATATATCCCGTAGGGCCCTCTGCCACTCATTGTAGGCAGAGTCACTGGGAGATTGAATATATGACTCCTCACATTTAGACGCCCCCTCCTCCAGTGCCTCCCGCGGAACAGCTGCCTCCCTCTGAATTGCTGAGATATGGGATATGTACTCCCCCCCTAACTACTGACTTAAAGGCATCCCACCCATTATTGACATCCGTAGAGTCCCCATTTGCGGTCTAATAATTACATATAGCCTCCATAATCGGTTCCTGCAATCTTAACATCCACCGCCCAGAACCTGGACAGACACCAAAGCCTCAGACCCGGGGCTCTTTCCAGAGAAAAGGTAAGGTGTAGAGGAGCATGGTCCGATATCCCCCGTGGCAAGTGCTCCACCCCCCTCACCCATCTCAATGCCCCACTAGAGGCATACGCCAGATCTATACAGGATAATGCCCTATGAGAGACCGAATGACAGGGGATGGGATTGTCGCCACACATCCGTGAGGCAAAAGGTATCCGCCCAGCTCTGTAGAGCCGACGAGGCCCGGGTCACCACCCGCAGTCTGTCCATGTCCTGTGACGGTACCATATTAAAATCCCCAAGTAAGAACATTTCCTGAGTGCCATAACCCATAACGATGTGCATGATATCATACAGCAATTGTACATCCACCGGGGGGAGAAGATATAACCCCACCAGCAGCATTTGTTTCTCATGCACTACTATATGTATTATGACATATCTGCCCCCAGGATCTATCCGGACATCCAATATCTGCAGGGGGAGAGACCTGCGGACCAAAAAGCTTACCCCCCCAGCATAGCCAGAGTAGGTAGAATGATAGTGGGAGCCCACCCAAGCCCTCCTAAGACCAAAGATCTTATTGCCTAACAGATGCGTCTCTTGCAAAATACATATCTGGGGATTGTACCTCTGCAAATATTTGAATACCAGAGAGCACTTAGTAGCCAAATTCAATCCCCTGACGTTCCATGAGACTACTGAAACATTCGCCATAACTTACCAGTTGCTAAAATTCTCA
This sequence comes from Lithobates pipiens, assembly GCF_037356315.1. Taxonomy (NCBI): domain Eukaryota; kingdom Metazoa; phylum Chordata; class Amphibia; order Anura; family Ranidae; genus Lithobates; species Lithobates pipiens. Next base: position 415,283,241 of record NW_027507764.1, read on the forward strand.
TGATCCGCATGTCCCCCTCCCCCCCACCAAGCCCCAGTGGGCGCAGTCCACCCGACACAAGGGCCCAAAGAAGACCTTAGGGCCAGCAGTTGAGATAGCATCAGGCATAAAGCATATAAACAAAACCTTATGCAGCTGTAGTGACATAAAGACTCCTGACTCAAAAACTGATAGGAAGCAAAAATCCCCAAAGTCTGCAACGGCAGAAACTGTATCCCCCCCCTCCCCACACCCCCCACAACCTCAGGAGGTGATTCAAACCCCGAACCCCAACCATAACAAAAAAAAAGAAAAAGAGTAATTAAGGGAGCGTCAACTAAGTGGGACTGGCACGTGCAACTGATCAATAGAGATGCTGGTGCATATTAAGCAACCTTAGTCTCCTGGTTGATCCCAGGGGCACAAAAACTTTCGGTCACCCCTCCAACTCTGAGACCCACACCCCAGGCTCCACCAACTGATGAGACATAAACAAGCCCAGAATAAAAGAGAAACAGGACAAGTCCCCCCCACCCCCCACAGCAAGTCCCAAATAGAGAGGATCACCCCCATGCCAGGAGGGCAAATCCCAACTTCCAGAGTCCCAATACAGGGGGCCAAGCACCCCTCAGACAGCCCAGCCACAGTCCATATCCTCCCCCATCCCGAGCAGGGAGCCAGCCGAGGGGAGGGGGAGCCCCCCAATAATCCGGAGACAGTAGTGGTGAAAAAAAAGGAAAATTACTCCAGCAGCAATACCACTATCACCCCCTCCCCCCGCCCCGCAGCCCCACACCAATGTCTTTCCTCGCAGATCCACCGTGGAACAGTGTCAAGCAGGATCCAAAGTCCCCTACGAGAACAGTTAAGACTCTAAGGGAGAGGAACCAGTACATCCATGTAGCCCCCATAGAGATCAGTCTAACACAGCAACTGCAAATGCAAACGGGGGGTGAAGTGAAGTAAAATAAAATAACGGGGGGGCACATAACATCCAAAAAAGGGCAGTAATAACCTCGTCTGGCCTCTTCAGCGGGGAGACAGCGACTCCAGCCATGCTGCAGCATCCCGAGGGGTGTTAAAAAATCTCACCGTTCGCTGTCCTGGACCCTCAGTTTTGCAGGAAAGAGGACACTGTACTTTATGTTCCTCGCTCGCAGCCCCACCTTAACTTGGTCAAAGGATCTACGGAGTTTCTGTGTCTCCATGGAGTAATGCGGGAAAAAAAGTAGACTACCGTTCTGATATTTCAGCTCATCCGCCCTGCGAGCTGCTCTAAGGATCTCATCACGATCTCTGAATTGAAGATCAACGTATGCGGGAGGGCGCCAGGTGGCCCAGGGATCGGGGGATCCGATGAGCGCTTTCCACTGTGAAATACGGGGAGAACTGCGCCTCCGGCACCAAGCTCTTCAGCAACTCCTCCACGAACACAGTTGGATTCCTTCCCTCCACACCCTCCGGCATACCGACAATCCGAAGGTTGTTCCTTCAATTTCTGTTTTTAGCGTCGTCCACTTTATATTCCAGGGCGCGGACCCTTGTCTGGAGGGTGCGGATGGATGCTGTGTGTTCCTGGACAGTATCCTTCGTGTGGCCAGCTCTCTGCTCCACCTCCGAGACCCGAGAACGGAGTTTGTCCAAGTCTTGCCGCACAAGCCCCACGTCAAGCTGTACTGCTTGAATCTTGCTCGTTAGTGTAGCCTGGCAGGTGGCAATCGGCACCATCGCGTCCTGGAATCCAGGCTGTGCCTCCTCCGATCACTCCACCATCGCGGTCTGCGTCGCCATATTACGCGCCTTTCCAGCAGGAGCCGGCACATGCGGGGCCTCCTTCGGGGTAACAACCTCCGAGCCAGGTGGAAAATAGAGCTTCTTTCCCCTACATCTGGTCCTGCAGGACATCCGCAGCAGCTCAGGGTCTTTTAAAAAGTGAAAGGTTCTTTAAAAATAAGGATTAATGTCGGATTACCAGCAGAGCTCTAGACCATGCGTCCTCTCGGTTTGCCATCCAGACCACGCCCCCAAGCTCATACTTTTTGAGCGACAATCTACCGGCAACTAAACACTCCGAAATGAACAGTGACCATTGAAATGAATAAGATTTTGTTTGTTGAGTGTATTAGAGCTACAAGTTTAACCCTTCACTGCCAGGTCCGTATGCCATACGGATGTACAGAAGTGCCTGCAGGTGGCCAGGTCAGTATGGCGAACAGACCTAATTTATCCCCCTCCTACAAGCTTATGGTCACTTCAATGACCATACGCTTATATCAGAATGATTCAGCAGACTCTGCTGAACAATTCTATAACTATGATCAGCGGATAACAACCAGCTGTTTAGAGTTATTAGCCCCTAATATGACCCCCCCACCCATGCCGCTGCCTCCCTGTCCACTGCCTCTCCACTCCTGGTGCACCCTTCCATCTAAAACTGCCCCCCCCACTCTCTTCTGCTATCCCCTTCATCCTCCTTCACCCCCTGCATTGATTATCCCCCCCCTCCACCAGATCCAACCCCCCATGCAAACCTGCTCCCCGCAGCCACCTTCATTAGCCGGCATCCCTCCTCTTCCACTCTCGCCAGCTTCAGGTGCTGCATGGGGCTTGGGGGGTCCAGATGTGTCCCCCCACCAGTCATATCACCCCCCCCAACTGCCGCCACCAACGATCCATGGCCGCTCCAATTGGCATCTCTCCTTCCCTTCCCTCCGCCTGCAGTTTCTCCCTGCACAGATCTCCATGATCTGTCAGGCTGGGAATCGTGTCGGGGAAGGGGGGCTAGCGGTGTGGGTGGGGGGTGAAGTTGGGGCTTAGGGGGCTTTAGTATGTATTTACTAAGCTCCTCCCGTAGAAGAGAGGGCACATGCAGTGATCGCTACTAATCGCTGCTATATGCCCACTGACACAATATTAATTTGCTATTGTCACAACTCACAAGTGGGTGGGTTCGGGGGTGCAATGCCATGTGCCAGAGCCCAACCTTTAAAAAAAAAAAAAAAAAATCATACAAACATATGAGGCCAGCGCCCTGCAGGGGATGCCCCTAATGGACCGGCCATTCCTGGCAAGACCCCTTTCACATGGAGCGGACTGTGAAAAAGTAGAGCCGCCTGCTCAGCAGCGTATCTGTCTGCTGATCTCCGCTGAGCAGGCGGATGACAGGTCCGTGTCCGCTCCTCTGATTCAGAGCGGACACAGCTCGCTGTTCTCTATGGGACGATCAGATGGAAACGGACCACCTGTCCACTTTCGTCGAATGCCATCCGATCCGATCTGCTAGATCAGGGGTCTCAAACTGGTGGCCCTCCAGCTGTTGTGAAATTACAAGTCCCATGAGGCTTTGCAAGGCTGACAGTTTTAAGCATGACTCCCACACACAGAGGCATGATGGGACTTGTAGTTTTGCAACAGCTGGAGGGCCGCCAGCTTGAGACCCCTGTGCTAGATGGATGGGTAATGAAATCCCCATGCGCCTGTTTTTAGCGGACTGGATCAGATGCAGGTGGGCATAAACAGACACATGTCTATTTACATCAGCCTCTCCATAGAGAACAATGGGTGGTCCGATTGGGCCCGCCTAAAAAATGGACGGGCAGACCTGATCGGTGTGCTTGTGTGAAAGGGGCCTAAGGCCTTGTTCATACTGGGCATACACAGCGTACCTTTACAGGGATGCACGGGTGTTCCATGCATCTCTGTGCAGGCAGTCCCATTGATGTCATTGGGATGTAGCAACTGCGCCAACAGAGCTGTTGCTCCCAATTTTACATCCATGTAGGTCCGCATGCATGTCCCTGAGCTCCCACTGTCTGCGTTCGGGGTCATGTACCCACACCCACAGGGATGTCAGATTGGGAACAGCAGCTATGCCTGTGCAACCGTTGCATCCCAATTGACATAAATGGGACTGCCTGTACGGGATGCACGGAACACATGTGCATTCCTGTGCGGGTAAACATTACCAAAAATATGTAGAAAAATACATATTGGCCTAAACTGATGAAAACATTTTTGTTTTTTATTTTTTTGGGGATATTTATTATAGCAAAAAGTAAAACATATTTTTTTGTTTTTCAAAATTGTCACTTTTTGTTTATAGCGCAAAAAAAAAACTGCAGAAGTGATAAAAAAAAAATCAACATCAATTTTGTTTGAGTACAGCATTACAATTGTCAATTAAAGTGACGCAGTTCCGTATCACAAAAAATGGCCTGGTCAGGAAGTGGCTAAATCCTGGGGCTGAAGTGGTTAACTAAAACAGCTACAAACTATGTATCGGTCTTCTCTGCCAAATCTCACTGTTCACTATCCTTTTTACTCAAGTTGGGCCTTCTTTGGCATCACCCCAACTTTACACATAGCAGGTAGTAACAACCCCTTCCATAGTATTGCATGAGCTGTTCATCTTATGACTTTGGAGGCTGTATGTGGTGTGAGGGGGATCCTTCATCTGTCCCACACTAGTCATAGGTCAGAGAGATTTGCCACTATGGGGGTTGTTCAGCCATTGACCTTTTTTTATGACTGCATTTTTTTCCCCAAGTCCTAATACCTATTTCTGTGCAATCTAACCAAGACCACTTATTTTATTATGGAATAGCAAAGGGGTTTATTAACGTGTGTGGACATTCTTCTTTATCAGAAGAGTGTTGAATATATACATTTTATAAGGGACGCCCCTCAAGTAAAGTTGTTACCTCAACCCTTTAAAACTGAACACATTAATTACACAGGTTCTGTGGCTGGTTAAGGTGGTAATTAAACTCACTTACTGCTTTATGTGCATTAAATTAGCCGCAGAACCTCTGTAATCAATATGTGTTTGGTTTTAAAACAATGTAGAAGTACACCTTTGGTTTAAGAGTAGCTTCTCTTTTTAAGGATTTTAACTAACTTTGTTGTAGATTGCTACCTGTTTCTGCTCAGAAGAAAAAACAGTTTGTTGATGTGGAAAGTGCATCTGAATGGGAGTTACTTTCATACTTTGTAATTTGATGATGCACTTGCAGTGTTCCAGTGAGGAAAATTGCATTATCTTAATCCCCTTAGAGCTGATTACTTAGGTGATTGGTTATATACTCCCAATCTGTGCAGACTTTTGGGAAAATCAATAAGCCAATCACAGAGCACCTCCAGGTTGCTATATTGCATTGAATTTTGAATTTTGAAGAACATTACATCTCTACAGATTGAAAAGGAAAGGTACATTTTTATTAATATTCAGTTAAAATATGGCTTGTGTAGCAATTGTACAAGCTATATTTTTTTTATTGCATTTTTTTCCCCTCATGAAAGTGACGTTACCCTTTTACTGAGCTTACCAAGCACAGTTAATCAAAAGGGGTTGTCCAGGATGGGATGGCAGACATAAACAGAGCCATGTGCAAGATAACTTGACACTTAACATTCACAGATTTTTGGGTTGTCACCAGAACAGGAATAGATGGAAAATGTTCCAGTGGGTGTGCTAGTTCTAGAGACCCTGATGCTTATGATAGCTGAGAGTTCCCTCACTTTGGAGGGGTTTCCACTGACTTTCTGTTTTGGCTATTGGACATGACATGAAGGGAAATCTTCCCAATGAGACACAGATGAGAGATGAAAAAAAGAAAATAAAACTGACAAGGTTTATAACCCTTCCTACTCTATCCAAAAAAAGGGTTGTGCCTTTAGTTTTACTTTAACTCTCCAAGGGTCTAAATATGTATATTTTTTCAGTAGTTGGCTTCAGATCTTTGTCTCTATTGCTAACATCTGCATCCACTGTTGGGAATGGAAATTACAACACAAAAAAGTGTTATTTTGATTATGAATTTTGGTTTAATCAGTTATCACTTTAACATCTTTATTAGATCTAATTTTAATTATTTTTAAATTACAAAATAATTTGATTTGAACAATTTTTATTTACATTTAACATGTTCCAGTAATTGAAATTTTGAAAGTTTGTTTCTGCAGCAGAATTAAATTAACCAGTTGCCGACCGCCGCACGCCGATGTACGTCGGTACAATGGCACGGGCAGGCATAAGGACATACATGTACGTCCCTTGCCTCCCGCGGGTCGGGGGCCCGATCGGGCCCCCGCCCGGTGCCTGCGGCGGTCGGTATTCGTACGGGAGCGATCCCGGACGAGGGGACGGCCATTCATTCATGGCCACCCCCTCGCGATCGCTCCCGACGAATAGAAATCCCCGGTGACATCACTTCCTCTCCTGTAATGTAAACACAGGAGAGGAAGTGATGTATTCTCTCCTCCGTGTCGGTATTTTTCGTTCCGACACGGAGGAGAGCGGATCAGTAAGTTGCACCAACACTCTACACACACAGTAGAACATGCCAGGCACACTCACACCCCCCCTTTACCCCCCGATCACCCCCCCAATTACCCCTGCCCCCCAGTCACAGTGACACCAATGTCATTTTTTTTTTTTTTTGCATTGGTGTCATTTGTGACTGTAATAACTGTTAGGGCAGTTAGAGTTAGCCCCCTTTAGTTCTAATGTACCCCCCTAACCCCCCAATAAAGGTTTAACCCCGTGATCACCCCCCGTCGCCAGTGTCACTAAGGCTGGGTTCACATTGCAGCGGTTTATGAGAACGAATGTGATTCGCACCGCACTGCAGTGCAAATCACATCCGATCTCTGTGCGATTCGAGTTCAGCCATTCGCCGCACCCGCCGCACCCGCCGCAAATTCGCACGGGACCCTTTTTTTGGCCCGCAGCAGAATCGGATCGCATGGGTGTTCACACCATGCGATCCGAGTTTGCAGATCGCACTGCGATATGCGAACTGATCTGGGGGTGTCAGTAACATTTCACTGACACTCCCAGCAGTTCGCATAGGGCAGTGTGAACTGCCGCCGGGAGGCATGCGATGCGGGAACCCGCCGCGGATTCGCGGCGTTTCCGCATCGCTCCAGTGTGAACCCAGCCTAATAAGCGATCATTTTTCTGATCGCCGTATTAGTGTCACAGGTGACGCTAGTTAGGCAGGTAGGTATTTAGGTTCGCCGCAGCTTTTTATAGCGCCAGGGACCCCCATATACTACCGCATAAAGCCCCCTGATTGCCCCCTAGTTAACCCTTTCACCAGTGATCACCATATAACTGTTACAGGTGACGCTGGTTGGTTAGTTATTTTTTTATAGTTTCAGGGCACCCGCCATTTATTACCTAATAAAGGTTTAACCCCCTGATCACCCGGCGGGTGTCATTTGTGACTAATAACTGTTAGGGCAGTTAGGGTTAGCCCCCTTTAGTTCTAAGGTACCCCCCTAACCCCCCCAATAAAGGTTTAACCCCGTGATCACCCCCCGTCGCCAGTGTCACTAAGGCTGGGTTCACATTGCAGCGGTTTATGAGAACGGATGTGATTCGCACCGCACTGCAGTGCAAATCACATCCGATCTCTGTGCGATTCGAGTTCAGCCATTCGCCGCACCCGCCGCACCCGCCGCAAATTCGCACGGGACCCTTTTTTTGGCCCGCAGCAGAATCGGATCGCATGGGTGTTCACACCATGCGATCCGAGTTTGCAGATCGCACTGCGATATGCGAACTGATCTGGGGGTGTCAGTAACATTTCACTGACACTCCCAGCAGTTCGCATAGGGCAGTGTGAACTGCCGCCGGGAGGCATGCGATGCGGGAACCCGCCGCGCATTCGTGGCGTTCCCGCATCGCTCCAGTGTGAACCCAGCCTAATAAGCGATCGTTTTTCTGATCGCTGTATTAGTGTCACAGGTGACGCTAGTTAGGCAGGTAGGTATTTAGGTTCGCTGCAGCTTTTTATAGCGCCAGGGACCCCCATATACTACCGCATAAAGCCCCCTAATTGCCCCCTAGTTAACCCTTTCACCAGTGATCACCATATAACTGTTACAGGTGACGCTGGTTGGTTAGTTATTTTTTTATAGTTTCAGGGCACCTGCCATTTATTACCTAGTCTCACTAGTGTACCCCTAAATTTAGGGGTGTCTACTTTCCAAAATGGGGTCATTTGGGGGGGGTTTGTGCCATCTTGGCATTTTATGGCCTTCAAAACTGTAACGCCCTTAGAAAGCCTGAAGGCGGTGCTTGGTTTTCGGGGCCCCGTACGCGGCTAGGCTCCCAAAAAGTCCCACATATGTGGTATCCCCATACTCAGGAGAAGCAGCAGAATTTATTTTGGGGTGTCATTTCACATATGCCCATGGCATGCGTGAGCAATATATCATTTAGTGACAACTTTGTGAAAAAAAAAAAAAAGTTTGTAATTTTCCCGCAACTTGTGGCAAAATATAAAATATTCCATGGACTCAACATGCCTCTCAGCAAATAGCTTGGGGTGTCTACTTTCTAAAATGGGGTCATTTGTGGGGGTTTTGTGCCATCTTGGCATTTTATGGCCTTCAAAACTGTAATAGGTAGTGAGAAGTGAACTCAAAAATTTACGCCCTTAGAAAGCCTGAAGGCGGTGCTTGGTTTTCGGGGCCCCGTACGCGGCTAGGCTCCCAAAAAGTCCCACATATGTGGTATCCTCGTACTCAGGAGAAGCAGCAGAATTTATTTTGGGGTGTCATTTCACATATGCCCATGGCATGCATGAGCAATATATCATTTAGTGACAACTTTGTTAAAAAAAAAAAAAAAAAAAAAAAGTTTGTAATTTTCCCGCAACTTGTGGCAAAATATAAAATATTCCATGAACTCAACATGCCTCTCAGCAAATAGCTTGGGGTGTCTACTTTCTAAAATGGGGTCATTTGTGGGGGTTTTGTGCCATCTTGGCATTTTATGGCCTTCAAAACTGTAATAGGTAGTGAGAAGTGAACTCAAAAATTTACGCCCTTAGAAAGCCTGAAGGCGGTGCTTGGTTTTCGGGGCCCCGTACGCGGCTAGGCTCCCAAAAAGTCCCACATATGTGGTATCCCCATACTCAGGAGAAGCAGCAGAATTTATTTTGGGGTGTCATTTCACATACGCCCATAGCATGTGTGAGCAATATATCATTTAGTGACAACTTTGTGTAAAAAAAAAAAAAAAAATTTTTTTTTTGTCATTATTCAATCGCTTGAGGCAAAAAAATAAAATATTCAATGGGCTCAACATGCCTCTTATCAATTTCCTTAGGGGGTCTACTTTCCAAAATGGGGTCATTTGGGGGGGTTTTGTACTGCCCTGCCATTTTAGCACCTCAAGAAATGAGATAGGCAGTCGTAAACTAAAAGCTGCGTAAATTCCAGAAAACGTACCTTAGTTTGTAGATGTGACAACTTTTGCGCAAACCAATAAATATACAATTATTGACTTTTTTTTTACCAAAGACATGTGGCTGAATACATTTTGGCCTAAATGTATGACTAAAATTGAGTTTATTGGATTTTTCTAATAACAAAAAGTAGAAAATATCATTTTTTTTCAAAATTTGCGGTCTTTTTACGTTTATATCGCAAAAAATAAAAATCGCAGAGGCAATCAAATACCATCAAAAGAAAGCTCTATTTGTGGGAAGAAAAGGACGCAAATTTTGTTTGGGTACAACATTGCATGACCGCGCAATTACCAGTTAAAGCAGCGCAGTGCCAAAGTGTAAAAAGACCTCTGGTCATTTACCAGCAAAATGGTCCGGTCTGAAAGTGGTTAAATTGGAAAGAAGACATAAACAGCCTAATATTAACAGTTGTTTAAGAGGGCCTAAATCAATAATATTAAAACTGTTGTGTTCTAGTGCAAAAATGCAAAATGATGATGTTTTTTGGATTTTCGTAGAATGTTATCAAAGACCATATGCCAGAAGGTAGGGTATAAGCTTAATATAATAAGGATAACTCAACGTGAGTATCAAAATATTAAACCAGCAATAATCTTATGATGTTGTTTTGTATACCTATAGGACTGTAGTCTTGTAGACAGTTAAGTTTGCAAACAGTTCTGCAATCAGACTTGGCTTGGTATGAGTCAGGCCGACTAAAGAAAACATGTCTAGAGTAAATAATGGTTGAATAACTTGGGAATTCAGAACACATCAGCCAATTCTAGAGTGATAGTTTTGGGGTGCATTGTTTATGCGTATATTATGTATAATGTATTTATAAGTTATTACGTGCAGTATAGTCAAGTGAACTATGAAGGAGATATGTTCATTTACAAGAATCTCAAAGTGGTGTTGCCACCAAAAAATTAAAAGTGCTTAAAATTCGTAAAAAAAAATAAAAATAAATAATTGGCAAAAAAAAAAAATTTTACTCACCTCTAAATACCGGTTGCTAGGGGGTCCCTCGTAATCTGCCTTCCTCATTGCCCAGGCTGGTGACATCACTTCCCCTCGCGCCGCACATTCACCTGGGACCTGTCATGTGTCCCAGGTGACTGTACGGCGTATCACGGCGCCCTGCGCCGCTCGCGCATGCGCAGTGGGTGCCCGGCTGTGAAGCCACAGCCGGGTGCCCACAGTATGCATGACGGCGCCGCGAGTGGAGCGGGGAGCGAGGGGGGGCTTCGTTCCCCCGCATCGCTGGACCCTGGGGCAGGTAAGTGTCCGATTATTAAAAGCCAGCAGCTGCAGTATTTGTAGCTGCTGACTTTTAATTTTTTTTTTTAGGGGGTACCCCACTTTAACATCATTTTGGCAAGTGGTTTATTAAAAAGTTGGAAACATACAATTTTCAGCAAGATATCAAACCTTGTAGTGAAGCCATCACTAGATGAGCAGCAGAGAAGGCTGAGACAGTCTGTCAATTAACTTGATTATCCCAAATGTACTTCTGGAGGAAAATAAACTTCTTTACAGTAAAAGCTGTGAAAATGGGGAATCGACTCTAGGGGTCAACCAATGTTTTTCATGTCCGATACCGATTTTTTTCAGCCGCCTTTCAGGCCGATAGACATAATCAGGTGCCGATATTCTGTACATTTAAAGTTTTAAAAAATCACACATTTTTTTTCACAAAACTGGTATAAATTGAACATGGTAATGTTTATTAAAAATTTGAACATGAAGGGCTCTTTCTTCACATCATACCTGCATTAAACTGATATGAAAAATCGCACAGATTTCACTTGCAGAAACATCAGTTTCGCATCAGTTTTCATGCGTGTCAGTTATGTGCCCTATAATTACACCAGTGTTGATCTCATGTCATTTGTTTTTTCTGTGCAGAAAACTGCGTACACATTGCACATTTCTGTGCAGAAAAAATCTGCTTGTTGTGATGTGAACAGGGCACATAGAGAAGAGTAGAGAGCAATTATAAAATAGGTACTCCTGCGCTAGTTAGAAAGGAAACTAAATCCAAGGTTGCTGCAAACACCGCAGGGGTAAAACACTACCTGTGGTAAGTAAATCAACAAGTGATTAGTGTTTCGCTCCTCGGTAAAATAAAATTGTGTTAATAAAAATGGCTTTACCAGTTCATATGTAAATATAAAGTGCAAATAAACATGTAACATGTAGTGCAACAATAAAGTGAAAATAGTGCAGAAAATATATATTCAAGTCCAAAACGTGCAAAATAGAAAACTCAAATGACTACCTAAAATCCACAGACTAGCCGTAAATAAATGAATATATATATATGACACATAAATAATTAAATTAAGAAATGGATAAATGACACATAAATTAATAAATGAATAGGTCCATGTTCTGATGAAACACAAATGGACAATCTTCAAGGTCCAAAGTGCAAGGTGCAATGTGGAGGTGTTCTATAGTAACAGCAGGTAATTTCTGTGACTTTCAGTGAAGAGTGGGTCTTCAGTGTATACAACACCCGTGGGTGTGCTAAATCATTACCTTACTACTGTAAGGTAAACAGCATTAAGAGATGGAGAGGGAGCAGATCACTCTAGATGGAATAGAATGGTTTGGTTCGTGCCTGCACATTCCTCCTAACTGTCCTCAGTGTATGCAGATACCTCCTTTTCATTCCAATATCAATGGATACTGCTCAAATACACACGGCCGGATATAAAAAAAGGGGGATATATACTATGGTGTAGTATTTTCAAAACTGATATTTATTTAAAAATATAGTAACAAATCTATTCACATTTGATACATAAATAAAGTACAGTGTAAAAACTAGCTCGTTGCCTGAACGCCACTTCCGGTGTCCGTCTGCCTGTATCCTATGCGTTACATCACTGTCACGTAACTTCAACGGGGAAGTCAAGGGGAATGTTTTTTTTTTTTTTTCTCAACAAAAGTGGATTTACGCTTTAAATCACTACCGCAATGCAAAAAGCTAGACAGTACACTTTCGTCTATACTCCCATCTAAGTGGAACAATATTCTAATGCAGAAATGAAAACATTTCAGCATGTTCACCTGTTAAACGGCTTCTTTTTTTTTCATATATTGCTGCAACATCACTAAAAACATGTTTACTTGGTACAGAGGAAGTAGAAGAGAGGTATATTCTAGCCTCAGAGACCATTCTTATGTAGTTTGCCTCATTTTCTTTCCACCACTGAAGAGGATCACCACTTCTTCAGTCGATTACTGGTACCTTCAAATAGAGATGAAGTTCATCATCCAGGCTGATTATTGATGCAGATTCAGAAGAATCCTCCACATAAGGCCCCAATAAAACGCTGAACATAGCATCAATTCGACCAGAATGAGGATTCCCTTCTGTCCATTGTCTTTTTGGATGTTGGTCTGTTTTTGCAGCGTTCTGCTCTTTCAGATTAGTAAATTCTCTTCCTGACTTGACCTTTTTTCAGGAACCTCCTGCACCTCCTGTTGAATATCTTTTATCAGCCATTGTTTTACCTTGGCCAATACATCATCATAAGAGATAGCATGATTCTTGTATCGAGAAAAGACATGCCAGCACAACAATTTTGGTCTCTTCATGCTTTGCAAAGCGCTTGGTGAGGTTGTCCCTTGTGACCTGCCTGAATGTTTTAATGCCATATGTGTTGGGTCCTTTATTCTCTTGAAGAAGCATCTTCAACTCTCTCACACATGAGATGACAGATGTGTCGTATGACTCACCTCTAGTGTTATTGCTCTATGGGAAATAGGGTCTCAATGACATTGGCTACAACGTCCCACTGATCAGCAATAGAACAAGCATATCCTCCATGTTCACCTGAATAGATGCTAAGAGCTTGCTTCTGTTCCAGCATTCTTTGCAGCATGTGAAGTTTTGAGTTTCATTTTGTTGGAACAGCCTGAATTAAGTTGTTTTTGGGTAGGCCAAGGTCTTCCTGAATGCACCTCAGTTGCTGCTTGGCAAGGATTGAATGGTGGAAAGGGCCTGCGCACCTCTTTAGCATGCTAATTATATCAATCAAAGCTCTCTGGCTTGACAAGCCATCATTTACCACAACTTGCAGTGTGTGTGCCATACAACTGAGGTCTGACACTTCAGCAAGCTTCATTCTTTTCATCATGTTTGCTCCGCTGTCTCGAAGCACAAGCATCATTTGGTCTTTGTTTTTCCCGCGGTCTTCAAGTATGCCTAGAAACATTTCTTTAATGTACTCCCCAGTGTGGGATCCTTGCATCACTTTTGTATTCAACATCTATTGCCTTTTTGTCTATCCGCTGTCAATGAAGTGGCATGCAAGACACTTTAATGACTCCGTTGGTCCTGGCCAGCAGTCATTGGTGAAAGAGAGTGAGTTGCCAGCATTCTCTGGTTGTAGATTAGTCTTTACCTTCTCAACTACCTTTGGTGAATCTTTACCAGCATTTAAGTTCAGTAATACTTTTCACTCTTCAGTGTGTACCCTGGCTCAGCTATGGACATCAATCGCTTAAATTCAGAGTCAGACACCAATGTAAATAGCTGGTTATCAGTAACCATTATCTCTGTGAGTGCTCTGTCCAACAGTTGGGATCTTCCATCCGAATTTAGCCACTTAGCTTTTTTCTGAAACATATCTTTTATTGTTGTCTGGGATAGTGGTATATCACTTTGTGATTCAGTTTGATTTCTCAAAGATTTGGCATATTTTTGTTTTTTGCAGTTGCTGATCCCATTCTCACATTGTTTGTGCATGTGTTGCACACTGCTGCTTTTCCTGGGGATGGTTGAGGTGAGAAAAAGTCCCAGACCACACCTTTACTTTTTCTGTCTGACTCCATCTGCATTGAAATTTGAAAGCGAGTTTACAGATAAGGTAAAATTGTCTGGCACTGCACCCTGCTGTGGGTGGGTGCCTTGCTGGCACTGTGCACCCTGCTGTTGGTAGGCGGCTGGCTGTCACCCTGCTGTGGGTGGCTGGAACAATGCACCCTGCTGTGGGTGGGTGGCACACCCTGCTTTGGCTGGCTGGCACGGTGCACCTGCTGTGGGAGTGTGGGTGGGTGACTTCACCTGTCTCCCTGTGGTGTGTGGCTACTGTCTCGCACCCTGCTGTGGGTGACTGGCACACTTGCCCTGCTGTGGCTGGCTGGCGTGTTGTCTTTGGTCGAGTTCCGCCGCTCCGTGACATGCACTGTCTGAGACGAGGGTGGCGGCAGCCTTTGTCCAAATCCGGGTTGAAGTGTGTGGAGGGGCATGGCGCAACATATGTAATGACATTGCATGTGTGTGCTCCACGCATCTGCACACTGGACCTGCAGCCAGTCCGCTGTGCACACCTTCTGAGTCCTGGCTTCTTCTACCTGGGCTGATGACATAGTGGGCCCCAAAAAGATGATCGCCGCAGCAGGGGGAGAATATCTGTAATTTTCTGACTGATATCGATTCTTTTGAAAATTCTCAAATATCGGCCATAATAATTGGCCGCTCCGATAATCGGTCGATCCCTAATCGACTCCCCGAAAAACTAGTTCTGGCAAGCTCAGTAGATTGTTTGAAAAAATAAATGAATGCATTCCTAAATGCACAAAATATAACTGGATATTAACATGTATAGGTAATGACACCAAAGATTCTTGATCCAGGGAATATCTGATTGTCTTCTGGGGGATCATGAAGAAATGTGTTTTTCCCTCTCTAAAGATAATTGGATCCTTCCTCTGGATCAGCTGTGGGTAAAGGATTCTGTATATGGAGGTTTTCTATGCATTTACTTAATTTGTTTCTATTATTTCTGTTGGTTGAACTGGATAGATTACCTACTATATATAGCTATGCAAATTCAATTATTTTGTGGGGCCAATATTGTCAATGAATACCACACCAGGTTCAGAAAGCCAAATAATTGAATGTTCAAGTATGAATGAAACAGAAGAAAGAAAGTTGAAGTTGCTTGTAATTAAAAGGACAGTACCCAGCTAATGAAGGGGAACTGAACCCTCTAAACATCTCTCTTTGCTGTAAATCTGTGTGGATCAATAAACTACCAGGACTCCCTTTTCTCAGATTAAAGTGACTTCACTTTTTGATCTTTTGTGCTATTTTGCCATTTAGATTTTACTGTAGGAGACCTGTCAGGAGACTTAGCCACCTGACAAGTCGCGCTTCATGCAGTGCAATTGAACCGTTCTAATGGGAGCAACTTAGAAAAAGGTTCATGTACTACTTTGGGGTGATTTTGGAGCATCTTGCATTGACTTCCTTTAAAGAGGTGAGGTCACACTGTGCGGGGCGGCTTCAGAGATGATTTTGAAGATGCCCCAGTGTGAAACGGCACTGAAAGGAAAGGCTAGAGAAATGTAGCGCTTTTATTTTTTGCTATTATCACTTGGATGTTCCATAAATTCATAGTTTGCTACTTCAGTGAGAATGGTGGGCTAATTTCTTATTGATTTTTGCTAAATGACAAATGTTTTTTAACGGGTACACATTTATTCAAGGCACCAAATGCAATTTTTTGGAAAAAATCTAAATCTGTAAATGTTTTTAGGAGGGGAAATTTCCAGTTCCACAAGCATAGGTCAAGAACGTGTGGGTAGTGTTGTGTGCTGTGACAGTGCTGCATTTAGTCACTGTGTTAGAAGCCTTAAATGTCATCCACATTTCTCACATATGCAGGTTGCAGGGCTCTGGTATATTGTTTCTGAGTGGAGAAAATGGGTTTGGTAGTTTTCTCCAAAATTGGTAACACCTGGATTGCGCTCACATTTACAGGAAACAACATCCTGATTGTGCAGGTGTACAGAGCTATTTTAAGTCAACGGGTTATCTATGGTTCAGGACTCTTTGCCCTGGAGACAAACTGCTGTAGGAGTAGCATGTGTCAACAAACACTGAGAGAGGGTCTACCCTGGCTTCAGAGAAAGGCAATATAATCTGATCAGGCTGTCACCTGAGAGGTAATAAGAGACAGTGTGTCATTGGACAGGAGACTGTGCAGCCCAGTTGGGCATTTCCTTTATCACAAAGTTTACTGGGACAATGGGGTGAGTCTGTGCAGAGACAGGCTCAGGGACTACAAAGTTCAGATAGCCAGGAGTCTGGAAAATGTATGTTCTGTTGTGGGGATGCTGAAAACCCCTGTAAGTGTAACCCTGTTTGTTTTTAACTTTTTTTTTTTTGAAAAATGTTTTATTATTTTCTTAACAAACACGAAACAATACAGACGCACAACAGCTCAGCCAACATCTGGCTATTAACAGGGAAGGGACCCACTCAGGGGTCACAAGGTATCGTTAGAAAATCAAGGACCATTAGAACATCTACGACTGCTGTAGTATAACAGTAGGTTATCATGGCTCCTGCTCCATGGGTGGACTGACAATGAGCTAGCTCACCTAGAATATCTTGTCAACCCAGGTTAGTCTATTAGGATGTTAAGGAGGGCCATCATATATCAGAGAGGTCACCTAATTTGTTGCACCACTTACTCCAGACTCTGTCATGTTTTTTCAGACAGCCTCTATGTATATAGGTGTCCCTGTAAAGGGGAATCACATTAAGTGTTTTCCATAAGCCTATAGAGGGAGGAGTCTTTCGCTTCCAGCATAGGACAATGGATTTCCTGGCATAGAACAGCAGGAGACCTCCACCAGCCCCAGCAGGCATATTCTTGGGGATGGATCACTGGAGATGCTTAGCAGATGATTCACCTCTGGAAGAACTTGTGACCAGAATCCTGTAATTACCGGGCAGGACCAAAAGATGTGGATAAAGTCCCTAGGGGCATGGTCACAACGCCAGCATTCCGGGGAGAGAGAAGACCTCATCCTTGTACCCAAGTGGGAGTAAGATATGCCTTATGGACAATCTTGTATTGAATGAGGCAGTCTCTCAGGGAAACCAGTATTATAAATGGGAAGTCCCACACATCCTCCCAATCCTCGGAGTCCATCTCCAGAACATCCTTGCCCCATTGTTGATGGATCCTGGAAAGCTCAGGAGACGAGATCTGGAGGAGATGTGCATATAGCACCGAGGTGAGCCCTAAAAGCATGGGACAACTGTAGATATCTAAATTTGTGGGAGAGCGGGACGTTGTGATGAGACATTAAGTGATCAAAGGAGAATATCGTTAGGTCTGCGGTGATGTCTGAGAGAGCCTTGCTATGATACCTGGCCCATATCACAAGGTCATCACAGGTTATATGGAGGCTTTGGACCCCGTAAAAGGAGATTCGACAATGCCTCCGCAGATCGCAACACCGCAGCCTAAATGGCCCAAGCCGAGTTGGATCCATCTGGAACAAGCCACCAAAATAGCTAATTGAGCCGCAATGAAGTCTTTGTGACAGTCTGGGAATGCCAAGCCCCCCTGCGAACAAGGGCACATAGGGGTGGTTTAAGATTTTAGTGTTGCGCAATGTAAGAGGATGGGGGGGGGAGGGGAAAGAAAAAAGGGGGAGTGAAGGGGAAATAGGTAAGGAGGCAAGGGAGCTACAGATGAAAAGATACTAGAAAGAAACTAAAGATATGGATAGTGACTAAATGTGAAAAGTGCCTTTAAACTGATAAAGTGCGTAATAAACTAAATATCAAAGTAATGGTATCAATCATAGGTAAATACCTAAGCATACGAATAATGAATGTGTACACTCTAATAATATTCAAAAAAACTGTGCAAAACTGCAATGAAGCATGCCAAGTGAATATATAAATAAATAAAGTGACAATCCAAGGTCTATGACCAAATAACAGAAATCTATATGCAATCACTTAGGTGAAAATAAGCATAATACAATATAGCATGCCAGGTGAATGTGTAAAATAAAAACAAATCTCAGTAGATCCAGTAAATCATATATAAAACATGAGCTGGTATTCCATGCAGTGCATTACATTGTGCAAATAATGCTAGCAGCAATAATGAATGTGACCATTGCAAGTGAAAAAATGAAAAGGGATGAAGTGCTAATAGTAAATATGGAATATTCAAAAAATATTATAAACGCAATATTCTGGAAAAATAAAAGTTCTTTGTTTCAAGCTCCAGTGACACGTGCAAACATATAGGTGCAGTGGCTTTTTCTTTCTTTCATCCAATGAGTGAAAGGATGTGCCCTTACCTCATGGCTGTGAGGTTACAGCCTTATTGAAATAATGATGTATAAATCGCTCCAGTTCTATGGCCTTAGGGTGGGTATACCTCACAAAATACAGAGATGGTAATCCATAGTGTAGTATTTAGAATAAACCAGTTTTATTTAATTTTTTTTATTTTGCTCTATACACCGCTGTATATGCTTACTCCTTAATGTGAGTACCCTGACATTTTAATTTAAATAAAACTGGTTTATTATTATTTAAGTTGATGTTCAAAGCTTATCTGGTTTAATTCTGGGCGGGTCTACAACTAAAATATAACATGGGCCTAAACACAATATGAGACAAAATTCCAGACACACACTTAAAATACTTTACTAATCGAAATGATACCCTGTGTGTTCGTTAAACACAATACAATCACTCTCTCATTCCACATTCATTTGGTCATTCCATTCATCCTTCATTTGTCCGTAACACCTTCAAACCTTAATATTTTTCTCTCTAGTGTCCGGAATTACACAACACAGTTACTTCTCTTTTCTTTTTACTAACCACAATTCCTCTGGCGTAGCGCCTGGAATATACAACTTCCCTTTGTTTACTTTAGAATTCTGGACTCTTAATTAGAATATTCTTAAACTTGTCAAAATCAACATTTTAAACTCCCCAATCATTGTTAATACAACTTAAACACTATTAAAACAATTTGCACAAATATAGAACATTTGCTGTTATCAGAAAAAAACAAATTTTAACTTCAATAATGTAAGGATAGGCAACTACAACCAAAACAGTTTTTAAAGTCGGACTATAAAAATTTGTATCTGATCAGATTCCTCAAAAAACAAAAACATTTGATACCAGCTCATACATATAATTTTATCAGTGACATGTCGCATTCCCCTTTTAATGTTCCCAATTTACTATGGAGTAGGCATGGGCTTAATATGTGCCCAACACATTTCATGAATAGACTGACACTAGTTGCAACATTTTAACACTAAACATATACCTTCATAGATAACTTTTCTGAATCAAATCCTTCTTTAACATTCATTCTAGTCTTGCTGACTATGAAATGCAAATATAGCAGTATGCTCCCCACAAAAGCGGTGGTGAAGGCATGGTTGGTAGTTTGGTCCCCTCTTTCACCCGAAACAAAATAGATCTCTGCGAGCGGATATGTACCTCCGTGCATTGTGCCAAACAGTACTTTGGACAGGAGGGATCACTCAAATAGTAATCTGTCTTTGTCCAAATCCGCGATTCAATCCTCTTAAAGCACCACACACAGATGAGTACCCTATTCTGTCCCTCTCACCTGCCCACTTTAGCAATGCTCTCTGTCTTGGCAGGATCATAGGACATATATCAACTACCCAACAATTTATCTGCATTCAGAAAACAAAAACAATCTTATACTCTAAATTGGAATTTCAAGAAAAGACAAAAAATAAAATTAAGCATTTCTCTCTATTAACAACAACTTTCCCTTACCTAGGTGTCCGTCCTATGAAACTGCGAACACCGGCGACCCCAAAGATTGCCACTGATCACAGTCCACAAACAGTCCATGAAACAGAGACAGTCGTGGGAGAACTGTTTAAACACGTTCTCCCTCCGATGATTGCTGCACTCTGAGAATCCTCACTGATCGACACAGAAACGGTCAGTCCATGAAGTTGTGACCCTAGTGCCTCACCGGAGATCTGTGTCAGAATTCACACCCCCAAACCCACTAGCTCAGAGATGGAGAATCGGGGAGCGATGAGGGAATCTGAGGGAATCCGAGGGGGAAGGAGGAAGATTCATAATCTCCCTCTACCTCATTCAGACCCCCAAAACAGTAACCATGTCCTACTGTCAGTGCATCTAGCAGCAATTTAATCACTGCCCAATAAACCGACATCTTGGTGTCTCTATGAATCTCTGGTACCGTAATACCCCAAAAGTCTCACGAGACCCCAGCACCAGGGCTGCTCATTGCACGAGGTGGGGTACTTTCAACAAGGGTTCTAGCCTCCCCACCAACTCTCTCTCTTTTTACCCTTGGTTGAGCCTTTTCCCGTGCCTGTTGCCAAACAGTGATCTGCACATTCTACCGACCAACCTGTACCGACTCATTATAACTTCAGCAAACAACAATAAACAAATAATCAACAAACAAATGAACAGACAAACAAATAAACCGACTAACAGGGTAAGCCTACACAAAAAATCCTTTTTTTAACAACACCTTTTATCTGATTATCCAATTTAAACTAGCTGTGACACTTTAAAAATCCTTATTTTAAAAAAAACTCTCTCTGTGTTAATTTCCTTAACTGCCCAAAACCTCCTCTCTCGGCTGTCCTTTAAAATCGTTTCCTCAAAGATACTTCATAATCAATAAATGCATGTCCACGAATATCTCCACATTGCTACAGCAAACATGAGAAAAAATCCATCAAGCTCAGTATGCAATGCCGTTAAAATGCCCCTTTAAATCGCAAAACAACTCTGACTGCTAACTTCCCGTTTTTAAAAGTACTTTCCTTCACTTTTTTTTCTTTCTCTGTGTGTCAGTTCTAAAACAGCCTTGAAATCGGCTTGTATAAAAAGAACAATGCATTGAAAAACCTTGCAAAATGCACACCTTCTTTTAATAAATAACTCAAATCTCTCTTTTACCTTCATACCTAACTTACCTTACCCTCAACAATGTAGGATGTTCTTATTAACACCTTTACTAAATCACTTAATAATCTCATCACCAATTTAGGGCATTTTCCAAAACGCGTTAAACATGTCCAAACAAATTATGCACTTTTCAAGCAGAATCAAGCACCTATCATTCCAAAGCTCTTTAACCACTTGACCACTGGGCACTTAAACACCCTTAATAACCAGACCAATTTTCAGCTTTCGGTGCTCTCACATTTTGAATGACAATTACTCATGCAACACTGGACCTATATGAAATTTTTGTCCTTTTTTTCACACAAATGGAGCTTTCTTTTGGTGGTATTTAATCACCACTGGGTTTTTTTTTGTGTGCTATACAAGAAAAAATACAGAAAATTCTGTAAAAAAATGAATTTTTCTTCATTTCTGTTATAAAATTTAGCAGATTAGTAATTTTTTCTTCATAAATTTTGGCCAAAATTTATACCACTACATATCTTTTTATCATTTTTTTTAGCAAACACCCTGGAGAATACAATGGTGGTCGTTGCAACTTTTTATCTCGCACGGTATTTGCGCAGCAATTTTTCGAAAGCTTTTTTTTGGAAAAAAAACTGTTTTGTGCTTAAAAAAAAAAACACAGTAAAGTTAGCCCAATTTTTGCATAATGTGAAAGATGAAGTTACACCGAGTAAATCGATACCTAACCTGTCACTCTTCAAAATTGCACAGGCTCGTGGAATGGCGCCTAACTTCGCTACTTAAAAATCCCCATAGGCGACGATTACATTTTTTTTTTACTGGTTATATGTTTTGAGTTACAGAGGAGGTCTAGGGCTAGAATTATTGCTCTCGCTCTAACGTTCGCAGCGATACCTCACATGTGTGGTTTGAACACCGTTTTCATATGTGGGCGGGACTTACGTATACGTTCGCTTCTGCATGCGAGCACATGGGGACATGGGCGCTTTAAAAAAAAAAATGTATTGTTCATTTTACTTTATTTATTTTAGTTTGACATTTTTTTCCCCAAAAATAAATTTTTTGATCACTTTTATTCCTATTACAAGGAATGTAAACATCCCTTGTAATAGGAATATGGCATGACAGGTCCTCTTTACAGTGAGATATGGGGTCAATAAGACCCACATCTCACCTCTAAGCTGGGAAGCCTGAAAAAAAAAAAGATTCTGGATTTGATCGTATTGGCGAGTCGGTAGAAGCACCGGAGGGCGGCGGGAGGGGGGGTGTCTATGGCTGGGTATTGCAGGGTATCACCGACTATGGCTGGGTATGGCTGGGTATATCAGAGTATGGCTGGGTATCTCAGAGTATGGCGTTGCAGAGTATTGCGTTGCAGAGCATTGCAGGATATTGGAGGGTGTTGCAGAGCATTGCAGAGTGTTGCACGGTATTGGCGGGTGTTGCAGAGCATTGCAGAGTGTTGCAGGGTATTGGTGGGTGTTGCAGAGCATTGCAGAGTGTTGCAGGGTATTGGCGGGTGTTGCAGAGTGTTGCAGGGTGTTGCAGGGTGTTGCAGGGTGTTGCAGGGTGTTGCAGGGTGTTGCAGGGTGTTGCAGAGTGTTGCAGAGTGTTGCAGAGTGTTGCAGAGTGTTGCAGAGTGTTGCAGAGTGTTGCAGAGTGTTGCAGAGTGTTGCAGAGTGTTGCAGAGTGTTGCAGGGTATTGCAGAGTATTGCAGGGTAATGGCAGGGTATTGCAGAGTATTTGCAGGGAATTGAGGGGTTAATTTTCGGTGAGCAGCGATGTGGGCACTGCAGATGCAGCCCACATCGCTGCTGACACCGATCTCTTCCCCCTCCGCTGTTCCGATCGGTACAGAGAGGGGGAGGGAGGAACCGGCGTCATAACATGACGCCGGTTTGTTTACAAGTGATCACTCCGTCATTTGACGGAGCGATCACGTGGTAAACGGCCGCTATGAGCGGCCTTTTACCGTGATCCGTGATGACCCGGCGGTCACGGATGCTCTCAAATGCGCGCCCCAGGGGGCGTGCGAGAGCGGAATTCTGGGAGAACGTCATATGACGGCCTCCCAGAGTTAAGAAACCGCCCTGAAGCCGTCATTCGGCTATAGGGCGGTTATTAAGTGGTTAAAGAGGAAGTAAACCCTGATGAGTTTACTTCCTCTTTTATTCCCTGCAAAGGCAAAGCATAATGAACTACTATGCATCGCATAGTAGTCCATTATGTGTCACTTACCTGACACAGGAGCCAGCAAAGTCACCGCTGTCCCCTGTAGTCCGGCGCATCCATCTTCTCGGTGTGGGGTCTCGCAGCTCCGTCGCTGTCATTCGGCGAAGCCGCGATAACGTCACTCCCGCGCATGCGCACGGGAGCTGAGATGCGCAGCATCTTCGTCATCGACAATGCCACGCTCAGTGCGCCTGCGCGCCGCTGTCTACGGCGCATGCGCCGTAGACATCGGTGCCTGTCTTCGGGCAAATATCTCCTAAACTGTATAGGTTTAGGAGATATTTCTTGGACCTACAGGTAAGCCTTAATCTAGGGCTTACCTGTAGGTCAAAATGGTTTGTAAGGGTTTACAACCACTTTAACCAACATTCTAACAAAAGGGAGAAGTCATATTATTCACATACTATACCATTTTCTCTCCAAAGAAAACCTTAGCAAACTTATATGAACATGCATATAACAGTACTCACCCTTTTCAGGATACCTGAACATAACAAGGGAAATTTACTTCAGGCCGCGTACACACGCGGGGACTGTTCGCCCAACTTTGTCCGTCAAACAGTTTCAGCAAACAGTCCGCTCAAAATTAGCATGGACGGACATGGCCACACACGACGAACGAACAGTTTGCTGAAACCGTGCGCGATGACGTGAACGGCACGTACGACGGGACGAAAAATACGACGTCCTATACACTGCATTATAACTTTCGGCGTGTAAATCCTTTCTGAGCATGCGCGGAACTTAGTTTGACGAACAAGCCTACACACGAGGGGACTGTTCGCTGAAACAAAGTTTCAGCGGACAGTTTTTCGGAATTTCCGAAAAACCTTGTTCAGCGGACTGTTCGTTGAAACTGTCCGCTGAAAGCCCACACACGGGCGGACTGTCCGCCGAAACACTGTTCAGCGGACAAAGTTGGCCGAACAGTCCCCGCGTGTGTACGCGGCCTCACTCTAATCTAATTTGCCCCTTTTGGGACATCATTTAACAGTGAAAACAGGGGCTGCCTTACCCCATACAGCCCTGTATCGGACACACCACAACAGACATCTTATTACTTTTATGCAAATGCGATGAACAAGAAAAGCCAGATAGAGCAATCGTTTTGTGGGTCCCGGTAGTAATTAGTAATTACCTTTATCTTATTTTCTTTCCCAAAAAGAGCGTAAAATTACGTTTTAAACTTCTCAACAGTCCCACAGGACACAGGCTTCACAAGAGCCACTTCTAAACAGCCTGATCCATCTCATACTTCTCTTCTTAATTAAAATTTAACCGACCAAGGTTGTGTGAAAGCTAAGGCAATAAATTATTTGTTTACTTCAAAGTCAAAGTTTGACCACCCACCCCGTCAAGTCCTAAATCCAAATCTCAGCAGTGCCTCCAAAACTGTTGTGATTAAAATGGTATTTCTATATACCTGACAAAGACCAGCTAGGTATAATTACGGCAATTACCACACTTACGGAACCCGCTCAGCACTGCAGCACTGAGGAGACAGCTTCGTTCTAAACACAAGAAGAAAATGATGATGATGAGTTGATGTTCAAAGCTTATCTGGTTTAATTCTGGGCGGGTCTACAACTTATATACGCTATTATTAGCCAATCATTGCATAGAACATGGGTGTGGTTAATACAGACGTGTACATTACATATCATTACTTATGCCATCTGCTTTCATGACTCATAGTCACGAGTCCTGCTTCCCCATATCCCTATGTCATGTCTGTGGTGGCCCAGACATATTGAGACACAATTTATTTAGACAGTACAGAATAAAACTGCTTATACAAGCTATATTTTCTTATATGTATGCTTTATAGGAAACGGCTACAGTCTGTAAATAGAGAACTTTAAACTAACTAGCAGATTAACCCAAGTCAATCTTATATGAACTTATAAAGATGGGTTCAGCCATATCACAACACCATGCCTTCAGCTTGGCCTTGACTGAATTGATGACTGGGGACAAGTTCATTGGAATGAAGTCAGTCACGTTCACTGAAATACACACCCCCAAGTAGGTAAACTTGTCCACCCATTGTAAATGAAGAGAAACCGAGGCCTCTTTTTTTAGCATCAGCATGGATAGCCAGCAGCTGCGATTTTGCCCAGTTAACCCTGTGCCCCGTCACTACAGAGAATACTTCCAGGACTGGCAATGCCCCCTGCAAGGAGGGGCCAGCATCATTCAGGTAGAGGAGGTCGTCTGCATACAAGGCCACCTTCTCCTCCAGCCAGCCCAGCTGTAGACCCTTAATCTGTGGTGAGACGCACAGTGCCTCCGCCACTGGTTCCATGGCAATGGCAAAAAGTGCCAGGGAGAGAGGGCAGCCCTGTCGAGTACCCATAGAAATTTCAAAAACAGGAGACAGACGACCCCCTAAACAAATGGCGGCTGTAGGCGATCAATATATAATCTGTAACCAGTGAATAAATACCAGGGGAAATCCCATTCTCCGAAGAATCTCCCACAGGAAAGGCCACGCAATCGAGTTGAAAGCCTTCTCAATATCAAGAGAGGCAACCACTCTAGTACCCTGATTGTTTACTAACCTACATGTGAGACACTACAATCTACGAAGATGGATGTCAGTAGACTTGTGGGACATGAACCCGGTCTGATCTGAATCAATGAGAGAGGGGAGTAATGAGTTAAGTCTAGCGGTGAGAAGTTTAGTTAGGATTTTGAGGTCCGTATTAAGGAGTGCTATAGGTCTATAAGAGGCACATAATTTTGGGTCCTTACATCGGCTTGGGGATGAGGATAACATGTACCCCGTTCCGGGCAATTTGTAAATAGACCAGCCAGCCGGGGGGGCCAGCGTGTTACTATGTGCTACAAAGAAATCAGTTGGCAGACCATCTGGGCCAGGAGCTTTGCCAGTGGACAGGGAATTGATTACAACATGAACCTCTTCCGCAGTAATTGGAGCAACTAGTTGAGATCTTTCGGAATCAGAGAGCCAGCCGAGGGCCATCGGATCCAGGAGAGACACCAACCTCTCTGGATTTAAACCTGAGGGTAGTGTGGTGGTATATAGAGATTGATAAAAACCATGGAAAACCTCTGGGGAGGATATGGCCTCACCCATGGGAGAGGTAAGTTAAGGGATCATGGTATTATGGGTGTCATGGTGAGACATCATTGCCAACTGCCTGCCATTCCTGTCCCCCTGTTCAAAGAACTTTTGCTTCATGTTCTACATTTCAAGTCTAGTAACCTCTGTTAAATGAAGATGAAGACTGCATTTAAATGCCTGCAACACATCAAAGTTTGAAGTGGAGGGATCCAAGCCATATTGGTCAGAAGCCAACCCCACATCGTTATCCAACGCTGTTGTGGCAGCAGTTTGTTGCAACCTGACCGCTTTGATGGCTGAGATGTAATGGCCCCTTGTATATGCCTTGAAGGCGCCCCATACTATCTCAGGAGAGGATGACCCTTCATTAGAATCCCAGTAATTGCGTAGGGCCAGTGGGGCTTGATCAGTGGGGCTTGATCAGCTAGATCGGGCTGGGAAATCCATTGAGCACCTAGACGCCACATAGAGCCACTACAAGAGGCAGAGGTGCGTAGGGTGATCTCTAGGGGGCTGTGGTCAGGCCGCTGGGCAAATAGGTAGCTTTTAGAACGTCTGTCAGCATAGAGGGCTTGGCAAACGCATAGTCAATTCTGGAGGCAGTTTTGTAGGAGGTAGAAAAACGCGAAAAGCTTCTGGTGGATGGGAATTTCCACCTCCAGACTTCAGTGACCCCTGCCGATAACGCCCAGTTTGACAACTCCCCAGTGAAAGACTTAGGTGGTAAGGGTCTGTCTAGGTCTGGGGAGAGGATGACATTAAAATCGCCCAGTAGTAAAAAAAAATTCAGGACAATAAGGGGCGATTCTCTCCAGTATAGTATATAGAATTTCAGCTTTGAAGGGTGGTGGCACATATATGCCAGCAAGGACATACCTGTGTTGCCATAGCGTGAGTACCAGTATCACATACCTGCCCTGCGGATCTGTGTGAACCGCTTCTATGACACACGGGAGAGACCTATGCACCAATATGGAAACTCCCTTGCCTATGTCGAATAAGAGGCATGAAAAGCCTTTTGTACCCAAGGCCTGTTCAGAGCCCTTAGCTTACTGCCCACCAGGTGTGTCTCCTGCAGAACCAGAACAGCTGGATTATATTGTTTCAGATATTGAAAAAGAAGCGCCCTCTTAAATTTAGAGTTGAGGCCACGCACATTCCACGACACCACAGAAAAGGTATCTCGATCACGTGATGCCATGGTCACATTGGCCATAATAATTAAAAGAGATTTATAGCAGTCGGACAGGTGACACCCAGTGAGCAGCAGTGGAGCAAGAGCCATTGTACGTGAGACACAAAATACACACACATCAAAACAATTCAACCAAACTTCTTGTGGCTATCTGACCAGTTCCCAACGCCCCCCCAGAACATCATGGGGAAGGCCGGGAATTTGGTTATGTCCAAAAACAACAAAAAAATGCCTGTAATAGCAGTTTCAACCTTTGTAAATAACACCCTACTACTTTGCCAATACCCCAACATAACCGGGCTTGTAGTTTAATCCCCAAACCTTTATAGCAATAAAAATCACCTACGTGAGGCCTAAAGATCCAGGGAGGGTCCCTGTGAGTGTCTCAAGTAAGATGAGGGGAGAGCATCGCCCCAAGTGGGAGGGGGCCCATCTGTCATGGAAGGGGTCCGCAGTGAGATCCTGGGAACAACATGAGCCAGTTAATGGGAGACCAGACTACCTCCCCAAATCGGGGGCATCCTAGGTGGTATTCAGGTAGCTCCATTAGGTGGGCACTAGAATGGAGAGGAGTGACAGATGACTGGTTAAAAGGAGTTCTGTGTATCCCACCTGCGGGAGAGCTGCTTCGCTCCACATATTTGAGATATACAAAATTGGCCAGACCGCTATGAAACCAGAACAAACGATCCCTGTAACAAAAAAAAAAAACAGCCAGGAATGTAGGTTGGAGAGGAGGCATAAAAATGAGTGCAGAGACAATATCCAGGCATCTGCCTCTTCAGGGGATTCAAAAAAACTTCACTGAACCGCCATTTTGAACTCTCAGGCGACTTGGGTAGAGCATGGAGTATTTGATATCTCGTTCCCGGAGTCGTCTTCTGACATCAGTGAAGGTTTTACAACGTCTCTGAGAATGGAGAAGTCAGGGCTGTATTCTCAAAGGGGAGATCGGGATGTTTGCGGGCCTCGCTGAGGATGCGATCACGGTCTCTTTAATTAAGAAACCTCACCAAAAAGGGTCTTGGCGGGGCCCCGGGGTTGCTCCGGCCACTTTCCACCACACAGGTCGGTGGGACCTCGGTCAGGTTCAAGAGTGACATAAAGAAGGCCTCCGCATACTCGACTGGGCGATCCCCCTACGCCCCCTCTGGGAGACCCAGGACCCTGACATTATTCCTCCGAAGGCGGTTTTCGGCATCATCAGATTTGGCCACCAAGGATTGGACGGTGCACTGAAGTGTATGGAGGGCATCATCGTGTTGGGCAGTAAGATCTTCTGTGGTAGAGATCCGTGACTCAGACAGCTTGCCCCAAAATGTATCCAAGTCTGCCCTGATGAGGTTACATTCCTCAGCCAGATGGTCGATGTGGACCAGTAAGGAGGTTCTGCTCTGTTCTATGTCTGCGAGGATGACATTGGTATCATTTGCTTGCTGTGACACCTGGGGGGGGATGGAGATGACGCCGGGTTCCCTGCCTGTTTCATGTCTGTAAGTAACACTCTAAGCTGGTCCAAAATAGTGCTGGGACACTGGGCAGGTTCTGCTGGTGCCTTCTTGGTCACAGTTTTGCTCTTTGAGAGCATGAGTAAGTGCTCTGGGGAGTTGCTAGGATAAAATTGCAAGGATGCACGTATGGCCCTTTAACTTTACTTGTGATGTGCAGTGTTGGAGACTTCTAAGTGGTGATGGCAGGCATCTGAGGCTGGCGTAATGTTGATTATCCACACTGAGGCCCTGTGGGACCAGCTGAATGTTTCCAGCTATTATGTGCCCTTTCTACCCTCTTGAGATATGATGACCCAGGGCTAGGGGTCCGGGTCGGCTTCTGTCCCCACAGTATAAAGCACTTGAGCAGGGAGGATGCTGCAGGCTTCACAAGCCTCAAAATGGAGGCAGGCCGTGAGAGTGTGGAGCAGGTGTTTGGGACCCTCCGCAGCCCCCCAGATCTGTGCTCCCAAACAGTCCCCACAGGAGAAGATGCCCCTTGCTGGAGGGGGGTGAGTGCCCGCTCCACGGATCGCAGGGCCCGAGTTCGGAGGCTCCGCAGGCCTTAAAATGGCAGCGGCCGCGGGCGTGTGAGGCCAGCACCTGAGACTCTCTGACAAAGGAGGTAGGCTTGCGCTATGATAATATATAAGATATATATATAAGGAATATTGTATAACGAGCGGGCTGCCACTACCTAAAATTGCCATCTATCAGATTGGGGTAATAAAATGAAGAGTAATGTAGGTAGTGTAGACATGTCACTGGAGAAGTGATCAAGGGGGTGTACATCTCACCTAGGTTGCTACACAGTGTGAGATGGTAAATCCAGGATGGATCAGTTTCTCAGCAGCGATATGCTGCTGAGTTGTTATTTAATTTTGCCGGGCCTGGGTTTATATGGAATGGCAGGTAGGTTTGGTAGAGGGACCTGTCATTCCACATCCCCCGATCCAGTTCTGGGTTTGGGATCAGGTGAGCTTGGATCCTAATTAGCCTGGGAAGCTAAAGGCTCTGTAGGGTCTGCAGGTGATTGCTTCTCAGCCAGGGAATGAACCATCTGTGTGTTGAAGGAAGCTGCAAGCACAGCCACTGCTGGAGCTAAAACTCACCCTGCGATGTCCAGGCGAAAGACGCTGTGTTTGTAAGTGTCAGATAGGTGAGCAGAACCTGTTAGTAAGCGCCCAGCCGGGCTAGGACTTTTATTTTTGTTGTACTTAGAAAGCACGGTGTTGCTGTATATTTTGTTTGCTGGACTGTTTGTACCACGAATAAACGCCAAGATCTGCTTTATCAAATTCCAAGTCTGCTGTGAACTGTGTCCAAACACACCCTACCCCGGGAAGATCCCTTACAATTGGTGGAGGTAGCGGGCAACGCGGTTGCTAGGGGCAACGGTGTGGACAGACTTGGCTACAGCTGCTGATGTCCTGGGTGAAAGCTGCAACTACACTCCAAAAACAGTCCAGCAACATGGAGGAGATGCTGAAGCAGTTTATGCAAGTGAGTTTGCAACAACAGCAGGCTCAGACAGAGGCCAATAGACGACATGAACAGTCCATGGCTGAACAACAGCAGATGATCGCTGCACAACAGCAGGCTCAGATAGAGGCCAATAGACGACATGAACAGTCCATGGCTGCACAACAACAACTTATTGAGCACCTGATAGCAAATCGAGAGGCGCCTGTGGTGATGGGAGCCGCTCCAGAGATTTTTTCTGGGAGAAGGACTGTGCAGAAAGCGCTGCAAAAGATGACTGCTGAGGACGATGTTGAGGCCTATCTAACAGTATTTGAGCGCGTGGCTGAGCGAGAGAAGTTACCAGCCGCTGAGTGGGCAGAGGTAATTGCGCCCTATTTAACAGGTGAACCTCAAAAGGCCTACTATGACCTCAGTGAGCAAGAGGTTAAGGACTATACTCGGCTAAAAGAGGAGATACTTGCCCGACTAGGAGTTACTACTGCAGTCCGTGCCCGGAGGGTACGCAACTGGAGCTACAGTCTGGACAAATCAGCGAGGTCCCAGATGTATGACCTAATCCATTTGGCAAGAAAGTGGTTGGAGCCAGACACTTCTACTCCTGCACAAATCCTAGAGAAGGTCGTGATGGATCGCTACCTCCGAGCGCTTCCTACTGACTTGCAACGCTGGGTGGGACAAGGTGATCCTAAGAATGCAAACGAACTTGTCAACCTTGTGGAGAGGTTCCAGGCGACTGAGGACTACCTCCGTGATGTTCCTGCAGCATCTTCACCTCCCCGGAGCGCCAGATCTGTGCCGTCAGCTGGTAAGAGACTTCCATCTATTGGAGGAGTGTGGAGGGGTGCTGATGGGGGGAAAAGGGCTCAAGTGGTGTCTCAGGGACAAAAGACTGGTGATGGTCCAGGGTGGCTAAGGGGCTCTGAAAAGGACTCCTTGCCAAAGAGACCAGGCCCTATCCAGTGTTGGAGATGCCATGAGGCGGGACACGTGTCGGCCCATTGCCCTCTTACCTCTGAACCCATGGAATGTGACGCTAGCCGGCGTCAGTCGCTATTTGCGGAACCATCTTGTGCTGCAGTTCCTGGACTAGAGACTGAACCGCAAATCTGCGATATTACAATCAATGACTTTCCTGTTAAAGCGTTAATGGACTCAGGAAGCCTTGTAACCTTGGTGCATGCTAGCCTGGTGACTGGGGACTTAGAGTCTAAAAAGCATATGAGTGTTGTGTGCATACATGGTGATACAAAAATGTACCCTATAGTGCTGGCTAAAGTCGGGACTGAACAAGGCACCGTACAATATGAAGTGGGTGTGGTTAAAAACCTCATGCATAATGTAATATTGGGGCGCGATTTTCCATTATTCTGGGCTCTCTGGGAAAAAAGAAAAATCCCCAAAAGGAGTGAGGATACCTCTAAGGGGGTTGCCTTGTCCACTGTGAATGATAAAAGTATGCAGGATGAAAATGATTGTTTTCCTTTACAGGTCCTGGCTGGGGAGGAGGAGGCTCCTCCCACTGAGCAAAATATACTAGACTTAGAGGTGTCTAGAGATAATTTTGGGGCTGCACAATTACAGGACCCCACTCTCAAAAATGCGAGAGAGCAGGTTGCTGTAATGAATGGGGTACCTCAGGAACCAGATGCTGAAAAAAGATTTCCACATTTTTCGGTGACTAATGATCTTTTCTATAGGGTTACTAAGGTTAAGGATGAGATTGTGGAACAGCTTCTGGTACCTAAGCCGTACCGGCGTCAGGTGCTTGACATGGCACATAACCATGTTCTTGGGGGACACTTGGGGACTGACAAAACGCGAGAGAGGGTTCTCCAGAGGTTTTTTTGGCCGGCCATATATGATGACATTAAAAAATACTGTGAGTCGTGCCCCACATGTCAGGTTAGTGCCCCAGTGTCACATTTTCGCAGTCCTTTGGTTTCGCTCCCTATTATAGAGGTGCCTTTTGAGCGTATTGCCATGGATTTAGTGGGTCCCATTGTAAAGTCAGCTAGAGGACACCAGTATATTTTGGTAGTCCTGGATTATGCGACCCGCTATCCTGAGGCTGTACCCTTAAGAAACACTGCATCTAAAACAATTGCACGTGAGTTGTTTTATATGTTCTCTAGGACTGGGATCCCCAAAGAAATCCTAACTGACCAAGGTACGCCATTTATGTCGAAAGTAATGAAGGAATTATGCAGACTATTTAAAATCTCACACATCCGTACCTCTGTGTACCACCCCCAGACGGACGGATTGGTGGAGAGATTTAATAAAACTTTGAAACATATGTTGAAGAAAGTGGTGGCAAAAGATGGTCGTGACTGGGATCATTTATTACCCTACCTCATGTTTGCTATTAGGGAGGTGCCCCAAGCGTCCACAGGGTTCTCACCATTCGAGTTGGTCTATGGTCATCACCCTAGGGGTCTACTAGACATTGCAAAAGAGACATGGGAGAATGAGTCCACCCCATACAAGAGTGTTATTGAGCATGTAGCACAAATGCAGGACCGTATAGCCACTGTAATGCCCCTGGTAAGGGAACACCTCCAGAGAGCTCAAGAGGCCCAAAGTAGAATTTACAACCGGTCCGCAAGAATCAGGACATTCAACCCAGGCGATAGGGTCCTTATACTAGTCCCCACTGTTGAGAGTAAATTCTTGGCGAAGTGGCAAGGTCCTTATGAAATTGTTGAAAAGATCAGTGAGGTGAACTACAAGGTGCACCAACCAGGTAGAAGGAAGCCTTTCCAAGTTTATCACATAAACTTGATCAAGCCCTGGAAAGACAGGGAGTCCTTGGGGGCGACAAATACTGTTAATAATTTGTCACAACCAATCCCTCCAGTCAAGGTAGGTGATACTCTATCAGTGTCACAGAAACAGGAGGCTCAGGAATTTTTACAGAAAAACAAAAACAAGTTCTCTGACCTCCCAGGGAGTACACACCTCATCCATCATCACATTGAAACTGAGCTTAGAAGCAGAGTAAACCTTAAGCCCTATAGGATACCCGAGGCACGTAGGGAAGCCGTATCTGCCGAGGTAAAACGTATGCTTGCTCTGGGGGTAATTGAGGTGTCACAGAGTGAATGGTCCAGCCCAATTGTGCTAATCCCAAAGCCCAATGGAACTTGGAGGTTCTGTAACGATTTCAGAAAGTTGAATGAGATCTCCAAGTTCGATGCGTATCCTATGCCCAGGGTAGATGAGTTGATTGAGAAGTTGGGTAACGCCAGGTACATAACCACCCTCGATCTCACAAAGGGCTATTGGCAGATTCCACTTTCTGACGAGGCTAAAGAGAAAACTGCTTTCTCCACCCCTGATGGGCTATTCCAGTATGTAGTGATGGGTTACATGGAGCGCCTGCAACTTTCCAGAGGTTGATGGACTTGATTCTGCGACCACATCGTGATTACTCAGCCGCCTACCTCGATGATGTGGTCATTTTTAGCCCTGATTGGGAAAGTCACCTCTGTAAGGTACAGGCCGTGTTGGATGCCATAAGTGATGCAGGGTTGACCATAAATGCCGAGAAGTGTGCTCTAGCCCTAGAAGAGGCCAAATATCTGGGCTACATTGTTGGAAGAGGATTGGTTAGGCCACAGCTAAATAAAATTGAGGCAATACAGAATTGGCCTAGACCCCTGACAAGGAAACAGGTTAGAGCTTTCCTGGGTATTACGGGTTATTACCGTAGATTTGTGCCGAACTTTGCCTCAGTTGCTGCTCCGCTAACTGACTTGACAAAGGGCGGAAAGACAGCAATGGTCACGTGGACCCCAGAGGCCGAGGAGGCTTTCCAAAGCCTTAAGTCTGCCTTGTGCCAACCACCTGTGTTAGTCACCCCCGATTTCAGGCGAGAATTTCTGGTCCAGACAGATGCCTCTAGCACAGGCTTAGGTGCAGTACTCTCACAAGTAGTGAATGGTGAGGAACATCCGGTGACGTACTTGAGTAGAAAACTAACCCCGGCCGAGAAAAATTATGCCATTGTGGAGCGAGAATGTTTGGCAGTGAAGTGGGCCCTAGAATCTTTAAAGTATTACTTGCTAGGCAGGAAATTCAAGTTGGTGACAGACCATGCCCCCCTAACATGGATGAAGTTAAACAAGGAGAGAAATGCAAGAGTGACTAGATGGTTTCTCTCCCTACAAAACTTTAATTTCACTGTGGAACACAGGCCAGGGAAATTACAGGCAAATGCTGACGCATTGTCAAGGGTAAGTTGTCTGTGGGGACAAAAGGCTCAGCCCTCCGGTCTGAAAAAGAGGGGGGGGATATGTAGACATGTCACTGGAGAAGTGATCGAGGGGGTGTACATCTCACCTAGGTTGCTACACAGTGTGAGATGGTAAATCCAGGATGGATCAGTTTCTCAGCAGCGATATGCTGCTGAGTTGTTATTTAATTTTGCCGGGCCTGGGTTTATATGGAATGGCAGGTAGGTTTGGTAGAGGGACCTGTCATTCCACATCCCCCGATCCAGTTCTGGGTTTGGGATCAGGTGAGCTTGGATCCTAATTAGCCTGGGAAGCTAAAGGCTCTGTAGGGTCTGCAGGTGATTGCTTCTCAGCCAGGGAATGAACCATCTGTGTGTTGAAGGAAGCTGCAAGCACAGCCACTGCTGGAGCTAAAACTCACCCTGCGATGTCCAGGCGAAAGACGCTGTGTTTGTAAGTGTCAGATAGGTGAGCAGAACCTGTTAGTAAGCGCCCAGCCGGGCTAGGACTTTTATTTTTGTTGTACTTAGAAAGCACGGTGTTGCTGTATATTTTGTTTGCTGGACTGTTTGTACCACGAATAAACGCCAAGATCTGCTTTATCAAATTCCAAGTCTGCTGTGAACTGTGTCCAAACACACCCTACCCCGGGAAGATCCCTTACAGTAGCTATGGCGCTCCACTCAGACTTCAGATAACCAATAGTAATGGTATATAGTGAAAGAGAAAAAAATAATAAAATAAGTAAACAATACTTCACTTAAAGCGGAGGTCCACCACAAAGTGGACCTTCCGCTCATCGGAACCCTCCCCCCCTCCGGTGCCACAATCGGCACCTTTCAGGGGGGAGGGGGGTGCAGTTACCTGGATAATCCAGGTGACTGCACCCACTTCCGGGACAGCTCTCTGCGGAAAGGGGCGTAACTTACGCCCCTTTCCGCAAGTGCCCGCCCCTTCCCGCAAGTGCCCCGCTGCCTGCTGGGAAACACACAGCTCCCAGAGGCAGCGGGGAGCGTCCTTATTGCGCAGCGCAATTCGCGCATGCGCAGTAGGGAACCGGGAAATGAAGCCGAAAGGCTCCATTTCCTGATTCCCATACCCAAGATGGCGGCGGCAGGACCCGACAGACGACCTAGCGATCGGCTTCGGGTGCCGACATCGCGGGCGCGCTGGACAGGTAAGTGTCACTATTTTAAAAGTCAGCAGCTGCAGTATTTGTAGCTGCTGGCTTTTAAAAAAAAAATAAAAAGGGGAGTCCCGGTGGACTCCCGCTTTAAGACCAATCCATGTACGATACCAAAACACAATTTAAACAATGTAACAATGGGTGTAAATATAAAGTGCAATATTCTAGTTTTAGTGAACTCCCATAAAGTGCAAGTGAGAGTATATATCTCTTTCACTATATACCATTACTATTGGTTATCTGAAGTTTGAGTGGAGCGCCATAGCTACCTACATTACTCTTCACCTGAGACTCTGTGGCAGCCCCCCAGGTCTGTGTTCTCAACCAGTTCCCCTTGGAGGTTATGCCACAGATGGATGAGGACGTGGGTGACCGCTCGTTCCGCGGATTGCGTGGCACGACCACGGAGGATGTCGGAGGCTCCGTAGGCCTCAAAATGGCGTGGGCCTCGGGTGAGTGGAGCAGGCCGCGGACTGGATGGAGGCACAGTCGGCCGGCCAAGTTCCGCAATTCTTGCTGGGATAGAGGCAGGGGATGTCCAGGGCTGTTTTGGAGGCTCACCAGCGTGTCTAGTGTGCAGGATGGCGGCAGATTTTTTCCAGGATCAGTGGAGCTCTTAGTCAGCCCATCCTCCTTAGTCTACATCCGGACACGCCTTCTCTTTGTTTTTAACTTTATTTTACACGGAAGTGGGCCAAATCCCTGAAATTGTACTTTCCTTACTGGCCTGGAGTAGATGAAAACATTGCATATGAGTGAAATATCACAGTGCCCACCAGGAATGCCTGTGGTGTTATGTAAAGCAGAACAATGGAATAAACCTGACATTCAAAAGTGCATAATAAGATGTTACTTTCAGTGAAAACTATGTCTTTACATAGTCAGTATATCCAGGGATCTTGATAACTTTGCATAGTTAGTACATTGGCTCTGACTGAAGCTGGTTATTCAACCCAAAAAAAACTCAGTGTGTACCAGGCTTTAGCCTCATCCCATTCCACCTCCTGAGCCTCCCGATTGATCAGTAAGGCCAACTATCACATTACAGGTTGGAAGCCTGGTCTAAGCCCAGTTTACAAATGAATTATTTTAGCTGACTTTTTCAATGAATCTGTTGATGACTTTAAAGTGGTTGTAAAGTCTCAAGGTTTTTCACCTTAATACATTCTATGGATTAAGATAAAAAACCTTCTGTGCTGCAACTGCCTCTCCCGACCCCCCCCCCCCCACATTTTATTTACCTGAACCCGTCCATTCCAGCGATGAGCATGAGCCCAGCAGCTCCAGCCGCTATCTCCTTCCTCATTGGATAGATCGATAGCAGCAGGTGCCATTGGCTTCCTGCTGCTGTCAATCAAATCCAGTGACACGGGAGTGGGGGGAAGCAGAGTCCTGCTGTCTGTGTCAATGGACGCAGCAGCGGGACTCGTGGGCATGCCCACACGGATGCCCCCGGGGAAAGTGGCTCTCTGTGGGGGCACCCCATGAAGAGGAGGAGCCAGGAGCACTGCTGGGGGACCTTAGAAGTGGAGGATCGTGTCTGCTCTGTGCAAAACCCATTCACAGAGCAGGTAAGTAAAACATGTGTTTTGTTGTTTTGTTGTTTTTAAACAAACCTTTACAATCACTTTAAAGGTAACCTTTTCTATGTTGTTTTTTTGTTTTTTTTCCATTCTATAATTTCATTCATGCTTTGCTCAGGTAGAGGATGGGTTTCCACAAAAAAAAATACAAACATGTTTTCATATTAGGAGCTTAATTCTAAGAATATTATATTTCTGAAATCCTATCAGTGCCGTAATTTCAGGACTTTGGGAAGATTTGTATGCAAAACCCAATACAGCTGAACTTTTATGCAATAGAGTATGAGAATCCCTTAAAGCTGAACTTTGGGCAGAAACATTTTTCTATGTTTTTACTGGTACTCTCTCCATACCTTGAGCAGACATGTACTCCATTTGTTTCCTTAGGCTATAGTTTAAGATTGTGAATTATTTAAATCACAGGCTTACTTCCCTATGATTTCCATTCTGTAGGATTCGTGGCTGCTGTTCCCTCTATCTCCACCGCCATTGGTCTTATAATTTGCTCATTGTAGTTCTGTGCCAGTGTAAAGTATGGGTCTTGGGAGTGTCAGACTCCCCAGTCTTTACCTCCCATTTTTAAACATCACGCACAGCTCTGCCCTCAGTTTAAACCCAGCCCTGTTCTTCTCTTAAAATGGCGATTGACTCTAGGAATGATAAAAAATAAATTCCCCCTACAAGGCAATATCACGTCACCGGCTGTTGCTGGCTAGGATATCTCCTTTATCTGTGTACATTTAGGAGATATTCTTTTCACCTGCAGGTAATCTTTATTATAAGCTTACCTGTAGGTACAATTAAAAGCAGAGGGTTTACTACCACGTTAACCCCACCTACACCCATAGCTCAGCTCATTTCCGCCATCAGCACAGCCCCAGCTCCACCTACACACCCCCCTATGACTTCTGGCTTCTTCCATTGAACAATGGGAAGTGTAGTTCTTTATACCCCTACGGATGTCGTGTGGCAATGCAGAAAGGCCTCCTAGAGAGTGAAAGCAGGAATTTTTTTTTTCTAGCAACATGATATCACAGGGTCCCAAAAATCAAGGATTACAAAAAAAGTAAGATCTATTGATTTCGACTTTATAAATGTTTTTATTGCTGTTGGGGAGAGGACATGTAAAAAATAAACTTGTAGAATCCTGGAGTTCAGCTTTAAAGGTTTATATAATGAAGGTACAAACATATATCTTTGTAGAAACTATTAGTATTTGAGTTATTAGCACTCCAACACATGAAAGATTATGTAAAGGTATGGCAATAAAGTAAAATCCATGCCTCCCATTAAGGCTCCATGCTTACCTAGCCAATTTGAATCGTGGGCAGACTTATTAATGGCACCCCATCACGCCGTGATTTTTCTGCAATTGTTGCACGATAAATCGTACTGCAATCACAGCAAATCGCAACTTGTGATACTTGTTGCTCAAAAAGAAGCAGGGGCTTCTTTTGGGTGACAGTGTCGCAGGTTGAGATCTGCCGCAATTGCAACATGATTTTATCGCAGGAAAATCGTGGCCAGATTTGGGGTGCCAATAAGAAATCGGCCTGCTATTCAAATTGCCTAGGTGTGAATGGAGCCTTAGCCATCCCATTTTTTTATGGTGAAATGTGC
This sequence comes from Lithobates pipiens, assembly GCF_037356315.1. Lineage (NCBI taxonomy): Eukaryota > Metazoa > Chordata > Amphibia > Anura > Ranidae > Lithobates > Lithobates pipiens. The sequence continues at coordinate 415,322,332 of NW_027507764.1, forward strand.
ACTGTCACTTAGTAATTCTTTTAAATATACTGCATTTCTGAAAACGGTCACCTAGTAATCATTCCAGCTTCATGTACAATTCCCATGCTAAGAACTAGTTCTCCTTTTATGTAATGGCACCACATGCTAAATTGTGTTTCTCAGCCCCTAATCAACCTCCACTTCTAGAGCCTGATAAAGCTATTGCTGTCTGTGCACATGTGAATTAGTGTAATTGACTGAGTTTGTAATTATCCCATTTGTGTTCAGACAAGGATACCCTTAGCATTCTAGCAGTACTTGAGACAAATCTGTAAATTGCTGTACTAGAGAAAATTAAATCTATTTAAAACATTAGGTAGGGGTATGCGGATTTTACAGAAGAGCAGCCTCATTCACCTTCACTGCTTAATCCACCCTATGTTAATTACTGCAGTGGTCAGTCATAAACCTACTGATATTAAATGCTGCTTTCATTTTAAAATAATACTTTAAGTGATGCATATGTAGCACCCTCTAGTTAGTTGCTAGAGTGAGTTTTTTTGTGTTGGCAGAGTAGCTAAAGTTAAGGCAGGCCTAGCTGATTCCTAGGTCTATTTGTTTTCATTCTTGGCTGGGAGTGACTCAGGGTAGCAGCTGGGGACTCGTAGGCCGCATCACTTCACTGTCACCTCCGTCTTCCTCCTAGATAGTGCTAGAAGGAGAGGAGGGGAAGAGAGGTGGGGGCTGAGTGGGGTATCTTAAGGAGCCTTGACCAATCCCCAACTTGGATTGGCAAAGGGGCAGGCTTCCTTAAATACCTGGGGTCAGCCCAGCTGGGGAGAAGTTGTTGGGTTGGAGGAGTTGGCGTGAGAGAGTGTGGAGGCTGTTGGGGTCCATGGGGAGCTCCCCAGTCTGGTGGGGTGGGTGACCCTAGGCTGGGGCTCAGGTGCATCCAGGAGGAGGGAGGAGATCTTGGAAGGAGAGGCACATGAGAGAGCACGTAAAGCATGGCTGGAGAGAACACTTTTAAGAGTCTCCAGGGAGGACTACTGGTCGCAGCCAGGAGGGCTGGTGAGTGAGCACATTCGGAAGGACTGAGGGGGGCACACCTGAGAGACCCGGGAGATTTCTGTTTGAGATGGGTGCAGAACCAGGAGTGAGGACTGTGGGAAGGGCAGTGGAAAGAGGTCATTGCAGCCAGGCTGGCTGGCAGGACCTGAAGACGGCTATCTGGGAGTGGTAGCTGAATGAATGATAGCTAGCACCTGAATTATTTCTACACCACAGGGGCCCGAGGCCCCTGCCTGCAAAAGGCAGTTCATTGAGGCCTGCCTAGCCTGTAGGAGTAACAGTCTGCAACAAGGGAAGTGCTGGTGGAGTAACAATCTGCAGCAAGTAAAGTGCTGGCGGAAGAACAGTGAGCAGCAAGTGTTTGTGCTGGAGAGAAGGTTGAAGTGTATATTATATAGAAGTCCCAAGCATGTTTGCACTGACTATTCTGCAACATCCCATATTTCCCCATTTCCCATCCAAGTTTAATCCCCTCAAATAAAAAACAAAAGCAAAACTTATGGAATGTTCTATGTCTCTTAGTGACTGAGAGATGGATGTCTGGCTGGCAGGGGACAGGTGAACCTCTATATTAATCAACCCATATGGGGACATGGCTACACATATTAGCACAGAAAAAGAAATATTTTGTTCCCTTTTTCTTTAAAGGGCAATTACCCCTAAATATCGTTTGCCCCCTCATAAGCGCTTTCAATTGGAGCTCAAAGAAAAACATATTTTTGTACAGTTAATATATATACTTGATATAATTGTGTCTGTTATTTTTATATATATATATATATATATATATATATATATATATATATATATTTTTTTTTTTTTTTCATATTGAAATCCATCTTTGGGAAAATCAACCCCCTAAATCCTTCCCACCTATTCACAAAAGAAATGAGATTTCATCACCCTTTTCTATTTACCGCCATCTGTGGTGTCTCATGAAGTAATGGAGATGGGTAATTCACCTTTGTAGTACACACCCAGCCAACCAGCCTTGTCATCACCCATGACATCACGGTACCTCTTGAAGTCTTGATAACCATGCCGATGGACTCTTTTTTTTCATAGCCGGTTTTTATCAGAGCTTGACATAGGCACTTGAAGAACCCTACCACAAACCTGAAAAAAAAAAAACACAGGATCCACATAACTATGGATAGGTAAGAAATTGGGGCATTTACTGTATGAAGTTCAGTTTTTAATTAGAAGATGTAGATTAGTTCAAGGGGGTGATGTGGGCTATTTTTTTCTTTTACCTCCCTGCCCAGAGTTCTGCTTTACTTGCCAACCAGCGGCCATTATACAGTGGCAGATCGGCTCTCCTGAGCGAATCACCGTAGCATACCTGCGGGTCGGGTGGACTCGATGTCCACCGGTGACCCGCGTTCGCCTAGTACAGAGCAGAATGGGGAAACTAGCAGATCCCTGTTCTGACAGGAGACATGACAGTGATCTACTGTTCCCTGGCAGCCCATCCCCCCTACAGTTAGAACATGCTGAGGGAACACCGTTAACCCCTTGATCGCTCCCTAGTGTTAACTCCTTCCCTGCCAGTGTCATTTTACATTGATCAGTGCGTTTTTATAGCAATGATCAATGTAATAATGTTACTGGTCCCCAAAAAATATAATTTGGGGTCAGATTTGGCCGCCACAATGTTGCAATCCCGCTAAAAATTGCAGAACGCTGCCATTAATAGTAAAAACAATTAAAAAAAATAAAAGCCCCTAAATATATACCATAGTTTACCTATTACGCTTTTTTTTGTTTTTTTTATTTACCAAAAATATGTAGAAGAATATATATCTGCTTAAACTGATGAATAAATTTGTTGTTTTATATTTTTTGGGATATTTATTATAGCAAAAAGTAGAAAATATTGTTTTTTTTCAAAATTGTTGCTCTTTGTTTATAGCGAAAAAATAAAAACCTTTAGAGATGATCAAATACCGCCAAAAGAAAGCTCTATTTATGGGGAAAAAAGGGATGTCAATTTTGTTTGGGTACAAAGTCTCACGACTGTGCAATTGTCAGTTAAATCAATGCAGTGCCGTATCGCAAAAAATGGCCTGGTTATTAAGGGGGCAAATCCTTCTGGTCCTTAAGTAGTTAACTTAAAGTGATACTAAAAGCTTAGTTTTTATTATGCAAAATTAATAAACATGCCATACTTACCTGCTCTGTGCATTGGTTTTGCACAGAGCAGCCCCGATCTTCCTTTTCTTAGGTCCCCCGCCGACTCCCCTGGCCCCTCCCTTCTGCCGAATGCACCCAAAGAAAGCTGCTTGCTATGGGGGCACCCAAGTAGGCTCACTCCTGATTTGCTGCTCTGCGTGTCCATTCACACACAGAGTGTAGCGCAGCCCTGCCCATGCTCTCTCCTCATTGGCACACTGGTTGTGACTGACAATTAGGAAGAGAGCACTGCCAATGGCTCCCACTGCTGTCTCAGCCAATGAGGAGGAAGAGACCTGGGAGAACTGCTGCTCTTGTACACATCGTTGGATGAGGATGGGGCTCAGGTAATTATTAGGGGGGCTGGGGGGGGGGCTGCTGTACACATAAGGTTTTTTACTTTCATGCATAGAATGCATGAAGGTAAAAAATCTTGAGCCTTTACAACCACTTTTAGCATTATGCCGGCCATACACGATGCGAATTCCGAACGAAAATCCGAGCGAAAGTAAAATCGACCGATTTTCGTATCGTTAGTGTGGTATGCGCGACATGCGATTTTCGTACGACAGGGCAAATTGACAAATCCAACATGTTGTTTTTTTTTTCAAAAATCGTCCAAAAATCGTATCGTTAATGGCAGAGTTGGACGATTTGACATAAGAAAATGAACTGCGCATGATCTCTGGAAAGTTTGAACCAGAAGGAAACCATATAAAACAACGAACGAATGGTCGAACGCAACACGGAATAAAAAAAACCCGTTAAAACATAGTGTTTTAACGTACGATTTTCGTACTTAATTGATGGCACATTCGCATGTTGTTGTGAGTGCCGCTTTCGTTTATCGTTCGACGGGTCGTTCGGAATTCGCATCGTGTATGGCCGGCATTAGGTGAATATTGCCCCAAAAAAGCAGATTTTTTTTTTTTAAATCAGTAGAACAAACTAACCATTTTATATGATGTAGGCTCATCCAATAGTGAAACCTTTTTTGTTACCAATTGGAAGCATACTATATTTTTGGAGGAATGTTAATCTTCACGGAGCATGTGCTGCTGAGAACACACAATAAGGCCCCTTACATATGGGCGGCTCCGTTAGGATCCGTCTGCTCAACAGGGAATCTGTCTGAGCTGAGCAGGCAGATGACTGACCTGTGTTTGCTTCATTTATGCAGAACGGACAACATCCCCATCCATCTGTTTTTAGCAGACAGGATCAGATCGGATGTCGGTGGGTGTCAACGAACGCATGTCCATACCATAGGGAAGGCTGAAAGATCCAATTGGGTTTGCCTGAAAAGCTGACAGGGGGACCAGATTGGTCCGCAATTGTGAAAGGACCCTTAACCACTTCCTTTCCAGTGCTTTCCAGTTTTGTGAGGCCCTCCAGGGATGTCCTACTGCTCGCACACAGCGATGCAATCCTTGGACCGCTGTGTTCGGTGGACACAGTGGATTGCACTGCTCAGTACCTAGCTACTGTGAGTCGCACAAGTATCGTGGTCGCTGTGACCATCACAGCAATAACATCATAAGATGTAAGCACAACTGTCATGAATGACTGACTTTCACTAATGACTAGCTTACTATTGTAATCACAGTGATCATACAGTACAGGGCCATTCACAGTGGCCCTTCACCAATCACAATAGTAAGCAAGCTGATTATTGCTGATTATCACAATTGGGATTATAGCTGTAACAAGCACACTGGCCATTTTATTAGGTATAACTTGCTAGTACTGGTTTAAGCTCCCTATTGCCTTTGAGAACTGCCTTAGTTCTTTGTGGCATAGATTCAACAAAGTGTTGGAAAGAGATTTTGGTCCATATTGACATGATAGCGTCACACAGTTGCTGCAGATTTGTCGGCTGCCATCCATGATACGAATCTCCTATTCCACCATATCCCAAAGGTGCCCTATAGGATTGAGATTTGGTGACTGTGAATGCCATTGGAGTACGTTGAACGCCTTGTCTTGTTCAGGAAACAGTTTGAGAGGATTTGGGCTTTGTAACTTTGTGCATTATCCTGCTGCAAGTACCAATCAGAAGATGGGTACACTGTAGTTATAAAGGGATAGACATGGTCAGCAACAATACTCAGGTAGGGCATGGCATTTAAATGTTGCTCAATTGGTACTAAGGGGCCCAAAGTGAACCAAGAAAATATCTCCCACACCATTACACCACCACCGGCCTGAACTGTTGCTACAAGGCAGGATGGATCCATGCTTTCATGTTTATGGCAGATTCTAACCCTGCCATCTGAATGTCACAGCTGAAATTGAGACGACTCAGACCAGGCAACATTTTTACAATCTTCTATTGTCCTATTTTGGTGAGCCTGTGCAAATTGTGGCTTAATTTACCTGTTCTTAGCTGACAGGAGTGGCACCCAGTGTGGTTTTATGCTGCTGTAGCCCATCTGCTTTAAGGGTCAATGTGTTTTGCATTCAGAGATGGTATTCTGCATACCTTGAATGTAATTAGTGGTTATTTGAGTTACTGCCTTTTTGTCTTCTCAAACCAGTCTGCCCATTCTTCCTCTGACATGAACAAGACATTTGTGTCCACACCACTGCCATTTACTGCATATTTTCTCTTTTTCGGACCATTCTCTGTAAACCCTAGAGATGGTTGTGTGTAAAAATCTCAGTAGATCAGCAGTTTTTGAAATACTCAGAGCAGCCCGTCTGGCACCAACAACTATGCCATGTTCAAAGTCACTTCAATCCCCTTTCTTCCCCATTCTGATGCTCAGTTTGAACCTCAAGTCGTTTTCACCATATCTAGATGCCTAAATGCATTGAGTTGCCATATGATTGGCTGATTAGCAATTTGTGTTACCAAGCAATTGAACAAGTGTACCTAATAAAGTGGCTGGGGAGTGTGTATATAACTTTTTTTTTTTTACTTACTGTCACCAGTCAGTGTCCCTAATCACCGCTACACCAGTTACAGTATCCCTAATCACTGTCATACTAGTTACAGTATCCCTGATTACTGCCACACCAGTTACAGAATCCCTTACCACCACACCAATTACAGTATCCCTGATTACCGCCACAGCCGTTACAGTATTCCTGATAACCGTCACACCTGTTACAGTAATCCCTGCAGAAAGAATGATTGCTGGGCCCTAGGGTGGCAATCAAACACCCTTATTCTAATATGTGCCACATCCTAAATACAATTGAAAAACTATTTGACGAACGAAATGGACTTTATAGGCACGTATAAAAAAGTATAAAAAAGTATAAAAAAATGTATTCAGAGTTCACAAATTGTACATAAAAAATAGTATTGCACATCTAATACACAGAGACAAAAAGGGGGGGACATAAGAGGGGGACCCAGGGGTAAACCCCAAAACCACACGAACAGCCACAAATCTCCACCAGGTTGTGGCATAGCGTAATGGGGGATCCACTTGTCCTGATTAAAAGATGCTTGTTGCTTTGCTTGACATGTTTCGTAATCAGAAAATCGCTTCCTCAGGAGCTTCTATATGATATAGACAAGAAAGGACATACAATATTTTTATTTAATAAAATATTTCATACGCACTACATTGTAAATATAATTTGCTTGTATGCACAAAGTCATACTCTATTGATGTGTACAGTATTTATCGGCATATAACACACACTTTTTCCCCCTTAAAATCATGGGGAAAATCGTGGGTGCATGTTATATGCCGATCCCCCGCCTCTGGGAGCGCTCTGTGAGACAACCCACACCGCAGATGTGCTGCTGCTGTCCCCGAGGGACATTCCTATCGGATGTTTTGGAGGGCCAAAAATGTGTAAAGCCCCTCCATGGTCCCTAAACAGGGATCACAGGACATGGAATGCAGAGGAACAACGTGGGGCTGTATCAGGCAACTAAAAAGAATGAAATAATAAATGCTTATAGAAAGGTGCTCTTTTTAGGGGTGCTGCAATAGTAGAACTGTGGTACTTACATAAAAATCGCAGAGTGCGCTTTTTGGGGGAGGCGGTTAAACAGAGCAAAAGACTTGGCTATAGCTGGTATGGGCTATCTATAATAAAAATGAAAAGAAAAAAGCTAATAAAGATAATAAATTCTCAGCTCTAAATAAAGATACTCCCAATTTAGATTATTAGAGAAGGAGAATACTTTCCACTAATAATGTTTGCACAAAATCGCAACCAAGAGAATTTAGGTATGTAAATCGATTACACATGAAACGCATTAAAGTCATGAGAGGGGATTGTTTATACAATTATTATAATAATAAATGCCCTTAGTATATGGGTTTACCTTATTTTTAAAGTTTTTTTTACATCCCCTATTTTACAGCTACTTGCAGTTATTGCTAATTAGACCACCAAGGGCATGTAACAAAGTGTATCAATCCAAATCAAAGCCTTAGCCTTATACAGAGAGACCAAAAAGTGTCCCCACTTGATTTTATTTTAATTTAAATATTGCCCAAATTGGAAAGAATATAATAAAAATGTAATACATGATGCCACTAGTATAGAATCAAAGACACTTTACCTCCACTGGAAGGTTTAATGCAAACACAGCCGTTCGAATGTCCAAACCAGCGTTCACGGCTAAATCCACCAGGGTACGTCCATCCCCCAAAGGCACCTGTGGGGAGGATGTCCCTGTCTCCGTATTTATACATCCCATCCATGTGATGTCAGCTTGTGTCCGACGTCATCACGGACTGGCCAGATCAGTCTTTGTGTGAGTGGGAGACGCGCGCACATCGGATATATACATAGCCGAGGCGAGCGTCTCTCCACACGGGCATGCGCAGACATGGTGGGCAGCGCTATCGTAGAGATCCGCCATCGCACAACCACTAAAGTCTCGTCGAGCAACAACGCCCCAGCTTCAACAGGGACGGGAGGAAGTGGCTCGGGTGGCCGCACATTGTACTGCATCAGTCTTAAAGGTGTTGTTTACCCAGGGAGTCCCGTGGGTTCTAACAGCCGCACTCCAATAGGGGTGAAGGAAGGACCACAGTGCGCTCCATCACATGAATATACAAAAAAAATAAAAAAAAAATACAAAACTTCTTTTACTACATGCTTCTTATGACAGATTGACTTAATTGTCCCATCTTAAATTGAATCGCAGGTATGTGAACATACTTAACCCCTGCTATCAGTTAAGAGAACTTTGACCTATTTAAAAACCTCCATACTAGTCTTAATTATAAATTTAGATTTTGATAATAACAAGGACTTTTTTGGCCCTAAAAAGGATTGACAGGGTGATTATGTATATACAAAATGGGCATAAATATTGCCGAACCCACATATATTATAAACCTATACCTATGTGGCTGGGCAAAACAAAAACAAAAAAACAGACAGCAGTTATATTTTGCCCTTGTCACATAGGGTGAACATAAGAGAGGGCATCTAGGCATATAGAGATGAAGGAACCATAGAAACCAGGGTCATCTATACAATCAATACGGGTTACCAAGCGTGGTTCACGCCAAAGATGTATTTATAAAAAACACCAATTCGCAATGACATCACATAGATCCTTATAAAAAAGGGCGATACGATATCATCTCATTGATGCCAGGTGGTTTGTTTGCCTCCAATCTTTCTATTCAGTAAGTTTCTTTGCAAATAATTATTTTATCCCAGTTCCCTCCCCGGGGGTCTTGTGGTATTACTTTGAGTACAAAGAATTTAACCATCATGATATCAAATCTGTGATACAGTCCCACATGTCGACTGACCGGAGTGAACATTTTGGCCCATTGGGAATAGAACACGTAGTCGTGAATACGTTTTTTTTTTAGAGGGCGGATAATTTTTCCGATGTAGTATGCTCCGCATTTACAGTTCATTAAATATACTATTCCGGGGGAATCACAGGTCGCATAGAACCGGGGTTGGAATTTTTCCCCATTAGGTAACTGAAACAAGGTACCTACTTGTATGTGTGGGCAATATGAACAATGTCCACATGTAAACATACCTCTTGAAGGAGGGGAGACTAACTCACTATCCAGTTGATATTGACTCGCTGTTAACTTATCACCAATCGCGGGACTTCTACGAAAAAAAAATTCTGGGGTTTCCCGTATGTGATGGAGAACAGGATCCTCTCTCAAGAGGTACCAGTGCCTGGCCATACAGGTACGGAGTTCCTGATGTTGAGCTGAGTATCGCATAATAAATTTACTTGTTTGTTGTTCAAGAGGCGGCTTAGGCTTTGGATTTAACGATGTAGCTCAATCCATGGCCAGAGCTTTATTGTAGGCTTGTCTTAGTAAACTTTTGCTGTACTCTCGATCACGTAATCGTATACGTAAATCTGAGGCCTGATATTTGAACTGCATATCATCTGGGCAGTTTCGCCTCAAACGGATATACTGTGTGTATGGTATGCTGTGGACCAACGCCACTGGGTGTCCACATTGTGCATGCACAAATGTATTGCCTGCTGTACTTTTTTGATATAATTTGGTGACCAAATTATTTAAAGCGTTTCTGTAAAGGGTTAAGTCCAAAAAGGCTATGCTGTCTTTCTGCCATTCGAAAGTGAATTTAAGTTTAAAATTATTCTGGTTTTACAGTTGCAAAAATTGCTCTAATTACGAAATTGTTCCCCGCCCATATTATCAATATGTCATCGATATATCTGAACCAGCAGAGTGCCTGGTCCCGATATAATCCCTGATCACCTCCACGCCAGTTACAGTGTCTTTGATTACCACCACAGCAGTCACCGTGTCACATGTAAGTGAGCCCTAAACCAGTCGCAGTTCTCTGATCACCACTCAGCATCACCAGACTAGTGTAGCTAAAATCTGTGTTCCTTATTTCCCTATTTATTGACCACATTTCTGCCTGTTGCCTGGACCAATTATTTGCAGTATGCTGACCATGTCTCTGCCTGTGCCTGAACAGGCCCATCTGCACATCCGACTATGTTCCTGCTAGCTATTCCTTATGGACAACTGCACTCCTGGAACCACAGGATCTCTTTTCTTTTTCCTTTGTTTAGCCTTCTTTAATTTATGGCCTTTGGACATGGCATATTCCAGTAGGCTAGAATTGCTTGGCTTATAGGAATGGGGACTGCTGTAGCTGACGATACACTAAGCTATAATCCCTGACCACTCATATAGAGGTGACCATTACAGTACTTGGATTTTTGAATACAATTGGTTGAATTGTGTGATGCAGAGGATACAATGCACAGGGTACAATTTTGAGCCCCTCTGTGTGGCTAGGTAAGGGTAAAAATCTCACACATGCGGTATCCTTATTCTCAGGAAAATTAGCAGAATGTGTTTTGGGGTGTAATTCAAAGTATGCTTATGATGTGTATCTTTTTGACAAATTTAATTTTCTTTTCTGCATTGTCCAAAAACTTGTGGAAAAAAATGACTTGTTCAAAAGACTAATTTTGCACATTAGAAAATACCTTGGAGTGTTTGCTTATGAGGAAACATACAAAAAATTATATAGAGACCCCACCTCACAATTTGGAGAAGTGAAAATTTTATTAGAGACAGGTTACCAAACAGGTGTTTTGTCTAGCAAAGAGAGAAAATATCTGGTACCTAGCAGTAGTCGTATCCCTACAATATACACGCTTCCAAAAATACACAAGGATGCCCAATACCCTCCTGTGAGACCAATAGTCAACTGTATAGGGTTAGTCACATCCAGGATGGGGCAATATCTCGATCAATTCTTCCAAAAAAGTGTTGTCCAAACTAAGGCTTATTTGAAAGACATGAAAAATTTCTTACAATTGTTACAGAAAGTTGATTTAAAGGGGATGCTGCAAATGAATGCATTTTAATATTGAAGGCATTTTAAAGCAAGGCATTTTAATATTGAAGGCAGTTTAAATAAAGGCATTTATCATGCTGCATTGAGGACTTTTTTTGTATGCTTCATTGAGGACAATAATCAGGCTGTATTGATTTGTTTAGGCTGCATTGAGGACTTTATTTAGTCTGCAGATGGACATTAATCAGGCTGCAGATGGATATTGATGGGCACTGACCCTTAATTTGCTTCAAAGTTGTTTATTTTAAAAATGTTTTTTCCTGAAACGTCCCTCTTAAAATTAGGGTGCGTGTTATATGCCAGCGTGTGTTATACGCCGATAAATACAGCACTTATTCAAGATGTTTTTTGATCCTTTGGATAAGCTACTGGTTATTAAACCATTCTATTGCTATAATATGTATATACATTACAGGTGGCGTGTGTTGTCAAACTGTTTTATTTCTAAACACAAGTCTATTGCAATACAACCTTTATCCACGCTGTTGCCAACTTTGTTTTTCTGTCAAGGTAGGCTGGTCAGGGCTCCACCAGACAGCACATTACCACTCCCCCTATGGTGTGAGTTGGTCTATCTATCCTGCTCAAGCTTTTAGTTTTCTTGCCTATGCATACCAGGCCCTACACCCCTATTTTGTTTCAGATGCATTCCCACTTTACGTGGCTATTTTGCTCTACCTGGCACGCCCCCACGTCACCCATTGCACCCTTTGCATGCCTTGGTTTTAGCCTTCCTCTGATTACAGGTGTGATACTCTCTGCAGCTCTCGAGACTTTATATCACTATTACAAACTATTATGATTGTTACTGATTGCCTTTTCTCTCCTTAGAATCTTTATCAAGCTCCTGCAGAAGTGATTTTCGCAAAACATTTAGAGCTATGTTGTATGTTACATGTTAGTAGTCATCCATGTCCACATGGACATGGTTTTGACACCTTTTTAATCCATATTGGAGAGGTTTAGTGGATTGTTGCATTTATATTGCAATATTTGAATGTTTTTTTTTCTTCTATATTATGTGTTTAATAAAAATTATATATTTTTTTGTATAATTGGTGCCTGGAAAGTCAGTTTTTCCATTTAACTAGAAACAAAGGTATACTTTAACCTCACAGACCGTAATAATTATTTACCGGTTCAGAGTGGACATCATCCTCTGTGGTTGAGGAACATACCCAAAAGACAAATAATGAGGGTAAAGAGAAACTGCTCTAATGACTCGGATTACTTCTCTCAAGCACAAATTATCAAGAAGGAATTTGTAGATAAAGGATATAATATACAACATTTGAATAACATAGTAGAGGAGGTATCTTTGTTACCTAGAGAGAGCTGTCTGAAAGATGATGTTGCGCTCCGGGACACTACTAATCAGGAGTGGGGCTTCATCACAGGGTTTCATTCACAATATAGGGAAGTTGAGTCAATATTTCCAACCCACTGGCCTGTATTGCTTCCAGATAAGGTGCTTAAATCAGTGCTGCAACCTAATCCAAAATTAATATACAGAAAGGCACTAAATTTGGAGGTAAAATAGTGAAAAAAAGTTTTTGCCCGGTCACCTTGAGGCTAGGTGACAGATGCACACCGTTGAGATCAGGAGTGCACCACAAGGTAGTGGACCCTACGGCTGACTGCTGCAAATGGGAGGCAAGGTGGTAAGGAAGGCAGGGCCACTGGAACACCAAGACGGATCCCACTGGGGTTAGAGCGGAGTGTAAGATTCCCTAGAGTGTGGAGTCTAAGAGCCAGCAGTTGTTCACCAGAGCCTCTAGTGGTGAGGATGGACTGGGCTGCAACTGGCACCAGGTCACGACCCCCAGGGTCCCCCAGCTCACGCCCACAGTAGGCAACAGGAGGATCGGGATAGTAAGGGAATAAGCCAAGTTCAGGGCCACAAGCAGACAAGGACAAGCGTTCACGCCAAAGTTTCAGGGTCACGGGCAAACGGAGATAGTCAGGGAAACATCAAAAAGGTCAAGGTCAGGAACAGACAAGAATAGTAGAGAACACGCCAAGGTCGGTAAAATGAACTAATGTAGAGCACACATCAGGCTGTAAACAGGGAGCCAAACACACAAAGGTTGATCAGCAGGGTTGGCCTGCAGTGCACAGTTTAATATAGTTCTCTCATAGGAGCTAGAGTGGAGACATGCTAGAGGAGGGATTATAAAAGCAGTCAGGTGAGAGTCGGCTGGTCTCTAGCGATGAACACATGGAGACAGTTAAGCTGACAGAGAAACTCTATTGCATAACCATGACATTTAGTTCCACCCACTAGACCACCTTCCTTTTGGGACAGAGATGGGTTTTTCTCTTTTGTTCATTGACGGTCACAGCTCCAGTAATCTTGACTGTAGGGTTATTACGCTACCTTCAGGAGAGGACTAGGCAGAACATGTAATACATGGCAAAACAACAGAACGTTAGTTCCGCCCAGGGGCCGGTCCCTCTGGTAATAATCCCTCAGCTTACTTCCTGTAGCTTAGTTTTATTTTCTGCCTAGTGAAGGAGAAGGACCTAGGCTCCCTGCCGGGACCATCGGCCCTGGGGATTTTTTCTGGATTTTTGCCTTTTGCGCAAGATTTTAAGATCCTGTGATCTGCTATCAACAGCCGGCTGGGTGACAGGCTGGATAATATAAATCCTTGTAGTCTCCCCAGCCTGGCAATTAAGTGTGTGCAGACCCCAGCTATGCGCTGGATCGGCTACCACATGCCGCTCAGGCTCCAGGGGCGGTCGGTGAGCACAATGCTCCGGGGCACACATATGACCGGAGTACAGATGTCTTTGTCACAGTGTGCCGTATCCAGCAGCCACCCTGCTTGGGTGTGAGTCTGTGATGGGATGTCCCTAGCTCATCTGGATGGTAAGTACAGCTCTTCCTGCCTCGGCAGGATTGAGCAGCTGGGCAGTCCCTGGGAGGTCGATTAGGGGTCCCTCTTCTCCCTCTCTTCTCTACCTGTCCCTATTTTACCCCCCCCCCACTGTGGGGAATGCTGCATGACAGGACTACTGAGTGGTGTGTGTACCTTAACCAGGGATCCTCTGGAGGTCTGATTCTGGATTGGGAGCTGCGCTGGCTGTCTGTGTCCCTGGGCTGTCTGTGGTCTCTTTGCTGGTGTCTGTGGGCTCTATATGTGCTGCTGCCATAGCGCTGTCTGCCGCCATTTTCTCTGTTCATTCTCTGTGTACAGTTACTTGTCGGCCTTTTTCTGTGAGTCTCTGTGGAAAGCATAGTCAGCGACCATTTCCCCAAAGTTCGGTGCCCATTTTCCCTGTGATTATCCCTTATTCAGAGCGCCCGGCTGCCATTTTTTGTAGCCTCAGCATGTTTTTTTTCTCCCTAGCAATGGTACTTATACCTCAGAACAGCGCGTTTTTTTGCAGTGGACACCTGGGAGCTGACACAGGCACCTGTAACAGCACAGCGCAGCACTCGGTCGGGGTGGTGAGTCCTGCGGTGGCGGCCCCTCAGTCTGTAGCAGCTAGGAGCGTGGGATTGAGCACCTTGTCCTAAGTCCCCAAGGGTGGCAGACAGGGTGGGTTAGCATGGCATCAGAAACTTGTGTTTCTTCCCCAGATCTCCCTGCAATTGCAGCTGGCTCATCTGCAAACAGTGCAGTGCCTTTGGACGCTTTGACGGTGGTCCTTGAAACGTTCGTTGCCAGGGTGGAGGTGGTGTGCGGACGCAAAGGTGGTAAAAAATGGCCCCTGCCCCCCCCATCCTCCAGGGAGAGTTCTGACTCAGACTCGGGCCCCACAGTGACTGGCGGCCCCTGCTCTGATGTATCAGAGGACGCTGACCAAGATTGATCGGACAGTGAGGATGATTCCATGTCCGGGTCCGCGCAAGACAAAGCGCTAGTTGGAGCACTTATCACAGCTGTGTGTGATACCCTGAAAATTCAGGATACAACAGGATCCTCTGCTGAAGTAGCGGTCCCTTTTGGGTCCTGTAAGCCAGCCCAGCTCTAAGCCCTAAGGTGTTTCCGTATCTGACTTATTTTGAGAAGTTCATATACAAGGAATGGGGTAGCCCGCAATGGACCTTTTTGGTCCCAAAAAGAATGGTGGTGCATTACCCTTTTGAGGAGAGCCTTCTTAAGAAATGGTGGGCTCCCCCAGTCGTGGACCCCCCACTATCAAGTTTAAACAAAGTAACCACGATCCCGGTAGAAGCTTTTAAGGACCCTACTGACAGGAAGGCCGAGGCAGTGGCCCGTTACCTGTTTATGGTGGTGGGATCAGCGATACGACCAGTACTGGCCACAGCATTAGTGTCTCTGTCAGAGAGGTTACCTGGCTGGATGACTGGTTGGCCACTCTGGTGCGCGCTCCTGTGGGCACTTGTGTACGAGTGCCGGCTGGCCCTGATGTGTGCGCTGACGCGTGCCTTTTTCTGTGAGCACTGGCTCGCGTGGTTCTATGGGCGCAGGTGCGTGCGCCGGTGTCCGGGCACGTGCAGCTGTGCGCATTGGCGCACACACGTGCGCACTGTTTGGTGCTGACCGGCCTATTTAGTTTGGCTGAACCCATTGCCCGGTGCTGCCTGATCAACAGCTTCCCGTGACCTTGCTCCTGTACCCGTATCTCTGCTCTGATTACCTGACAACTCGGGTTGCCCTTCGGACTCCCTGGATTTCTGCCTGCACCTGACCTCGGCTTGCTTGACTTCGCTCCTGCCTACTCCTCTGTACTTCGTTGCCCACACGTTACCGAACCCGGCCTGAAGCCGGACTTGCCTGCTCCGCTCTTTCTCAGCATCTGTTGCCTGTTTTCCTGTCTACCATCTTGCTGTCTGAAGATTCTCCACTTCCAGCATCAGGATCCACTCTCGTACTACTCCGTACTCCCGTGCTTCCTGTCCTCTCTATCAGGGGCCGCGAGTCAGATAAGTAAGGGAGACCACCCTCTGCCCAAGCGGACTCGCAGGTCAGGTACATAGCAGTCTGACAGTCGCAGACACTTACTGAGTGGGCAAAACTATTGCACTGTGAATTGGAGAAGCAGCAGGCCTCTCCTGTCTGCGTGGAACTAGCAGACCAGTTAGTGCATGGCCTTAAGTATGTGTAGCGGCCCTGGATATGCTTCCATTGCTCTCCAGAGCATCAGTGTCAGCAGTGGTGCTGCGGCGCCTGATTTGGCTAAAATGCTGGTCTGCGGACCAAGCATCTAAAAAAAAGCCTTGATGGATCTACCCTTCCTTGGTGAGCAGCTATTTGGAGCCTTGTTGGATGACATTATTAAGAATGTCACGGGTGGGAAGAGCACCTTGCTCCCACAGTCCAGGAAGAGTAAGGAGCCACGCCGCAGGCAAGGACCCTCATTTTCCACTCAAAAGAGGCTTTTTCATCCCCTCAGGACTTCAGCGCTCCCAGTCCGACAGGGCGACTGCTGAGGGACAGAAGTGTCCCTGGACTCGCAAGTTTAACAAGCCTGCGAACAAAAGTGCAACCGCATGAAGGTTTGCCCCCGCCCGTCACTCAGGTGGGTGGTCGCTGTCGGGAGTTTGCAGCCCTGTGGGCCTCTCGGCTGTCCGACAAATGGTTCTGCGAACTGATTTCATTGGGCTACAAGATAGAGTTCCTCTCTTGGCCACCAAACAGATTTTTCCCTTCCAGCATACCCTTACCCCTGTTTGGGGTAGTAAGGGACCTGCTAAGCTGCGGGGTGATAGTGCCTGTTCCAGAAATGGAAAGGTTTCAGGGGTTCTATTCCAATCTGTTAGTAGTCCCCAAAAAGGAAGGGGTACATTCAATCTTGGACATAAAAGCCCTCAATTGCTTTGTGAAAGTACAGAGGTTCAGAATGGAATCACTCCATCAGGGGGACTACCTGCCATCTTTGGACAACCAGGACGCGCACTTGCACATATACGTATATGCCTCAGGCATCAGAGGTTTCTGCGATTTACAGTAGAGGAAGATCACAACCAGTTTTTGGCTCTCCCCTTTGACTTGGCTTCAGCACCCCGAGTCTGTACCAAGGTATTGGAACCAGTTTTGCCGTTGTTGCAACAACGCGGAAATCGCAATCGTGGGTTACCTAGATGATCTCCTTCTGAGAGCAGATTCCACCTCAGAATTAAGGGAGGATATGGCAATCACCATGCAAACCCTGTAGGAATTTGGGTGGATGTTGAGCCTCAAAAAGTTGGTTCTTGTGCCGACTCAGCGCCTGGAGTACCTAGGCTTACTGCTCGACTCCTTGGAAGCGAGAGTGTTTCTCTCTTCAGACAAACTGCAGACTCTCAGAGCCGCGGAGAAGCTGTTGATAAACCTCAGGTGGTCGTCGCTGCGCTTCTGCATGCAAGTCCTGGGCCTAATGTTGGCCACCTTCGAGGCGGTACTGTACGCTCGATTTCACACCAGGGTCTTGCAGAAGGAGATATTGACAAAATGGGACAAATGTTCGTTATCTCTGGATCGACAGATTCAGGTGAGCCAGTTAGACAGGGATTCCCATCTCTGGTGGCTGAGATCTCCAGCCCTTCGGTCCGGGAAGTCATTCCTACCTCTGCTTTGGACAGTGATCACAGCGGCTGACCGGCTGGGGTGGAGTACTGGGAGTACAGTCGACCCAGGGCCTCTGGTCAAGGGAGGAATCCAAGCTGCCAAACAATGTGCTTGAACTTCGAGCGATCGGGCTATGCCTCTCCACATGGTCGATGAGACTTTGAGGGCGTCCGATCAGGATCCAGTCAGACAACGCCACGGCATATCTAAGTGGCCAGATGCTGGACCCAGGAGAGTGGTCATTGCATCCGGAGGTGTTCAGGCGGCTTTTCCTGCGGTGGGGCACACCAGAGGTGGATCTCCTGGCCTCTCGGCTAAATTGAAAGGTGCAGAGGTTCGTATCCAGGACAAAAGATCCTTGGCTGGACCCATCGGATGCGTTGGTGGCTCCGTGGGAACAGTACCAACTTATCTACGCCTTTCCTCCGCTAAAACTGTTACCACGTCTGCTCCGCAGAGTGGAGGCTGAGGGGATTCCAGTGATGCTGATTCCCCCAGATTGGCCTCGGCGTCATTGGTACGCTGACCTAGTACGCTCCCTGGCGGTTACCGATGCGAGAAGACCTTCTGTCACAAGGTCCAATTCTCCATCCTGCTTTACCGTCGCTGGTTTTAACGCCATGGCTGTTGAAAGCCAGGTGCTAAGGAACCGAGGCCTGTCTAACTCCTGATTTCAATTATGTTGAGGGCACGAAAATCTTCTTTTCGGAAGATATACCATCGTACGTGGAAGGCTTATATCTCCATGTGTGAGGAGATGGGGTGGCGTTCGTGCACTTATTCTATTTCCAGGATCCTACTGTTCCTACAGCGAGGAGTAGACCCGAAACTGGCTTTAAGCACCATCAAGGGACAGATATCAGCCTTGGCTGTCCTTTTTCAACGACCCCTGACGTCTCACTCTCTAGTGAGCACCTTTGTACAAGGGGTCCGGCATGTAGTCCCTCCGGCACGTTCACCCTTGCCTCCGTGGGATCTGAACCTGGTGCTATCGGCGCTTCAAAAAATGCCATTTGAGAACATCAGGGAAATTCCTTTGACTCTTTCCCAGAAAGTGGTCTTCCTAGTGGCCATTACATCGGCCAGGAGGGTTTCGGAACTGGCGGCCTTGCAAGTCGCCCTATCTTGTTATCCACAAGGATAAGGCGGTGTTGCGTCCGCAACCTTCTTTTCTACCGAAGGTGGTTTTGGCTTTTCACCTCAATGAAGACTTGTTAACATCTCTGTGCCCTAAACCAACACATCCTAAGGAGGTAGCCCTCCATTCCCTGGATGTGGTCCAGGCTCTAAGGGTATATTTGTCTGCCATGGCTCCCTTCGGAAGTCAGACTCTGTTCGTTTCGGTAGCTGGTCCGAAAAAAGGATTGGCGATCTTGTCGTCCACCATTTCCAGGTGGATGAGACAGATCGTGGTCCAGGCTTATGCCTTGAAGGGACAGAAGCCCCCCTTTCCTGTCACGGCACCATTCCACTAGGGCAATTGGGACCTCTTGGGCTTTCTGACGTCAAGCGTCAGTCGCTCAAGTGTGTAAGGCGGTGACTTGGTCACCCGTTCACACTTTTATGAAGTTCTACAAAGTGGATGTAAGCGCATCTTCTGATGCCTGCATTGCCTGCAAAGTTTAACAGGTGGCCGTGTAAATGTTGCAATTTTACACTTTCTTCTGTTAAGAGAAAAGTTACCTTTTTGAATACTAATGCATTCTGATGTGTATTTTGAACGCAAGTTCTGATGCGGTTGGTTCAGATGGTGACTCCCCCCGTTGTGGGGGAAGTTATGTTTGCTGTTCCCACCCCTCGTTATGACACTGCTTGGGGACGTCCCTACAGTCAAGGCTACTGGAGCTGTGTCCATCAATGAACGAAAGAGAAAAGGGGTTTACATTGAGTACAAAAATCCCTTTTTTTTTGTTTATGTGTAGGAACACATGTGTTGGTCTGGAAACTCAGTGGACTAACATAAGCGCTGTTATATCATAGGTCTGATGCAGCAAATTAACTGAACTCATTTATTTACTGTTTTGTAATTCAAAGTATGCTTATGATATGTGTTAGAAATATCTTTTGAAATCCTTGTTTAAAAAAATTTCTTTTCTTTTCTGCATTTTCCAAAAACTTGAGGAAAAAAAATGGCTTGTTCAAAAGACTCATTATGCACATTAGAAAATACCTTGGACCTTTGACAAATGGGGTAATTTTGTGTGCGTTTCCACTGACCTGTTGATCCAAGGCCTCCAAAAATGTAATAGATAGGAAATTGGATAATAGCATCATTTGCATGTAGTTTGTGCTCCTTGGATTTCGGGCCACTCTATGTAGCTGGTCTGTGAAAAGTCTCACACATATCCCATTATTCGGGGAGGCATAGCAGAATGTGTTTTGGGGTGTAATTTTAAGTATGCCTATGCTGTTTGTGAATTCATGTCGCCTTGGTAAAAAAAAAAAAACATTTTACTAAATGTCTTCATTTTCAGAACTTACCATGCCACTTACCTTGGCATGTCTAATGCCCTGGCCTTTTTATGGGGCCTCAAGAAATGAGATACAGTCAATACAATAGGATTGATCAATTTCTAAATATGTATATCATAGTTTGCAGACTTTAGAACTCTCACACAGACTAATATACACTGATTTATGTTATTTTTCTAATGAAATTTAGCAGAATACATTTTGGATTTTGGCCTAATTTTATGAAGAAAGGTTATTTATTTGCAAAATGTTTGCACTAGATTGTAAGAGGAAGGGACAGTACCAGGCAGGCTTTGCTGGATATTTCATTTCTGACAAGGAACCTGTTGAGAGTAGGAGACATACAATCTTGTTGATATAATGGTCTTTGCCGTCAAATCACAGGCTGGGGGCTGAGAGTTAATCAAGCTGTGTTGCTGTGTGGCAGAGCTATGTAAATCTCAGGATTGATCAGACAAAGTCACAATCTATTAGCAGGTAAACCATCTCTCTTCTGTATGCATTTTTTAACTATGTACTCAAGTTTTAGCCTGGCATTCCCCACTTTTGAATAGAAATTAGAAATGCATCTTTAACACTAAAGCCCCATACACACTATCAGATTTTCTGCTGGTTTTTGTCTTCAGATTTATCAAAACCATGTAGTGCAAGGGCCTGCCTGATTGCATACACATTGAAAATCCTAAGGTTTAACCTCATATTAAATGGTTTTGGTAAATCTGAAGGAAAAACTCAGCAGAAAATCTGATAGTGTGTATGGGACTTGAGGGGTCAATTTAAAATACAGTGGCGTGGTCATAAAAAAAGTACATTTATAAAGCTTAATGGTGTACTTTTAATGTACATTGTACTTTGCAGGTAATAAAAATAAAAAAATTAATAGAATGGAAGGGTAAACAGTTGGAAGGAGAGCTAGTCATGTTCCTTGTAATAGTCACATGACTGACTCCCCTTATTCACAGAGCTTTCTTTTCAGCGTTAAGCACAGAGAACCCTGTGGAGCATCACTGACTTTATGCTGTGGTCAGTGTTTTATGAATAAGCTGTAAAACGTGATCCCTGATAGCGGTATTCTAGGAGTATATAAAAGAGTGTAAGGGGAAAGACCCAACATCCTGTGGAAGTTATCAGCCGATCTCACTGCTTAATTTAGACCTCAAACTCTTTACTAAGATACGAGCAAATAGGATTCAACAACTTATCCCGAGCCGGATACACTTAGATCAAGTGGGTTTTGTTCCTACACGGGAGGCTAGGGACAACACTACGAAAGTTCTGAATCTTCTTCAGACAGTAAACAATTTAAAGACACAATGCGTCTTTTCTGAGTACCGATGCGGAGAAGGCCTTCGATAGGGTGAACTGGAATTTTATGCTGGCTGTCATGCGGCACGTTGGCTTCGGCACCAGAATGCTTCAATGGATATCCACGATCTACTGCCGCCCAGCAGCAAGGGTTCGGGCCAAAGGTGTTCTTTCAGACACCTTTGGAATTACTAACGGGATACGCCAGGTGTGCTCATTGTCGCCCCTCCTCTTCGCCCTGTTGTTGGAACAATTTCTCTGCATGGTCCGACATAACCCAGACATTGAAGGAGTCAAAATAATGCCGCGTACACACGGGCGGACTGTATGGCCTACTTAGTCCGTTGAAACACATTTCAGCGGACAGTCCGCTCGTGTGTGGGCTTCAGCGGACTTTTTCAGCGTGCAGTCTGGCGTACTAAGTATTTCGGATTTTTCGAAATTCTGTCCGTCATACTTTGGTTTCAGCGGACAATCCGCTCGTCAGTAGGCTAGTTCGACGGACTAAGAATGGCGCATGCTCAGAAAGGATTTACACGGCGGAAGGGTGCATTGCTGTGTATTGGACTTCCTATTTCTAGTCCCGTCGTACGTGCTGTACACGTCATCGCGCAAGCTTTTCGACGGACTGTTTGTGCATCCGTGTGTGGTCAAGTCCGTTCATTCGAAAGTATGACGGACTGTCCGTCGGATTGTATGACGGACTAAGTAGGCCATACAGTCCGCCCGTGTGTACGCGGCTTTAGAGACATCCAGCACAAAGTATCAGCATATGCCGACGACATGCTTTTCTCCCTTATGAACCCCATGGTTTCGCTCCCTAACCTGATGTCGAAGTTTGGGAGATACGGGAAGCTTTCAAACCTCCAGATTAACTTTTCTAAGTTGAAAGCAATGGGGGTCAGTTTCCCACAAAAGCGTACAACTACAAAACAACTATAAATTTAAATGGACTTACAAGGCGCTGACATATTTAGGTACATTGATCCCCTCAAACATTGCCAAAATTAATCAAGTTAAATTTTCCTCCTCTACTTCATAGAGTTAAACAACTTTTGGACAAGTGGAACACTGGACTTCACTCTTGGTTAGGTCGCTGCAACATCATTAAAATGAGCATTCTTCCCAAGTTCCTCTATCTTCTACAAGCACTGCCAGTTCATATCCCGGCTAGCTATTTCAAACAAATTCAAACTACATTCTTTGATTTCATCTGGGCACACAGATGCCTACGACTACAGCGTAAACAGCTAATGCTACCTAAGCAATACAGGGGTTTGGCAGTACCTGACATTCGTATTACCAAGCGATACATCTGAGCAGGTTGGTAGACTGGAACAGACACTCAGATTTCAAACTATGGGTGTGTATTGAGAAGGCCCAATCGGATGTTCTACTTGGTAGAACCCCATGGTGTTACACCTCACTCACACGTGATATGAAGAACCACCCCCTAATAGGCTTTACAGCCAAGGTATATGCGGCCCTGCTCTCATCCCCCAACATATCCTCAGAGGCATCACCCCTGTACCCAATTCTGGGAAACCCTCTCTTCCATCCGGGAATTGACAGTTCCAGTTTCCGAGACCTGAGGGACTTGGGCCTTACACAGGTATCCAAATTCTTGAGGGGAGGAGTATTGCCAACAAATCCCGGAGCTGGTGGACCAGTCTGGCCCCTTTTGGCTGGGTTTTTGGAATGCTCTACAGCTCTCCCACTTCTTCCGAACCCTCCCGTCCCCGGGGAGGTTTGCCAGACCTCTTATCACCTTCGAGGAATTCTGCTCAGAGACAGGGGGCAATGCCCCACACACTTTTGGCCAACTACGACTTATTAATTACCCCAGAAGAACCTCATGTGTTGAATTGCATACAGAAGTGGGAAGGAGACCTAGGTAAAACTTTCAGTGCAACACAGCAACAACACATTCTTAGGTTTACATATAAATCCTCTATTTGCACGAAAACACAAGAGACCAGCTTTAAGATACTAACGAGATGGTACAGAACACCAGCGAAATTGAAGAAAATTTTCCCAGACACCTCGGATCTGTGCTGGAGATGTAGGGAAGACAAGGGCACCATCTTACACATTTTTTGGTCCTGTCCCAAATTGCAACACCTTTGGACGGAAGTCCAACGCACCCTCCAAAAATTCACGGAACACGAAATACCGTACGACCCAGCATACTTCCTCTTACAAGCCACTAATATTCCAGGGAAGATATGCAAAATGACTATTATCCGGCACCTTCTGGATGCTGCTAAAGCCTGCATCCCTCTTAGGTGGAAATCTCCGCAACCTCCGACAGTAGGAATGTGGATCCAAAAAGTAAAAGAAATAAGTAGGTTGGAAAACTTGGTACTTCAGCGTGACACCAGTAAGAATGATTCTCCAAGACCTGATCGCTGTGGAACGTCTTTATCTTTTCAGACAAAGGAAGAGCCCTCCTTGACAGTGACCAGAATGCTTGAAAGTTCCCCTACTGACTAAATGACAAACCCTTTGGCCTCTGAACCAGATGCCCGTTTGACTTGCCCCTTCATGTTGATTTTTCTCACGGGCCTATCCCCACAGACACCCGCCCCCTCCACCTCCCCACTCCCCCTTCTCCCCCTCACCCCTCCTCCCCCTCCACCTCAATCCCCTTTCTCTGTCTCCTCCTTCCTCCTTCTCTTTCCCTCTATATATCTTCTAACTCAGTGATGGCGAACCTCGGCACCCCAGATGTTTTGGAACTACATTTTCCATGATGCTCAACTACACTGCAGAGTGCATGAGCATCATGGGAAATGTAGTTCCAAAACATCTGGGGTGCCGAGGTTCGCCATCACTGTTCTAACTATTCTTTTTTCTCTATCCTTGTCTTTTGGCCCTTTGGACCCGAATTAACGGGACCCAAATGTGGCTAGTTTTTCATTTGAAAATGGATGGGGACCGGTTTGGGACATGCTAAAGGGCATCACACTGACATTAAAACTTTTACTGCCCAATGCACACTCAGCACCAAGAAGGTGTTCTTTAGCACCTAGCACATAAAATGATGAGACGTCTCAGTTTAGCAAATTGTTTTGTTGCTCTTTAGATGTAAGAAAACATTCTCATATATAATGTACTCATGCAATGTGTTGTAAGAAAACAAACTGTGTTTGCCCAGATGTTTGTCCTTGACTGTGTCCTTTTGAATAAATAAAATAATTGTATATAAAAAAAAAAAAAAGTGTTTAGGGTTATGCACTTTGTGTTAACTATCGGCCTGTCACGTTTAAAAATATATTAGTAGTAGCAATGCTACTGTGGTGTTAGATATACAGTATTTATTCTGTTGGCATACTTTTTCCAACAACACAGTTACTGAAGTTTTACGTGGGGATATCCTGTAGGCATTGTTGCATGGCTTGCTGTTATAACTTTGTACTAAAAATTACTAAGACTTTGACTATACATTTTGTATGGCAGGGTATGATGTTGGGGTGGATGAGTAGTGCAATAGAAATGGTAGTGATCAGCAGATGACAGGAACTTTGTATTAATAATGTGGATGGATTAAATCAGCAAGTGGTACTCAATGCCTGGGGCTTAAAGATAATTAAACTCTTAGATTAAATACACATACTCTTCAAATAAGGGCCACACATTGATTTTTGGTAATAAAAGTTCATTAGGTCCTTGTGCAATAGGCCATTGTCTTTTCTCAAGTTGCTAAGAGGCAAACATTTTTTTTTTTTTTTTTTAGCATTCATATAAAGAAGCACATTATTTTTTCATTGAGATTTATTTGTGTGTATTGTATAAAGAAATACAAATAATAAAGATGTTTGTAATAACTGTAATAACTGAACTTGGAAAAATGTATTTGTAGATGCATACAGTACCTCTAGTACTTTCATTGCTGCTGTCTCTTTTTTTGTCCTGCATTTCCTTGCAGGAGAATTTGTTAGTTAAATCTGTATCCCAGCTATTGCCAGTTATAGGGTTGCTACACAACCTTGCAGGGTCTTCCAGGAGCCCCAGTGTAGCTATACATTTGTGCATTTTTTTAGACTGTAGCTACAGATTGACATGCCACATGGGAGTTGATTTACATTGGCTTTGTTGACATGAATAGTGTGCACTTCTAGAGTTTCAGGAAGCTTTGCAAAGACAGAGTGCATAGGAACTGACAATTATTTGTAGATATGTACAGTAAACTTAAAATTTACTATCAAATATTTACCGTAATTTTTCCTTTCCTGACTCCAGGACAGCATGCATTTTGGGTAGCTTCGCCCTCGCTCCTACCCCATAGGACCCCACTTCCATACATTTTGAGGCTCTATCAGAGGCCACATTCCATAACTAGCCTACTCATAGCACTGGGAGAGGAGACTCCTGCTGCCACAGAGTCCATCAGGAAAGGAAAATTACATTAAGTATTTGATTAAAAAAAATAAAAATTCAGTATTTCTGAGAGACTCCATGGCAGTATACGTTTGGTAATTAACTAGGCACACAAATGACATGGGTGAACAAAAGGAAGGTTTAATTTCACCCATTAACATACAGCACTTTCAGGTCAAAATTAACAGAAGATAAATATAATAATGGATGATCAAGAAGCTGCTCTGTAGATGACCTCAGGAACCACATTACAAAAAGCCACCCAGGATATCGACACAGCTGTGGTAGAGTGTGCAGTCACCGCCTCCAGGGGAGCCAAGCCCTTAGCCCTATAAGCTTGATGATGGTTGGCTTGCATGATCCAGACAGCAATGGTTCTGGAAGAAGCTTGTTTCTCGGTTTTTCCCTGAGAGGAACACAAACAGGTGATCAATAAGCCCGAATGAGGCCGTAGCCTGCTGGTAAGCTTATAGTGTCACCTCCACATCCAATAAATGTTAACTGCCATTCTCCTCTGTCTTAAAAGTGGGCAAGACTATTTTCTTTCATTTGTAAAATACCAATGTGACCTTTGGATTTGAATCTAGCATAGGAATAAAGACCATCTGATCTGGAGAAAAGGTCAAGAATGAACTCTCCAATCTCGGAATCTCTTTGAGCGGATGTAATAGCTACTAGGAATGCCAACCTATGGATAGTTTGCTAATGGAGGCCGACTGGGAGTGACCAAATGCAGGATCCAAAAGGATGTCGAGAACGAGAATTAAATGCCACTTAGGAAATCTTGGCTTTCTCCTGAGGCCTACGTCTAACTGCCCCTTTTAGGGACTGCACCACTGGTGGGTGACTTGCCCATGACATGCTGGTAAATATAGATATCCGCGGGTACCCGCAGATATCTATGCCCGGAAGTGGGAGCAAATACCTGGATTCTACAGGTATCTGCTCCCCCTCCCCCTGAAAGGTGACAAATGTGACACCGGAGGGGGGGAGGATTCCGAAAAGCGGATGTTCCATTTTTGGGTGGAACTCCACTTAAATACCGTGTATTACCCCCTTTAACATCAATGACCGCTTGAAATCTTTTGTGGTATTTTTGGATGATGCTCTTTATCTTCTCAGATGGTAAAGCTGCCCATTCCTCTTGGCAAAAAACCTCAAGTTAGTGTAAATTCTTGGGCTGTCTTGCATGAACTGCACATTTGAAATCTCCCCAGAGTGGCTCAATGATATTGAGGTCAGAAGACTGAGATGGCCACTCCAGAACCTTCACTTTATTCTGCTGTAGCCAATGACAGGTCGACTTGACCTTGTGTTTTGGATCATTGTCATGTTGTAATGTCCAAGTATGTCCCACGTGCAGCTTCCTGGCTGATGAATGCAAATGTTCCTCCAGTATTTTTTGATAACATACTGCATTAGTCTTGCCAACAATTTTGACCAAATTTGTCTTTTTCTCACCTCCCAAAAAAAGATATAGTAAAGTGACTCAATACTTGTGCAGATAAAGATCGCTGGCCTCCCTGGAATCTTTCACCTGAAAAGTGCACATCTCCTCTCTCCATTTAGCACCAATGGAAATATACCAGTCTTTAAAAAAACAGATACTAGGAAAAGGCTCAAAACGTGCAGATGGAGATTGCTAGAATCTGCTCTCCCTTGAAGCTTTCAGCTGAAAAGTGCACGCCTCCTCTCTCCAAATAACATTGATAGAAATGTACCATAGTCTTTCGTTTTAGATGATTCAGATGTGTATATATAGGGAACACAAGCAGAGTGCAACATAGTGTAATACCAAAATTGTTTATTAAAATGATTTGGATACACTTATATTGTGTGCCATGCCTGAAACAAGGGGGAAACAGCATGGGTAAAGTACAGCGAGCACTTCCGGCTCCAGCCACATCCAAAAACTGCAAGTTTCCACGGGCTGATACAAGTCAACATCACTTCAGAAGATCAGCCTTTGTGATTTTGTTCAGCTAGTGTTATGATTTACACTTCCACTACTCTGATTCAGATTTACTGCTTATTGAGTCACCTTCACTGCTGGGCAGTGTTAATAGTGCCAATTTACTAATTGTTCATCACAGGACACAGGGCACTAAATATTTATGGCTACTTGAGTTATGCTGCCACCTTTAGGTGAACAGAGTTGCTAAACAGGCAGGAATTCCTTGCCCAGCTGTAACTCCTCCCAAATCAGTTAAGCCTTAGTTTTTAGCTAGTGTCTTTAGGTGATGGGTGTGGTACAGATGTACCTCTGATCTTCCTTTGTGCAATTAGTCCTCTGTTTTCTGGGGGTCGAGTTCCTGAAGGCCATGTGGGGCCATGAGCGATGGAGACTGGGTCTACTGGTCCTGCAGCTTGGACTGGGGAGTGTCTCCCTAACAGTGTTCTGTGTGTATTGGGGCAGTGTAGGATGATTTTTATATGTGGAGTGATCTGCCTCCTTAATTCTGTTCAAAAGGGGTGGACTAGCATGGTACACATGCGCAACAACATCTTAGTGTGCATGTGAGAATGCCATTTTGGTGGCTGTTGACCCGGTCAATTCCTACCTGAATAGGACCTTAATATGACCTTAATGGTCCCAGTGGATGAGGTGGTAGACTTTAAAGCCACTAGGCAAGATATTATAAGCCTTGTTTAAGGAGTCCTTCTTTCATGTAGGAGAGGCTTGTGGCTGCAGTGGGAGTTTGCCAACCCTTTAAAGTTGGGGCAAAACATATTCCATCTCACAGAATCATATCTAGAGCATGCTGCTATCTAGGACTTTCTCGAAAAATTGAGATTCTCCATGGATGCTTTCGAAGACTTCATATGGCAACTTTCCTGGGTGGGCACCATGTCTGTCCAGGATTCTGTGGCTCAAGTGTTGGTTGGTGGAACTGCTATGGAAGAAGCAAATCAATAGGATATCCTATAAAGGTCAAAAGCTTGTTTGGACCAGTCTTCATTCAAATGTCACCTGTGGGGAAAGCATGCTCTTACCCCTAAAAAGTTAGCTCTTACCCCTGCTTTACCCCTTGTAAACCAAGAAGTTCTAATTTACTGTCCAGTGAACAGGCTGGAGGTAGTGAGGTGATGATGTAAGTTGTATTACAGAACCAGAAAATGCATCACCTGCCTGGCTATGCAGTATTTCAGAGGTGCAAAACTGGCTAGCAGAAATAGAAATGCTTTGGAAGGTTAAAGGGTAAATATATAGGTTTTAAACTGTGCATTTAACTTTTTGTCTGGAGTTCTACTTTAAATGTGTTTTGAAGACATTTGTTTTGTATATTTGTTCTGTATTGGTTTGTCCTTTGATTTAATTTGCAAGAAAATCTGCTAGTGGTGCCATTTATATTGTAGTTTTTTCACAAAACCTTCCCAGTGTTATTGGAAACCGAATGTGCTAACAATTGCCCTATACAGGATTAATTGATAGACTTGCAGCCATGTGCTAATGAAATTTGCCTGTAATCACTCTTTACAATTCTTGAGCTTTTTTCTCAGTTTAATGTGCAAAAATGCAGTTTGATCTAAATTATTTAACACTTCTCATAATTTACTAGTCCAAGGTCTTTGTTTCCATCTGCATTACATTCACATCAAATAGAATTCCGCCTGTTTTCCTACTTGGTATATATTAGGAAGGAGACTTTAAGGTTACATTTAATATAGAGTAAACAAGATGTGTTTTTTTAGCTGACAATTTTTACATTTAATTTCTTTTTATGGTGGTGATTGTAAGGGGAAGATGTGTTCAGTGAAGGCACCAATGTTCAATTTAGAAATTGTTGTTCAGTGCAAACATCATAAAATAGAAACGCTAATAAAGAAGATCAAGTAGAGCTGTTTTTGGAGATTATTTATTGTGTACTGATGATAATACAGGGAGAAGGTTATACCCATGATCAAAAGAGTGCTTGATAGTTTACCACTTACGGGTTGCATGGGGGGACATTTTTTAAATTTTTAACACATGCTAAAATCAGCATTTTTTCCTAAAAAGTTACATAAAACTCCCAAACATATATTTTTTCAAAGCAAAAGGCCCTGTTGCAAGAAATGGTGGCAGGTGCAATTTTTTTTATGTTGCACAATGTTTGCAATTTATCAAACACATATTTTTAGGAAAAAATGCAAATAAATGATTTTTAGTGCACACAAACACATGGTGATACCCAATTTTTTGGAAACATTTTAAAGATAGGGGTTTGTTAAGTAAATAGATACCAAACATGTCAAAACTCAAGATTGCATGCACCCATGAAAA
Organism: Lithobates pipiens; assembly: GCF_037356315.1. Classification (NCBI taxonomy): domain Eukaryota; kingdom Metazoa; phylum Chordata; class Amphibia; order Anura; family Ranidae; genus Lithobates; species Lithobates pipiens. The sequence goes on from NW_027507764.1 coordinate 415,352,290, forward strand.
AATAAAAAAAACTGTACCTACAATTTTTATTAGGTCACACTAATAGCCTAAAAGTTATAAGTTTAGAGTTAACAATAAATGATGGCCCCAGCATTTTTGCTCTAACTCCGACGTTCACAGTGACACCTCACATGTGTGTTGCAATCGCTGTTTACATAAAAGTGCAAAGCGTATGTGTGCATTTGCATACTCATGTATGCACAGGATGGTTGGGTTGCTACTTATTTTTTGTATTTGTTTCTACGTTTTTTTATGCTTTAAAAAAAATCCTTTAATTTTATTGCTTTTTCAAAGGGGAATAACAAGTCCCCTATGTGATAGCATGGGCAAGTTGAAGAGTTCTGTTTATGGAAACATCAGAGGTCTTTTTAGACCTCCAACATCTCCCATGCCTCTCCAGTGCAACTAATCAAGCACAGATTGTGCACAGATCAGTCCTCCTCACTACGGTAAAAGTGATTTGGTGGCTGTAGAGCTGCCCAGATTATTTTTGCTTAAAGCCTACCTTCCGTCTTTTTTTTTTTTACCACAAGACCAGACCACTTTTTGCGTTTCGGCACTGCGTCGTTTTAACTGACAATTGCGCGGTCATGCGATGTGGCTCCCAAACAAAATTGACGTCCTTTTTTCCCCACAAATAGAGCTTTTTTTTGGTGGCATTTGATCACCCCTGCGGTTTTTATTTTTTGCGCTATAAACAAAAATAGAGCGACAATTTTGAAAAAACGCATAATTTTTTACTTTTTGTTATGATAAATACCCCCCAAAAATATATAAAAAAACATATATTTCCCTCAGTTTAGGCCGATACATATTCTTCTACATATGTTTGGTTAAAAAAAGTCGCAATAAGCAATTATTGATTGGTTTGCGCAAAAATTATAGCGTTTACAAAATAGGGATAGTTTTATGGCATTTTTAATTAATAATTTTTTTTTTTTACTAGTAATGGCGGCGATCAGCGTTTTTTTTTATTGTGACTGCGACATTACAGCGGACACATCGGACATTTTTGACACATTTTTGGGACCATTGTCATTTATACAGTAATCACTGCTATATAAATGCAGTGATTCCTGTGTAAATGACACTGGCAGTGAAAAGGGTTAACCAGTGGGTGGCAGTGTAGGGGTTAAGTGTTCCTAGGGTTGTGTTACTAACTGTGGGGGGGCTGGGCTTTCATTTAGTGAACACTGATCTCTACTCCAATCGCATGGAGCAGAGATCAGCATCACTAGTTGCTAGGCAGAGTGGGGGAAATGCTGTTTACACGGCATTTCCTCCATTCTGCCTCCCCGTGAGACAATCGCGGGTATACCCGCGGCGATCGAGTCCGCGTGACCCACGACCAGACTCACGGGGGTCCCGACCGGCACGCGAGCGCGCCGGCGTGCTCGTAATGGCAGGCCGGCATTGAAGATTGGACGTACCTGTACGCCAATATGCCTGCCCGTGCCATTCTGCCGACGTACATCGGCGTGCGCCAGTCGGGAACCGGTTAACTTTCCATCTATAAAATATTCTGCCCTTGTTGTTTTAACTTTGTATAGTAAAACATTTTTTTCTGCAAGTAAATACCTGATACAACCCACTTTCCATTTTCTTGTCTGGTAAAAAGCCTAGGCTTATGACATCATGCACAGCTCTGTTTCACTCTTGTGAGAGTTTGCCAGGAAAAGTCATAAGAGGGCCAATGAGAGCTGCAAAGCTGGAGGTGTGTGTCTGTGTAAATCCAGGAAGTGAACATACAGCAGCTTCATCTGCCTACTGTTAAAATGGTTGCAGCCAGACTCAGTGGAGTGAGATTTCTGCAGCATATTTGGCAAGTACAGAATCACAGTATATATATAAAATAATATACAGAGTGGTCGGAGGGAAGCTTTGGAATGGCAAAGATGTTTTTATTACAAATGATGTGAGCAGACTGTAGTTCCTCTTTAACAGCCAAAAAAATAATTACACCAAGCTCATGACTTCAGCTGTAGACTGAGTTTTTTTTTAACCACTTCAAGTCCATGATGTTTCAGAATGATCTAAGGAAAGTAGTCTTTCAACAAATCTGTATGGTATGTTGCTGTTCCCTTGTACAGCTATAGATCCACTTTCTATTACTACTATGCTGTAATACAATACATTCAGCTATGGTTCTGGATTAGTCATTATGCTATAATCTTTGCTGGGGTCTAGTTAAAGCTTTCATTTTGCATTGTGCCTTTGTTTTTTTCCAAAGATTTTATTAAATGGATATGATATTACAAGATATAGCATAAAGGAAGATATACAATGTTCATGCAACATTTGTCATAAACAAAGCCATGTAGCCTGTGCATAATGTGCCTAGGTGGGTTGTATGGCTATGACACTGCTAATAAAACAATATACAACGTAAGTGAAACGAAGGAAAATAAACCTCTCATTCAGAGTTAATTGGATGAGTCAACTATGGAGGGACCTTGAGATTCAGGGGGTGGGAATGCAGAAAAGAAAGAAGGGGGGGGGGGAGTAGGGAAGGGAGGAGGGGTACACCACTTGATCGCTGAAGGACACCGTATCAGTGATTTACATTGAGTTACTAAAAGATGTGGGCGGAGGATGGGAACATTGTATTGTTTGAAAGAGTTAGAGTTCGTCAAATTATGAGTCAATTGTCAGATACATCCTCTTGCCCCAAAGTCGAGTGGGAAGTCCCATAATATGGGAAGTCCCATAATATAAAAAATACGTTTTGAAGTTATTGAGTTCCTCTTGAGATAGGGTCTTTTCCATGAAAGGTTTCCATCTAGAGTAAAGACGTTTGCTGGCTTTTGCGTGGTTAAAGTCTGTGTTTAATTTATCTTTATGTAATAAAAGCAAAAGTTCCCTTTTGACCTGTGAGACCTTGGGAGTGCATGGGGAAGTCCAGTTCTTAAAAATAGCCCTTGGAGCAATTAGAAGGCATATCAGAATCCAGTCTTTATGCAGTAGGTAGGTGTTGGATGACTAGGTAAGCAAGTGATCGTCCCAATAGCCAAAGATGAGGAGTAAGGGGTCTTTTGGTATTTTCAGCAGAGTTATTCTGTATAAAAAAGAAATTACTTGAACCCAGAAGATGGTGATGAAAGGGCATGACCAAAAATGGTGGGATAGAGGAGGTTTGGCTTGATGGCACTTGGGACAGGTGGCGGGGCCTTGGCTGTTTTTGACACCGAGAAAGGGATATATGCTCAATGGAGGATTTTTTGTTGAGTTTCTCTCCAGGATTCGTTGGGTAACAATTTTAGGATTTTGCTATATCCTTTTGAGGAGTTTGTCCACTATGTCTGTGTCCTGGAAGTCTTTGCCCCAATTAGCCGCTGACGAGGATGTTAGTGGAGGAGTGGTGTTTAGCAGGAGGGGTTTATAGATGTCAGAAATGGTGTAAGAGCCATCTTGGAGCTTTTGGTCTGTAAAAGCCATTTTGAACCTTTTGCTTTAGTCTCTGCAGGTGTTGCGGATAAAATTGGCACATTGCCTAAAGTGAAAGACATGGAATTGTGGAAGGTCAAAAGTTTTGGCAACAACTGAGAAGGGGTGAGGTTGCCCGGTTTCCAGATTACAAAGTTGGGAGAATTTGATGAGGCCTTTTTGCTTCCAAATGAGAAAAGGTCTGCGTTCCCGCCTCGCAGGGAAATTGGGGTTGTCCTTTATTGGAAGGTGTCTGGATATGAAAGGTGAGAGCTTCAGGCTCTTTCTTACTTCCCGCCATGCTATGGCCGTGTCCCGTAGGAGGAGATTGTGCTGTAGGATTGAGGGGGCTGATTTCCATTTACAGTGGAGAAAGGCAGCCAGTGAGTAAGGGGGAGCCATTGTTGACTCCCAAAGGTAGTTAGAGTATCGGGAGGATTGGGAGAGCCAATCAAGGCCTATTCGGAGAAGGCATGCTAAGTTATGACATTTGGAAGATTGATGCCCCCTACGCGCCTGGGAAGATATTTCCAGAGAGCAATGCAAGGTTGTTTATTTTGCCAGAGGAAGTTAGTGAAGGCTTTTTTTCAAAATTGTTATGTCTTTGTGTTTCAGAGGTAATGGAATTGTTTGGAGTGGATACAATAGGCGTGCAAAACTGACAATTTTTATGAGGTGGCATCTTCCCAGGAGCAAAAGTGGTAGTTCCATCCAGTTTCCCAACTCTTGGGAAATTGTAGTAATCGGGGGGGGGGGGGGGGGGATAGTTTAGGCTGTATATAGAGGAAGGTAATTTCCCTATTTTTATGTCAAGGTACGTTATGTGTCATTTGGCGACCTTGAAGGGGGATTGGGAGGTCCAGGGAGGGTTTGGGAGAGATCCTAAGGGGAGAATGTCACTTTTACCGTAATTGATGTGGCGACCAGAGCAGAGTTTGAATTCATCAAATATAGTTTTAATAGTCGACATGTCGGATTGGGGGCTGGCTGAAAATATAAGAACATTGTCTGCAAAAAGGGCGATGCGAATTTCATGGTTCCCAATGTGGATCCCGTGTAGTGGGGCATTTTGGGTTAAGTACCTAGAGAGGGGTTCTAGTGCAAGGTTGAATAGCAACGGAGAAAGGGGGCAGCCTTGTCTCGTGCCTTTGTAGAGATGGAATTCGTCAGAAAGAAGACCGCCTGCCACCAGTCTGGCCGCTGGAAAAGTGTACACGGCGATGACAAGGTGGTTAAGGGGGCCATAGAAGCCAGTTTTTGACAGGGTCCTAGCCATTCGAAGCTAACGTTGTCAAAGGCTTTTTCGGCATCTAAAATGATGATTGTAAAGTCCCCTCCCGCGTTGCATTTAGCATGTTCTAAGACCATCATAACTTTACATATGTTTAGAGTGGCAGTTCTCCCTTTCTCAAAACCTGCCTATGCGGGGTGTATCAAGGAGGGAATGATGATAGTGAGTCTAGTGGCAACGATTTTAGAGATTATTTTGATGTCATGATTTAGTAACAAAATTGGTCTGTAGGAGCCCGGTTCGAGGGGGTCTTTTCCTCTCTTTGAGAGTAGTTTGACGATGGCCTGGTTTCCCGAAGGTAAGTAGGGGCCGTCTGTTCATATGCCGTTATAAACGTTAAGTAGCATGGGCTCTGTTATTTTATGTTATGTTTTATAGAATTCCCCTGAGAACCCACCGGGGCCTGGTGCTTTAGATGGCTCTAGGTTGCGGATGGTAGTAGAAATTTTGGATAGGGAAATGGGAGCATTCAGAGATTCCAGTTGGGAGGGGGTGATCGTTGGTAGGACTACTTTGTCGAGAAAGAATTCTGCGACTTTATAGTCAATGGGGTCAGGGGCATACGATGATGTATAATATTGTAGCATAGCTTTGTTGATCTCCTGGTGTGTGGTTTTGATGGAGCCTGTGGCATTCCTTAGGGAGGTGATGTGTGTAGGGTGGTGTGGGCCTTTGCACAGTCTTGCCAGAAATTGACCTGCTTTGTTACCAAATTTGTAAAGTGTAGCATCTAACTGGGCTCTTTTTGTAATTTTGAGAGCGTCTGCCCAAGTGCCAAAGGCTCTCTTCAGATCTATTTTCGGGAGATTCTAGGGCAGATAGAGAGTGTTGCACTAGACGGAGTCTAGAACTAGCCGTTTGGAACTTAGGGTGGGTTTTTTTTGTATTAAGTGGCGTAGGAGATGATTCGGCCTCAAAGGAAAGCTTTACCAGCTTCCCGAAAAAGGTTTGGGTTATCCCATGCTATCTCCATGTGCTTTTGGAAGTCTGCATTGTGCGGATAGGAGGGGAAACTCCAAATTCTGGGGTTGGGGTGCAGGTCGGGGTTGTCAAGGGTAGCCGAAATAGGGGCTTGGTCAGAGATGGCATGGATGTTGTGGATGTCTGCTCCAGAGAATATTGGAACCATGTTGACGGTGCAGAAAAGAAATTGATTCTGGTGAAGACCTAATGAGGGTTAGAGTAGAAGGTGAATTCCCTGTCTACTGGGTGCAGGTGCCGCCAAATGTCTGTAGATGGAGAGAGTCCATTGTGCTTGCAAGGTGCGTTAAGGTGGGGGTCAAGTGAATTGAGCATGGGCTTTTAGGTGTAGATCTATCATCTGTGGGGTGCATTATGGTGTTAAAATCTCCCCCGACTATATGTGAGATCTGTGGGTTGTTGAGCAGTTTAGTGGCGATCTCGCTGAAATATTGTTTGCTAGGGCTATTGGGTGCATAAATATTGGAAATTGCTAGGTCTCTAGTTGCAACAGGGATGTGTACCATGAGGAAACGGCCGTGATTGGGGTCAGTGGAAAAGACTTCACAGGGAAGGTTTTTGTGGATTAAGATAAGGACCCCTGCTTTACGTCCAACTGTGTTGGATCCTAGAACTGTGCCTACCCAGAGTTTTCTCATGCAGTGGAAATCGAAGGAGGTTAGGTGGGTCTCTTGGAGGAGTGCAATGTCCGTTTGCAGCCTCATCAGTGGGCGAAGGATTTTGAGTCTCTTATTAGGGGATCTAAGCCCTTTTACTTTCCAAGAAGTGACTTTCATGGGGTGGGGGGATTGGATTGAGGGATTTGCGCCGGTGACTGGGACTTTTTAGGCTTTGGTCTGCGGGAGGGAACTGGTGTTTTAACGTGTGATTTTCAAATATAAGACAGGTGGTGTACGAGAATCTTGTAACAGTTGATGGATGTACGATAAGGACGGGAGAGGAGGGGTAGGAAAACAGAATAAACAATATACTAAACATTGAGTGAACTTCTCTTTTTCCCGCATAGAGATACTACATAGGTCAGCTCCCATGCTGACCCGAAAGGTGCATAGTTGCCCTTAAGGAGTAGGACTGTTTTTATCCAGCCGACTTTAGGTGTGCATAGCAGTAGGACCAAGAAAGAAATAATAAATGTGCCAGATGCATAAAGTGGAATGGGGGGGGGGGGTAACCAGAGTATAAACAGATTAAACACAGCAGTAAACCCTGCTCACATTTATAGAGGCCATATTCGAGACTGACCTTAGAGAAGGTGGGGTCCAAACTCGGGTAACCTAGCAGGGAAACTTATGTACGCTCCATTGTATTCTTAACTGGTGTGAGTGTATACCGATTTAACGAAGGAGTAGAGTGCTGGTCATGTTCCGAAGGCTTGAAGCGCTGTGGGGAGTCCTTCCTAGGGCTCTTTGTTCCCGAGAGTGATTATTCAGGGCTTCCCTGGACAAGGAGTTGGAGTGGAGGTCAGCGTATTGCTTGTGCAGGAAGACTTCTGCTTCAGAGGGGTCCTGAAAGGAGAGTTGATCCCCGTTGGGGGCCTGGAGCGGAGGATAGCAGGAAAAGCCAGGGTGAATTTCACTTGCCGCTGGTGGAGTTCCGAGCAGATCTGTTGGAAGGTCTTCCTTTTCTTGGAGACTTCGATGGAGTAGTCCGCAAAGACTAGGACCTTTATCCCCTCTCTTTATCTGAGTAGTTCAGGTATTTTGCGTTGATTGGGTGGGGAGTTTTGCGCTCCTTGTTGTAAGTTCCCATGCGGTGGGCCCGTTCAACTGTGCAAGGGCCAGGAAGACCTAGCGCTTCCTGGATGCGCTTGGTGCAGAATTCTGTGATGGCCGAGGCTGGCAGGGACTTTGGGATACCAACGAAGCGCAGATTGCTCCTTCTCGATCTGTTCTCCAAATCGTCCAATTTTTGGAGCACATATTGGTTTGTTTTGTCCTGGGATTGTTCCGTAGCTTGCGCTTGTTATATTTCCTCTTCAACGTTGGATAGGCGGCTTTCAACTTCATTTAATCTGGTGTTATGTTCCCCCAGTTGTTTTTTGATATGCTGCATCCCCACAGTGACTGCTTTTTCTACTGATGCAGCTAACATGGGGGATAAAGTGCAGCCATGGCCTGGGCAATGAGCTCAATGTCTGTGTTTATATTTGATGTGAGGCGCTGTGGAGCCGCTCAAATCCATGCCTTTCACGTCCACCGCAGGATGCGACCAGGCCGAAGCCTCGATTTGCGGCTGGGCCGGTGGCGCCGAGTGTGCTCGCAGCCGGTTTTTCTCCACAAAACGGTCCGTGGAGGCACGGGGGGACTCCCAAAGAGGCCGCAGGCAGTGTGGGGAGGTTTGGGCTGGCTTTGAAGGCAGATTAAGGGGTCAAGCTGTACAAGAGTGGCAGCTACTCCATACAGCGCTGGTAGTGTATTGTGCCTTTGTGTCTACTTCACTTCAAGTTTTGAATTCACATAAGCCCATACCACTTTGGCTTGGTCTGCACTTACCTGCAACAAACACCAGCTTGCATAGCCAGCATTTGCTACATAAATCCTTTTATTTCATTAAATATGGACCAGGCTGAAAGATGGCAAACCAACTTTTGAACTCCTATCATTCGGCTTTTGTGGTCTGTTGTGTAGTCGTGCTATATGTATTGTATTTGTGTTATATTCTTATTTCCTGATATGTTAACTTTCAACACTGATAGTGTTTTGGAGTAGAGCTTCCAATGCTGGGGGGGGGGGGGGGGGGGAGGGGGGAAATATTTTGCTTTAAAGCCCTCATCACACTAACCAGCTCCTTGTGGCTCTAAGACCCCTTTCACACCGAGGCATTTAAAAAACTGAGAACCATTTTTCAGCGCTTTTGCAGTGCTTTTGAAGGGCTTCCCATTGATTTCAATAGAGAGGGGCGTATTTGAAGTGCTTTTTTAAGCGCTCCAAAGATGCTTGCAGGACTTTTTTTTTCCCGCCCCACCAGCGCACCGCCCCAGTGTGAAAACATCCGTTGAAATTAATGGAAAGCAGTTTTTAGGCACTGTTTTTAGTGCAAACCATGCATGAAAAGCGCCTCAGTTTGAAAGAGGTCTTATGCTATCCTTTTATGTTATGAATGTCCCTTGTTGTTTGCATACTCTGCTTTGCTGGGATCATCTGTGCTGAAGACTATCTCTCTCTATTCTGAAAGATACTAGCGCCAGGATTCATACTCTGGAATTTACTGATTTGCATGTTTGTGTATTCTTTTGCATGTACATATTCAGGTACGTGTTATGCCTTGTACACACTGTCGGAAATTCAGACGGAAAAGGTCCGATCGGATTATATTGTTGGAAAATCCGATCATGTGTGGGCTCTATCGGACTTTTTCCGTTGGAAATTCCGAAGGAAAAAATTTGAGAGCAGGATCTCAAATTTTCCGACAAAAAAAATCCGATCGGACTTTTTCCGATTGTTTGTAGAGAATTCCAATCGGACAAAGTGCCACGCATGCTCAGATCAAATTACGAGACCAAAGCTATTGGCTACTAGCCTCAAGGTAGTCCCTTCATAACGAACAAACGTCATCACGTTCTGAACGATCAGATTTTCCAACAACTTTGTCCGACCGTGTATGCAACACCAGTTTAGGAAAAAATCAGACGGATTTTGTGGTGGGAATGTCCGACCGTGTGTACAAGGCATTAGACTTTTCTGCTAATAAATAATGAAGATCATTTTTATTTTTATTTTGAAGAGTGTACATTTTTCATAATCAGTCTGATGATTATGGTATAAATTAATGGCCTTAAAATGTATATTAACCACTTGACCACTGGGCACTTAAACACCCTTAATAACCAGACCAATTTTCAGCTTTCGGTGCTCTCACATTTTGAATGACAATTACTCATGCAACACTGTACCCATATGAATTTTTTTTCCATTTTTTCACACAAATAGAGCTTTCTTTTGGTCGTATTTAATCACCACTGGGTTTTTATTTTTTGTGCAATAGAAAAAAAAAGACCAAAAATTCTGTAAAAAAAAATAAATAAAAAAAAAAATAATTTTTCTTTGTTTCTGTTATAAAATTTAGCAGATTAGTAATTTCTCTTCATGCGTTTTTGCCAAAATTTATACTACTACATATCTTTGGTAAAAATAAGTACAAATTGGTGGATATTATTTGGTCTTTGTGAAAGTTATAGAGTCCACAAGCTATGGTGCCAATATCTGAAAATTGATCACACTTGAAGTACTGACGGCCTAATGACCCCTTTTTGGAAAGAATACATTCCAATGTATTTAGTAAGAGGCATGATGAGTTTTTTGAAGTTGTCATTTTTTCCCACAATTCTTTGCAAAACCAAGATTTTTTTTTCCCTTTTTTTTTTCACAAAATTGTCATATTATCAGGTGGCCACATAGAGGCCCAGCATGCAGGGAGCACCATCATGCGTTCTGGAGCACCCAGGCCAATTCTGACATTTCTCTCCTACATGTAAAAATCATCATTTATTTGCTAGAAAATTACATAGAACCCCAAAACATTATATATATTTTTTTAGCCAAGACCCTAGAGAATACAATGATGGTCATTGCAACTTTTTATCTCGCACGGTATTTGCGCAGCAATTTTTCAAACACTTTTTTTTTTGGAAAAAACAGTTTTGAGCTTTAAAAAAAAAAAAAAAAAAAACAGTAAAGTTAGCCCAATGTTTTTGCATAATGGGAAAGATGAAGTTACGCCGAGTAAATAGATACCTAACATGTCACCCTTCAAAACTGCACACGCTTGTGGAATGGTGCCAAACGTCGTTACTTAAAAATCCCCATAGGCGACGCTTTCAATTTTTTTACTAGTTACATGTCTTGAGTTACAGAGGAGGTCTAGGCCAAAATTATTGATCTCGCTCTAATGTTCGCAGCGATACCTCACATGTGTGGTTTGAACACCGTTTTCATATGTGGGCGGGACTTACGTATGCATTCGCTTCTGCATGCAAGCACATAGGGACAGGGGCGCTTTACTTTTTTTTTTAATTCATTTTACTTTATTTATTTTAGTTTGACATTTGTTTCCCCAAAAATACATTTTCTGATCACTTTTATTCCTATTACAAGGAATGTAAACATCTCTTGTAATAGGAATATGGCATGACAGGTCCTCTTTACAGTGAGATGTGGGGTCAATAAGACCCCACATCTCACCTCTAGGTTGGGAAGCCTGAAATAAAAAAAAAAAAACGATTCTGGCTTTGATTGTATTGGCGAGTCGGTAGAAGCACCGGAGGGCGGCGGGAGGGGGCGTCCCCTCTCGTCTCCTGTAAGAATGAAAAAGCAGCGGAACAGCCGCTATGATCATTCTTGTGGTGTAGGGAATCGCCGGCTGAAAAAGCTGATATCTGAATGATGCCTGTAGCTACAGCCATCATTCAAAAATCCCTGCACAAAGTCAAGGACGTCATATGACGGCCAGCGGGCGGGAAGTAATTAAAATGCATTTTTTTTTTTAAACACAAAGTTGTCCATTTATACAATATTTCTAACACATAGCATGTACATACCAAAAATGACACCCAAAAAAACACAAAATAGATTCTCCTACTCCTCCTGAGTACGGCGATACCATATATGTGAGACTTCCACAGCCTGGCCACATACAGAGGCTGAGTACAGCCAAGCATGGCCGAGCATGGCTGGGTATCACCGAGTATTGCAAGGTATCACCGAGTATGGCTGAGTATTGCAGGGTATCACAGAGTATGACTGAGCATGGCGGAGTATGGCTGGGTATTGCAGAGTATCACCGGGTATGGCTGGGTATTGCAGAGTATCACCGGGTATGGCTGGGTATTGCAGAGTATCACTGGGTATGGCTGGGTATTGCAGAGTACTGGCAGGGTATTGCAGAGTATTGGCAGGGCATTGCTGGGTATTGCAGATTATTGGCAGGGAATTGTGGCGTTAATTGTCAGTGAGCAGCACTGCGATCCAGCCCACAGCGCTGCTGACACCGATCTCTCCCCTCTCACTGTACTGATCGGTACAGAGAGTGGAGGGAGGAACCGGCGTCATGTTATGATTGGTTTGATGGTTTGTTTACAAGTGATTGCTCCGTCATTTGATATATATATATATATTTTTTATGAATCTAGTGTTTTTTTTTTTTGATTAGCTAATTAATCCTTTGGATAACATTGAGAGTATTGTCTGGCAGAGTATTAGCTGGCAGAGTATTGTATTGTAGCGGGCTGGCAGAGTATCGGGCTGGCAGAGTATCGGCTGGGTATGGAGGGATGGCTGCTTCCATCCGACCTCTCCCCTCCACTGCACAGATCAGTACAGAGAGGGGAGAGAGAAACCGGCGTCATGACATGACATTGTAAACGCCTGGGTGTAGAAAAATGGCCGCTGCTTCGGAGCTCTCTCCTAAGGCCGAGACCGTGGAGGACTCCGCGTTTCGCGGCATGTGCCGATCCGAGCGGGGTGACCCGTTCGGATCACAGATTGGTGATGATCCGTTGCACCCCTATGGATGGCGGCACGGAGGGGGAGAAGAGAGAGGGACGGCGGCACGGAGGAGGAGAAGAGAGGGGGACGGCAGCACGGAGGACAGCGGTAGATACTAAGCACTGTGACGCATCGACGCCCTACGCGCACGTCGACGTATTTTTGTTGTCGACGTAATCGATTACGTCGACTCGTCGTGGCAGCTCTAATATATATATATGTGGGTTCTATGTAATTTACTAGCAAAAAATTTATGAATTTTACTTGTAGGAGAAAAATATCAGAATTGACCTGGGTGTGAAGTGGTTAAGCAGTGTGTTTGCTTTCATAGCTATTCTTATATTATTGTGCTAACAGCAGTAACTATCAGCAGTAACTATCAGAGTTTTAAAAGACTAGCTAATTATAGGAGTAGACAAATTAATACATTTATGGAATAAATAGAGGCAATCCATGACCCCCTTGGATAATAATTAATTTAAATAAATAAGTTAATATCAATTTCAGGATTTATTTCAAGGGGAGAGGAGGGCCTTCATGAAATGTAATAATTTGTTAGCAGTGAAGTGTTTTCGTTCTGTCCACCGCAGATGCGACAGTCCAAATTCCTATGGCAACTGGTGTTGTGGAGAAAACCCTCTGTGTCCACGAATACAATCTTAACATGGGAGGGGTGGACCTCAAAGACCAGTTGTTGGTGCCGTACCTAATTGCCGTTAAGGCCAGGCGCTGGTATAAAAAAATGTCTGTATATTTATTCCAATTGGCTCTGCTGGATGCTTTTGTGCTATACAAAGCCTCAGGACGAACTGGATCCTTCCTAAAATTTCAGGAAGAGATCATCATAGCCCTTCTGTTTCCAGACAGTGCTATGGTCCACCTTCCCAACGCAAATGCAGTGAGCCGGCTGCATGAGAGGAATTTTCTGTATGTCCTCCCTAGTATCCCTGCCCACAGAACACCCCAAATTAGATGTCGTGTCTGCAGAAAATGAAGATTTAGGCATGACACCCACTTTTATTGTCCCTCCTGTCCTGACCAACTTGATCTCTGCATCAGTGACTGTTTCAAACGCTACCACACACTAGTGGAATATTAGCGTAGGGTACAGCACTATACAGTCCTAGGGCACACTTACACAGGGTCTCCAAAGATGAGATGGCCATCACATTTTGAGAGACCCTAATCTGGAATGTTTACAGTTAAAAAAAAAAAAAAACACACAAAAAAAAAAATAGTTGTGGTTTTTTTTTTTCTCTCTCTCTATTGTTCTCTCTTATGTTCCCTCTCCACTCTCCGCTCTATTGTTCAATCTGTAATGTTCCTGTATTTTAGAACTGTAATGTTTTATTTTTACTATGTTTTATTGTATTTTCTTTGCAGTTATGGTATGTCTTACTGTTATAATGTAATGTTACTTTGTTTTATTGTTAACCATCATTTGCTTAGCAGGTGCAGCACTGACTTATTTATCTTGACAGCAACAGCGTTGGCTCTCACGATGCGTAAATCAGTGACTCCAGTGCTGTAGGAGGTTATTTCACCACCACAGTTATATTTTTTTTTAAATGGTGCATGTATGCCCATCATTAGAAGTGGGTGGATTAAGGGCGGTATTCTAATGGTGGGCACCAATCAATCCCCTTTTGTCATTCAGCCCACAGGCTGCATGAAAAATGCTAATTAACCTCTAGACTGCTTTTACAAGCAGTTGGAGGAAACACCCCCCCCCCCCCCCCACCGTCCTTCCATGGTTTTCTCTGGCTCTCCTCTCCCAAAAGGGAACCGAGAACGGCTCCAATCATCTCTATGGCCTAAGAAAATGGAAGCTACAATCACTTCATAACTTAGGTTTCGCTGGATATATACAGCGCCATTGGGAAATTGGAAAAGCGTTTTATCACACCGATCTTAGTGTAGTCAAATGCTTTGAGGGCTGAGGAGAGACCTAAGGTCTAAGAGTACCTGTCACTACCTATTGCTATCATTGGGGATATTTACATTCCCTGAGATAACAAAAAAAAATGAAAGGAACAGTTTAAAAATCATATAAAAAAGCAAAATGATATAATAAAAAAAGTTTGTAATTTTATCGAAACTTGTGGCAAAATATAAAATATTCCATGGACTTTACATGCCTAGCAGAAAATAGCTAGGGGTGTCTACTTTACAAAAAGGGGTTATTTGGGGGGTTTTTGAACTGTCCTGCCACTTTATGTACATTCTGACATTTTTACTAACTTTTTTAAATTACTTTGAATCCCCAAACAGGCCCTACAGATTAAAATAGTGGGTGTTGCAATTTTTTTCACACAGTATTTGCGCAGCGATTTTTCAAACGCAATTTTTTTTTAAAAAGAAACCCTTTTTATTTTTTTATTTTAATGCACTAAAACACACTATATTGCCCAAATGTTTGATGAAATAAAAAAGATGATCTTATGCTGAGTACATAGATACCAAACACGACATGCTTTAAAATTGCGCACAAACGTGCAGTGGCAACAAACTACATACATTTTTAAAAGCCTTTGCGCGTGAACACAGTTGTCCATTAAATTATATATTGCTAAAACATGCTGCTTTTCCCGAGTATGGGGATACCACATGTGTGAGACTTTTTGGGAGCCTAGCCGTGTATAGGACCCCGAAAACCAGTCACTGGCTTTCTAAGGGATGTAAAATGGTTATTTAATTTCCTCACTACCTATCACACTTACGGAGGCCCTGAAATGTCAAGATAGGACAACCCCCCCCCCCCCAAAAAAAATTACCCCATTTTGGAATGTAGACATCCCAAGGTATTTACTAAGAGGCATAGTGAGTATTTTGCAGCTTAGTTTATCCAGTTTATTGGATTTTTTTTATAACAAAAAGTAGAAAATATAATTTTTTTTCAAACTTTTCGTTTTTTTTTTTTCTGTTTATATCACAAAAAATAAAAATCGCAGAGGAAATCAAATACCATTAAAAGAAAGCTCTATTTGTGGGAAGAAAAGAATGCAAATTTTGTTTGGGTACAAGATTGCATGACCGTGCAATTACCAGTTAAAGCCGCACAGTGCCAAATTGTAAAAAGTGGTGCTCTGGTCATTGAGCAGCCAGATCTTCCGGGGCTGAAGTGGTTAATGTCATATATGTCTTTAACAGGGTAATATAATTTCAAAGTAAGTTATTTATTTCCCTCTATGGGGTAATAACTTTTGCAGATATGTTAGTTCGGAGAGAACATGAGGGCATGCATTTGACACTGTAGTCAATGTATGAAGCAGGTAGCTACAACAAAGCTGGGGGAAATCAACATCATTGAGATGATGAAAAAAAAAGCAAAAGGAAAAAGTTTAAAATTACATTTATTTTTTCTTGAAGGAAAAAAAAAAAAAAAACTGACTATGATACATAGGAAGAGATTAACTAAAACTGGTTCACACAGAATCTGGTGCAGCTGTCCATAGTAACCAATCAGTTTCTAACTTTGGCTTGTTCAATTAAGCTTTGACAATAAAACCTAGAAGCTGATTGGTTTACAATGAACAGGATTTAGAACAGGACTATGAACAGGATTTAGTGAATCATCCCGATAGTGCTTTGGAAAACCGAATCTCATCCAGTCTGTGACTCATATACAGTATTCATGTAGAGACTCAAATTGGCTGTTTAGGCCAGGATACATAATCTACTATAATGACTCTGTCTAACTGCTTTAACCACTTAAGGGTCAAGACTATTTTTGACACTTATTGTTAAATCAGTATTTTTTGCTAGAAAATTACTTAGGACCCCTAAACAATATATGTTTTTTTTCAGCAGAGACTCTGGAGAATAAATTGGCAGTCATTGCAATATTATATGTCACACGATATACGCGCAGCAGTCTTTCAAACGCAATTGTTTTGGAGAGATTTTTTATTTATTAAAAAATAAGAAAACCGTAGTTCAATTTTTTTTGTATATTGTGAAAGAGGATGTTACGAAGAGTAAATGGAAACCAAACATGTTACGGTTGAAAATTGCACACACGTGGCATCGTGACAAACGATGGTACTTAAAAATCTCTATAGGTGATGATTTACATTTTTTTTATGGTTACCAGGTTAGAGTTACAAAGGCGTTCTTGTGATAGAATTATTACTCCTATTCTGACTATCGCAGCGATACCACACGTGTAATTTGAACACTGTTTACATTTGTGGCCACGACTTCCCTATCAGTTTTCTTTGCTGCACGCGAAGATGGGGGCGCTTTTAAACATTTTTTTTTTTTTTTTTATTATTTATATTAACACTGTCCCTTTTAAAAATAAATAAAACATCAGATCACTGTTATTGCTGTCACAAGGAATGTAATGCCTGGTAATCTTTATAGAGGTATCGGGGGTTTAAAAGACCCCAAATCTCTCCTTTGCACTTCAAAGTATTCAGATTGCCAAAATCTGTGATTTTTGAACATTGTAATTTTTTTAAATCGCCACCATTGGCAACCGAGTAAACCAGAAATTACGTCGCTTCTGGAAATTTAATACTGAGATCCAATCTAAGCCGAATCTGGCTTTGTGCGGGTGACAGCCTAGCCGGTGGAAACGCTGGATCATGGATCGGGTCTCCCGGTGGGATGGGAGGCCTGAGAAGAGCGAGGGGTGGTGCCTGGGTTAACGGCCGAGCGGCTGCTGAGCCGGATCGCCCATTATCACCAGATAGCCGACTGCCTGCTCCGAAAAATTGTACCTGGTTATAGCCTGCAGCTGCAGGCAATACCCCAATACATCCACTTCCTCAAACTGATGTACTGGTACGACGATTTGCATGAAGTGGCTAAACAGTAAATTTTACCTTCTTTATCTAGGGAAAAGTGACCAGTGGTGGTCTTTCCATAAGGGCGCAGGTCCGCCCCCAAGTTCCCAAATTTCAAATACATTTTTCTATTTGTGTGCACTGTGCGGTGTGCCAGACTAATGGGTGTCTTATAGCTCTGTCAATTTTTGACAAGCATGTGATTTGACCCTGAAGCTATAATTGGCTTGTCTTAGGTTGTCCTCTGCGCCCCAAACCCCCCACTTTTGATTTTAGCATATTAATATTTGCCATCGCATCACTTCCAGTTTACACCTTTTAGTCCCGGGCAATCGGGAGGCTGAAGATTTGGAACCTAGAATGAAGACTGGGTTAACACGGGAGCTGTGACAGCTTTGGGGGAGTGTGGACCTGGAGGGTTTGCACCCCCCCAAATATTTTTAGCACCAGCCGCCAGTGACATTGTCTGCTTGCGTTCTCCTGCCTCAGCCAACACCAGAATACCCAGTGTTGGCTCCTGGTGAACAATAAAGCTAGCCATAGACTATGTGAATTTTGTCCTGTGCTAATGAAATCTGAAATTTGCTTATTTTGACAAGGAATAGCAAGACCTCATATTGATGGGCATTGACACCCGTGAATGAGTGCCTTGCTTATGGAGATTCAGCCACCAGGTAATGTCTGCAGGCAGCAGCCCATTCATGTCTATTGGGATGCAGCAGCTTCACCGTCAGATGTTTATATCAATTTGACAGTCGTGCAGGGGCATATAAGTGACCCCAAACAGAGACTGCCTTTTTTGCTGGCTAAGGCAACAGTAGGATCGATTGGGAGATTTCTGGCAAAATTGTCTTACTTTGTGCCAGCAGCCATCTAAATGAGGCCTAAAAGACATGCACTGTGTAGCACTGAAAACAAATCCTGCACATAAATGAGCAAATGTGACTGCTCACATATACTGTATATAATTACATGCTATACATTTATACATACATACAAGATTTCCAAAATAAATACAATAGGAATATTGGCATAAAGTTGATCTATTTTATATGTATAACTAAAGGTAATTTAAACGTAAAACAAAAACTGTACATTTTTTTTTATAAGGATTCAGCAGTTTGTTGTAGGTTTATCCAAGTACATTACCATGCAGATGCACATCTTAGTCCCAAAATAGTGTACCTTATCATCTACTAATCATGTAAAGTTGTATTGATCAGGGCTTCAAGTACACCTTGTGGCAGGCATGCCCATGTCAATTGCAATGCTTTTTACGGTAAGGGTTCTTTTGTTACTTCATAAGCACACTGAACAGTAGTCTTAGAATACAAAGATATATGACTCAAGTGCTGACAAAGCACTTGTTGTTATTCTTAGTTCAAGTACAGCACTTTTATTAAAACTTAATTTCTGCAACAATGCTATTTAGCTTTTGCCCCTATAGAATAGACAATGACTTGCTGTATTATCATTCAGAATGCGTGCAAAATTCCTTCCCTCACAAGCTTACAATCTATGAAGCTCCTTTGCCTCAGGCTCAGCAAGATGAATGTTTTCCCCAAGATCATTAGAGAATGCCAATGCATACCTTGAAGATTTTTGAGCTGATTTTTTTTAATCTCTGTAGCCAAGTGTGCTAAATAAAAAATAAATTTTATATATATATATATATATATATATATTGTGGGGGGTTAACTCAATGGGGATTACCTTCCCTGGGTAAAAGGGTAGTCCAAACGGCAGGTTTTCTTAAAATTTGACTTATTACCAGTTTTAATTTTTAAAAGGTTGAATAAGAATCAAATAAAACAAAAAATAAATCCTTGCCATGTAGGCACTAACTAAACAGTTCAGGATTCTATCTCACAGGTGACAGGCTTCTCCCAGTCACCCACAAAACAAAGATAATGGAAACCTTTTTCTGTCTCTCACAAAGCAGACATCACAGCGATAGCTCTCTCACTCAGGTATGGCTTCCTCAGTCCCAGGCCAAGAGCAATTATTTTCTTCAATCCTGCTTTATTTATACCACTTGTTGGTGGACACAACTGGACTGCAAAATCTCGTCTGGAATCAACCCTGCCAAGGTGGCTGGTAAAACCCGAACCGGATTCCACCTTAGTTCTCTGCAAATGAACGCATGCGAGGTGAAACAAAACA
Organism: Lithobates pipiens; assembly: GCF_037356315.1. Taxonomy (NCBI): domain Eukaryota; kingdom Metazoa; phylum Chordata; class Amphibia; order Anura; family Ranidae; genus Lithobates; species Lithobates pipiens. The sequence goes on from NW_027507764.1 coordinate 415,371,420, forward strand.
TAGGTAAGGGGATGGGAGAACTTGCACAATTCTTTAGTGACTCTGGACATAAATGGTGTGCCATTGGTTAACATCTCTTTTGGAATATGCACATAACTAAATACCTGGACAAGCTCTTTGGAAATAGTCTTCGCTGAGGTATTACGCAAGGGAATGGTTTCAGAATACCGCATGGCATAATCCAGTATTACCAATATGTGCTCATGGCCCTGGGCAGACTTTACTAATGGTCCCACCAGATCCATGATAATTCTTTCAAAGGGCACTTCAATTATCGGTAACGGTACCAGCTGACTGTGAAAATGGGGTGATGGAAAATTGACCCTCTGGGCATGACTCACAATGTTCTTTGACATCTGCATGTAACCCAGGCCAAAAGAATCTCTGGGTTATTCTCTCCTTAGTTTTCTCTATACCCAGATGTCCACACATTATATGACCATGGGCTAAATCTAATACCATTGGACGATAGGGTTTGGGAACCACTAGTTGCTCTACCTCCTCCCCTTGCTCTACCACTTGATACAGCAAGTTATTTTTAAGAGCCAAGTAGGGATACAACACCCCTAAATAAGGTTTAACAGATTTGCCTTCAATCATTTTAACATTTTCTCTGGCTCTATTGAGTGTGACGTCTCTTGGTTTTTAAATGCAAAAATCATCTTTCACTACTACTGGGAGTGGGGTGGCTTGTCATTACTGTATGACCACTGATACACCCGTTGAGCCCAGACTGCATTGGTGACACCCAGGCGTGCAAGCATCTCAGCCTTCAGTGTCTCATAATCCTGGGCAGCATCTGGTTCCAGGTCATAATAGGCCTTTTGAGGTTCTCCTGTCAGAAAGGGTGCTAGCAGTCCTGACCATTGCTCTTATCGCCATCCTTCTTGAATTACTTTTTGAAAAGTTGCTAGGAAGCTACCACATCATCTGCAGGTAAATATTAGGCTATATATGGGATTTTTAAAAGAAAAACATTTTATTTTTAACATTGGTTAAATTAATATTTAAAACCCGTATAGTACAGCAGATTCATATAATACAATCCTCATGGGTACAGCAAGACCAGATTAATTCCCCCGATATTCATCTGCAGGTGTCAACTTCTGCAGGTAATAGCTGGTACTCACCATTTTCTGTTCCACTGGTAAAGGACCTGCGGACCCCTTCTTTAACTCCACCAGTGCCTCCACAAACTGGCGGTTAGTTTCCTGCTGCTGGTGATTCGCCTCCTGGTGGGCTGCAGTGGCCTCTGTGAGTTGGCGGTTAGTTTCTCGCTGCTGGCGATTGGTTTCCTGCTGGGTTGCAATGGCATGCAGCAGGGCTTTTAACATATCCTCCATCTTTCCACTTGTTGAGGAAGATGACCACCAAAACTACCATATGTGGGGGGTTAACTCAATAGGGATCACCTTCCCTGGGTAAAAGGGTAGTCCAAACGGCAGGTTTTCTTAAAAGCTTACTTATAACCAGTTTTGTTTTTAAAAGCTTACATGAAAATCAAACAAACAAAACAGAAAATAAATCCTTGCCATGCAGGCACTAACTGAACAGTTTAGTATCCTACCTCACAGGTGATGCAAAGTAGACATCACATCAGTAGCTCTCTCTCAGGAATGGCTTCCTGAGTCCCAAATAAAGAGCAATTCTTTGCTCCAGTGCTGTTTTTTTTATACCACATGTTGGTGGAAACAAGCGGACTGCAAAATCTGGCCTCGAACCAACCCTGCCAAGGTGGCTGGTAAAAGCTGGACCAGATTCCATCTTAGTTCTCTGCAAATTAACACATTTAAGGTGAAACATAACATTCACCCATCACCTTGCCTTTTCATAATGTCATAAAGTGGATCTACACTTAGCTCTTAAAGTGGTTTTGAAGGATAAATATATATACACACAGTATCTCACAAAAGTGAGTACACCCCTCACAGTTTTGTAAATATTTTATTATCTTTTCATGTGACAACACTGAAGAAATTACACTTTGCTACAATGTAAAGTATTGAGTGTACAGCTTATAAAACAGTGTAAATTTGCTGCCCCCTCCATAGGGTTTAGGTCTGGAGATATGCTTGGCAGGTCCATCAACTTTACCTTCAGCTTCTTTAGCAAGGCAGTGGTCATCTTGGAGGTGTGTTTGGGGTCGTTATCATGTTGGCATACTGTGCTGCAGCCCCGTCTCTGAAGGGAAAGGCTCATGCTCTGCTTCAGTATGTCACAGTACATGTTGACATTCATGGTTCCCTCAATGAACTGTAGCTCCCCAGTGCCTGAAGCACTCATGCAGCCCCAGACCATGACACTCCCACCACCATGCTTGATTGTAGGCAAGGCACACTTGTCTTTGTACTCACCTGGTTGCTGCCACACACGCTTGACACCATCTAAACCAAATGTATTTATCTTGGTCTCATCAGACCACAGGACATGGTTCCAGTAATCCATGTCCTTGGTCTGCTTGTCTTCAGAAAACTGAATGTGGGCTTTCTTGTGCGTAATCTTTAGAACAGGTTTCCTTCTGGGGCGACTGCACTGACAGGCTGACCCCCCCACCCCTTCAACCTCTGCAGCAATGGTGGCAGCACTAATATGTCTATTTCTCAAAGAGAACCTCTGGATATGGCGCTGAACACATGCACCCAACTTCTTTGGTCGACCTGTTCTGAGTGGAACCTGTCCTGTTAAACCGCTGCATGGTCTTGGCCACCATGCTGCAGATCAGTTTCAGAGTCTTGGCAATCTTCTTATAGTGTAGGCCATCATTATATAGAGCAACAATTGTTTTTTTTCAGATGCTCAGAGAGTTCTTTGCCAATAAGTTCCATGTTGAACTTCTAGTGACCAGTATGAGAGAATGAGATCGATAACACCAACTTTGACACACTTGCTCCCCATTCAAACCTGAGACCTTGTAACACTAACGAGTCACATGACACCGCCCAATGTGGACATTTTATGTTGTCACTTTTGTTGCCAGCGGTTTAGACATTCATGGCTGTGTTTAGTTATTTTGAGGAGACAGCAAATTTATGTTATACAAGCTGGAAAATTTACATTGTAGCAAAGTTTAATTTCTTCAGTGTTGTCACATGAAAAGATGTAATAAAATATTTACAAAAATGTGAGGGGTGTACTCACTTTTGTGAGATACTGTATATGTGACATCTTGTGAAGTTTAGCATTCTGTTCACTGCAAAGTGAATGCAATAAAACTAAGAAGTATGCGGAAGTATGCATTTCCTGTAAAAAAAAAAAAAAAAAAAAAAAGTCACAGATTTTCTGTTGTCTTGTGCTCAGTACTGACATTGAATATCAGTGTATACAGAGGCTTTTCACTTCATTGCAAAACAGTTTGTGAGAGGGTACAGTTCATGTGGGAGGGTAAAACAAATCTTATTGCCTGCACACAGTTTTACAACTTTGACATTTGTTCATAAAGCTGTATTCTCCGTTTGGGAAACACCTAAATTTGCAGGGCGTTCAGCAGGCGTTTGTCCCACCGAACATCCTGCAATGCACTATGTGCTGCACAGCGCATGCTGCGCCCTGATTGGGCAAAGCTTTGCCCAATCAGGGTACAGTAAAATCTGGTTGTTAAGGAGCGGGGCTGGGAATCCGGCGCCCTTAACAGCTGATGAGTTATCGATTGTCAATGGGCTTCCCAGCTGATAGCTGAATAAAAAAACACTGATGAGGCTGCACTGATGGAAACTGATGAGGCTGCATTGCTAGGCAATGGTGAGGCTGCAGTTGAACACTGATCAGGCTGAAATGATGGGCAATCATGGGGCTGCATTGGTGGGCAATGATGACGCTGCCTTGGTGGGCAATGGTGAGGCTGCTATATGGGCACTGATCAGGCTGCGTTGACGGACACTGGTGAAGTTGTTTTTACACACGAACAAAAACCATCACAAACACATACTGACATTACACACACACCTAAACCATGACACCTAAACAATATAAATTGCTTTCTCGAGACAGGGGTACTTCACTGTAAAAGGTTGAGAAACACTGTCCTACGTGACAGTCTGTCTTCATGTCTGAGTGGTATGACACAGGCTGGCTTTAAACAGAGACGTTTAAAAGGTATGATTACACACCACCTTTTCACCAGAGCAATACACAGACAGCTAACCAAACCACAAATTACTTAGAGTTCTTTGCAAGATGCGAGTTAGGCTCTAAAAGACTTGAAATTTTAATGATCATTCTGAAAACTACAGAGCCCGGTGATTTTCATTCCTAAATGTGATCATAGGCTTAGATTTGTCATGCAGTGACAAGATAGACCTCTTAATGAAATGGCTTGGAAACAAGTCTGCTGAACATGCAAAACTAATAAGGACAATTAACTTTAACTAATGAGAGACTGGCCTTAAAATGATTGGGGACAGACTTGATAAGTGTTATGGTTCGCCAGAAGCAATTGAAAATGTGCAATTCAAAAGACTTGATAGCTTTCCCAAAAATACCTAACAAAGTTTATGAGAAGTTCAGGGAATTAAGTGACTTATAATGAAACTTCAGGTAGCCAATTTGGAAAGAGAGTTAAAAGGACTTGCATTCTTGAACACAGCTTGAGGTGTCAACAAAACTGTAGCAGCAAAACTTGCGAGAGCAGTGGATTACACATGGTTCCAGTAGTAAAGACAGGAATATTTTCCACTTTTTCTTTTTTTGTGGAATTTGTGTGCCGTCAAGCAAAAACAAGAAATTTATTGTAGTTTTGATTTCAAATTGCTATGCGTCACTCCTTTAGGACATGACCCCTGCAAAACCAAAGGAGCAATACGTTAATGTGAGTCCAGTTCTTTTCTCAAGTCTTTCTGGCTCCTCTCACTCAGAGTCAAAGGTCAAAGATGCTGGCAAGCAGTGTCCCTTACATTGGAAGCCACATCCTCTTCTTAAATGCAGAGCTCTGAGTGAAGTCCATGGAGGACTGTAAAGCCTTACTGAAAGAGAACAGCATTTTTTTTCACCATACTACAATAATTTTCTCATAAAGGAACTGCCATACAAAACTCAATTGAATCGTCCCTTCATAAACCTCTCTAGTGATACCCTTGCTTGTGACATTGACCAAGATTATTTAGGGTGCACAGTCTTTCAAGTAACAATGAGTTTGCATTGTCTATTGAGGTGGGACACAAATGGTTGTTTACTGACTTTTTTAGCCAAACCAGGTAATGAGCCTTTTTCCATATACTGAGGATTTTGTCATGAATATTCTGCAAACTTCTACTAACCATATCCTGGATGCCATTCTACAATTGTATAGCAAACTGTATGATTCTCAAATGTATTAAGAGCCTTCTGAGTTCTCTAGATACTTAAAATCTTTAACACTACCTGCCTTCTCCACTGTAGATAAATCATTTTCAGGTGTTCCTAACCATTACATAGCAGTTGTAAGTCTTGCATGGGAGATTTAGAAGCAATCATCAAACAGTCTTAGTGGAGTGTGGATCAGTAATTATGCACATCCCCCAAATAAACATAAAAATATCTATTTGCAACCTAATATACACACTGTAAAGAAAGATTCAGGCCTGTTCTTGGGCCGAACACCTGTCACAAATGCAGGCCTAAAAATAACTTGGCTAGGAATGCTCGCACACTCACCCAGTAAAGGACACCCCCACCAGTGTACCGTATTTATCGGCGTATAACACGCACTTTTTTCCCCTTAAAATCAGGGGAAAATCGCGGGTGTGTGTTATACGCCGATACTCCGTTATCTCCACACAATTTTTTGGGCTCTGGGCGACTGTCTCACGGCTTTCGGCCGCTCTCGGACATTCTCGCGGCTTTCGGCCGCTCTCGCCGAGAGCGGCCGAGAAGGTCCGAGGGGGCCGAAAGCCGCCGAGAAGGACCGAGGCGGCCGAAAGCCACCGAGAAGGTCAGAGAGTGGCCGAAAGCCGCCAAGAACTTCCGGGTGCCGCCGAGATACACGGGACATCTCGGCGGTGCCATTTTTAAAAACATAAGCGGACAATGCACTAAGACGGACAAGATGCATGACAAGGCTGCAATGGCGACAGGCTGCATGAGAAGGCTGCAATGAGGACAGGCTGCATGACAACGCTGCAATGAGGACAGGCTGCATGACAACGCTGCAATCAGGACAGGCTGCATGACAAGGCTGCAATGAGGACAGGCTGCATGACAACGCTGCAATGAGGACAGGCTGCATGACAACGCTGCAGTGTGGACAGGCTGCATGACAAGGCTGCAAATGACGCTGACGAGGCTTCGGATGGACACTGATAAGGCTGCATTGATGGGCATTTAAATGTAAGTTTTTTTTCCTTAAATTTCCCTCCTATAAGTTTTTTCCACAAAATTCCCACCTAAACTTGGGGTGCGTGTTATACGCTGGCGCGTGTTATACGCCGATAAATACGGTAATTGATTTTGTCTCTTCATTTATGCCTCAAGTGCTCACACCTGTTCATCAGGAATACATACTCTTTACAAATAAAAGCATACATCAGCATAGATTTCTGCGCAGGGTAGACCTTAAAATAACAAATCTCCAAGGCTCTGGCCATGAACAGTGATCCCAAAAATCTCCAAATCAAACTTGTATGTTGGGCATATAGAGGGTCCCAAACAGGAAATTACAGCTTTGTGAGGGCTGCTTCACACAAATTGGTGACAAAGCACATTTGTCATTCATCATAAGCATACAACATTAAAATATGTGTGCAGGATCACACCAGACTTATACATCCATATCTGGGCCAACCTCAGTTCTAGATTTGCTGCAAACCCACACCTGCTTGATTTATAATGTGATTTCTTGCGGTTCCATTTTGTGAAACCCATCAAAAATGTCATTGGTGAAACCTAAACTTTTACAATACAACAGAGGAAGAACATAGAAACCTCTAGCCAGGGAGCAGGATTGGGATTTGAACCAAGAACCTTAATGCTGCCAGGCAGAAGTGCTAACCTGTTAGCCACTGTGCTGCCACGTGTTTGTAGGATGCACCTCTGTAATGTCAAACTGTCCTAAGTCCCACTGGTGCAAGAAGTTAATCAGTGCAGATGTACTGTGGAAGGCCAGCGAGACACTTAACAACCTGCTTCTGGGATATGCCATCTGTTTTGAAGGCTGGTTATGGTTGATTACTGTAAGCATGCTGAGAGCTAAACAGCTGTCGTTTTGAGGGTTTAGGATTGGTAAGAGGCTGCAATTAGTACTGGTGGGGAAATATTATGGCTGATTATAGTCCTTGCCCATGGAAAACATATTACACAGTTTACAATGGTGGTGGAACCCTCCTACACATAAATACTACATTAGATGTAATTTATGTAAGGACCTGAGTCAGATTTATGTTTAACAACATAGGGAAATCAGACAACTTCTCTACATGAAGTGGCATGTTTGGGACAACAACCCTAGCGCTACTAAGTAGAAGTGCTAACCTGTTAGCCACTGTGCTCCTCCAACACTCCTACACATAAATACAGAGTTTCTTTGGATATGTAGGTGGTGGAATTACATTAGTCAGGAGTTGTTAATTCTTGATTTATTGTGTGATATTTGGTGTTTCTTGGTGTGTGATTGTAGAATAGTGATGTTGCCCTCTGATTTTTGGGAATGACATTTTGATTTCTGATGTTGGTACACATATCACATTTTTTTGGGCTCAAACTAGGATCATTTGGAAATAATAAAAATACACAAAATTGTGACAAATATTTAACCACTTATGGACCGCCTGCCATTGTTATATGTCGGTAATTTGAAGAAGATTATTGTAATGGCAGCAGCTAGCTGCTATAACCCTGGTATCCTGATCAGTGGGCAGTCCACTTTCAGATAAGTGGTCTCTGCAGCGAATTCACCGCAAGATCACTTTTATAGGCGGCAGGAGAGGGCCCACCTTGCTTCAGTGCCCTCCAGCGCACTTTGCCTCTTGCCAGAGCTGCCGGCAGCGGCGGAGGTGATCGGATCCTGTGTCCTCTGTGATATATGGAGCTGAGTGAGGGGAAGATGGCCCCCACTAGGGATGAGCTTGATGTTCGAGTCAAACGCATGTTCGACTCAAACATCGGCTGTTCGCACGTTCAGCGAATACCGAACGCTATGGGCCGTTTGCGCCAAATTTGTGTGGCGCGAACGCCCCACAATGCACTGCACCATCACAGTGCATCGCTGGCTCATGATTCACTGCTGGCTCATGAATCACAGCGCCGGCAGCGAAGAGAGCCATAATTGGCCACAGGCAGCATGCCTGTGGCCAATTGTAGCTCAGGGGGTTTAGTTCACGCCCCACACTATATAAGGCCGATAGCGTGGCGGCCTTGTGTAGTGTGTTCCGGCATGCAGGGAAAGAGCAAGATAGGCAGGAACAGTGTGTTCTTTTCTTTTCGCCTCCAGCACAGTATACATATGTATACCCTTTATTGCTGGTGTTCTGTAATACAGGCATCTGCAGGAGTTAGTGGGTGTTGTGTGCCTCTAGCACAGTATATACCTGTATCTACACTTTATTGCTGGTGTTCTCTAATACAGGCATCTGCGTGAGTTAGTGGGTGTTGTGGCCTCCAGCACAGTATACACCTGTATCTACCCTTTATTGCTGGTGTTCTCTAATACAGTCATCTGCAGGAGTTAGTGGGTGTTGTGTGCCCACAGCACAGTATACACCTGTATCTACCCTTTATTGCTGGTGTTCTCTAACATAGGCATCTGCAGGAGTTAGTGGGTGGTGTGTGCCTCCAGCACAGCACAGTATACACCTGTATCTACCATTTTTTCTGGTGTTCTCTAATACAGGCATCTGCAGGAGTTAGTGGGTGTTGTGTGCCTCCAGCACAGTATACACCTGTATCTACCCTTTTTTTGCTGGTGTTCTCTAATACAGGCCTCTACAGCCTTTACAGTGGGTGTTGTGTGCCTCCAGCACAATATACACTACCCAATTTCTGGTTTTCCCATCTCCCTGCAGGCCATTACTATGTCTGGAAGGCCAACAAGGAGAGGCAGACAGTCACGAGCCAATAAAAGAGGGCAAGCAGGCTCTGTGTCTAGAGACATTGTCATCAGCATGTAGCCATGGGACACGCTTGTCCTTATTTTTGGCAGCTGGACGTGTTGAGCCGCATCATGCCGAAGTCTTGGTAGAGTGGATGACCAAGCCCTCCTCATCCTCCTCCTCATCCTCTCTCACTCAGGCTCAGGGTACTAGCAAAGCAGCTGTCAACGCGCCCTCTTCCCTCTTCTCAATGTCATCAGTCACTCCTTCCCTAGACCCACGAGTCCTCCTGAGGAGTCCCCCGAACTGTTTGAGCACAGTGTTGGGTGCATGCTCCAGGAGGATGCCCAGCATTTTGAAGGCTCTGATGATACCCAGCTAGAAGAAGGCAGTAGCATGAGGGCAGAGAGAGGGGAGGCTCAAGAAGGACAGCAATCTGGCAGTCATGTTCCACCAGCTGCAGCATACTGCCAGGTTTGCTCCAGTGATGAAGAGGGAGGGGATGATGAGGTCACTGACTCCACTTGGGTGCCTGATAGGATAGAGGAGGAGGAGGCACATCTCCAGCGAGGCAGGATGCCTTCCGGGGGCCAGCTTAGGGGCAGCACACCAACTGAATCACACCGCAGAGCTCCGCCTGTGCAGGGCGCTGCCTCTGCGTTATTCCAAATGTTCTTTGGTGTGGGCCTTTTTATAGACCAGTGCATCAGATCACACTGCTGCTATCTGCAACATAAGTCTCAAGCCTATCTCGCGTGGCCAGAACATCAGCCGCTTGGTCACCACATGCTTGACCAGACATATGTTGACCTGCCATGCAGCTCATTGGCAAGCGTACCTTAAAGACCCACACCAAAGAACAAAGCGGACCTCTCCTTGCTCCTCATCAGCTGGGATCTCCAACCCCACTAGACCTTCAGTCCTCTCTGAAACCTGCACTGAGAAGAATGAAGGTGTAGAATTAGGTGTGTCACAGCCAAGTACTTGCGGGGACTCTGCTAGCAGTATACCCACGTCTGATTGTAGCAGGCAAATTTCCCTGTCCCAGCTGCTGGACCATCAAAGGAAGTTCACTCCCAGCCATCCACATGCCCAGCGGTTGAATGCTAGTTTGGCTAAATTGCTAGCACTTCAACTGCTGCCTTTTCAGTTGGTAGACTCGGCCCCCTTCCGTGAGTTTGTGCAATGTGCGTTTCCTCAGTGGCAGGTCCCCAAACGCCACTTTTTCTCACGGAAGGCGATTCCAGCTCTTTACCGGCATGTGGAAGGTAATGTCCTTGCCTTGCTGGACAGGGCGGTCAGCGGTAAGGTGCATATTACCGCTGACTCAGGATCCAGCAGGCATGGACACGGACATTACCCTTCTGGCAGCTGGGAAGGATGCAGGACAAGGTGCAGTAGTTTTAGAGGTTGTTCCGGCACCACGCCTCCAAAATGATACTACTGGTTGTGACACACCTCTCTCCTCCACCCCCTCCTCCTCTTCTTCCTCCATGGCCTCTTCCAGTACTCTGTCCTCGGAACCAGCGGTGCTCCGTAGGCATTCAAGGGGCTAACCAAGTACGCAGTCAAAAAGATGCCATGCCGTGCTTGCGCTAGTTTGTTTGGGGGACAGGAGCCACACTGAGGCATATATTTTGTCATCTCTGCAGGGGCAGGCCGAGAAGTGGTTGACGCCACACCAGCTTAAGCCAGGAATGGTGGTTTGCGACAATGGCACCAACCTCCTCTCTGCCCTCTGACAGGGACAACTGATCCATGTGCCCTGTGTGGCTCACATCCTTAACCTGGTGGTGCAGCAGTTCTTGGGCAAGTACCCAGGCTTACTGGATGTCCTGAGGCAGGCCAGGAAAGTCTGTGTGCATTTCCGCCGATCATTTAATGCCAGTGCTCAGCTGGCTGAGCTACAAAAGGAGTTGAACCTACCCAATAACCGCCTTATATGTGACATGCCCACCAGGTTGAACTCAACGTTGGCCATGCTGCAGTGGCTGCACACGCAGCAGAGGGCCATCAATGAGTTCCTGCACGACTATGACACCAGGACAGGGTCAGGGGAGCTCAGTTTTTTTTAAACCTGCCAGTGGGGCATGATCAGGGATGTATGCACTGTCCTGTCACCATTTGAGGAGGCCACAAGGATGGTGAGCAGTGCATGCATCAGTGACACTGAACCTCTTGTCCACCTGTTGGAGCATACGCTGCGTTGAATAATGGGTAGGGCACTTGAGGCAGAACAGAGGCAGGAAGAAGAGAACTTCCTTGCCTCTCAAGGCCTCCTTTATCCAGACAGTGTTCCTGCTGTCCCACCCATCACACCAGAAGAGGAGGAGGAGGAGGCTTGTGTCAGCATGGAGATGGAGCCTGGCACTCAGCATCAGCAGTCTTTTAGGGATGATTTACAGTCCTAAGAAACACGTGGACTTGCACGTGGCTGGGAGGAGGTGGCTGCGTATCGTATGTTGTCCTTAGTGACCCAGAGGACTCCGGACCAAATGCCTCAGCTAACCTACGCTGCATGGCCTGCCTGATCCTGCAAAGCCTGCGGAAGGATCCTCGTATTCTTCGGATCAAGGAGGCTGGCCACTCTCCTTGATCCATGGTACAGGGGTAAGGTTGCGGACCTTATCTTGCCATCGCACAGGGAGTAGAGGATGAGACATCTCCGGGAGGCCTTGCAGAAAGGTCTGTACAACGCGTTCCCAGAGACTGGGAGGTTACAAACTCCTGGTCCTGGACAACGATTTGCTGAGGCTTCGATCAGTCACAGAAGGAGCGGTGGAGAAGTGGCCAACTGACCGATGCGTTCAGACAATTTTTTAGTCCGCAGCCCCAAGGTATGATCGGTTCCAGCAACCATCGCCAGCGTTTGATTTACATGGTGCAGGAATACTTAGGGGCAAGGTCAGACTTGGACACCTTTCCCACCGAAAATCCTCTGGCTTACTGGGTCTTGAGGATGGATCACTGGCCAGAGCTTGCACAGTATGCAATTGAGCTACTGGCCTGTCCTGCATCCAGGGTTCTTTCGGAACGCACCTTAAGTGCTGCTGGAGGCTTTGTAACCGATCACAGGGTGCACTTGTCCACCGACTCGGTTGATCGACTGACCTTCATAAAGATGAATCAGTCTTGAATCACCACCAGCTTCCAAGCACCTGAAGCTGATGTAACCGAATAATTTTTTTTTAAATGTCACATCCCTTCAAGACTGCCTATGCTGATGCTGAGTGACTGTCCTGTTATGTTGACTGACTATCCTCTTCTTCAATGATCCTGCTGATATCTTGGAAGAACATTTTTGGTTCTGGGTGATGCCACCAGCCCAATTTTTCAGCCCCTGTTTAACAGGGGCATGTAATTACAATATTTGATGCAATGCTTTACAGCAGGGCTCATTCCTGTACTACAACTAGAATATATGGGAGATGTTGCAGCTTCTGGCACCAGTGCCTACGGCCCAATTTTTCAGCCCCTGTTTAACAGGAGCATGTAATTCGAATTTTTGATGCAATGCTTTGCAGCAGGGCTCATTCCTTCACTCCAACTAGAGTATCTGGGAGAGGTTTCAGTGTCGTGGCACCAGCCAGCAGTACCTAAGGCCCAATTTTTCAGCCCCCGTTTAACAGGGGCATGTAATTACAATTCTTGATATAATATTTCACAGCATGGCCCGTTCCTGCGCCCACCGAGAGTAACTGTGAGGACTTAGTGTTGTGGCACCAGCACCACCACCACAACCACCAAAGGCCCAATTTTTCTACCACTGTTCAACAATGGCATGTAATTACAATTCTTGATAATAGGAATAAAAGTGACTTAAAAAAAAAACTGTAAAAATAAAAAATAAGAGGTAAAATAAACATGAAAATAATTTTTTTAAAACGCGTCCCGTTCTGCCAAGCTCGCATGCAGAAGCGAACGAATACGTGAGTAGTGCCTGCATATGAAATCAATGTTCAAACCACACATGTGAGATATCACAGCGCTCATTAGAGCGGGTGCAATCATTCTAGACCACCTCTGTAACTCAAAACATGCAACCTGTAAAAAAAATGTAAACGTTGCATATGGAGATTTTTAAGGATAAAAGTTTGTCGCCATTCCACGAGAGGGCACAATTTGGAAACGTGACATGTTGGGTATCAATTTACTCTGCGTCGCATCTTTCACAGTATTAAAAAAAAAATGGGCTAACTTTACTGTTGTCATATTTTGGAATTAACAAAAGTGTATTTTTTCCAAAAAAAAGTGTGCTTGTAAGACTGCTGCGCATATACGGTGTGCCAAAGTATTGCAACGACCGCCCTTTTATTCTCTAGGGTGTTATAAAAATATATATATTTAATGTTTGGGGGTTCTAAGTAATTTTCTAGCAAAAAAAATGATTTTAACTTGTAAACAACAAGTTTGAAAATAGGCCCGCTCTAAAAGTGGTATTGTTTGTGGTTTGTAAAGACACTTCTGTGAGTTTGGGTAAAGAATATTGTAAGATGGACAGCAACAAGGGAGAGATGCAGAGAAAAATATATTTTACCAAAACATGAAAACAATATAAATTCTAGTATTCTTAAAAACAAAATAGATGAAGAAGAAACTACATTGTTGCAAGGACAATTTCTTTGAGAGAAAGGTACATTTCATCTCAACATGAAAAGTACTTATTTGGGGAAGTTACAATTGTACCATTAGAATCAATGGCTGAAACTTGCATTGGGCTAAATAACTCATTTTCACTCTCAAAAAATGCTTTTTAACCTAGCTCTCATTTTGGTATTTACTATAACTCTTGGTAAAAAAGCATGGCAGGTAAAATGAGAGTTGTCTGCAGGTCTGAGCATGCTCACTTGTGCTGGCACCTAGTTGTCAAGAGATGGGAAATTTATCTCTTCTTGGAATTTTAAAGATATTTCAGTGTATATAACACTTTTTAACACAGTTTAAAAGCGGATCATCTTTAAACAATATACCACATATTTCAGTACCATTTAGGCGATCATATCATGCTCTAAACATTTTTTCCATGTGCAATTCTCGAGGTCCTAACAAGAGTAATGCCGCATACACACGATCGGAATTTTGGTCGGAAACAGCTCTGATGGTTTTCCCGACACTCGATAGTAATTTCCGATGGAAAGTTTTTCCGTTGGAAAAATTGAGAACATGCTCTCAAACTTTGCTTGCAGAAATTTGGCCAGCTAAATTCTGATGGAGCATACACACAGTCGCATTTTCCGATGAAAAGCTCTCATCGGTCTTTTGCTAGCCAAAATTCTGATCGTGTGTACACGGCATAAGATTTTTGGCGCTATCTGTTGTCTGGGAGCTATAGTAAATTCAGTTTTGGCAGTATTTATGCCCCAGTGCTATTGTGAATTCCATTTGGGTGCTAATTATCGCAATTGCATCATTTGAGCGCTAATTAGCATGTGGCGCTATAGAAAATAACCCCCAGAGTGTTTAATTTTGGCTGGTTTGTATGTGCAAATGAAATTGAGTATAGATTGCAGCATTTTGAGGAAAGGAGGGATGTGTCAGAATGGTTTGAAACAGAAAAAAAAGACCCTAGGGAGGATATTTTGCACCTACCTGTCCAAGAGAAGGCACAATTGGACCAGCCAACCAATTCAGACCTAAATTTTTAAAGCAGACGAGAAGTTAAGGGAGAGTATAATTTGGATAGATCTCTGGGTAATATTACTCCTAGGTATTTTATATGGGATGAGGCTCATTTAAATTGGAAGCTTCCTTACAGGTGTAGCCTTGGTATATTACAGTTGAGGGCTTCGTACTTTTGATAATACATTTTAATAGTTTGATAATTGCCCTTTTCTGTTGAGTGGGTTTGCTAAGGAAAAAAAACTAGGTCATCTGCATAAGCGGGTAGCTTATAGGTGTGGTTATCACAAGGACAGGGACTCCAACAAATGGATGTCTTCTACGCGTTTTACATGGGAAAACCTTCCCCCCTTTCTTCTGGAAGAAATGCCTATTGTGTGTCTGTTGCATATGCTGAGGATGTATATACATACCTAAAAACACAGGCTGCTTTAACAGATGCCACTCATGAACAGATGGACCCCTGTGAGAGAATAGTAGTGATCACAGTGGGAATAAACCTCGTATGATCTTGCACTACAGATATACAGCTTTGAGACTGCAATTTTATCAAAAAGGTAACCTCCTTCTCTCGGTTGTGGTATTCAGAAATTAAAAGCACTCCCCTCTTGGCTAATCTTGTAGGTATAGCACACAAAGGTCTTGCTGTCCTGTCTGGACTTTGGGTATTTGTCAGGTCACCTGAGGCCAGATGACAGATGCACACTACTGGGGTTAGGAGTGCACCTCTAAGCTTGTGGACCCTTTGGCTGACTGCTGCAGATTGAGCTCTCGGTGGTTCAGGAAAGCAGCTCGAAGATCTTCCAAAAGAGTTTTAAGAAATTAGACAGGCTGAAAACCACTGGATCATTCTTCTTCCACAGAGGGGTATCCCAGGCTAAAGCCTCCCCAGACAGGAGGGAAATAATATAGGCTACCTTTGCCCGATCAGACAGGAACTTTTGGGCCTGTGAATGGGCCAATGAATGGTACACTGGCTAAGGAACCCCCTGTAGACCTTAGAGTCCCCAGGGTAACGGGATGGATCTGGTAAATGCAAAGGGTTAGTGGCTGTGACTGTGACCATAACAGATACAACAGCAGATTGTGGTTGAGGTTGTCGAACCGGGGGTCCTAAGGAGGCCTGAAGATGTTAAAAGTGGGAAGCCAAATCCTGAAGGAATCACCTGAGTCTGATTGGATTCCTGGGTCTTGACTCTGCGGACTATGCCCTGCAGCTGCTCATTGGCAGGTAGCGGCACATCAGCCAGGGCCATGGCCCGAGCAAACTGTCAGGTCGCCTGAGGCCAGGGAACAGATGCACACCACTGGGGTTAGGAGAGCACAGCTAAGCTTGTAGACCCTTCTGCTGAGTGCTGCGGCTGGAGCTCTGGGTGGTTCAGGAAAGCGGCTCCACCTGAGCACCGAAACGGATCGAACAGGGAGCTAGAGCATAGAATTCTCAGGGCGTAGGGTCTAAGCCCTTGTTCACACGGTCGGAGAATCTGTCGGAATGAGTCTTATCGGACTGTGTCGTCAGATAATCCGACTGTGTGTGGTATGCATCGGACTGATTCCGTCCAAATCTCCGTCCGACCCAATTTTCCATGTTGGAAATATTTCCTGACCAACTGGGCCGGACGGACGTAATCCGATCATGTGTAGAGCATTTTGATCGGACCAAGTGCCACGCATGCTCAGATCAAATTCCTGCATCAAAGCTATTGGCTACTAGCCTGAATGTAGTCCCATCGTAATGAAATTATGTCATCACGTTCTGAAAGATCGGATTTTTCGCCAACTTGGCCTGACCGTGTGTATGCAACAGTTTAGGACACAATCCGTTGGACTAAATCCGACGGGAAAAATCCGACGTATTTGGTTGGCAAAATCTCCGACCGTGTGTACGTGGGCTAAGTGCCAGCAGGTTTTCACCAGAGCCTCTGATGGCGAGGATGGACTTTGCTGCAGTTGACTCCAGGTCGCGACCCCCAGGGTCTCCCAGCCATGGCAGTCTCTGGTGGATGGAGAGGAAACGGCACTGCAGGGCAGCAAGGAATAGTCAGAAGGACAGGCTAAGGGTCAGTTAACAAGTAGACAGGGATGATCAGGAAAACACGGCAAAGTCGGTACCTGGAATCAAACTTAGAGCACACAGCAAGAAACACACAGGGGAACCTAAACACACTATTGTTCGGACAAGGCTGGCTTGCAGTGTAAGTTAAATAGTGTTTCCTGTTAGAGGCTTGGGTAGAGCCATGCTGAGAGAAGATTACGTAAACATGCAGGTGTGAGAGCGTGGTCCCTAAGCTGAAAGACCAGAGGTAAACAAACAGACTGGGCATGAAACATTACTGCAGATTCATAACAGTATTCTTAGGCAAACTTAGCTATGTGGAAAAGGGCTCAAAACACAGCCATTCCTAGATGCTATGAGGTCTTCCTATACCATCAGTTGAGTTTAGTGAATTTGGGAACAGTCTCATCTATTTTTCTGGACAAGCTTGTGCATGACATGCGTTTGTGATCATTCACTTGTCATTTATTTTTGTAATAAAATCGAGGTATGGTAATGCACTAGGTCGGTGCGCCCACTTTGTTGTTTTCTGTTTTGCAGAACAGTTGTGCTTAGGCAATGTCACATAATAGAAAGGGAACTGCTGCTTCTTAGGTGAGATTCAAGATAAAAGGTAGATATTCCAGGACACTGCTTAGCCATAATTAACCTTTGTATAACGTATATATTCCCAAGAAGAACAAATGTCCACTGTTCAAGTATAGATCAAATTTAAGGCATTGTAACATGGTCTGTATTAATAAAACTTGACATATTAGCTCTTTAATAGCTCTTGCTGTGTGCTAATGTTTTTTTTTGTGTATAACTGTAACTTTATTTTGTATCTACCTCTTTGATCCTGGTATGTCCCCCTCTTTCCTTATTCAGTGGCATTGCTAGTTTATCTGTTTTTCCTCCTTTTGCATTGCCACTCTTATGCTGCGTCTACATGATCCGACATTCTGACAACAAAATCCCATGTTTTTTTTTCCAACGGATGTTGGCTCAAACTTGTCTTGCATACACACGGTCGCACAAAGTTGTCGGAATTTCCGAACGTCGAGAATGGGGTGTCATACAACACGTACAAGGCACTAAAAACGGGAAGTTCAATACCAAGGGCGCCACCCTTTGGGCTCCTTACGCTAATCTCGTGTTAGTAGAAGTTTGGTGACAGACGATTCACACTTTTCAGCCTCCTTCTTTTACGATCATTACTGCTCTTCAGTTTGTGATTGTGGGTTTGTATTCTATTATTATTTATTTGATTTTCAGTGCATTCTTTTCCGCTCGTATCTGATTTTTAGCTCCGGCCTTTCTGTTTTTCACTGCTTTCTGTTAGTTTGTTCTGACCAGTGGACTGTTTTGAAGCCATGACGACCCTTAACCTGGACCAGAGGGTTTATAAGTACCATCTGGCCAGAGCCAGAAGAGTGGCGGAGAACGCTTTTGGGATAATGGCCAGTCGGTTCCGCCTATTCCTTATGCCAATCAACATGGCGTAATATAAACCTAACCAGATAATTCTTGCATACTGCATTCTACACAACTATTTAAGGAGAAATTCAATGAACTATGTGGCCTCGGTTGGGCCTGAGGCCAGACTTCTACAAAAAATCCTGACGGAGCTTGAAGCTGGCCGTCCTGGCTTGCCCCCCCAAAGTGCCTGCGAAGTAAGACAGAAGTATGTTGAGTACTTTGCGGTTAGGGGGGCCATTGATATGCTATAAACTGTTTAAGAAACATTTTATCCTAAATTTTTTAACTTAAACTGAAAGAATATTTTCTTTAATTTACTTCCTGGATTTCTTTTAGCTGTCTCCAAGGTTCTCCAATGGGCTTTTCATTTTGGACATTTTCTTCTAAAGTGCAAATGTAATTTATTTGATACATGAGGTGACAATCTCTTCTTCAGCAAACTATTTTTATGTTGTGGGTCTGCTACACACCCTGTTTTTTGTTGTTAATGTATGTAATGCATTACTGACAAAAATATTTATCATTTTCAACACCCTGAATTCATTTTGTTTAGTCATGAAAATGGCATGATTGTGGCAAATTAGAAAGCACTGTGGGTGTTATTTACTAAAGGAAAATCCACTTTGCACTCCAAGTGCACTTAAAAGTGCACATGAAACTGCACTTGTAGTGCAAAGTGGATTTGCCTTTTGTAAATAACCCCCATTATCACTGTAAACACCAACTTTTACTCCAAAAACTGCTTTTGATCATCGAAAGAAGAAGCCACACATTGTTGAGTAGAAACATTTTTACTCAAAGCGCATTCACGTGGGCGTTTAGAAAAGGGTTTTTGATCAAACCAACATCTTTGGTGTATAACATTATTTTTTGTCACATTAATTAGAAATAGCCTTTTTTGGTTAAACAGGCATGTTTCAAAACCTAACATACAGAACTCGGGAACTTATAAAGTTCAACTTTGATAACGTGAAGGCAATATCAGACATTAGTATGTCAAAACTGTGTTGATATTGCCATCATCAGTGAATGTCACCCCTGTAAAAGCTAAATTTTGAAGATGCACACAAATTGGGATTCAAACTGGGTATTTCCTTCCTGATCCCATGCCTAATGTCAACATTTGCTAGCTCCCATCATGGGGGATCAGTGGACGTGTTTGGGGGGGCAACCCCTTCCTCTCAGCTACTTTAGTAGCGAGGAAGGGGTTGCGCCCACAAAACGCGCACATTGATATCGCACATTGATATCCCCTGATGGCAGATAGCACTTGTTGACACAGTGTGTGCATCTTCAAAATTTGGCTTTTAAAATACTTTAAACTTTTTTTAAGACCAAAAATACATGAAAAAAGGGTTAAATGTTTGTGTTTTAGATTCTCCCTAAAACATCAATGATGTTCTTCAATTTTTGTTGAACATCATTGATGTTTTGCTTTAGTTTTTCAAAATCATGATTGCTCCCCATTCTTTCCCTGATGAGGATCTGGGCAATTTCACTGGTGAAATGCGATTCTTCTTCCACAACTTTCACATCATCTAAAAAAAAAAACATGTATTATAAATATGCAGGAACAGATATCTTACCTGAAACTGTGGTCTTAGACACTCACCTGTTGTGGTGACACTTTTGCACACTTCCAAAACCTCTCCCTCCTCATCCTCTGCTTGTGTTTTGGTGACTTACCCTTCTTTTGGAGGTGGGGGGTCCCTGGTGTCCTCAGACGTCCTGAGTTTTTTCTCCCCTATGTGAATAAAAAAAAAGGTATACTTAGCACACAGATATTGGAGAGCAGAAATAGGAATATGAAACATTGCTTGGAAGTGTCGTACAATTGTCTGGGTAGAGTTCCAAGCTGATGAACATTTAATTTCCTTTCTAAAGCTGGAATATTTAACTTTTTTGTTAAAGTATCACACATGGAGACACCCCTACAGTATCCACTGGAGCACCCGTGTAGGACACCCTAAAAAGTTTGATTCTGGTGTCCCACACTAGTGCTCCTGCGTCCGGATTTGTAAACAGCTGCTGAGTGTCTTCTCCTTACACTGAATCAAGTTTGCGTTTCATTCTAGTTACAAACCTATCTAGACAACAAACTTATTTTAATTCAAATAGGCATGAACAAATATAATATAAGTGGGCGAACAACCGATGTTTCCTACGACCGATTACTGTGCCCATGAAAGTTGTCATTTTAAAATCTACAACAGTAAAGAAAAGCACATGGAGCAGCACGAATGTTGAGAAGAATAGGAACACACGACAAAATACTTGCTTTTTTGCAGAACTCTCTTGATTCTTCTGTACTGATCCTGCTCCCTCAATTTGAGGTCTGACCATCATTTCCTCAGTTTATCCTTGGATCGCCGTACCTCAAAATTCCTGTGCAGACTCTTCACATCTTTAGGCATGATCTTGGCCTTTCTCACATTTAGGTTTGGGTAAGGTCCATACTTCCCATCATAGTCGGCCCTCTTGAAGATGTCCACCGTCTACACCATCTCTATAAAGGCCATAATTGAGGCCTTCAATCCCCTCTGGGATCGAGAGGTTTGGGGCTCCGGTCTTTTGTCTTTGCTGCTCTCCTCTGCATGCAGCTGTTGTCTCTCCGCCATGTGCTCTCCCACTGTGCTGAAAAAGAAGGGGTGAGGAATAGACTAGAAAGCACGTCAGGGGTGGGTGGAGTTTCAAGCATGCTCAGTGTATATAAAGCAGAACAAGCGTGCGTCGTTCGTACAATTTGTGAGTGGGGGGGGGGGGCGAAGTAACGGTAGCGACGATTGTTATAACGAAGGTACAATTTTAAGTTGGTGCATCAGTGGCCTTAAGTGCTTCTAGATTGAGGCCTATATTGGGTCAAGATTAGGAGAGTTTCACCTGACATTAGGGTTTGTTTTGTGTTGTGTCTTGCAGAGAAAATGTATCTATTCAATGATGAGGACTTTATCCCCATATTCATTTATATGTACAGGGAGCTGCCCTGTCTGTGGCAGATAAACCACCCCTTTTATAACAATAAACCAAAGAGGAAGACAGCGCTGGATCAATTGCTGGAATTGGTGAAGCCGGTCATCCCCACGCGGACAGGCCCTAATTGGTGGCATGAGGAGCACTTATATTAGGGAGCTCAAGAAGAACCAGGATTCCCTGAGAATTCAGGAGCTGCAGCAGATGACATTTATGTACCCAGGCTTTGGTACTATGACAGACTGCATTTTCTGGCAGGCCAGACTGAACCCAGGCCAGTACTCTCCAGTCTTCCTTCAAGGCTTCATTCTCCCCCAGCTGAGGCTTCCAACGACCACCTGGGCCTTCCAGGCAGCCACATGTGGAGGAGCCCAGCTTGAGCCAGGTATAGCATTCTTAAAAATATTTCTGGTCAATTGAATGTTAAATATATGTTAGTTTTGATAAATAATTTCATTTCTGATTTCACAAAGTGTTTTACATATCAATAAACAGTAGTGGCCACAAATGATTGTGACAAGAATTAAAATTGCTAGGGTCAGAGTCTTCTATTTATTAAGATTCCCTTTGCAACAGTCATGAGCTTAAAATTGTGTGTGATTGATGAACCAAAAACTAAAACTATGTCCCTTTTTCATACACAGGAAAGCTTCAGCCAGGAGGAGGCCATGGAAATTGGCAGCCAGGAGGTAGCGGGGGTAAGTGGCAGCCAGGAGGTGGCCGGGCCCAGTAGCCTGCCCGAATCCCAGGTCACTCCCCTCGGACTTCCACAAGTGCCAGGAAGAGTAGTAACCTGAAGGAGGCAGCAATTTGCCTATTTCTGAAGGCTACTGCGGCCCTCAGAAACCCTCCCATTATTCAAGACGACTATGCCTACATGACAGCATGCAAAATGCTGGAAATGGAGGAGGGCCAATGCCTCTTATGTGAGGAAGTTATCTTGCAAGCCCTAAATTAGGGGTTGAGGGGCGATCTCACAAGCCAAAGCCACATTTGTGAGTTGAACGATGGTCTTCCTCCTCCTCCTCCAGGTCCTCCTCCTCTTCCTGCCACACCTCCAACACCAGAGCCACAGCCTGGAAGGAAGCATGTAAGGAAGACCAGAGAGTAATGGCCTGGGTTCAGTCTGGTCTGGCAAAAGATGCAGGCTGTGGTATGACCACAGCCTGGGGACAGATATGTCATCTGCTGCTGTTCCTGATCTCTTTGTAGTCCTGGACCGGATGGTGCTCACTATTATATGGACTCCTCAGGCCACCAATTTTGACTGTAAAATAATTGATGTATCTGGGGTACAAAGGCTTCACAAATTTCACCCATTTCTTCAGCGTTGCCTTCCTCTTTATTTTGCTATGACCCAGAATAAATGGCTAGCTATTTTTCACAAATACTTGGCTATGTGTTTTAGTTCAAAAAGGACAGTTTGTGAGTAGGCAGGTACACTTTAAAAATACAATGTCAAATTAACACGGGACACCAACCAATCTCCATGAGGTTAAAAAATACAAGATAATAATGGTGTTGTGGTAACTTGATACAAAACACAAGAAATAATATTAATGATAATAAAATAAAATTTTTTAAAAAGTATTATGGTGATGACAAAAAAAATAATATTCATGAGATCACGAGAAATTATGAAGAAATTTGTGAGAACTCTGTGTGAATATGAGCAGCAAAACAACTTCATTCTTCTAGCATTCTAAAGAAGAAGAGAAGGCGATGCATTAAAAGATTTCAACATGGGAGTGCGCATGCGCAAAGCTTCCAAGATGGCTGCGTAAGCCGGGAGCTCTGCTCTGCCTCAGCCAGCCAGCCACCCTAGCTCTGGATCCAGACTGGCAGGACATCTGTGGATAGCGGGAGTCGATCGGGGAATACCGCAGCATCATTCCTATGCTAGCCAGCTCAGCCCACCGGGATCTGGGACCGCAATTCTACACTGAGGAAATCCAGACCAAAAGGAAAAAAAGATGGCGTCGCATTTCAGCCACGAGACACACAGAGGGACAGGCAGAAAACGGGCACGTCATTGCTCCAGCCACATTAGCCTTCACACCCCAGGCAATCACCAGCATCTCCCACGCTATGACCCCCTCGCCTGCCTCCACAGAGTCACTTATAGAGCGATCGATTGACAATTACATGCTTTCACCTTTGGGAGCTTCCCCACTCCACCTGAATGCCATAAACACCCCAGGAGGCCCAGACCTAAACATACCCCAGAATGCAAGAGACCTGTTCCTGAAACTATCGGAATTGCTTGAGAGGGGCCTTGCTCACACAGCAACCAAAATTACTAATGATATTCGCTCTGATTTCCAAAACCTGGGCTCCATAATGGAAGCGATCGAACACAAGCTTGATATTACAATGTCCAGAACCCACCAAAACAGTGACCACACCCACGTTTTTTAGGGAGCAATTAGATGTGGCCCTAAACAGGATTGATGACCTTGAAAACCGTTTGAGAAGGAACAATTTCAGAGTCAAAGTTCTCCCAGAGTCCATTAAAGACGTTCCCACAACTATCTAGGACCTTTTGAAAGTCCTCATCCCTACGATAACCCCACACAAGCTGGAATTAGACAGGGCTCATTGATCTCTGGGTCCCCAGGAAAGACAGGTCCCCCGGAGACATGGTAGTGAAGCTGCACTACTATGGTGTGAAAGAGGAGATTATGAAAATCTCACGCCAACAATCTTGCATAACCTTTCAGGGACATGATATCCAGATTTTTGCACATCTTACTAATGACTGTCCAAACCATAGAACCATAGAAACAAAAGCACCCATATACGTAGGCACCACATCCCCCAATTTAAACAGTATAATAGATTGAAAGAGAATGGGGATTTTGACGGTGCTGACTATCAAGAAAGTTTGACAATATACAATCTAAAATTATATAAGTTTTATTCAATACATGATAAAAAGGAATGACAGTAAGGTTATACAATTGTGGTCTGACTGATCAAAATTCATCGACTGAATTGAGGTAAATTGTTTCACATTATCCCGACATGTTTCGCAGATATGCTTCCTCGGGGGATGTGCATATTAATCAATCAATAGAAACTCTAGATAAAAAAAAAAACAAGAACACGCAAAATTAGTTAACAACAAAAAATATAGAAAGACACATTGTGAGAGAAATATTGCTTGGAAGGTAAACAGTGCTTACCCAGACCAAGCAAACCACTCCAAAACACTGCCAGATGTTAAACAACAATTAGGCAACCCCACAGATCTATAGTCACCAAGAAACCTAGAAACACACACTACTCCAATCCCCATTAATCCTGTTCCAGAATTGACCACATACTCATTTCAACAACACAAATACCCATAGTAAACAAAGCTTACATAAGGGACTCAGCCCTGTTGGACCATTCTATGATGATCCTAATTTTACAAGGCAACCTCACAAGAGCCCCTTCATCACATTGGAGACTGGTAGAACAGCTGAAACCTTCTGTCACGTACCTGGTGGTTGAGCCCATGGATGCTGGGAGCGGCTACTCATATTCCTCCGGCTCAGGAACTCCTGGTAGAGGAGACAGAGGTTCAAGAGCGTAGAAGGGGCACAAGTGCTAAGCAGGACACTGGTGTCGGGACTGATCCGGCTCCGGGTACTGGAGAGGAGCAGATGTGACAGGAACAGCGACCAGCAGGAGGTGAGAGCAGTGGGAGATGTACACGCTGAAGCAGCGGGGAAGGTGTCCTGTAGTACGGTTTCTCACAGCAGACCCACAAGCAGGTAGGGCAGGATACTGGAAGGCTGGCACCGCAGAGGAACAGCAGACTGAACGAAGTCGTGGACAGGCCGGGTCAGGAACTGGCAGGCAGATAGGTACCGAATCAGCAGGCAGAAGTATCGTCAGACAAGCCGGGGTCGTGGGCAGGCAGCAAACAAGTGGTCGTCAGGGTAACCCGGGTCACAGGAGTAAACGAGTATCAAGCAGGTACAAGGGGATCACGACAGGAACGCTGTAGACCGGACAGCAAGGAGGCAAGGCAACAGGTCCCTTTAAGTAACCCCTTTGGCGCCAAGAGCTGTCACCCCGCGCACACGCCCGCACGTACGCACGTGTCCGCGTGTGCACACCAATCTCTCCGTGCACTCGCATGCGCTCAACAACACCAGCGTGCACTGCGTGCGCCCATCTGCGTTAACGTGCACCCACGTGCGCCCATCAGGACATCCGCGCACCCGCGTGCGCCCACCTACGTTAACGCGCACCCGCGTGCGCCCACCTGCGTTAGCGCGCACCCGCGTGCGCCGACAGACCCTCTTAACAGGGGCTTTACGGCCCGAACCTCCGGGGGCAGTCGGATGACTGAGCTGACCTTCTTGACATTGCCCCCCAAAGGGCAGCCCCCGGATGCCCAACTGAGCCAGCTTAGCTGGGTGCGCTCTCTTGAAGGCCAGAATCAGCTTTTCAGCATGAATGTTACTTTCCGGCTCCCAAGAATTATCTTCAGGACCATATCCTTTCCATTTCACCAGGTACTGAACCTGTCCCCGTCTCCTCCTGCAGTCCAGAATTGATTCTATTTCAAATTCAACTTCTCCGTCGATCAGGACAGGTTCAAGTGGACCAGCATCTCTGCCAACGAAGGGATCTGGGACAGCGGGTTTGAGAAGAGCCACATGGAAGACCGGGTGGATTCGGAAAGACTCTGGTAATTGCAACTCGTACGCCACACTGTTGATCTTCCTCTTAACCGGAAAAGGACCAATGAACTTAGGACCCAGTTTCCTGGAGGGACATGCCAGTTTTAAATTCAGGGTTGACAGCCAAACTTGATCCCTAGGCTCCAGGCTAAGTTCCCCTCTCCTCTTTCTATCAAAGATCCGTTTATAATACTCCTGGGTTCTGGACATTGTTTCCTGAAGAAGCTTGTTGTTGTTGCTGAAGAAGGTCAAAGTTTCCTGAGCAGCAGGTACCGAGCATTCCGGAAGGTTATTTGTTAGAAACGGGGTGAAATCCGTAATTCGCAAAGGAGTTTGCTTGGTGGCAGAATGGACAGAATTGTTGTAGACAAACTCAGCGAGAGGTAAGAGGGAGACCCAATCATCTTGAGAGAAAGAGGAGAAGCAACGTAAGTACTGTTCCAGAGTTTGATTTGTTCTTTCTGTCTGGCCATTAGTCTGCGGATGATAAGCAGAGGAAAAGGAAAGGTTGATCTCCAGGGAACCACATAATGCCCTCCAGAACGTTGAAGTAAACTGTACCCCCCCGATCAGAGACACAGGAATCCCATGAAGCCTTACAATTTCTCTAACAAACACCTTAGCAGTCTCAGCAGCAGAGGGTGTACCTTTCATGGGAAGGAAGTGCGCCATCTTTGAGAGCCTGTCTACAACTACAAAGATGGTAGAATGGTCTTTAGAAGGAGGCAGCTCAACAATAAAATCCATGGAAATCATCCTCCATGGTCTTTCAGGGACAGGCAGAGGTTTCAGCAGATCCCAGACCTTGGATCTGCTGCCCTTGTTCTTCGAGCAGACCCTGCAGGATTCCACATAGTTTTTGCAGTCCTTCGCCAGTTGTGGCCACCAAAAAGTCCGCTGAAGGAGTTCAAGTGATTTGAGCACCCCAAAATGACCGGCTAACTTATGGTCGTGGCAGGCACTGAGAACAGCTTCCCGTACCCCCTGGGGTACAAAGATCTTGTCCAGATGCCACAAAAGTTTGTCTCTTGCCTGCAGAGTGACACCAGGAGGAGGAGAGACATGGAGTGAGGCCCGTCTTATTTGATCCAGCAGGTTTTCCTTAAGTAAAAGGAAATTCCCAGAAGATAGGATGGTATCCGGGGGAGAAGAGGCCTCAGATCCGCAAAACATCCTCGAGAGGGCATCCGGCTTGGTGTTCTTTGACCCAGGTCTGTAGGTTATGTGAAAAGAAAATCGAGTAAAAAAGAGTGCCCACCTGACCTGATGTGGTTTTAGCCTCTTAGCGATCTTCAGATACTCGAGATTCTTGTGATCAGTAAAAATGAGGATGGAGTGTGCTGCTCCCTCCAGAAGGTACCTCCATTCCTCGAGTGCCGATTTGATGGCCAACAGTCCCGATCGCCCACATCATAGTTCCTTTCAGCTTCCGAAAGCTTACGGGAGAAGAACGCCACCGGATGCAGAAGAGCCTTGGAACCTTGTCTCTGTGAAAGAACTGCCCCAACCGCAATTTCAGAAGCGTTGACTTCTAAGATGTAAGGCAGAGCCGGATCAGGATGCTTCAGGATTGATGCCGAGGTGAACAGCTTCTTGAGGGCCACAAAAGCTTCCTGGGCTTCGGAAGTCCAGTGGAAACGACAGCCCTGCTTCGTGAGCTTCATAATGGGGGAGATGATGGTAGAGAACCCCCTGATGAATTTCCGGTAAAAGTTGGCGAAGCCCACGAAACGCTGAATGCCCTTCTTATCGGAGGGAGCAGGCCAGTCCAGAATGGCGGAAACTTTCTGTGAGTCCCTTTGAATGCCTTCCACAGAGATGATCAAGCCCAGAAACTGAATACTCTGCTGCTCAAACACGCATTTCTCTGGTTTCGCATACAGGCCATGACAACGTAGTCTGGTTAACACCTTTTTGACGTGCTCACGGTGCTCGGGCAGAGAAGGGGAAAAGATCAAGATGTCATCAAGATAAATTATAACAAACGGGTCAAGATCGTGAATGACATCTTCAGGGACTAAGTGCTGGAATGTAGCAGGTGCGTTGCATAGTCCAAAGGGCATGACCAGGTAATCGAAATGCCCGAACCGTGTGCGAAAGGCATTCTTCCACTCGTCGCCACTTCGGATGCGGACCAAGTTATAGGCCCCGTGAAGATCCAGCTTAGTGAATACCGCCACCGTCCCTAGTCTCTGGAACAGTTCGGGTACCAGAGGTAGAGGGTACCGGTTCTTGATAGTTATTTTATTCAGTTCCCAATAATCAACACAGGGGCGCAGTGAGTGGTCTTTCTTCTCCACGAAAAAGATTCCGGCTCCCGCAGGGGAGGTAGAAGGTCGGATAAATCCCCTTTCCAAGTTTTCATCAATATACGTCTTCAAGGTGCCCAACTCCAGCTCAGTTAGAGGGAAGATCCTTCCGAAGGGAATTTCGGCTCCAGGAAGGAGCTCGATCAGACAATCGTAAGGTCTATGTGGAGGGAGAGTTTCAGCACCTTTATTGTTAAAAACGTCCAGGAACTCGTGATAGACCTTAGGGACAGATTGGTGAATCTCCTTGTCAGCTTCCAGACACAACAAAGAAGGGGAAACATCGGTACACTTAATTAAGCAATGCTGGTTACAATAGGAAGAAGAGAAGTTAATCTTTCCGGTGCGCCAGTCAACCTGAGGGTTATGGGCTTTCAGTCAGGGCATGCCAAGGATGATTGGGAATAAAGGAGAATCAATAATATCCAAGCATAAAAGTTCTTGATGATTCTCAGAGATGGTGGTCAACAGGGGTCTTGTTTCCTGTGTAACTGGCCCGGACTTAAGAACAGAACCGTCGGCTAAGTGTACTGAGAGTCCCTTCGCCCGGGGTCGTAGGGGAACGTGATTCTTGATGGCAAAGGTCAAGTCCATGAAGCCACTGCAAGCTCCAGAATCAATAATTGCGGTGGCCCGGATACTCCTTCCTGGAAGCTGTAATCAGGTAAGGTGGATACAGGAACAGTAGTAGCCGCTTGGCACTTAAGGAGCTTGGCTGGGCCGGTCCTTACATAATGTCCGGGTTCCCCGCAGTACAGGCACAGATTATTAGTCCTCCTGCGCAGACGTTCTTCTGATGTGAGAGAGGGCCGCAGGAGACCAAGTTGCATGGGTTCAGAAGAATCGGAGGAAGAAGACACCGGAGCAGAAGAAGCTGGCTGAGGGTACATGGTGACTCGTGGAAGCATCCAAACTGGACTGGAGGGAGCGGCAGAGCGTTCTGATCTCCGCTCTCTTAACCTCCTGTCGATCTGTATGGAGAGGTTAATGAGAGCTTCTAAAGTCTCTGGGATGCCCACTCGGGACAGCTCGTCCTTCAAGTTTTCAGAGAGACCTGCACGAAATTGGTAGCGCAGGGCGGCGTCGTTCCAGTTGGTATCGGAACTCCACCGCCTGAACTCAGTTACATAGTCCTCTACAGGTCTGCGGCCCTGCTGTAAGGAGTGCAAGGCCGCCTCTGCGGTAGCTGTCAATTGAGGGTCCTCATAAAGCTGGGACATCGCCTGGAAGAATGAGTCCAAGTTGTCAAGGGAGGCTTGCTTCTGCTCAAGAAGACGGTGGGCCCAGGACTGTGGTTCCCCCAGTAACAGGGAAATGACGAACCCCACCTTAGTGGATTCAAGCGAAAAAGTCAGAGGTTGCTGGGTAAAGAATAAACTGCAGGCATTACGGAAAGCCCTGAATTTGCTTCGATCCCCCGAGAACCTCTCAGGCGTGGGGACCCTTGGTTCGGGTGGCATAATCACCACGGATGGAGTGGGAGCTGGTCCTGATAAAGGAGGTGAAGACGCCGACAGAGCTTGAACTTGACCCTCCAGACGGTTGTACCCTTCTTGCAGGCTTTTCACAGCCTGAGTGAGTCCAGCAAGATGACGGCAGAGTTCATCCATTGGGGAGGCTCCCAACGTGGGCTCGGACATGGCTGTCTGGTACTGTCACGTACCTGGTGGTTGAGCCCACGGATGCTGGGAGCGGCTACTCGTATTCCTCCGGCTCAGGAACTCCTGGTAGAGGAGACAGAGGTTCAAGAGCGCGGAAGGGGCACAAGTGCCAAGCAGGACACTGGTGTTGGGACTGATCCGGCTCCGG
This sequence comes from Lithobates pipiens, assembly GCF_037356315.1. Classification (NCBI taxonomy): domain Eukaryota; kingdom Metazoa; phylum Chordata; class Amphibia; order Anura; family Ranidae; genus Lithobates; species Lithobates pipiens. The sequence continues at coordinate 415,401,316 of NW_027507764.1, forward strand.
GGACTGGAGAGGAGCAGATGTGACAGGAACAGCGACCAGCAGGAGGTGAGAGCAGTGGGAGATGTACACTTTGAAGCAGCGGGGAAGGTGTCCTGTAGTACGGTTTCTCACAGCAGACCCACAAGCAGGTAGGGCAGGATACTGGAAGGCTGGCACCACAGAGGAACAGCAGACTGGACGAAGTCGTGGACAGGCCGGGTCAGGAACAGGCAGGCAGATAGGTACCGAATCAGCAGGCAGAAGAATCGTCAGACAAGCCGGGGTCGTGGGCAGGCAGCAAACAAGTGGTCGTCAGGGTAAGTCGGGTCACAGGAGTTAAACGAGTATCAAGCAGGTGCAAGGGGATCACGACAGGAGCGCTGTAGACCGGACAGCAAGGAGGCAAGGCAACAGGTCCCTTTAAGTAACCCCTTTGGCGCCAAGAGCTGTCACGCCACGCGCACGTACGCGCGCACCCGCGTTCGCACACCAATCTCTCCGCGCACCTGCGTGCGCTCAACAACACCAGCGCGCACCCGCGTGCGCCCATCAGGACATCCGCGCACGCCCACCTGCGTTAGCACGCACCCGCGTGCGCAGACAGACACTCTTAACAGGGGCTTTACGGCCCGAACCTCCGGGGGCAGTCGGAAAGAAGGTGTCAAGAAGGTTAGCTCAGTCATCCAATTTAAATGGAGCAGTACCTCAATACGATATTTAGGAATAAATCTAACCCCCAAAAATAGAACAACTATACCAGGCAAACTTTCCCCCCATGTATCACAAACTTGAGACTGATCTTCAGATCTGGACACATCACAACATATCCTTGATAGGTAAAATTCACTCTCTCAAGATGACTCTACTCCCCAAACTCCTCTACCTGTTTAGGTCCATCCGAATAGCGATAAGAGATCACCTCAAATCATTCCAAGGGAAAATAATTAAATTCATCTGGGGGAAGAAAGGTTACAGGCTAGCCCAACGCATTCTTTATAGCCCCAAAACACGAGGGGTACTAGGTCTACCGCACCTGTTTAGATACTACCAAGCTGCTAGGTTGACCCAACTCTCAATCTACTCGAGATATGAGAAACCTGATTGGGTAGGTATAGAGAGGCAGGCGGTTCCATCATATACCCTAGACTCCCTACTTTGGTGCCCCAGAAAATCCAGACCCTCGATAATGTCCTCCACACTACCCCACTCCATCACACTATGGGATGACATAAAACACTTTCCCTCTTTGACATCAGACATACAACTGTTGGCTCACATATTTCACAACCCACAATTTAGTTCAGGAATGGACATAAAGTCGTTCCAATGGTGGTTAGACAAGGGGATGTATAGTATTGGACACTTTTTCTCTACCTCTGGCCACTGTCCCTAAAACACTGTACAAAAAAATTAGACATCCCAGATTCTGAGAAATTTAGACACTGCCAAATTTCCCACTTCCTGACATCTTTATGGAAAAATAAACCCAATCCCCCAGAGTTCACACAATATGAACATTGGTGCCGCCAAGCAATGCAGCAGAAGGGGGGCATATCCATAATTTACGCGTCACTATTGGAACCTACCTCCAAATTCCCCTTTATGGAAGCATGGGAAAGAGATTTGTAGGAAACCTGGGACCTGTAGGACTGGCATATAGCAGGAATGAAAGCCTTCAAAGCTATTATGAACATATCCTTGATAGAAGCAAATCTGAAAGTACTAATGAGATAGTACCTGGTTCCCACTGGACTAGCAGTGATGATTTTCTCTTCCTCCCCGTTATGTTTCAGAGAATAATGGGAAACCACCGCTCCAGGTCAATTCACCAAAAGACTGCTCACTCTCCAAGCAGGTAAGGGTCCCAGATGCAGGCTGATTGCACAAACCAAATAGATGAAGGATGAACAAACTCTCGACAGCCGCACTCCGGATCAGATGAAAAGTAAAAAGTGCCCTTTATTTCTTCAAACAAAAATAAACTCACATCACACAAATAACAGCAACAAAGGGAGAAAAACAAAAAAACAAAAATTACTGACGCGTTTCACGCTAAACCTAGCGCTTACAAGTGCTGCTTTCCAGAGTTTGTTCATCCTTCATCTATGTTTCAGAGAATGTCAATCCTGGACTATGTTGCATATATGGTGGGATTGCCTGAAAATCAGAGGATTTTGGAACAAAATCTTCAATCTCATTCGGAAAGTCACAGGCATTCCAGTGGCTAAATCCCCCCAGATAGCTTTGTTGAATGCCCAAAAACTGATATCGTTCATGCTCCTGGTAGCAAAAATCACAATAGCTAAAGCCTGGAAGCAGCCCACGGTCTCTCTCACGGCTGCCAAGAGAAAGATTTCATGAATCATGTCCCAAGAGAAAATGGTCAGTTCCATAATGAATACACCCAAACCATTTGAAGCAATATGGGAATCTCCCTAATACATGGAGTCAATGCGACATGAACAATCGCTCAAGCTCTATAAACTGGCACCCCTTCCCCCACTACTCTCTTTTCTACCTCCCTTTCCTCCTTTTCTTCTTTCTGGTAATACGTTGAAGTTATAGATAATGAGTTTGTATTTTCTAACTACTTGAAGTTAGATTTCACACATCCATCAGTTTCACTTTGGCAGGAGCTCACAAGTAGTTGAGATAACCTCTTAACGAAACTCATGATGTAGTCGAGCCTCCAGAGGACATACCTCTGTTGCTTACTTTGGGACTCGTACGCAGCTCTGGAAGATGCGGTTATTGCAGGGCTGCATGTCCAGTTCAGTCCTTTGATAAGCACTACTAATTTCTATCGAATTAGTCAGTCCCCGAAACAGTGTGTACCCACATGTGGTGTCTAGACTGACAACCAAATTAAGTCCATTCTTATGATATACCGCTTTTCTAATGACACTCAGGAAACCTCTGTAGGATGGAGATTTTACAATGTTAATTGATCAATGTTTTTTTTAGTTGTCTAGCCTTGTTTGTATTAAGCTCTGCCCCAAAGTGATTTGGGAGCACTAAGTTGTAATATACTTTTTTCAATAAACTTTCTTTTGAAAACCAAAAAAAAAAATATTTAAAAATTTGCAGCATGACCAATTGTTTTATGTCCATTACGAACGCTAGTTTTACCAGACCGAGCGCTTCCATCTCGTAATTTATTCTGAGCATACATGGCACTTTGTACATTGGAATTGTGTACACACAATCTAATTTTGTTGTCGGAAAATTTGAGAACCAGATCTCAAATTTTGTGCTATGGAAATTCCAATGGAAACTGTCCGATGAAGCCTACACACGACAAGATCCCGAATCGCACATTTGCCGTCGAAAAAGTCAGACCGCATGTACGCATCATTACTGTGCCTGCCCCAATTCTACCCCGAATTAACCTATTTAATAAATTAATTTGGGGGAAACAAAAGGGAAAGAAGCTGTGATTTAAGATAATCAAAGTGGACCTTCAAAGCAAAAAACAACTTTGCTGCATGGGCATGAATGACATCAGCCTATCTATAGCAGCCTTTTGGGGTATCGATGTCTGATATCTTAGAAGGCATTGGTGTTCATACAATGGCTGGGTAAAGGTGGACCGGTGGCACATCATTAGGGGGCCAATTGCATGAATCTCAAGGAGCCAGCCCCAGATGACCTAAGAAAAGATGATAGCCGCACAGAACCTAGTGTGCAGCAGTTGATCCACAGCAGGACAATGCTCACTTAGCTAAATATTAAAGTATGTATGTGGTGAATGTAGGCATGCAGCTTCTGGGAACCTCATCTGAAATGTTTACAGATTTTAGTGCCCAAACTATACATGATCTTTTCACAATTTTTAGCCATACCAGAAGAGCCATTTATTGTATCCAGTAATAATGATAATGAACAGCTCAAAAGAATTACCAGGGGATAGGTAGGGAGCAAAGTCCCAAGTATTAAAAATAAAATATATTGTATATCACACAGTATAACACAAATAACTTTCCGTAGCCTGAAAAATCTATCCTGATAAGTCACATATGTAAAATATAGCTTGTCTGATTTACCAACTTACTCTTTTCATAGGAGGCGGCCTGTGTTCAGGCAAATTTTATCTAATGTGATTTCATGTAGCTGAGATTCAACTTCTCTGACCCATTGGTTGGTACATTTGGCCCAGGTGAATGAATTATTACTTTATTATATGATTCCTAGACATTGTACTGTGCCAAGGGAGGTTTTCAAACCTTCAAGCCAAACCTCAAAGACTACAAATAATCCTTTGCAGAAACTAGACCTCTTCTATTTTAATCTGTCAAAAAAGGTAATGTTGCTACCACAGCCTTTCTACCGATCTTAGATTTCTCCTGGGAACAGCACAGGGAAAAAGCCTGTCACTATTTTCATCAGTCATCTGCAGAAATTCAGCAATGAATATTACACTTGAATCCAGCATTGCATTGGCAATATATTCATTACACCTGCCTTTGAACATATGTTTTCTGTGTGTCTGCTATATAACTAAATCATAACTGTCCTATCCACTTCTCATCCAAATGTAGTCCTATCTGTGGATTAATTCTGAATCCTGAATGGAGGCATTGTTAATATTCTTTTTTTTTTTTTTTACATCTCATGTTATCATGACAAAAAATTTATCTAATTTTAGCCATCCTAATTAAAGCCAATGTCTTCTAATTCGGAGGGGTGTTAGTCCACTTTATTAACTAGTTACGTTATATCTGCATTTTTTACACAATTAATTGCTTTTCTATCCTTGATTTTAATCAGCTTTGTTTTTTTTTTCAGTCTGTTCATTTGTCTGTTTGAGAAAGTAATTAAAGCTCTGGCAGTGATCAGACACTGCCAACATTGTTTTACAGTGCACATCTGCTTTTTTCGCTTTATTTTCTAGTCGCAATAACCCTTGGACAAAAGCACTCTTCAGCCAGGGTAAAAAAAAAAAAGGAAAACTGAAATATTAAATCCAAGCCATTTCTGCAGAGGGAGATTTTCATTATTCTTGCTTCCCTTTGTTCCTGTGACTTGGCTAATAACATTAGGTAAGATGCTCCATGAAATAACATTTTGCAGCTAGAAATATTACTGGCATTCTAACTTAATAAAGTTGTATGGTAAAACCATTACTGCATCTCTGTTGGCCAGTAGGGGGCAACAAAACCACATTAAGTGAAGTGTCAGCAAGCAATATGAGCAGCAATTGTCATTGTTGAGGACAAGGAAACTTGATGACTCACATGCAGTCTTTGTGCTTTGTTTAAGTAGCCAGGCCTATCCACCGGATTCTCAAAAAAGTATTGATATTTATTGCTTTTGTCTATTGTTTTTGTAGGCTGAAAGAACATGCAAGGATACTCGCACAATATTATAATGAGTGATTATATCATATATATGTCTGGCTTGCTTAAGATGCAAATTAAAGTAAGCCATCACCAGCAGACACTTTGCTTCATGCCGAGCATTTAACTAAGAAATAATGAGTGTGGGGTTTTTGGTGATGCATGCTTTTTGCTTAATGCTCACCTCCTTATGTCACCCTAAATGTGCTTAAAGTGTTTTACACAGAAGGGCCAAGATGTGAGGTTTTATTTCTCCTGGCTTGTGTTTGAATATCAGCAGGCAATTCTTAGCAGCAAAACAGGAATACAATATGTAAAACAGGAAAGAAGACAAAGCATTAGCAGAATATAACAGCCTGGTATGTATTCTGCCAACTGTTTCAACATTTTATAATTTTCCCTGTCAATATACAATGTTAAGAAATAAACACTCTAAGAAGGATTACAGTCCAAAGATAATAAAGTGTGTACAGGACATTGGTGAGATGCCATGTACATGCAACGACAACATATTGGTCAGTTGGTTTTGATAAAAGTTCTCTCTAAAGACCTGTGTGCCATGTTTAAGCTTTTCAGCATATATACTGTATTGTTTTATGCCACCTTTATTTGCATTTCAATTGTGATCTAATAAAGTAAAAGTGGATCTACACTTATATATACACAGTATCTCACAAAAGTAAGTACACACCTCACATTTTTGTAAATATTTTATTATATCTTTTTATGTGACAACACCGAAGAAATGACACATTGCTACAATGTAAAGTAGTGAGTGTACAGCTTGTATAACAGTGTACACTTTCCCCTCAAAATAACTGAACACAAATCCATTAATTTCTAAACTGCTGGAAACAAAAGTGAGTACACCTCCAAGTGGAAATGTCCAAATTTGGCCCAAAGTGTCAATATTTTGTGTGACCACCATTATTTTCCAGCACTGCCTTAACCCTCTTGAGCATGGAGTTCACCAGAGCTTCATAGGTTGTCACTGGAGTCCTTTTCCACTCCTCCATGACGACATCACAGAGCTGGTGGATGTTGGAGACCTTGCGCTCCTCCACCTTCCGTTTGAGGATTCCCCACAGATGCTCAATAGGGTTTAGGTCTGGAGACATGCTTGGCCAGTCTATCACCTTTACTCTCAGCTTCTTTAGCAAGGCAGTGGTCACCTTGGAGGTGTGTTTGGAGTTATCATGTTGGAATACTGCCCTGCGGCCCAGTCTCCGAAGGGAGGGGATCATGCTCTGCTTCAGTATGTCACAGTACATGTTGGCATTCATGGTGCCCTCAATGAACTGTAGCTCCCCAGTGCCGGCAGCACTCATCCAGCCCCAGACCATGACACTCCCACCGCCATACTTGGCTGTAGGCAAGACACACTTGCCGCTGAGCACATGCACTCAACTCCTTTGGTCGACCATAGCGAGGCCTGTTCTGAGTAGAACCTGTCCTGTTAAACCACTGTGTGGTCTTGGCCACCATGCTACAGCTCAGTTTCAGAGTCTTGGCAATCTTCTTATAGAATAGGCCATCTATGTAGAGCAAAAATTATTTTTCTCAGATCCTCAGACAGTTCTTTGCCATGAGATGCCATGTTGAACTTCCAGTGACCAGTGTGAGTGAGAGCTATAACACCAAATTTAACACACCTGCTCCCCATTCACACCTGAGACCTTGAAACACTAACCAGTCACATGACACTGTGAGGGAAAACCGCTATTGGGCCTAATTTCGATATTTTCACTTAGGGGGGTGCACTCACTAATGTTGCCAGCAGTTTAGACATTAATGGCTGTGTTGAGTTATTTTGAGGGGACAGCAAATTACACTGTTATACAAGCTGTATACTCACTACTTTATATTGTAGCAAAGTTTCATTTTTTCAGTGTCGTCACATGAAAAGATATAATAAAATGTTTACAAAAATGTGAGGGGTGCAGTTCCTTTCAGCAAGTGCAGTTGCTCCAGAGCTTAGTAAATGAGCAGAAGCTCTTCTAATTTCCAGCATCCAATTATGTGCAAGCAAAAAAAAATTTTTTTAATTTTCCTGACATATGATTCAGTAATCTTTGCACATTGAAGCTTTACCTCATTTACTAAGCTCAGGAGCAACTGCACTTTTAAAAAAAAATAACAAACATTTCTATACTTATCTGTTCTGTGCAATGGAATTGCACAGAGTGTCCCCTAGCCTCCTCTTCTCTGGTCCGCCGCTGGCGCCCCTGGCTCCTATGTCTAGTGTCCCCCATGGGAAGCTGCTTCCCATGAGGGGAAGAGAGGCTCCAGAGCGCCGCTGCTGCGTCAACTGACACAGACAGCGGGACTTGGCCTTCCCCCCCCCCATGCTCCTTTGTCACTAGCTTTGATTGACAGCAACAGGAACCAATGGCTCCTGGTGCCCCACCAAACCCCTTGAGACCCAGAAGTGAGGGGAGAGAAGAGCTGCAGATATGCACATGGCTAGATCACATGAAGGGCGGGGGGAGGGGATACTGATGCCTAAAAAATGTTTTAACTTTAATGCAAGGAAGGAATTAGGGTTAGAAATGTTTAGGCTTTAGAACCACTTTAACTTTATACTAGAATAAATAGTCAAATGTTAACATTCTAACTGGGATCAATTAATAAAGAGCTTTAGAAGGGCTGATATACTTTAGTGGAGAAAATAGTGTACCGAGTTCCCTGCAGAGCAACTCCCAGAACTCTATACTATAAGGCCACGTACACACGCGGGGACTGTTCGCTCAACTTTGTCCGTCAAACAGTTTCAGCGGACAGTCCGCTCAAAATTAGCATGGACGGACTTGGCCACACACGACGAACGAACAGTCCGCTGAAACCGTGCGCGATGACGTGAACGGCACGTACGACGGGACTAGAAAACGACGTCCTATACACTGTAATGCAAACTTCGGCGTGTAAATCCTTTCTGAGCATGCGCGGAACTTAGTTTGACGAACAAGCCTACACACGAGGGGACTGTTCGCTGAAACAAAGTTTCAGCGGACAGTTTTTCGGAATTTCCGAAAAACTTTGTTCAGCAGACTGTCCTCTGAAACTGTCCGCTGAAAGCCCACACACGAGCGGACTGTCCGCCGAAACACTGTTCAGCGGACAAAGTTGAGCGTACAGTCCCCGCGTGTGTACGCGGCCTAACTGGAACTTTGTTTCCAGAACACTTGCTCTTGTATGTTCTGTGTTATAGTTTTACTTACACTTTATTTTCATAAAAAAGTAGCACAGTGTACTTTGCATGCCACTCATAGCTTGCATCTACCATTTTCACCTGTTCTTCGGATCCAAGGTCTTCTTTTTTTTTTTTTTCTTTTTTTTTTTCACTGATTTAGCGCCTACACATGCATTCTAACATCTAGCTTCTTAGCATCTTGCAAATGTCAAGAATGTACACTGCTTTGTGCACGTGTTACATAAAGTGCCCAACAAATTATTACAAGAAAAAGGGAAAGTATATATATATATTTTTTTTTTTGCTATAAATGTTAAAAAAATCAAATTCTTTTGCAGGCGTGGAATGTTGAACAAAATAAGGCTACCTAACTTAATTTTTATGTTTTTATAATTATTTTTTGGCTACTTAATCACTTCTTATCCAGTAAAAAAATTTTTTTAAATGTTAATTAAGTGATATTGAAGTGATACATAGATCTTTGTCATAGGGTCAAGCAATTCTCCTTTTGGTTTGGGGGTGGGGTGCAGATATGTTCATGTAATTTACCTTCTTAGTCCTTGTTTCCCCAGTCTATAATCTTCATTTAGTTTTTGTATGTTCCAGTACCCTCTAACTCCGAGTGTGTGTAAATATAGACATATATAGAGATCTATGCTATTTAGTTACAGGTAGCCATCTTGTTTTGGAGCTTAGTTATATTTTCAGGATAGATTGCAAAACCTTTAGATCCTGAAAGGCTTCAGATGTGGATTCAATAGATTTTTTCCTACATTGAGATTACTGTAAACCAAAAGTATTCCATGCTGTGTTTTTCCCAGCTACAACATGCAGTACAAACAATACAATAATAAAAGGCACTTAGCTCAAGATCAAAATGTTTCTTTCAAAATATTTTCCTTGCCACAACAACTACCTAGACCCTTGGTATTGGAAATGATAACTTTGTGCTTACAACAGAATCATACCCATCATCCAGGACAGTGCATCTCCAAACACCTGAATCATATGCCCTTTCTAATGTTTTTGCCCACTTGTGTGTCATGTATTTTTTTTTTTATTTATTTTTTTTTTTACCTGTTTCTAAACTAGAGTGTGTATGTTTATCACCAGTACCCTCTAACATATTTAACATATTTTTTTTATGTTTTTAAATGGTGTATCTAAAAATTTGATTCAAATGTTTATTATTTGCTACAACTGTTACTGTAAACTAATTTGACAAGTAAATATATCTTTTGGGGTACATTTATGACAGGGTGGTGTCATATCTATTTTTAACAGGAAATATGTAATTCCTTGGCTGCAGTTAAATAGATAAAGCAACATATTTCTGCTAAAATTGTCAGTATATGAATTACGGTTGTAATATGGCTCAAGAAATTGTGATCATTTCTTGAACAGGGTAAATTGAGAACAGGGTGAAATCCATAAGTACTAGTAGTACAAAAAAAACTTTTGTCCATTGTTATGAAACTACTTTGGTATGGAATATATAGAATAGAGACACCATTCGGATGGTAATGGTGTGGCGTATGTCATGTACAGCATGGAGAATAGAGAAGACACCCCACTATTCACTCCAGTACACTTAGCGCTCCCTGCCATACATCCCTATATGCTCAACACATACATTCATCATAGCTCATGCCCACCTTAATCACTCATTAGTTGGTTAGCAGGTTATCACTTGTCAGGCTGCAAGCAGATCCTCACATACAGCAACTTTGTTTTTCCTCAGAGATGACGCAACACTCATATTCTGACTATCACTTTCTGCCCCTCCTAATTCTGATCCTGTTCTCACTAAACTCTGTCACTTGACAGGGTGTAGTTCAGGCTATCTCTCATTCCTAGAGTTTTACCTTAATTATAAGTGAGAGTAAATTGAAGACTCAGTTTATTTGAAACAAAAATAAAAAAAATCCCACTTCCAAGCACAGTGTACTGTTAGGAACATCTTACTTTATGCAGCTCTCAGCTGCATAGTTCAGTTTAAATTTATGAAATATGGTTAAGCTGCATCAAAACACAAGCTGTGCAAAGTCTTATAAATTCAACAGCTGCAGATGTTTGGGATGACAGCCTGCTATCATGTGTCCCATGGTTTCAAGTTGAACTGAGTTCATACCGAACCTTAGCTAATCCTTAAAAGAGAAGTCTGGCTAAAGCTTTTATGGCCATACTTTTTTTTTTATGGGTCACAGGAGTGCACTTGTAAGCGGACAGTGGGCTGACCACTCCAGGCTCTTGAACAATCCCATCAATATCGTTAGAATCCACCCAGATCCCTAATTGGCATCCGACTTTCATTACGTGTCTAAGAGCTGGAGCCAGTTGCTCCCTCCCTAGCCCAGTGCTCCGATGAGCACCAGAGGGACAGAACAGAGAGCGCTGATTGACAGTCACTGCTCTTTGCGCAGAGCTGACCAAGAACTGATGGATCAGCGGTCATGTGAACACTGAGTTCTCGAGCTTAGAGCTGGTGGGGGGATAGCTGAAGCATCAGACCAATGCTGCAACATTGAGGTAAGTATAGATGATTGTTTTTTTTTTTAACACTCACAAACTTCTCCTTTAAGTATCTATTAAATATCTATTTACTAAGATCACCAGGGCCATCTAGTGACCAAATGCAGTGTTTCCTGATTTCCTCTATACAAATTAGTTACAGGACAGTCTTCACTTGGGTTACTGTGTATTCCTTACAGACATGCTTACCGTATACTCCTCCATATTCCATAATTACTCCACAGAGAAATACCCTCAATTGAAACTATGGTAGTGACCAGGTGAAAGGGAGTCGATGTAGAATTGCAGGCAAACATTCACTCAGCTAAAGACCCTGATTTTAGGCACACAACAAGCTGTGTATATCTTCATCCAGGGCTTAAAAACATCACGCCTCTTCTACTCCTGTTTCTCAACAGTTCCTGATATGATGGTCCAAGAGGACCCAGGCACAGATAGAAATGAAAAGAGATATTGAGGCAGTATTGAAGGCAGCTGCAGCAGATTTTTCTTCTGCAAATTATCACTATATTGAAGAAGGAGCTTCACACAACATGCTTGATAACATTGAAAAGCTTATAGCCTTTGTCTGCAGTGTCCCATTGAGGAGATTTCTTTTCATTTTATAGAGAAAACGGGACATCTCTTCAAAATGAAAGGAGTTCCTTATTGGACAATTTTCACCAGGACAGGTGTCCACATTGGAGGACTTCCCCTCACTTCTTTGACAATGGTCACCAGGAAAAATAGAGGGAATGAATCCACCTCAGTTGGATACAGCAATAGAAACTCAACTGGTGTTTTAACTCTTGTCTACTTTAATCTAATGCCGCATACACACGATCAAACAATCAGGTGGAAAAGTCCGGCGGACTTTTTTTTACCCAAAAGTACGACAGACTTAGAAAGTAGTTTTGCACTCCAATGTTTCCGCCGGACTCACATTTCGGCGGACAATCCGGCCGTGTGTGTGCCAGTCCGCCGTACTTTTGAAATTAACTGACTTTTCCCGCCCGGAGAAAAGTCCGCTCATTTTGAGCGCATCTCCAGGTAGCCGGGCCAGCGAAGGAGGCGTCGTTGGCCCCGTCACCTGTTATGGACTTAAAGGGGAACCCCTACGGCGAAAAATCGGCGTGGGGGTCCCCCCTAGGTCCGCATCAGACCCTTATCCGAGCACGCTACCCGGCCGGCCAGGAAACAGAAGACGGTGACAGCGGCGACAGAAGACCGGGCCACCGCCTGTAAAAGAGCTAGAAGAAGGCGTGGTGGCCTGGCAAGAAGAACCGAAGAGGGGGACAAGACCCCCGAAGAGGGGGATAAGACCCCCGAAGTCGGAAGAAGAGGGCAGCGGCGGCGAAGAAGAAAGCCGGGCTCCTCCGCTAGCAAAAGAGCTAGCAGAAGATAGCAGGGGAGTCCGGCGAGAAGACCCCCGAAGACGGACAGAAGACCCCCGGAGCTCTGCAATAAACTATTTTAACCCTTGTGTGTTGTGTTTTCTTTACTTTTTTCACAGGTGAATGGGCAGGGGTACATTGTACCCCATACTCATTCACATAGGGTGGGGGGCCGGTATCCGGGGGCCCCCTTATTAAAGGGGGCTCCTGGATTCCGATAAGCCCCCCGCCCGCAGACCCCGACAACCAAAGGCCAGGGTTGTCGGGAAGAGGCCCTTGTCCTCATCAACATGGGGACAAGGTGCTTTGGGGTGGGGGTGCCGCGCGGCCCCCCCTTCCCCAAGGCACCCCCCCATGTTGAGGGCACGCGGCCTGGTACAGCTGAGGAGGGGGGGCGCTCACTTGTCCCCACCCTCTTTCCTGGCCGGCCGGGTAGCGTGCTCGGATAAGGGTCTGATGTGGACCTAGGGGGGACCCCCACGCCGATTTTTCAGCGTATGGGTTCCCCTTTAAGTCCATACCAGGTGACGGGGCCAGCGACGCCTCCTTCGCTGGCCCCGGCTACCTGGAGACGCGCTCAAAATGAGCGGACTTTCCTCCGTGTGTGTGGGCGAGTCCGTTCATTTCAAAAGTACGCCGTATTAGTCTGCTGAAAAAGTGCCGTGTGTGGGCAAGTAGCCTGTTCAGAAAGTCTGACGGGAAGTCTGCCAGACTAAGTCCGCCGGATAGTCCGCTACGTGTGTACGCGGCATAAGACATACAAGCATGTTGTCTATACTCTTTCTGTTAGGTACCTTGCAGTAGAGCCTGACTTGTAGGAGAAGACCCCTCTTACCACGCTGGTTCAGGAGCCACTGGAATGGGAACAGTGGTCTTGTGAGCACAGTGGGTAGGAGTACCTTATGGAAGATGCAGCGGCCAGCACAGGAACGGAGTGGAGATCCTCCAGGGATTGCTGGACTGCAGGTGGACAGCAGGCAGAAGCGATCAGCGAGCTGGATGACAAGAGATGCAGGAACAGCTGCAGCTGGAGCTGGATGAGAAGACCGGAACACAGCAACACAAGGCAACAGCCAGTGTCAGACAGTCTGGGTTAGCAGGCAACAACAAGATCAGGCAGTCCGGCAGGTGATCAAGTGGATGAGAACAACAGACAATAGCAGAGTCGGTAAGGCAAGCAGAGGTTAGCAATGGTTCACAGCAGAGATTTAGGCAGAGTCAGGCAGGCCAGATCGGATTGAAGAAGGTAGAGAAGTCAGACAGAGCCAGGTCAGTAAACAATCAGCAAAACGGATACAGGTCACACTGGTACAGAGCTGCAGACCAAACAGCGCCGCACAAGTGTAGCTGAGGTATTTTTTAAAGTTCCTCGCAGCCAAACAGCTGTAGCGTGCATGCGTGCGCCTGGGGAGCGCGCCAGCGCATACTGGTGGGCAAACATTGCTGCACCATTCGGGAAGGGGCCCCTGATCAGTACTGGCATGTCCCTGACACTTTCAGTTAGAAACTGGAACTTGTGTTGTAAAGGGAACTTATGGTCAGAACATACACTTTCATTTTATAACATCAGTATTGTAATAGCAATACAAATAATAGTTAATTTGTACATTTTTGACAATCCAGTTTAGGATTAGTTGAAAAATCAACCTTTCATGTCTTGAGTGCTGCCTGCTGCTCATCTCTTTTCACAACTTCCTGGATCAGCAGCTTCTCCTCTGTTGTTTACTTTTAACTTCTAAAGATTGCATATCTCAGTGTGCCTTATGCGGCGTACACACGATCAAACAATCGGGTGGAAAAATCCGGCAAACTCAAGTCCGCCGGACAATCCCACCGTGTGTAGCCTCCGACATACTTTTTTGACCCGAAAGTACGGCGGACTTAGAAAGTAGTTTTGCACTCCAATCTTCCCGCCGGACTCGCATTTCGGCGGACAATCCGGCCGTGTGTGTGCCAGTCCGCTGTACTTTTGAAACGAACGGACTTTTCCCGCCCGGAGAAAAGTTCGCTCATTCGAGCGGGTCTCCAGGTAGGCGGGGCCCGTGAAGGAGACGTCGCTGGCCCCGCCACCTGGTATGGACTTAAAGGGGAACCCCAACGCCGAAAAAAATCGTCGTGGGGTCCCCCCAGGTCCACATCAGAGCCTTGTCCGAGCACGCTACACGGCCGGCCAGGAAAGGGGGGCGAGCGAGTGCCCCCCCTCCTGAGCCGTACCAGGCCACGTGCCCTCAACATGGGGGGTGCCTTGGGGAAGCGGGGGGCACGCGGACCCCCCACCCCAAAGCACCTTGTCCCCATGTTGATGAGGACAAGGGCCTCTTCCCGACAACCCTGGCCGTTGGTTGTCGGGGTCTGCGGGTGGGGGGCTTATCGGAATCCAGGAGCCCCCTTTAATAAGGGGGCCCCGGATACCGGCCCCCCACCCTATGTGAATGAGTATGGGGTACAATGTACCCCTACCCGTTCACCTGTAAAATAAAGTACAAAAAAAAACACAACACACAAGATAAAATAGTTTATTGCACAGCTCCGGGGGTCTTCCGTCTTCGGGGGTCTTCTCGCCGGACTCCTCCGCTATCTTCTTCTAGCTCTTTTGCTAGCGGAGGAGCCCGGCTTTCTTCCTCGTCACCGGCCTCTTCTTCCGACTTCAGGGGTCTTGTCCCCCTCTTTGGTTCTTCTGCCAGGCCACCGCGCCTTCTTATAGCTCTTTTACAGGCGGTGGCTCGGTCTTCTGTCGCCGCCGCCTTCCGTTCTTCTTCTTCTTCTCCTTCTTCTTCTGGAGATGTTGACTCGACGCTCTCTCCGGCCGCAATGCCAAGGACGCGCTGCGCGGCGACTTTCTTAGGGACAAGGGGCGGGGCCATCGGTTGATGTCACATGGGTTGACATCAACCCATGTGAGGATGCTGGGACTTTCGCCATGTGACATCAACTCATGTGACATCGACCCATGTGACATCAACCGATGACCCCGCCCCTTGTCCCTATATAAGTTGCCGCGCAGCGCGTCCCTGGCATTGCGGCCGGAGAGAGCATCGAGTCAACATCTCCAGGAGAAGAAGGAGAAGAAGAAGAAGAACGGAAGGCGGCGGCGGCGGCGACAGAAGACCGGGCCACCGCCTGTAAAAGAGCTATAAGAAGGCGTGGTGGCCCGGCAGAAGAACCGAAGTGGGGGACAAGACCCCCGAAGTCGGAAGAAGAGGCCGGCGATGAGGAAGAAAGCCGGGCTCCTCCGCTAGCAAAAGAGCTAGAAGAAGATAGCGGAGGAGTCCGGCGAGAAGACCCCCGAAGACGGAAGACCCCCGGAGCTGTGCAATAAACTATTTTATCTTGTGTGTTGTGTTTTTTTTTTGTACTTTATTTTACAGGTGAATGGGTAGGGGTACATTGTACCCTGTACTCATTCACATAGGGTGGGGGGCCGGTATCCGGGGGCCCCCTTATTAAAGGGGGCTCCCGGATTCCGATAAGCCCCCCGCCCGCAGACCCCAACAACCAACGGCCAGGGTTGTCGGGAAGAGGCCCTTGTCCTCAGCAACATGGGGACAAGGTGCTTTGGGGTGGGGGGGGCCGTGCGACCCCCCCTTCCCCAAGGCACCCCCCATGTTGAGGGCACGCGGCCTGGTACGGCTCAGGGGGGGGGGGGGCGCTCGCTCGCCCCCCTTTCCTGGCCGGCCGGGTAGCGTGCTCGGACAAGGGTCTGATGTGGACCTGGGGGGACCCCCACGCCGATTTTTTTCGGCGTTGGGGTTCCCCTTCGTCCATACCAGGTGGCGGGGCCAGTGACGTCTCCTTCGCGGGCCCCGCCTACCTGGAGACGCGCTCAAAATGAGCGGACTTTCCTCCGCGTGTGTGGGCGAGTCCGTTCATTTCAAAAGTAGGGCGGATAGTACGGCGGACTTAGTACGCCGTATTAGTCCGCTGAAAAAGTGCCGTGTGTGGGCAAGTAGCCCGTTCGGAAAGTCTGACGGACAGTCTGGCGGGAAGTCCGCCAGACTAAGTCCGTCGGATAGTCCGCTACGTGTGTACGCGGCATAACTTGCCTGCAAGAAGTGATTCCTGTACTGACTGTGCCCTAAAACACATTCTCTCAGCAACTCGAAACTAGAATTATAGTATAAAGCATCACATCTGGCTCAAATACTGGACTTGTTTCATAAATATCAATTCGGTTTACTGGTTTCTATAGAGCAGGAAATTAGTACAGTTCCCATATATACATTGCCATGCATAACATCTGCACTATGGCCTCTACTCCCAACTTTAGAAATACAATCACTTCAGCAATTATTCCACCCTTTAGATCCACCAAGAGAAGCCTGGTTTCAATATCTACAGCTTAAAAATATGATAAAAGCGGAGGTCCACCCTTAAGTGGACCTTCCGCTCATTGGAATCCCCCCCTCCTGCGCCACAATTGGCACCTTTCAGGGGGGAGGGGGGTGCAGGTACCTGTACAGTACAGGTATCTGCACCCACTTCCGGGATAGCTCTCTGCAGAAAGGGGCGTAGATTACGCCCCTTTCCGAAAGTCCCCCGCTGCCTGCTGGGAAACACACAGATCCCAGAGGCAGCGGGTCCATCCTTATTGCGCAGCGCGACTCGCGCATGCGCAGTAGGGAACCGGGAAATGAAGCCGAAAGGGTCCACTTCCTGATTCCCATACCCAAGATGGCGGCGGCAGCACCCGAGAGACGATCGAGAGATCGGCTTCGGGTGCCGACATCGCGGGCGCGCTGGGCGGGTAAGTGTCCTTATTTTAAAAGTCAGCAGCTGCAGTATTTGTAGCTGCTGGCTTTAAAAAAAAAAAGGCGGAACTCCCGGCAGACTCCCGCTTTAAAGAGTAACTGCAGTCTGCTCACATAATTTGTAATAAAAGTTCTGAAGCTTCCCTCCAACCACTTTGCATATTATTTTATATATATATGGTGATTCTGTACTTGCCAAATATGCTGCAGAAATCTCCCTCCACCGAGCCTGGCTGTAATCATTTTAACTGTGGACAACTGAAGCTCCTGCCTGTTAACTTCCTGGATTTACAGAGAGGCACACCTCCAGCTCTGCAGCTCTCATTGGCCCTCTTATGACTCACTCCCCCTCCCTTCCTGGCAAACTCTCACGAAAGAGAGAGCGAGCTGTGCATGATGTCATAAGCCTAGGCCAATGACCAGACAAGAAACAGGAAGTTGTCTGTATAAGGTATTTAATGGCAGAAAAAAAAATGTTTTACTATACAAAGTTAAAACAAGGGCAGAAGATTTAATAGTTGGAAAGATGAAAAAATTACTGAAGTCCTAGATATAGCTATGCTTAATCGGTTAAATTGGAAACTCACATTGTTTGAACAGATATGCATTTCTTGGGAAATACCTTCCCATTCTCTCTTTTTTGTATAACTTATTACTTTCGAAACAACAACTGGAGACGGCATGTTATTTAAGAGAATTGGAAAGGGAATTGAATGTTTAACAGAACAAGATATATCTAGATGTTTTTTACTTAAGCATAAATTGAGTATGGCTAGCAAGATGTAAGAAACAAACTATAAGTTGCAAAGCCGATATGGTATAGATCTCCTTATAAGTTACATCAAATATCTGCTATAAAGTCAAATAAATGGTAGTGGTTCCCCTCGGAGGTTGACCTATTCTTGCACATCTGGTGGAGTTGCCCTCTAAGCAGTTTTGGGACAAAGTAGAACAGGTATTTAATAGCATAGTTCCAATAGAAGGAGTGGACACCCAAGATGGTAATGGTTTCAGTAATCCCAGGTACAATTTCCTCAATTAAGAAGTTAATACTCAAGTTCTTTCTTGATATAGCCAGAGCTGTGATACCGAGATACTTGCAGGCTGCCAAATCCCCAATAATTGGGGAGTAGGCAATAGAAATGGGATGGGTAAGTATATCAATCATTTTTTGCAACCGCTAGTGGTTAAAACACCTTCATTCTTGTGGGATTCCATGCAAGTTATTAACCTGCTTAAAGATGTTAAGTGGAAGGATGGCTACATTTTTGCCACTGCAGATGTGTCATCCTTATATACTATCATCTAACACCAGCAAGAAGCATTTAAGCATTTCTTAAATTTGGATGATCTCACGGGTGTTCGGCTTGATTTTATTCTCGCATTGCTTATTATGCCATGAGCCACAATTTCTTCTGGTTTGGGGGCTCCTACTATTTACATAATAGAGGTGGGGCCATGGGGGCCAAGTTTACACCCAGCACGGCCAAACTTTTTATGGCTAAATAGGAGGAGGACATCATCTATAGTATACCTAGACTGGAGTTGTTTCTGTGGAGGAGGCATATAGATGATGTCCTCCTCATATGGGATGGTGGCCAGTCTTCCCTCAATGGATTCACGATGGATCTTAACAACAATGATTGAAGTATCAGGCTCCGACATGAGTCCAGTGGTGTTGAAGTTAATTTCCTTGACCTGGGAATAAGAGTGGTGGCGGTACTGATTACTGCCTCCACTTACTTTAAAGAGACCGGAACGGATTTATCAGCACTGACAGCTGTCACCATCCAGCCTGGCTCAGATCTGTTTCGGTTAGCCAATTTTTGAGGCTCAAATGAAATTGCACTAATCGTGATGATTTCCTGAGAGAAGCCTCTGCCTTTAGGGAAAGGTTTTTGGAAAAAGATTATGCCCCTTGTGAGTTGCATCAAGCACTTTTATGTGCCAATGAGGATGATAGAAATTAGTTGTTGATCCCTAAAATGAAAGCACCCAGTGAGGCCTTTCGACATGCCTTTTTTTACTATATATTCCACAATATGCCATAAAACAAATCCTACATAAGCATTGGAATGTGTTAGGGAATGACAGGGTTCTAGAACCAGTATTCCCAGAGTGTCCTATGGTGTCCTATGGTGGTGTACAGAGGGCCCCCCCTTTGAGGCTCCAATTAGCACCTAACGTTATAGATGCCCCTAATAGGATATCTCTTTTTTTTATAACATAGGAGTTTCTTCCCCTGTAGGAAGTGCTCTGTCTGTAATATTAACATGGGGAGAAGGAAAACTGAAACTTTTCAATCCAATTCCACTTAGGAGGTTTTTCTCACTAAACCGTTCCTCACTTGCCAGCACAGTGAGCAGAGATGGACCTGCCATCCGTCGGCTTAGCGGGGATCAGCGGATCAATCCCTGCTGAGCAAGCGGAATCTGTTAAAATGGGCAGCCCGTGTTAAAAGGCCCTTAACCACTTTATAAGCACGCACTATAGCCAAAAGACGCTTACAGCGCGGAGCTCAATTGCCGGGAAGGCATTCCTGATGTCCTCTTGTTTACTTCCCCTCTGCACGCCGCTGCTGGCACGCATCAGGGAAATTCTGTGTTGGCTGTGTCCTTTGGACACAGCCAATCACAGATCGGGTTAAATCACAGATGGTGTTAAATGGCCAATCACTGCAGCCATTTAGCACTCAATCTGAGCTTCCAATGGGAGATGATCTCATATGTAAACATCATGAGATCATCTCTCATTGCTGCCTCTCCCTCTTCACACAGAGACCACGTGTGAGGAGGGAGCGCTTCCTGCTACAGTAAAAAAGTAAGAGTAAAAAAAAAAAATCACGCAACACAGTGCCATCTGTCCCCAGTGCCACCCATCAGTGCCATCTGTGTCACGTTCCATCTGTTATCAGTGTCACGTGTCATCAGTGCCATCTGTCATCAGTGTCACATATTAGTGCCATCTGTCATCAGTGTCACATATTAGTGCCATCTGTCATCAGTGTCACGTGCCATCAGTGCCACGTATCAGTGCCATATGTCATTGTCATGTGCCCCAAGGCATTCAAAAGTGTAATAGGTAGTCAGTAAGTTAGATGTGTAATTTATGCTCCTGGAACACGTGATGGTGCCCCTCTATGTGGCTAGGCTGTGGAAAAGTCCCACACATGTGTTATCATAATACTCAGGAGGAGTATCAGAATGTATTGTGGGGCATTATTTGTGGTATACACATGCCATGTGAGAGAAATAACCTATTACAGTGCCTTACGAAAGTATTCGGCCCCCTTGAACTTTTCAACCTTTTGCCACATTTCAGGCTTCAAACATAAAGATATAACATTTTTATTATTTGTGAAGAATCACCAACAATTGGGACACAATTGTGAAGTGGAACGAAATCTATTGGATTTTTGAAACTTTTTTAACTAATAAAAAAATGAAAAGTGGGGCTTGCAAAATTATTCGGCCCCCTTGCGTTAATACTTTGTAGAGCCACCTTTTGCTGCGATTACAGCTTCAAGTCGCTTGGGGTATGTCTCTATAAGTTTTGCACATCGAGAGACTGAAATGTTTGCCCATTCTTCCTTGCAAAACAGCTCGAGCTCAGTGAGGTTGGATGGAGAGCGTTTGTGAACAGCAGTTTTCAGCTCTTTCCACAGATTCTCGATTGGATTCAGGTCTGGACTTTGACTTGGCCATTCTAACACCTGGATACGTTTATTTGTGAACCATTCCTTTGTAGATTTTGCTGTATGTTTGGCATCATTGTCTTGTTGGAAGATAAATCTCCGTCCCAGTTTCAGGTCTTTTGCAGACTCCAACAGGTTTTCATCCAGAATGGTCCTGTATTTGGCTGCATCCACCTTCCCCTCAATTTTAACCATCTTCCC
The DNA here is from genome assembly GCF_037356315.1 of Lithobates pipiens. Classification (NCBI taxonomy): domain Eukaryota; kingdom Metazoa; phylum Chordata; class Amphibia; order Anura; family Ranidae; genus Lithobates; species Lithobates pipiens. The sequence goes on from NW_027507764.1 coordinate 415,422,369, forward strand.
TGTCCCTGCTGAAGAAAATCAGGCCCAAACCATGATGCTGCCACCACCATGTTTGACAGTGGGGATGGTGTGTTGAGGGTGATGAGCTGTGTTGCTTTTACGCCAAACATATCGTTTTGCATTGTGGGCAAAAAGCTCGATTTTAGTTTCATCTGACCAGAGCACCTTCTTTCACATGTTTGGTGTGTCTCTCAGGTGGCTTGTGGCAAACTTTAGACAAGACTTTTTATGGATATCTTTGAAAAATGGCTTTCTTCTTGCCACTCTTCCATAAAGGCTAGATTTGTGCAGTGTACGACTGATTGTTGTCCTATGGACAGACTCTCCCACCTCAGCTGTAGTTCTCTGCAGTTCATCCAGAGTGATCATGGGCCTCTTGGCTGCATCTCTGATCAGTCTTCTCCTTGTCTGAGCTGAAAGTTTAGAGGTACGGCCAGGTCTTGGTAGATTTGCAGTGGTCTTATACTCCTTCCATTTCAAAATGATCGCTTGCACAGTGCTCCTTGGGATGTTTAAAGCTTGGGAAATCTTTTTGTATCCAAATCCGGCTTTAAACTTCTCCACAACAGTATTACGGACCTGCCTGGTGTGTTCCTTGGTCTTCATGATGCTCTCTGCGCTTTCAACAGAACCCTGAGACTATCACAGAGCAGGTGCATTTATACAGAGACTTGATTACACACAGGTGGATTCTATTTATCACCATCAGTCATTTAGGACAACATTGGATCATTCAGAGATCCTCACTGAACTTCTGGAGTGAGTTTGCTGTACTGAAAGTAAAGGGGCCGAATAATTTTGCACGCACCACTTTTCAGTTTTTTATTTGCTAAAAAAGTTTAAATTATCCAATAGATTTCGTTCCACTTCACAATTGTGTCCCACTTGTTGGTGATTCTTCACAAAAAAATAAAAATTTTATATCTTTATGTTTGAAGCCTGAAATGTGGCAAAAGGTTGAAAAGTTCAAGGGGCCGAATACTTTCGCAAGGCACTGTACAATGACAATTTTGTGGGGGGGGGGGGGGGGTGTTAATTTTTCAAAGAATTGTGGGAAAAATGACATTAAAAACCTCACCATGCCTCTTACTAAATACCTTGGAATGTCTACTTTCAAAAAAAGGGTAATTTAGGGGTAATTTGTACTTCACTGGCTTGTTAGGGTCGCATGAAATGAGATAGCCCACCAGTACATCAGGTGTGATCAATTTTTTATTTCGCACCACAGCTTGTAGACTCTCTAACTTTCACAAAGACCAAATAATATCCACTAATTTGGGTTAGATATGTAGCAGTATAAATTGTGGCCAAAATTTATGAATAAAAATTGATAATTTGCAAAATGTTATCACAGAAACAAAGAAAAATGTGTTTTTTTGGTCTGGGCAGGAGGCGGGTTTAAGTGCACCGTAGGAAAGTGGTTAATCACTTGCCTTCAGTGTTATGGTGAAAAAGCTGTAATGAACAAACAGTTTTTCTATCATCTATGTTTGCAGTCAGATAGAAAACTGCAAGAAAAGAGGTGAAAACACAAAGGGGAATTTCAATGACAATCAGCATCGTTATCCCAACAAAGAAAGTGTCTTGTTTATTTTTTTGGCAGGTTCAACGTGTATAATTATATGTAACAGCCTTAGAGACATATTACACAGCTAATGTTTAATGGACATGCTCTAACACATATTTCATTTTAGATTTTGCCCATAGATATACTTTTTAAATGTTAACAATAGAGTTTCTTATGCAAGTGACAGGTTTTCTTTAAAGGCATTCTAATGTTTTTAACATATTGGCAGAAGAACCTAATGAAACAAACATACTTTTGTTTTTCAGCATTATGTTGAAATATAATGTTCCTCTGTTATTTTTATGATCTGTTTTTGAAACTAGTATTATCAGTGAGTGGGAAACAAACAAAATCCGATTTTTGGAACCCCAAGGATCAGGTGTTTCATGTTTGTGATTATAACAAATTGTATTTGGAAAAGTTGGCTTGTGCTATCACATAAAATCAATTGGTGAGCCTGTAAGCTTGGCTTTGAGTTTACCTGTGATGAGATGCTAACAACTGAGCCCAGTGTGACAGAATTACAGCCAGATCTGCCTATTATATTATAGGAATATCTTAGACATGGGAATTATAACTTTCTGTTCATGATGTATTCATATGATTTTTAATAACATTTTTTAGTTTGTAAATTGCATTGTAATGTTCTGACATACAATGAAATGCTAGAAGGTGATAATGGCTGGCAGATTTTTTAAAGGTATAATAAAAACCTGGATCACAAAAGCCAACAATCTTCTCTTTATTAGGTACTTTCACACCAACACTTAAAGTAGCACAGGAGGCAAAACTTTTTTTTTTACATTTTAGAGTTGGGGAGCTTTGTAACCCATGAGCTTTTTTGCCATCCATGTCCCATTGGGGAGATTTTTCTTCACTTACGGTTTCATAGTCAAACAGAAAGTGAGAAGAAATCCCTCGAAAGTGAAGGAAATCTGTGGTATTCATCAGAGCTAATTTCTACTCTACTTACTCCTTTTCTTGGAACAACCCAAAATGTGTGATTTACTTTCACTTTCACTTTCACTTTGGAAGATAAACAGGACAAATATAGAGGATGAATCTCCAGGGGCAAAAACTGCAATACAGACCTGGCAGGTGTTCTATTCTCTACTTCAACTAAAACTAAAGAAAAAATACTTTTTCTTTTAGTTATACCTTAATAAATCATTTGTTTTTATACAGGGCTTTTGATAAAAATAACTTGTCTGAGGCCTTACAATTGGTAATGTTATTTCCTACATCAATATGCTTACTTTTATGTTAAATTCTTCAAAAAAATAATAATACAGGAATGTTCCAAAAAGTCTACTAACAAGACCTTAGAAGCTTACTCCTATTCACTTCTTACACCTTTTCATTGGCCCATTACTTTGGTGGGCTGCTTCACTGGCCAATTTGAATGTGCATTAATCAATATGAGGTGAACAAGCTTTCACACTACCATAATGAGTTTGAGTTCTGCCTGATTATAGCAGCCTAGTCAAGGCCATAACTATAAATCTTTACCAAAATTTTGGTGGTCATTCCCTGGCCCTCTCTGTAGTAGCTGGCAGTTTCAACTATTGAGTAGGTGTCATTGAACTTAACGTAAAACATGTCTACATTGAGGATAGGCAGTGTAGTCAGACTAAGGCTGCTTTCACACTGAGGCGCTTTACTGGCGCTATAGTGCTAAGAATAGCACCTGTAAAGAGCCTCTCCTCTCAATCCAGTGTGAAAGCCCGAGTGCTTTCACACTGGATTGGCGCGGTGGCAGGAAACCAAAAAAAGTCCTGCAAGCCGTATACACCGCTCCTATAGTGCCCCTGCCCATTGAAACCAATGGATAGCACCGCTGCAGTGGTGCTTTGTGGGCTTGTTTTAACCCTTTTTGGCCACTAGTGGGGGTTAAAAGCACCTGTTAGTGGCCAAAACCCACTAGGGCCCCTAACGCCCCAGTGTGACAGTAGCCTATTATGAACCAGTTCTTTGAATGAAAGTAAGTTTTATTAGCAAAATAACCATATTTAATATTATGACAAAATTAATAATGCTCTTGCACACAATTACTCAGCTATCCATTAAAGCAGAGCTAAAACCACCACAAAATTACAAAAAATGGGGCCCTCTGTAGGTTGAAGTCATAATGTACTAGTATGCAGTGCACACTAGCATATTATGACAGACTTACTTGCATGTGGAGCCTTACATTGCAGGGCTTCCATGTTCACCTGGTCTTTCCTATAGGTTTGTGGGCTTTGGCTGTATGAATGGCGGGTATGCCTTCCCTTCAGAGAACATGTGCTTTAGATGTCACCAGCTGCATCCTGTGTGAATATCTCTTATACCGTGCATGTTTATGAGATATTCACTGTACATACAGGTAAGCCTTATTATAATTTCCAATATACTTACAAACAAATCATTTTGAATGAATATTATACCTAATATTCCTTGGTTAAACTATTTGCCAAATAGTCAGCTGCTGGCACTTTAAGATAATAAACACCACCTCGTGACAATAAAAAGAGAATGTTCCCCTGACAAAGTCAATTGTGATGTAACGTGTAGAGTGGAGTAAGGGGCTCATGTGTGCAGAAAGACACACTGAATCATCCAGAGATGTGCCACTCTACAATTTATTATTGAATATTGCCATCATTGCCGTGGAGCTCCAATGTATGTGCTGCAAGAATTAATTAATAAAAGCCCTGGGCATAGCCTTTTTTTCACATTCCAAATGCCAAGCAGCACAAGTAATCAGACCAACAATCTTTGTCCAGTACTGAATGCACTGTTAGATGAGTCCTCTTGTTTTCCCAAGTTAGGGATCAGTGATTGTGGCTTTCCCACTCTAAAATGCTATCACTGTGTGAGTACTAATGTGATTGTACTTAAGGTCCAAGGGCATGGAACTGTACAACACTGTTGGCTGACAAAAAGAATAAAACAAACTTTTTTTTTTTTTTTTTTTTAGTTTTAGTTTTAAAATTTCCTTATTGGTAAAAAATTCATATCAGCCTTAATATACTAGACATGATTGGTAAAAAAAAAATAAAAATAAAAAAAAGGTATAGCCATGACATTTTTTGACTCCAGCCATCTAATACTTCATGTATTAAACAATACTATGTCAATAGCTTTAATCTTCTGAACATACAAATATTATATATGGCTTTTAAAAATCATCTAGACAGTCTTCTGTTTTTTTTTTTATCTTGTTCTGCTTCTTTACTACTATTTAAAGTGGAAAGATTTTAAAAGTAATATTTGTAATTAATAGCACGTATGTGCCTTTATACTTTAGTGATAATTATTCCTTACTGGAAACATAGGGATTGTTTTTTCATCTTCTTTTTTCACTTTTGTTCAACTTCTCTTGGCTGAAAGGAGATGCATCTATCACAGCTTTTCTTTTTGTTACAATTTAAATCACAAACACTCTTTAATTAAGACTACATTCACACTTGCAGCTCCCTGCACAGCCACAGCCAGCATACCCTTGTAATTGGGAAAAAAGCTCTTTTTGACCTAAAATAGGTTTGGGTCATGTACAGGAGGTAAGAGTATAGTGGCTGGGAGTACACATTCTATGGTGAAACACACATGAGTGTATGTGGAGATCATGTTGTTGATCGTTGATTGATTAACAATAATTTGCCATGGATATTGCACTGAATTTTTATTTACACTCACTATATATACAGTATCTCACAAAAGTGAGTACACCCCTCACATTTTTGTAAATATTTTATTATATCTATTCATGTGACAACACTGAAGAACTGACACTTTGCTACAATGCAAAATAGTGAGTTTACAGTTTGTATAACAGTGTAAATTTGCTGTCCCCTGAAAATAACTCAACACAGCCATTAATGTTTAAACCACTGGCAACAAAAGTGAGTACGCCCCTAAGTGAAAATGTCCAAATTGGGCCCAAAGTGTCAATATTTTGTGTGGCCATTATTTTTCAGCACTGCCTTAACCTCTTGGGAATGGAGTTCACCAGAGCTTCACAGTTTGCCACTGGAGTCCTCTTCCACTCCTCCATGATGATATCACTGAGCTGGTGGATGTTAGAGACCTTGTGCTCATCCACTTTCCATTTGAAGATGCTCAATAGGGTTTATGTCTGGAGACATGCTTGGCCAGTCTATCATCTTTTCCCTCAGCTCCTTTAGCAAGGCAGTGGTCATCTTGGAGGTGTGTTTGGGGTTGTTATGTTGGAATACTGCCCTGCGGCCCAGTCTCTGAAGGGAAGGGACTATGCTCTGCTTCAGTATGTCACAGTACATGTTGGCATTCATGGTTCCCTCAATGAACTGTAGTACCTGTAGCAGAGCATACCAAAGAGAGAGCCAGGAAAAGTCTTATTCAGGGTTTATATGTCTCCCAGGATCCTCTCATACATGTATTAGGATCTCTGATCCAGGATCCAGTTCGGATCTTGGTCCTCCCCCCGAGGCAATTTAAACTCACCTGTGACAGACTGCTTTTGTTTCTCTCTGCCTGGGAAACATAGAAACACTGGTCTGTGAGAGAAAAAGGGTGGTAAAAAGCTGTTAAGCTGTATCTGTGGAAGCTGGAAATCAATAGGCTTGCTCAGCCTGGTAGTTAATGCTTGTACATATTGGGTAGTTAGTGTCGAGACACGGCTAGGTTTTTGTTTGACTATTTTTGTTCTGTTTGTTTTCTGAAACACTGTACAGCACCTGTATATAGACTTGTATATACTACCAATAAACGCCACACTTTTTCTCACTACCTCACAGGATTTGATATCTGTGCCTGAAGGACTGCTTATCCCAGGGAGCTTTGTACCACCTACCTGTCTCCCAGGTTACACACCCTATTTCCGGTAGCACTCCTGCAGCCCCAGACCATGACACTCCCACTACCATGCTTGACTGTAGGAAAGACAAACTTGTCTTTGGCCTCCTCACCTGGTTGCCGCCACGCACGCTTGACAACATCTGAACCAAATAGGTTTGTCTTGGTCTCATCAGACCACAGGACATGGTTCCAGTAATCTGTAATCTGTATCCTTGGTCTGCTTGTCTTCAGCAAACTGTTTCCAGGCTTTCTTTTGCATTACCTTTAGAAGATGCTTCCTTATGGAATGAGCACTGACAGGCTAACCCCCCCCAACCCCATCAACCTCTGCAGCAAGGCTGGCAGCACTCATACATTTATTTCCCAAAGACAACCTCTGGATATGATGCTGAGCATGTGCACTCAACTTCTTTGGTCAACCATGGCGAGGCCTCTTCTGAGTGAAACCTGTCTTGTTAAACTGCTGTATGGTCTTGGCCACCGTGCTGCAGCTCAGTTTCAGGGTCTTTGCAGTCTTCTTACAGCCTAGGCCATCTATATGTAGAGCAACAATTATTTTTTCAGATCCTCAGAGAGGTGCCATGTTGAACTTCAAATGACCAGTATGAGAGAGTGAGAGCGACAACACCAAATTTAACACACCTGCTCCCTATTCACACCTGAGACCTTGTAACATTAATGAGTCACATGACATCGGGGAGGGAAAATGGCTAATTGGGCCCAATTTGGACATTTTCACGTAGGGATGTACTAACTTTTGTTGCCAGCGGTTTAGACATTAATGGCTGTGTGATGTTTTGGAGGGGCAGCAAATTTACACGGTTATAAAAGCTGTATAATCACTACTTTACATTGTAGCAAAGTGTAGGTTCTTCAGTGTTGTCATATGAATAGATATAATATTTATAAAAATGTGAGGGGTATACTCACTTTTGTGATATACTGTATATATATATCAAAAAAACAAGGACACAATCTCTATTAGAAATATATTTTCTTCAACACCTAGCCTTCATACAACGTCGTGGTGAATGCAGCGACTGTACAGTCTCTGTCACATACAGCTTGATGAAGAGCAGGGATGCTGGAAACTGTACAGCCACTACTTTAACTTTGACTTTGTATAAAGATTTGGTTTTTAAGTAAATATTTTTCTAATTAAGTTTTTGTCCTTGTTTTTTGATCTATATATATTTTGATAGCCGCCTTGACACAATCCTCAGGTGCTGGACTGAGGGAGTGACTCATCCTCAATTTGGAGATATGTGTATATGTATATATATATATATATATATATATATATATATATATTATAAAAAAATGTTTGCACTATAAATACACTATACTGTTGTTTTTTGCTTTATAAGTTGTATTCAATGATTTAGGTGCATATTATAAGATAGATCTAGCTTGACACTGGTATAATAATGCATTTGACTGTTTATATGTGGGAACCCATATAGTGTCAGCCAGCGTTTGATTACCTACAGTGCTAAGTTCTGGGCGCACTCTATGTACGTCCAGCAGCGATCACCGTAGATAATTGCTGGCTTTGGGAACAACAGTGAATAGCTGTGGCCACCGGCAGCCTGTCATAGTGAATGAGGCCAGCAGTCGCATCTATGCACACAGAGCCAAAGCAGGAAAGCCTAAATCGCCAATGTGAATGTAGCCTAAGGCCGCGTACACACGCGCGGACTGTTTGCCCAACCTTGTTCGTCAAACAGTTTCGGCAAACAGTCCGCTCAAAATTTGCATGAGCGGACTTGCCCACACACGAGCGGACTGTTTGACGAACAAGGTTGGGCAAACAGTTCGCTCAACTTTTGAAATGAACGGACTCGCCCACGTAAGGAGGAGGCAAATCCGCCCATTTCGAGCGCGTGTACAGGTAGGCGGGGCCCGCGAAGGAGACGTCGCGGGCTCCGCCGCCTGGAATGGGCTTAAAGGGGAACCCCAATGCCGAAAAAAATCGGCGTGGGGGTTCCCCCAAAGTCCACACCAGACCCTTGTCCGAGCACGCTACCCGGCCGGCCAGGAAAGGGGGGCGAGCGAGCGCGCCCCCCCTCCTGAGCCGTACCAGGCCGCGTGCCCTCAACATGGGGGGGTGCCTTGGGGAAGGGGGGGCCGCGCGGCCCCCCCACCCCAAAGCACCTTGTCCCCATGTTGATGAGGACAAGGGCCTCTTCCCGACAACCCTGGCCGTTGGTTGTCGGGGTCTGCGGGCGGGGGGCTTATCGGAATCCGGGAGCCCCCTTTAAGAAGGGGGCCCCCGGATACCGGCCCCCCACCCTATGTGAATGAGTATGGGGTACAATGTACCCCTACCCATTCACCTGTGAAATAAAGTACCAAAAAAAACACAACACAGGGGGAAAAAATATTTTATTGCACAGCTCCGGGGGTCTTCCGTCTTCGGGGGTCTTCTCGCCGGACTCCTCCGCTATCTGTGTGTAGCTCTTTTACTAGCGGAGGAGTCCGGCTTTCTTCCTCCCCGCCGCCGGCTTCTTCTCCCGACTTCGGGGGTCTTGTCCCCCTCTTCGGTTCTTCTGCCGGGCCACCGCGCCTTCTTGTAGCTCTTTTACAGGCGGTGGCCCGGTCTTCTGTCGCCGCTGTCGTCGTCGCCGCCGCCGCCGCCTTCCGTTCTTGTTCTTCTTCTTCTTCTCCTGGAGATGTTGACTCGACGATCTCTCCGGCCGGAATGCCAGGGACACGCTCCGCTGCCACTTATATAGTGACAATGGGGCGGTGTCACATGGTATATGTCACATGGGTTGGTCACATGGGTTGATGTCACATGGGGACTATGACATCGTAAGGGGGCGGGGTCACCATGTGACCAACCCATGTGACATATACCATGTGACACCGCCCCATTGTCACTATATAAGTGACCGCACAGCGCGGCTCTGGCATTCCGGCCGGAGAGATCGTCGAGTCAACATCTCCAGGAGAAGAAGAAGAAGAACAAGAAGAAGAACAAGAACGGAAGGCGGCGGCGACGACGACAGCGGCAACAGAAGACCGGGCCACCGCCTGTAAAAGAGCTACAAGAAGGCGCGGTGGCCCGGCAGAAGAACCGAAGAGGGGGACAAGACCCCCGAAGTCGGGAGAAGAGGCTGGCGGCGGGGAGGAAGAAAGCCGGACTCCTCCGCTAGTAAAAGAGCTACACACAGATAGCGGAGGAGTCCGGCGAGAAGACCCCCGAAGACGGAAGACCCCCGGAGCTGTGCAATAAAATATTTTTTCCCCCTGTGTTGTGTTTTTTTTGGTACTTTATTTCACAGGTGAATGGGTAGGGGTACATTGTACCCCATACTCATTCACATAGGGTGGGGGGCCGGTATCCGGGGGCCCCCTTCTTAAAGGGGGCTCCCGGATTCCGATAAGCCCCCCGCCCGCAGACCCCGACAACCAACGGCCAGGGTTGTCGGGAAGAGGCCCTTGTCCTCATCAACATGGGGACAAGGTGCTTTGGGGTGGGGGGGCCGCGCGGCCCCCCCTTCCCCAAGGCACCCCCCATGTTGAGGGCACGCGGCCTGGTACGGCTCAGGAGGGGGGGCGCGCTCGCTCGCCCCCCTTTCCTGGCCGGCCGGGTAGCGTGCTCGGACAAGGGTCTGGTGTGGACTTTGGGGGAACCCCCACGCCGATTTTTTTCGGCGTTGGGGTTCCCCTTTAAGCCCATTCCAGGCGGCGGAGCCCGCGACGTCTCCTTCGCGGGCCCCGCCTACCTGTACACGCGCTCGAAATGGGCGGACTTTCCGAGCGGGAACAGTCCGCTCATTTCGAAAGTACAGCGGACAAGCCCACACACGGGCGGACTGTTCGCTCAAACACAGTTTCAGCGGACAGTTTTTCGGAATTTCCGAAAGACTTTGTCCGTCCAACTGTCCGCTGAAACTGTCCGCTGAAAGCCCACACACGAGCGGACTGTCCGCCCAAACACTGTTCAGCGGACAAGGTTGGGCGAACAGTCCGCCCGTGTGTACGCGGCCTAAGTTGTTTGGTATAGAAAAAATAAAATCTAATAGTTATGCAAGTTATGCATATTGTGATCATTGATCTATAAATATGTTACTTCGTTTTCTGTTCTGTCCAGTTAGGCAGTATATAAAAGTGTTAACAGCATTGTTTTTTCTCTTATTGTAGAACTAAATAAGTACATTTTTGATTTTCCAAAAAATAAAACATCTCAACATAGCTTAGTTACATTTAAATGCTCCTGTGTGACAGTCTAAACAAATTCCATAGCCAGATACTATGTCATACAAAAGCAACATAAGGTAACCCAAAAACTTTTCATCTCCCTTGAGTGAGCCAAGTCCCTTTTCATTTGTCCCTCACATGTTGCCCCTCCGAGACACTGCGGCTCACAGTGGGAGGTTTTGAGTATCAAAAACAGTGCTGTCATTCCAGAATGCAGTGAACCAGGCTAAATTGTGGCCAGCCACATTCACTGCAACTTCTTCTCACTGTAATGTAGTTCAAGAAAGCACAGCTAAATTACAGAGCAGTGCTACTGCATTATCCTCATCAGGAAGCTGCTTGAGGTGAATCTAATTAGAATCAACATCTATTTGTGATACTTTGTAGACTAAGGCTGGGTTCACACTGCAGCGATGCGGGAACCCTGCGAATCCGCTGCGTGCTCCCGCATCGCATGCCACTCGGCGGCAGTTCACACTGCCCTACGCGAACTGCTGGGAGTGTCAGTGAAACGTTAATGACACCCCCAGATCAGTTTGCATATCGCAGTGCGATCTGCAAACTCGGACAGGATTCGGATCACATGGTGTGAATACCCATGCGATCCGATTCTGCTGTGGACCAAAAAAAGGGTCCTGTGCGAGTTTGGGCCGGATGCGATGCGAATTCAGCCATACTATCTGTATGGCTGAACTCGCATCTCACAGAGATCGGATGTGATCGCATCTCACAGATCCCGGCTGAGCAGGCAGAGGACAGGTCCGTCTCTGCACACTGAAGGGGCGGACCTGTCAAAGCGCTGCTCTCCCCTATGGGAGATCGGATCACGACGGACCGCAGTGTCTATTGTCATCCAATTCGATGACGGATGGAAAAGTAGGTTTTTCCTCTGTCACACTTTTTCGGATCAGAGAGGGTCAGATGTCGGCTGACATGTCACTGCTGACATCCGACGCTCCATAGATCTGTATGGAGCATCCGTTCAGGTCCGCCTGAAAAACTGACAGGTGGACCTGAATGGATCGGCCGTGTCCCTGATTTTGAAGGACTGTCCCTGAATGGTACATTTGAAGATACATCAGCTAGTAAACATTTGTGGGCATGAACAGTGTTACAGTTTAGAGCTACATTAAGTCTGGGTCATGTCTGGCATAGCAATTTAAATATCAAGCTAGACTCATGGTGAGATCACTATCCTTGGATAAAGTGAAAAAGCAGCTGTTAAGCTCTTGCGGTTTCTACACATCTACCTTTATCTAATGCTAACTGTCCACAGTTTAGAAAGTCTTTTAGAAAGTTTCAGGCAGTGGATAAGGGATTTTGGAAACTGTGGTGGGTCTCTCAAGAAGTTTTATAATAACATCTAAAGACTGAATTCCCAAACACATATTGTAAACATTATAAGGGGATCCTACTCTCCCTCTTTGTTATTGATAATACAACAGAAACATCTGAGACATACCTGTTGTGGCAGTAGCACGACTGAAATGTGGAAAGGGCCAGAACTAGGATATGGGGTTGGGAAGGATTATTGTAGGAGCCTAAAAGAGATACAATAAGCTAATTGATAATTGCTCTAGGTGAAGTAACTCTCAGTGGTTCTCCTGAAAATGAACACTTTTGATAGTTGAACATTTTAGAGGAATTGGTTTGTGTTTGTGTGCTCTTCTTGTAATCTAACATGAATTAATGATATAGCACTTATGATGATGTTTGTCAGATAATCCCTAGACACTGACTGCTAATCATTATTACATTGCATACATTATTAATTGTGCATGCTGACTGAACTGCTCACAGTTTTGTGTGAGAAAATATCAGTAAATAATATTTTCAATGAATTAAAAACTTGTTTTGTAGGACCTTAGTATTATTCAAATTGTATTTTGGCACACATTTTTTGAAATTGACATTTTTCTGCCATTGTTGTTAAAATAAACATAACTTTAAAATGATTGTCACAGATCTGAAAATTTAAAAAAGAAAAAAAAAAACTTTACCTGACAAAAATGAGTCCTACCATATATATCTTGAATCTTCAATCTCTGCAAGAGCAATAGCCTCAGGCAGAATTTTCACATCTGGCAATTTGGGCTTGTCTGAACCATGGGTTCTCTACCACAAGGTGTAGTTCCATCAACCAACCCCAACTTGACTATTGTTTTCATGTAGTGATATATGGACCAGTGCATGAAAACACACCTTGCAGTGGGGAATGAGGCATCAGAATTGTTGATTAAAGCTAAAAAGTATTATTACACTACCAGGCTGCAGAAAAACATCTTTATGTTATCACAACAAGCAAGAGTACATATATTCTTGCTCATTGTGCTCCTTGCTGTGATGAAATAGACCTTTTCCTACAATCCGGTAACGTGGTAATCCTCCTAACTTGAATCAGCATATGATATTAGGAGGCATGAGAAATTCCATTGAACTAGAACTGTCAGGGCTGGCTTAGCCCTTCCTTCTCTGGGCTGGCTGCTCAGCTGTTGGCTAATTGCCAGCTCTCATCTCTCTCCACAGTTACCAGCTGTTCCTGATCATGCTCGTCTGACCTACCTACTTTAAAGCTGTCCAGCTCACTTCACCTCTGCCTTCGCCTTGATCACATCATAAGAAACCATCCCCTGCAGTTCTGTTTAAAGACTGGCTTGCTGACATCTATTCTGGCTTCGTATCCTGCTTGCTGTTGATCTACTTGGATCCCTGACTTCTGGCCTGGCTGACTACTCGATCCGGTTACTGGACTCTGGCTATGCTTTGACTATGCTTTTTCTATTTACCTTTTTATTTTTATTTAATAAACAAGTGTGATTTAATTGTACTTCTGTTTTCAAGATTGGATGAGTAAGATCACCGCATGGATCAGTTTGCCATGGCATTACAAACGTTCCTGAGTCACACAGCTCATCTGGAATCCCCCACGGTGGCTGCTCTGGTACAACCTGGGTTGCAGGCCGTCCCTGCTGTGTGCGCCAGACTCTGTGCAGGCACCCGCCTCAAGTATTACCTCTATAACAGGTATGTCTGGTTCCGCTCTGCTTCCCTAGAGATTTGGGGGTGATCGAGTTCAATACAGAGGGTTTCTCAATCGGGTTGAGATATACTTTGAGATGCTGCTCCAGGCGTTTCCCCTGGACAGAAGCAAAGTAGGTTTAGTGATATCTTTGCTTTCTGAGAGAGCCTTGGCCTGGGCTAACCCTCTATGGGAGACGCAAAAACCTGTTGTCTTGAGTTACCCTGAGTTGGTGGCCTCCTTTAAAAGGGTATTTGACGTTCCGCTTCTGCTGCCAAGTGCCTCAGGTCCATCAGAGTATGAGAACTGTTGCCGACTACGCCATTGAATTCCGTACTCTGGCAGCAGAGGTTGCTTGGAACAATGAGGCCCTCGTGGCTGCTTTTTCTCATGGTCTCTCGGATTCCATCAAGGATGAGATAGCAGCCCGAGATATACCCACTGAGCTGGAGAGCTTGATATCGTTTGCCATCCTCATTGACTCCAGACTCAGGGAAAGACTTTCTCTTAAGGAGCGCTTGTGGAAGCCTCGTGTACGTTTGCCTCCGAGCTTTGTAGTCCCACCCATGCCTCCCTCACCTCCCATGCCTCCTGGTACCGAGTCGGTCAGTGAAAATGAACCCATTCACCTGGGCTTCACGCGTCTCTCTGCGGATGAGAGAGCCTTTAGGAGGAGGGAGAGATTGTGCCTTTATTGTGGCCAGGCAGGTCACTTTTTAAAGTCTTGTCCTACGCGTCCAGGGAATACCCGAACCTTGAGGTCCTGTCATGGACAGGCCTTAGGTGGCGTTGTTTCATCTCCAGTTATCCAGAAGGATAAGCCCCTGGTTTCGGTCACCCTTTCTTGGGCTGAGTCGTCCATCGAGATAATGGCTCTAGTCGACTCGCAGCACCCGATTCCGCTGCAGCCTGTGCACCTCTTCACTCCCCTGCCTGCCAGAGGAGTACTGGGATTTTAGCGATGTCTTTGATAAAGGTCAAGCTGGTAGTTTGCCTCCACACCGGTTCTATGATTGCGCAATTGACCTTCAACCTGGTGCCACACCTCCTCATGGCTGGGTTTACCCTTTGTCAGTCTTGGAGGATAAGGCCATGGGAGGAGTATGTTGCTGACGCACTTTCTCGAGGTTTCATCCGCAAATCCTCGTCTCCTGCTGGTGCTGGTTTCTTCTTTGTGATGAAGAAGAGTGGTGAACTGAGACCTTGTATAGATTATAGGGGTCTCAATCGTGTCACGATTAAGAATGCCTACCTGATTCCATTGATCAGTTATTTGACCGCCTCAAGGGAGCAACGGTTTTCATGAAGCTTGACTTGAGAGGGGCATACAATCTTGTGCGCATTAAGGAGGGCGACAAGTGGAAAACTGCGTTTAATACCAGAACAGGCCATTATGAATACCTGGTAATGCCTTTTGGCCTTTGTTGAGCCCCGGCAGTTTTCCAGGAATTTATTAACGATGCCCTCCGAGATTTGTTGCAGTTATGTGTGGTGGTTTATCTTGATGATATCCTCATATTTTCCAAGTCCCTGGAGAGCCAGCACACAGATGTCTGTTGTGTGCTTAAGAAAAACTAAGAGAGAACAATCTCTATTGTAAACTGGAGAAGTGCGAGTTCCATCGTGAACAGGTTACATTCCTGGGCTATGTCATTTCCACTGCTGGTTTTTCGATGGACCCAGAGAAACTTTCGGCAGTCCTACAGTGGCCTCGACCCGTGGGTTTACGTCCTCTGCAGCGTTTCCTGGGTTTTGCCAACGACTATTGGAAGTTTATTTGTAACTTCTCGTCTCTGGTCAAGCCCCTGACTGATATGACCAGAATGGATGGTAACCCACAGAGTTGGTCTCCGGAGTCCATTAAGGCCTTTGAGACTCTAAAGGCTGTCTTTGTTTCTGCTCCTGTGTTGGCACATCCTGATCCTATGTTGCCTTTTATCCTAGACGTTGATGCTTCTGAGACTGGAGTTGGCACCCTTCTGTCTCAACGTCCTAACTCTGAGAGCGCTATGCATCCGTGTGGCTATTTTCCAAGAAATTGTCACCTGCTGAGTGCATTTATGAGATTGGTGACAGAGTGCTGTTGGTGATCATTTTAGCCCTGAAAGAATTGAGACATCTCCTTGAAGGTACCACTGCCTGTTCTTATTCTTACTGACCATAAGAATCTTACATTCTTGTCTGAGCGACTCTCTCCCAGAAGGGCACGATGGGCTCTTTTCTTGTAGAGCTTTAATTACATTGTCTCATTCTTACCCGGTACTTAGAATGTAAGGGCTGATGCCTTGTCATGACAATTTTCCTCCACTTCCAAGTCTGAGTCGGTTCCGGCTCCTATGGTTCCTCCTGATCGTATCTTGGCTATGGTTCCCACCATTCTTACTTCTCCTTTGGGTGACAAAATTCTTGCTGCTCAATTCCATGCTCCTCTTGAGAAAGCTTGTGACCACTGCTTTGTCCCAGAGAGCCTCCATACTGCTGTGCTCCAGACTTACCATTCTCCCAAGGCAGCTGGCCATCCTGGGAAGAATCAACTCAGTTGAGCCATCTCCCAACAATTCTGGTGGCCTAGTCTATGTGCTGATGTTACTGCCTTTGTAGCTGCCTGTCCTGTGTGTGCTCACAGTAAGACTCCAAAACACCTTCCAGTGGGCCTCCTAGAACCCATACCCAATGGAGAGAGGCCCTGGACTCACCTGTCAATGGATTTCATTGTGGAGTTGCCCAACTCCCAAGGCAGCACTGTTATCCTTATGGTGGTTGACCGGTTCTCAAAGATGTGTCATTGTATTCCACTTAAGAAGTTGCCTTCCTCTAAGGAACTGGCTTCCATTTTTGCTTGGGAGATCTTTTGCTTACATGGGCTACCCAAGGTGATTGTCTCGGACAGAGGCAGTCAGTTTGTCTCCCGGTTCTGGCGAGCCTTTTGGGCACAGTTGGGAATCCAGCTTGTGTTCTCTTCTGCGTATCACCCGCAGTCTAATGGGGCCACAGAGCGAACCAATCAGTCCTTGGAGCAATTCCTACGTTACTATATTTCTGACCACCATAACAACTGGTCAGACCTATTACCATGGGCAGAGTTTTCTCCCAACAGTGCCTTGAATTCTGCCTCCCGATTGTCTCCATTTATGGCAAATTATGGTTTCCAACCTTCCATGTTGCCTGACTCATTTGTTCCACAGAGTATTCCTGCGTTAGAGGAGCATCTCCGTGGTCTTCGTTCCACTTGGGTACAAGTCCAGGAGGCTTTGCGTCATGCTAATGATAGGTACATACTCCATGCTGACCACAGACGCCTGCCTGCGCCTTCCTACGAGCTTGGGGACAGGGTCTGGCTGTCATCTCGCAACCTCCGGCTTTGTGTTGCCTCACTGAAGTTTGCACCTCGGTTTATTGGGCCTTTACGTATCCTTCGCAGGATTTACCTAGTGGCTTAGGTGTTGGACCTTCCTCCTAGTATGCAAATCTCAAATGTTTCCTGTCTCCTTATTGAAACCTTTGGTCTGTAACCGATTTACCACCTCGGTGCCATGCCCTCACCCTATTCAGGTTGAGAACCATGAGGAGTATGAGGTACAATCCATTGTTGACTCCCGTAGGTTCCGTGGGCGCAAACAGTACCTCCTGAATTTCATCCTCGGACGTACATGCCCTAGTTTCCCCTCAAGCCCGGTGGCAAAACGAGGGAGAGGGGTCATTGAGGAGGGTGTACTGTCAGGGCTGGCTTAGCCCTTCCTTCTCTGGGCTGGCTGCTCAGCTGTCGGCTAATTGCCAGCTCTCATCTCTCTCCACAGTTACCAGCTGTTCCGGATCATGCTCGTCTGGCCTGCCTAACTAAAGATGTCCAGCTCACTTCACCTCTGCCTTCGCCTTGGTCACATCACAAGAAACCATATCCTGCAGTTCTGTTTAAAGACTGGCTTGCTGACATCTCTTCTGGCTTCGTATCCTGCTTGCTGTTGCTCTACTTGGATTCCTGACTTCTGGCCTGGCTGATTACCCGATTTGGTTATTGAACTCTGGCCTGACTGACTACTTGATCCGGTTACTGGACTCTGGCTATGCTTTGACTGCGCTTTTTCTATTTACCTTTTTATTTTTATTTAATAAACAAGTGTGGTTTAATTGTACTTCTGTCTCGGTCTGATTCATGGTTTCTGACAAGAATAGAGCAAAGATCTGAGATATGGGACTTGTAACAGATGTAAATAAACACTTCTTTTGGAGATGTTAATCTTTAAAATGTTTTTATAAATTGTATTTTTTATGAAATTTTTCAAGACAAATACAGAGTAATTATGCATAACAATTTGCACTGAGCACAAATGTTTGAAGGATGTAACAAGAACATTTAAGAACGGGAGATTAATGTCCAACAATGCAGTGCACAGTGGACTACACACTTTATCAGAAGGATAATTAACGTACAGTTCACAGAAAAAAAAACAGAAAGCATCAGGTCAAAAGCCAGTATATATTGACACTTTATAAAATCTTTTAAATGTTTAAAGTGGGACTCCAGATGGGAGTAGTTTTAGGGTGAAGATAGTTTTAACAGTTACTAAGATATAGCACATGCTGCATCCTTGGATAGATTCCCCTAGTCACCTGCTTGTCATGCAAAGCAGGCGCCTGCAAGTTTTTCAAAAGCAGATAAAACACTATATCCCCTGGTCCCCCACAGATATGAAAACTCTCCTGGTGTTGTGCAGATAGCAAGTATATAATATACCTGCAATGCCAATAAGAAAAAGTCACCACTTCCTAGTGATGCTGAGGCTGCTTAGACTTGCAGAATGCCCTTCCTTTGTTTGGAGAAACAGAAGTCCACAACTAATTATTCTGGTTGTCAGATGTGCCCAAAGCATTTTTTATAGAATCTCAAGTTCTTGAAAGCCTGAAATCAGTGCAACCGTCCTTGCAAAGTTAGCAGCCTATTTCCCTTTTGTAAATCAATCCTTTGTTCCAGCCGTGTCTGTTGAGTCTCCTCCTCTGTTAGCTATTACCTCCCAGTCCACTCTTTTGTTCACTTTCTGGCACTGCAGCCCCATGCATACTTCCTTTGTGGCAGACTCATGCAGACATCCATCCCATTATACAGTCCTGGGCCAGTAAAGGAGGGAGATCCTTTTGAACCCATTTTTAGGCAACAGGTTTTATCTAGTTTTTTGGATAGCATGAGCAATGTTTTATTGCTATTTGTGTTTATGTTGGGGAGCGGGTGTTAGGAAATCTCACTAATGGGGGACACAAACAAAAAGATTATTGTATAATATTATGGTGGGGAAAGGTTAGGATATTTTCCATTATTTTTATTATTCTCTGTCTTCCTGTCCCTGTGACAACTGCACGCCCCCCCCCCCCCCCCCCCCTATTTCTTATTTGGGTGCCACAAAGGTAGTGAGAGAAAATCTTGTAGATGAGGTGACAGACAGAAATAAAAACAGGCAGAAATGTTAACTCTTCCCTACTCTACCCAGAGCAAAAAAAAGTTTTGCCTAGAGTTACACTTTAAAGACATTATAATTCATAGATAACCATTTTAATTTATAAAAAAAAAAATCTTAGAAGAATGTCTAGTTTGTGACTTGTGCTGTCAGTGTTGGGTGGTAATTTCAACTTATTACATTCATTGTGATTGTAACCTTCACTATATTATATTGTTGGTATTTATTTTGCAACTGTGATGAGTCTTTTGTGAGAAATACACAGCCTGCCATTGATTATTTTTTTCAAATGAAATGTTTGCTGCCTAGCTATTATAAGTTTTTGGCTGTACTGTATAGAACGAATTATGGATATCATGAAAAGTCACAGTAAAGTAAAAAAAATTGTTTATCTGCAGTCTTGTTGTGTGTCTGTGAGCAGTGAAGCAGGAGTGTCAGCGTGACCGCCAGGTAACTAGCATTTGCACAATATAAAGTCAGAAATGGCAGCACCCATTCTTCTGTGTTAAAAGGGTGCTAAGGTTGCAGATTGATGGCTGTTAAAACTATTGTATTATTTTTTTTAACGTGAACCTAAACTGGAAACAGCCACTTAATTCAGTATTTTCTGGTGCACTGAGCCTGTATTACATGAGTGAGGTTGTTTCTAATGGATAAATCCAATATTGATGTGTATCAGATGGGAGTCAAGCAATTCCAATGTTTTAGCAAATATTCTGTATTCACGTTTTTAGTTTAGGTGTGACAGCCTTTTTAATCTTGAATTTTAAATATTCCTTTTCCTATTAACTCCTTAGATTATTTTTCTTTGTAAATCCACTGCACTTACAATTGTGATTTTAGAAATTAGTATTTTAAAATGAAGGCTGGAGAGATTCTGCTTTTTTTTTATCCTTTGCAAGATGTAAGAGGACGTGTACAGATTAACAAGCCATCAGAGGTGTTTCCTGCCATAGGCCAATGCCTTGGAGAGACTTCTCAACCTGAAAGAGCAAAATGAGCATGGGGGACACCTGGAACATAACCTAATTAAAGTAAGATGAAAGGTGGTGGTGGCAGTAACCCCTAGTGCATGAGATCAAAGTTAGTGGGTTGGGGGAAGGGATAGTGGCAGTGGGAAACTGCCATAGTCTGTACTTTGATATACACTGCTACATGTTCTGAACAGCCACACTCCATATACTGTATGCTCCAGGTTACCACAATCCATACACTACACTAACCGGTATAGAAAAATCCCTATTCTGTACTGTATGTTACTAGTTTGTTGTTACATGTCTGGATGACACACGATGCACTGTATTTTTATCTTGCATGTTGTTACACTACAGGCTCTGGACCACCATACTTCAGCTACTGTTCCATACAGAACACAATAGGATTTGTTACAACTTGATGCTAACAGCTAGTTTTAGCCAGTTACTTGATGTTAAGCATACCTTTTTAGATGTTGGAATGAAGTTTGGGGGGTTACATAAGTGGTATTTCCATTTTCTCATCGCCAACACTTTCTGGGTTATACTTTTATGTGTAATATATAAATTCTTCAGGTTTCACAAGTAACTTGGTGGAAAAAAAATGCCAACATTTCTAGCACTGGAATTCTTGTAACAAAAACAACCAAGCCCATTTTCAGAAGCCAAATACTAACTTAGAGGAATCAGCCCCAGAGTTTTAGTGAATTTGGAATAGTATGGAAATCAATTATTATTTAAAAGTAAAACATGGATTTTGGTCACTTTTTTTTTTGAGTTTACAGTTTTATACGCTGCCCTTTTGTGTTTCCCATTACTTGTATCTTGTATTACATAATATAACCATTGTTGAAGGTGATGGACTTTATAGGCATAAACACAAGTTTCTTTAAAATAATTTATAACAAAATGTATTTATAAAAAATAGTGCAAAACATGCATAAAATTGCATGAAACACTAATTGCCTCAGAGCATAATGATTACACTGTCAATGTGGTCTATTTAAGTCACAATTAGGAAAATAGACTCATACATTTCCATTTTGCTATGACACATGTATAACATAGGCAAAAATAAAAGAAAACCAATAATATGGACAGTGTATCATAGATGACTCAGCTCGGAATTGCCCTACATGTTACACGTTATACAAATGCTTCATCAGGAGATTTTGGCCTTTTTTCCCCTATAGATAGAAGGATCGTGTATATGTGAGTGGCGAGTAGCAGTATAGGCTTAGGCATACAGCTAAGGTGCAGGATACTTCATAAAGAAAATAAAGGGGTCATTTTAAGATTTTACCCTGGAGCCATCTGGGGGTAAAGTCCTCCAAGTACAGTCAGTCCCGGGATACTCCAGAAGGTAGGAAATCGTATCGCAATACCGTATATACTCGAGTATAAGCCGAGATTTTCAGCCTCTTTTTTGAGGCTGAAAGTGCCCCCTCGGCTTATACTCGAGTCGCCGCTGTCTGACTGCTCGATCAGCGTATCGAGCAGACAGACGGCGGACATTAATTTTCAAAAGCCGCGCCTCCTTCTCCGCCTCCGCCTGTGATAGGCGGAACACTGAATTTCCCAGCAGTCAGTGTTCCGCCTATCACGGACATCCGCTCATTCTCATACTACGGACGAGTATGAGAGGATGTCTGTGATAGGCGGAACACAGGCTGCTGGGAAATTGAGTGTTCCGCCTATCACAGGCGGAGGCGGAATTTTGAATTGTAGAATGGCCGCCGAGAAGAGCGGCGATCCATCGGCACGGGACGGAGGAGGCACGGCACGGCACGGGACGGAGGAGACACGGGACGGAGGAGGCACGGCACGGGGGAGGCACGGCACGGGACGGAGGAGGCACGGCACGGGACGGAGGAGGCTCGGGACGACGGCGGCTCGGGACGGAGGCTTGGGACACAGGTAGGCTGGACACACACACAAGGCTGCACGGACACACACACACACACACACACACACACACACACACACACACACACACACACACACGGATGGATGGATGGATGGATGGATGGATACACACACACACACACACACACACAGGGATGGATGGATGGATGGATGGATGGATACACACACACACACACACACACACACACACACACAGGGATGGATGGATGGATGGATACACACACAGGGATGGATGGATGGATGGACACACACACAGGGATGGATGGACGGACACACACACAGGGATGGACGGACACACAGGGATGGACAGCCATGTCTCACCCTCGGCTTATACACGAGTCAATAAGTTTTCCAGTTTTTTGGGGGTAAATTGGGGGCCTCGGCTTATACTCGGGTCGGCCTATACTCGAGTATATACGGTAAGTGGTTACAGATAGACCAACATAATCTGAATTCCCTATAGATAGAAGTAAAACAAAGTATAGCGCTAAAAGAATAAGTGTACACAATCTAGATACAATATGTACGCAAATGTAAACAGCCTATGTTGAATCACAAAAGGGAATCGCCCCTGTTCTAAGATCCGTGTGGACAGCACTATATGTAATGTATAGTCCCCAATGGAACATACAACTTATAAGTGAAAATTGTGATATCAATAAGGTGACGTGGCATAAATCCAAAAAAATTGATAATTAATAGTGTATCAGTCTATACAAGAGTCCTCATTTAATATTTGGGCATGGTCAACCAATTTTCTCATGGAGATCCAGGATTTGGACTGTGGGAAAACCAATGACCAAGATCTGCTTGTCTGTGGTGATATCTGTAGATACAGCACTCAATAAGAATAAGTTGGATACCCTTACCGGAAATGTTGGACCCACCTGTCATACGACAGTGGATCTATAATGCGTGTAGTCCCAAAGGGATTGTGCTCCAGCTCTTAGTGGAATGGGTCCCAGCATATAATCCGCCCATAAGACGTCCTTACTCTCAAGTAAAGGTAGATGATCCAGATGGTCAGCAGCCGGTGTTTTCCACAGTCCAGGGTGGTGGTATTTCCAAACCAGATGTGCCAAGACTTTAGTTTCGGATAAGAGCTCAAAAGGAAAGCAAACCGAAAAAAGAAAAAGAGGGGGGCTCCGGATAGTGTAGGTCAAAATAAACCAGTTGGTTTTATTAAAATATACACATTTGACAGAAATAAAAATAATCACTAAACAATAGAATCGATTCAAAAAAGCAATGTGGGGTGCAAGTAATGCTGACCGACGCGTTTCGACACAAGCGGTCATCAACAGGGGTATGCCCTGAACACAGAATTTTGCTGGAAGATTATCTTTAATCCAACGGACTGTTGCACTTTCTCTTTTTTTCTTCTTTTAGAGCACTTTATTGAGCACATTTATATATTCATCTAATTTCATTGATTATTGCACGTTTCTCTTTTTAAGCACTTTATTGAGTTCATTAATGTTTATACTTATTTATTTATCTGATATCTCACAATGAATTATTTATTTATTTATTTGATATTCCCCAGTGAGATTGATAAGTATTGTTATTTGTATCAATCACATATATTTGTTATCATTATTTTTTTGCTTTTATCGTAATTTATTTTTATTAGAATAGTCACATCAGATTTACAGTGATCACTTTTTGGCGATATTTTGTTTGATGCACATAAGAAACATTGCTGGAGATTCTAGGTTTAATTACTTGCTAGAAACAATTATTTTGTGGGATAGCGCAGTTATTTTTTTATTTTATGTCCATTTCTGATGCGTATCACTTATTCTAAATATTTTGAATAATTTTTTGTGGTGGGGCTTTTAGGCTAGCGCAGTATTTTTCTTGTTTTTATCCCTGTAATACTGGTTGCCCCAGATTGGCCTCAGCATCCTTGTTACGCAGACCTAGTGCGCCTGGTGACTGCCGTTGCGAGAGGACCTTCTGTCTCAAGGTCCGATTCTCATTCTGGTTTACCATCACTGTCTTTAACGGCATGGCTATTAAGAGCCAGGTGTTGAGGAACCGGGGTCTGTCAGACTCGGTGATCCCAACTATGTTGAGAGCATGAAAATCTTTTTCTCTGAACATATATCATCGTACCTGGAAGGCCTACATCTCCTTGTGTGAGGAGAAAGGATGGCATCCACGCCTCTTTTTTTCTATATCCAGGATCCTACTGTTTCTTCCGCAAGACGTGGACCAGAAATTGACGTTAAGCACCATTTAAGGACAAATATCAGCTTTGGCTGTCCTATTTCAGCGACCCCTGCCATCTCACTCTATAGTGAGTACTTTTGCTCAAGGGGTGCAACATATAGTCCCTCCGGTGCATCCACCGTTACCCCTGTGGGATCTGAAACTGGTATTATCGGCGCTTCAGATACCACCATTTGAAAATATCAGAGCGTTTCCCCTGTTGACTCTTTC
Source organism: Lithobates pipiens (assembly GCF_037356315.1). Classification (NCBI taxonomy): domain Eukaryota; kingdom Metazoa; phylum Chordata; class Amphibia; order Anura; family Ranidae; genus Lithobates; species Lithobates pipiens. Next base: position 415,446,774 of record NW_027507764.1, read on the forward strand.
CCAGAAAGTGGTCTTTCTAGTGGCCATTACATTGGCCAGGAGGGTTTCGGAACTGGCGGCCTTGTTCTGCAAGTCGCCCTATCTGGTTATCCACAAGGATAAGGTGGTGTTGCGTCCGCAACCATCTTTCCTGCCGAAGGTAGTCTCGGCGTTTCACAGCAATAAGGACATTGTGTTACCATCTCTGTGTCCTAAGCTGACATGTCCTAAGGATGTGGCCCTTCATGCTCTGGGCGTGGTTCGGGCTCAGTGTATTTGTCTGCCACGGTTCCCTTCCGGAAGTCAGACTCACTGTTTGTTTCGGTGGCTGGTCCACAGAAAGGCATGGCGGTCTCGTCGGTCACCATTTCCAGGTGGATCAGACAGATTGTAGTACAAGCCTACACCTTGAACGGGCAGGTGCCCCCCTTTACGGTCACGGCCCAGTCCACGAGGGCAATCGGAACATCTTGGAGCTTCCGACATCAAGCATCTGTCGCTTAAGTGTGTAAAGCGGTCGCCTGTCCACACGTTTACAAAGTTCTACAAGGTAGATGTCAGTGCATCGGTGATGCCTGTTTTGGCCGCAAAGTTTTGCAGGCGGCTGGATAGTTGCAATTGCATATGCAATTTTTTCCTTTTTTCATTTTTTTGGGGTATAAACGCAGTGCCTTTAAGTTAATGCACTGTTGCATTAGTTACCGCAGTTTTTGTTGTGGTTTGAGGGTAGTGCTTCTCCGTTGAGGAGCACCCTGTTTTTTTGTGGTGGTTTTTCCACACACTGCAGTTTTTTTGTGGGTAAAGTTTGTACTAGCTCCCACTTGCCATGGTGGATGAAGTTATATGCTGTGTTCCCACCCCTCTTTTTGCCACTGCTTGGGGACATCCCAATGGTCTAAAGAGAAAAAGCTGTGTCAGTCGGTGAATATAAGAGAAAATAAGATTTTTTTGTACTCACCGTAAAATCCTTTTCTCTGTAATTCACCGACTGACACAGCACCCGCCCCTCATATTTTTCTTTACGTTATACTGCTTCTTGACATACTGAGGCTGCAGTAGCATGCTGAGGGGTTGTTGCCTAAGGGTCTGCCCCTTGGGCCGAACTAGAATGTTCTAGTTTTATTATCACATGTTAACATGTAATGCCTAGTCTTCTCCTGAAGGTGGCATAACAACCCAATGGTCTAAAGAGAAGAAGGATTTTACAGTGAGTACAACAAATCCTATTTTTGGCTACACCCTAATACCCTTTCTTTTAAGTACATAAAAAAATATGCTTTTGATGGGATACCTAACCACTTTCAGACCGGACCAATTTGCTGGTCAAAGACCAGACCACTTTTTGCGATTCGGCACTGCGTCGCTTTAACTGACAATTGCGCGGTCGTGCGACTTGGCTCCCAAACAAAATTTACGTCCTTTTTTCCCGACAAATAGAGCTTTCTTTTGGTGGTATTTGATCACCCCTGCAGTTTTTATTTTTTGCGCTATAAACAAAAATAGAGCGACAATTTTGAAAAAAACGCATTATTTTTTACTTTTTGTTATAATAAATATCCCCCAAAAATATATAAAAAAAACATTTTTTTCCCTCCGTTTAGGCCGATACGTATTCTTCTACATATTTTTGGTAAAAAAAAAATCGCAATAAGCGAATATTGATTGGTTTGCGCAAAAGTTATAGCGTTTACGAAATAGGGATAGTTTTATAGCATTTTTATTAATAATTTTTTATTATTTTTTTTTACTAGTAATGGCAGCGATCAGCGATTTTTATTGTTACTGCGACATTGTGGGGGACCCATCGTACATTTTTGACACATTTTTGGGACCATTGTCATTTATACAGTAATCACTGCTATATAAATGCAGTGATTCCTGTGTAAATGACTGGCAGTGAAGGGGTTAACCAGTGGGTGGCAGTGTAGGGGTTGTGTTCCTAGGGGTGTGTTACTAACTGTGGGGGGGTTGGGCTTTCATTTAGTGAACACTGATCTCTGCTCCAATCACATGGAGCAGAGATCAGCGTCACTAGTTGCTAGGCAGAATGGAGAAATGCTGTTTACAACGGCATTTCTTCATTTGGCCGCTCCGTGAGACGATCGCGGGTATGCCCGCGGCGATCGAGTCCGCGGGTCCCGCGACCGGACTCATGGGGGTCCCGACCAGCGCGGGAGCGCGCCGCCAGTGGTGTGCTCCCGATGGCAGGGCGGCAAATTTAAAGGGACGTACATGTACGCCCATTTGCCTGCCCGTGCCATTCTGTCGACGTACATCATCGTGCGCTGGTCGGCAAGTGGTTAAGCACAGTTCCAGACCACACCCAGGTAGCCCTTTAATTGCTAATTAAGGAATTTTATACAAAATTCCTATAGCCATTCTTCCAGTGAATCTGCGTGAGCATTCATCATGTGTTTAAATTTGAATGTTATTTAGGCTATTTTCTCTCCTGAAGGAATGTTCTTTTATTATTGAATGAAAGTAGAGAATTCCCCATGGGGGCTTTTTAGCAACAAATAAGAGTCAAAAAATATTTTTTCCATAAAAAATATATTAATTTTATTCATTAAGAGATAATTGGACATCAATGTGATACAAAAGTTAAAATATGAGCTCTGGTGTACACAATGCGAGACTGGACTAAGAAAGGGAGGCAAACAGTAGATAATACCATGTGATATAACTGATAAACAATATAGTTTAGAGGGTACTCCGTCGCAGTATTGATGAATTATAATTATACTTTCAGATGCTTATAAAATGCCCCAATGCATTTCGACCTTATTGTGGTCTTCTTCAGGGTGTTCTTACATTTCTTTTCCACCAAGATGGCTCGCTTATCCAGAGACTTCTTTGTTAAAAAGCACAGAAGAAAATAAAGAATTTCCCCAATGATGATCCTGAATCCTGCTTGGGAATTGCGCTCACCTCCGCCCCAAGGGGAGAACAGCCCCGGCCCATGAGGCTTTCAAGTGGTCACTGTGCCCCCATAGGGGCAGCTCAGAGACTAAAACCCCTGATTATTTTGTAGGAATTATCTAAGCACTGTGACAACCGCAATTGGATGTGCAGTGTTAATCTGTTCAAATTAGGAGCATGCAGCTACCATGTCCAAGAGTATGAGAAAAAATGTCTGCGTGCTCACATCAGGAATTTATTATTTCCACTAGTAAACTACTGGATTATGGCCACTAGATGGAGCTCAGGAGCATAGGATATACATATGTCTTTTAACAAGAGATACAGTGTAACAATTCAAGAGGACACTAGAGGGAATTAGTAAATACATGTAACCAACGTTTAATTTTTTTGCCAATTTCCTCCAGTGTTTTTTTTTATATTGTATAACTGTATCTTTTGTTACAAAGACATATGTATTTCCTGTATTTCTAAGCTCCCATTTAGTGGCCATAATGTGCTATTTTACTACTGCAAATGATAAAAGAACATTCATTCAGAAGTGAAAATAGCCTAAATAACATTTGTTTTTGCCTAATATACACATAATGAATGTACATGTAGATTCACTGGAGGAATAGCTACGATTATTTTTTTATAATTTTTATAAATTGACCACTTAGTGTTGGCTGCACCATTTACAGTTGTGCTCATAAATTTACATACCCTCATATCTCAGTCTCCTGAACTCAATTTCATTGAGCCACTCTGGGGAGATCTCAGACATGCAGTTCATGCAAGACAGCCCAAGAATTTACAGGAACCGGAGTCTTTACCATCTGAAAAGATTTCAAAAGACTTCAAGCTGTCATTGATGTTAAATGGCGCAATACACGGTATTAGGAACTGGGGTATGTAAACTTTTGATCAGGGTCATTTGGGTAGTTTCTTTTGTGATCATGATTTAAAAAGAGTAAACATAGTTGATTGATAATAAATGGCTTCAGCCAAACACTAACCATGAGTGAAATAAATTTCTTTGTGTTATTCATATTCTCTGAAAAAGGGCCAAGAAATCATAAATTCTGCCAGGGTATGTAAAATTATGAGCACAACTATATTCAGCCAACGGGCTGGCATGTGTTTTAAAGGAATCTTTCCACTTGCAAAATACAAAATCACGAGGGATTTGTTTGCATTTAACTTAAATATATACGCTTACCACCCACGCCAATAGTTCTACACTAAAGTTTTACAGAGCAAAAAAATAACTGATGCAAGTAATTTCCGTGTTTTATAGATCCAGCTGCCGCCAGTTTTTCAGATCAGTATTCCCTGGCTTTTTATTTAACATTATGATTACCTATGACATAATTAAGTAAAATATTGTGATAATTGCTGTAGATATACTCTGCGCAGAACACTATAGCTATAATTGCATTATTCCCTCTTTTGTCGTTTTCTTCAAGGTATTGTTATTATCTGTGAAACATAAACGCATTTTCAGTTATGTATGACACTTTATTACACAAAATCATTTCTCGAAAATTATAGAAATGGCTGTATACTGGAATGGATTCCCTTTAAAATCCTGCTGCTATTGCAGAGTTATTAGCCCCAAACAAATGGTTTTGAGTTTGTATTACCTCATGCCTTTAATTCAAATTTCATACTTGTGCCAAAAATAAGATTCTTTATCTACTGCGTGAACTAATGAATGTACACACTCACTTTTGTTGGTGCTATTGTATGTAGCCACCCTGAAATGTGAATGGAGTTGTGCTATCTCACCATATAGTGTCACATTATGCTCAATAAACAGTAAAAATAGAATGTAAAACACAGCTGTGCAAAATAGACTGTAAACTTTGGGGATAATAGATCCACGGGACTAAGTGCATAAACCGTTCAAAGGTGAAACCAAAAGACTTTTATTTATAAGTAAATCAAAAATAAGGCTTTCTTTAGCACACAGATCAAAATATAAACCAAGTCTGCTTATCTTCCGCACAAAAGCAAAAATGAAAGAAAACACATACAGTTCTGTAGCCGGGTCTTTGCCCCAAAGTTTTGAGAGTCCTTATCGAATCTTTTTCAGCCTCCAAAACAGCAACACAGCTCATCAGACAGGTGTAAATCACCTACTCCTCTTCACCACCACCTCTTTACTACTTCCTGTCTTCTATGAGCTGTTTTCCTGGAGGCCTTTAACCCCCTGTGTGCTGAATCCCTGTGGTCAGGGAGGGAGGCTCTTTCCCACCCGAATATCACTTCAGAGCAACCCCAAATTCCAGGTCCCAACTAACTCTCAACTAACACTCTCTTAATATGGAGAGGACCGCGAGTCAGTCCTCTCCTGATGACTACACCTACATTCTGGGTGACCCCCTGAAGTCTACCGTGACTCCCTTAAAGGGACCACAATCCGAATACTGGTGCTACATAGCACCCATCCAGGACCCAACCTTGCATCCTGTACAATACATATAAACTCCCCACCCAAATAACAGTGTTAAATGTGCAAAAATAATAATAAAGTTCCCTATAGATCCATATAAATATTAAATGAATGAATGTGACAAATACATTTTTTTCAAACGTGGTGTATAAACCAATCCACTTGCATTCATGAATAACCAACAACTCTCTTGTAGTTATAATTCAAATAAGGCTTAAAGGACAAATAGAGAGGGTGAATCTCTAATGGGGGCACAGACAGCATTAAAAACCTAATAGGTGTTCTAATCTCTAGCTCTAACTTTTCTCTATCCAAAACGTAAAAAAAAAAAAAGTTTTACCTTTAATTACACTTTTGAGGCCTTCTCACAGGAAGCTCAGTTTACCTGCTTCCCTTTTTCTAGAGCATCAGCTCGGTATTTAAATTAAAGATTATAATACTAGGGGAAGTAACCTAGCAAGGAATGCGAGAGGAAGCAGCGCACAAAGCTCCTGCCGGTGATCTATCTAATATCCCTCCCAAAGCCTGCTTACTGCTCCGGTCTGCTCGCAGCCAGGCTCCTCAGTACCTCTAGCACCTCCAGACTGACTCTTGATACTGCAAGGCATACACACCTTTTCCCCAGCAGATGATTTAAGAAGGGTCTTCTGACAGGGAAGAACGATATACTGGGAACTGCACTGGACACAGGAGAAGATTCCATCTTAGATCCCTTTATACAGCCCTGCTCCAAGTTTGATCCTGACACTCAGGAGGACCCCCAGCCTATCCTAGGTGAGATCCTGTGTGTGGTCAACAAATGCACCACCTCCGTGCTCAGTTTGGGGGTCTGCGTGAAGAGGTCTACCTATTAAGAGAGTCTCCAGAAGATCTGGGAAACGTACCAAGAAGGGCTTGTAAGCAACATAGAAGACCAGTTGCCCTCCCTCCTTTGCGATATCTGCTCCAATTCAGTGCTAGTGCGTGCAGCCACTGACAAGGCGGATGCCCCTGAGAATTGACTCCACTGAAAGAACATTGGTGTTGTGAGGTTCCCAGAGAAGGTGGAGGGATGGGACTCTACAGACTTCATGGAGACCTGGCTCCTGGAGATGTTTGGCAGGAAGGCCCTCACTCAATTTGCGATTGAGGGAACCCACAAGACCTTGACATGTCCTCTGCTTCTGGGCTTTTCACGCAGACTTGTGCTCGCCAGACTGCTCATTTACAGGGATAGGGAGATAAGTCTGCGCCTCGCCTGAGAAAAAGCAGAAATCTGATACAAGGCTAAAATCTCCCTGTACCCTGACTTTTCCACTGAGGTACATTGTAAACGAGCTAAAGTACAGTTCAGTCAAGTTAAAAAAGCCCTGCAGTGCCTGCAAGTAAAGTACGATATCTTGTATCGTGCCAAGTTATGGGTATTTACTATTGGGCAACTCACTTCTTTGAAATGGCCACGTGTGTCTCTGTCTGGCTTGACAAGAATGAAGGATCTCTCCATAACCATGCCAGTAATGAGGTGGTGACGTGACTCCTGCAGCTCATGAGTACTTTTTGCCATGTTTGATACTTGCTACCAGTTGCCTTGCACGTTAACGAGGCCCAGGCTGGGGGTTGTTACTTTTGTTCTCCAAGATGGTATATCAGAGATTATAAGACTGGAAGGCTGCTGAGTCACTGCTGGCAGGAGGAACCGAGCTAGCAGAGGGAATGACTTAACTTCAGTTCTTCTGCTGAGAATTTTAAGGATGTATTGATCCACCATTCCAGCAACTACAGAGACCAGTAAAGGCTTGTTCTAGAGCTCAATTACTGCTTATTCAGTATTATGTAAACCACTAAATGTCCATAGCTAGGACAGAGGTTCACTTTAACCACTTCCTACCTGGCCAGTGAACGGCCGGGTGGGCGCTTCCTCCTTCTGAGTGGACATTCAGGATCGTCCCTCAGAAGGAGGGGGATCGCATGCTTGTGACCTCACAGCGGCGCAGTCCCAATTCGATCGTGTCACCCTGGCACGGCGCATCTCTGATCAGCAGGAGGTCTCTGTGATTGGACCTCCTGATCACATGACGGCTATGTCCTCTCCTTACATGGAAGTTGTCAGTGAGGAGAGGAGAGCAGATCGCTGCAGCCAGCCGGTAAGCAGTGAGTATGAGCTGTTTTTACAGCTTTTTACACACTGATCACTGGCACAGTGTCCCCACTCAATGTAAACACACACAGTGTCCCCAAAACACTGTCCCCACACACCTGTCCCAACATATGTAACACTAAAATCATATGTCCCAATGATCATCTGTGCACATGTCAGTGATCATTGTGTCCATATGTCCGTGTTCACACAAACCAATTATACACGTAACAGGATTTTTTTTTACCAAAGACGTAGCAGAATACATTTTGGCTTAAATTTATGACAAAATTCGATTTTATTGCCTTTATTTTAAAACAGAAAGTAGAAAATATAATTTTTTTTCAAAATTTCCGCTCTTTTTTTCGCTTACCGTAAAAAATAAAAATTTGATTTGTGAATAAATACCACCAAAATAAAGCTCTATTTGTGTTAACAAAATGTTAAAAATGTAATTTGGGTATAGTGTTGCATGACCGTGCAATCCTCATTGAAAGTGCAAGAGCGCTGAAAGCTGCAAATTGGCCTGGGAAGGAAGGGGGTAAAATTGCCCAGTATTGTAGTGGTTAAGTAAACCTTCACCTTCAGTGAAAACTACAACTAAGAATGATCAGTCAATTCAAAGCTATAGACCGCCAAAGTTAATACAAATTTTGACTTTGTAAAAAAAACAGAACAGCGTGGGTACAGGATCAACGAAGCAACATAATTGATTAACCTTTCAGCCTCTGAAGAATTTACCTCCTTCCTGACCAGAGCACTTTTTGCGATTTGGCACTGCATTTCTTTAACTGACAATTGCGCGGTTGCGCGTCGTGGCTCCCAAACAAAATTGACGTCCTTTTTTCCCACAGATAGATCTTTCTTTTGGTGGTATTTGGTCACCTCTGTGGTTTTTATTTTTTGCGCTATAAACAAACAAAATAGCAACAATTTTTACTTTTTGCCACAATAAATATGCCCAAAAAATATTTAAAAAAACATTTTTTTCCTCAGTTACGTATTCTTCTACATATTTTTGGTAAAAAAATTGCAATAAGCGTTTGATTGGTTTGCACAAAAGTTATAGCATCTACAAAATGGGGATAGTTTTATGGCATTTTTATTGATAATTTTTTTTACTAGTAATGGCAGCGATCAGCGATTTTTATCATGACTGTGATATTATGGCGGACATATCAGCCAATTTTGACACATTTTTTGGACCATTCACATTAATACAGCGATCAATGCTAAAAAATTGCATTGATTACTGTAAAAATGTCACTGGTAGCAAAGGGGCTAACCACTAGGTGGCGCTGTAGGGGTTAAGTGCGTCCTAGGGAGTGATTTTAACTGTGGGGGGAGGGGCTGTGTGTGATACATCACTGATCAGCGCTCCCGATTACAGGGAGAGCTGATCAGTGAGTGTCACTAGGCAGAACAGAGAGATGCTTGTTTACATTAGCATCTCCCCGTTCTTTCTCACCGTGAGACGATCGCGGGTATCCCTGCAGACATCGGGTTTGTGGGACCCGTGGTCACGGAGCTCCCGGCGGCGCACGTGCGCCCGCTAGCCGCCTCTTAAAGGACAATGTACAGGTACGTTAATCTGCCTGTATGCGCCCTTCTGCCACAGTATATTTGCATGAGGCGGTCAGGAAGGGGTTAGATAATGAAATAGCACTTAGGCTGGCCATAGACGCTGCAAATTTCTTTCGTGAAAATGGCGGGTTGCAGTAAAGAAATTTGCACAATTCCCTCATCAATACAGACAGTGCTGACAGGGAAATCCCTTCTGCCAAGGAGAAGACCGTGATTATTGCTAGCGGCTATAGTAGCTGCTAGCGATAAGCAAAAGTGAATGCAACAGGCTGGTTGTACCCAAGTTGATAAATCAATCAGCTTGGTACATTCGGCCTGCCCACACACTGTTTGAATAGAGTGAGCCCAGATCCTAACTGAGGTGCTGCAGGAAATCAGTCTTCTCATTTGGTCATCACCTTCAGGACTTTCATGGGCTCTATGCCCAAAGCTGTCACACAGAGTGAATGTATTTGTGTGCTTTTAGTACATAAAGTGCGGTTACCAATAACAGATAAATGGAGCAGGGCTAAAAATAAGTTTTTGCAGCATTGGAAAAGACCACGTATATCAATATCTACTCTTTCCCTGCCTAAAAATAAATGTGGTCTTGGTCTTCACAATATTCAATTTTACAATATAGCCTGTCTAGCGAGACATGCCTTGGATTGACTAACATCACTGTTAAAAAAAAAAATGAGAATTGAGCGATCATACACCGCCGATTACTGGGTTCTCTTAGCTCCCTGAGCAGAGAACTACTGACTGTCAGTCACAGCTTTCTGCTCTGCCCCCCTCCTCGCTCACTGGAGCACCGGGCTGTGGAGGGGGTGGGAACGTCCTGCTCAGGCTCTTAGCGGTGGGAGTCAGGTGTCTGTCCAGGGCTCTAGGCAGATCGAGCTTTGGCTGTACTTCTCCTTTAAGGTATTCTAATTGAGCATGCCTTTCCCTGGAATCTTTCTGCTTTGTGACATATTAACCACTTAAGGACCGCCTCATGCCAATATACGTTGGCAGAATGGCACGGCTGGGCACAAGCATGTACAGGTACGTTGCCCTTTAAGAGCCCGATCTCCGCCGGTGTCCCACGATCAGGTCACAGAGCTGAAGAACGGGGAGAGGTAAGTGTAAACAAACCTCTCCCCGTACTTCCTAGTTGCCTGCCACTGATCGTCTGTTCCCTGTCGTAGGGAACGACGATCAGTGACATCACATGCCAAGCCATGCCCCCCTACAGTAAAAAAACACACATTAGGTCACACTTAACCCCTACACTGACCCCTAATGTTAACTCCTTCGCTGCCAGTGTCACATTGATCGCTGTATTAATGCCAATGGTCCCAAAAATGTGTCAAAATTGTCCGACATGCCCGCTATAATGTCGCAGTCACAATAAAAATCGCTGATCGCCTCCATTACTAGTAAAAAAAATGAATAAAAATGCCATGGAATTATCCCCTATTTTGTAGACGCTATAACTTTTGCCCAAACCAATCAATAAACGCTTATTGAGATTTTTTTTTTTTTTTTTTTTACAAAAAATATGTAGAAGAATACATATCGGCCTAAACTGAGGAAAACAAATGTTTTTTTTATATATTTTTTGGGGATATTTATTATAGCAAAAAGTAAAAAATATTGAATTTTTTTTCAAAATTGTCGCTCTATTTTTGTTTATAGTGCAAAAAATAAAAACCGTAGAGGTGATCAAATACCACCAAAAGAAAGCTCTATTTGTGGGGGAAAAAAAGGACACCAATTTTGTTTGGGACCCACGTCGCACGACCGCGCAATTGTCAGTTAAAACGATACAGTGCCGAATAGCAAAAAGGGGCCTGGTCCTTTAGCAGCAAAATGGTCCGGGGCTTAAGTGGTTAACAAGATACGAAACTTACCTCCGAGTCTGAAACTTTATAGAGATAAAATGGTAGCTTTGAGAGAATCAAGAAAAAAACAAGGAATGACTCCCTATGTATCAAAGCTTTTGCCAATCCAAATTAATCCATCATTCCCACAGAGTAAAGATTATGCATTTTTTTAAACCTGGAGACAGAATGGGCTGATTACAGCATGCCAACTGTATCACAGTAATTCTTATTAAAGTCATTTGAAATGATCTCTATGAAATGTAATATTCTTAGGCAGTATTATCTGTATTACCCACAAATATCTAGTTATCTAAGGTCCTGCTGTGGCAATAGGTTCTATGTATTTACGCCAACCTTTTTGGATAGGTTGATGAGAAAAGGTAGCCATGTCATAGCTGATGTATAGGATGATATTTTTTTCTAAACCACTGGAAAATACAAGCTTAAAAAATTGGCGTAAATTGTTTACAGGTATTAATGTTTACAAAGAACTTTTGATGTTACTGTTTAGCTGTGATCAGGCAATGAGTGCTAAAAATAGGCAGATATCTAATCTGCAATAGATGTTTATTAACAGCCCGGAGAGCCATTATGAAGCACTGGATGGTGGTGAAATTAATAACAGATATAAATAAAACTGCTATATAATGAAAAACTAAGTATAGAACTCTTGAATCATACCCATGTTAAGAATTTTTTAAGAGGTGGAAACAATTTGTAGACTATACTTTTGATTTAGTGGCGATTACAACAATTTATATCTACAGTACATTTAAATATATGGAATGGTACATCAAAACTGATATGACTAATAGTTTGGGTAATCTTAAGCTTAACTCATAGTAAAAATATAAACTTGGGGTTATTTATTATTCATTAATCTATTTATTTAAGATAGTTGATTATTATCAAGAGTTGCTGTTTGAGGTGGCTAATGATTGTTACATTTGTTAGTACATGTTTGTCTGAATTCAAATATTTGGTATCAGTAATATCCGTTTGTGTATGCTAATCATTATATTCAATATACAGAGTATATATATTTTTCTCTCTATTTCTTTTAAAATTAATGGTTAAGTGTCAGAATGTAATTGCAATTCAGATTTAAAGTGGTTGTAAAGGCTGAATGTTTTTTTTACCTTCGAGCATCCTATGCACAAAGGTAAAAATCCTTCAGTGTGCATGTTTTGGAAAAGCAGGGTCAGGTTATGAAAAAATATATCAAAGCCTTGAACAGCTCACAGAGTACTGTTCAACCCATCATCTGAAAATGTAAAGAGTATGGCACAACTGCAAACCTTCCAAGACATGGCTGTCAACCTAAACTGACAGGCCAGGCAAGAAGAGCATTAATCAGAGGAGCAGCCAAGAGGCCCATTGTAACTCTGGAGGAGCTGCAGAGATCCACAGCTCAGGTGAGAGAATCTGTCCGCAGGGCAACTATTAGTCATGCACTCCACAAATCTGGCCTTTATAGAAGAGTGGCAAGAAACGAGCCATTGTTGAAAGGCAGCCATAAGAAGTCCCATTTGCAGTTTGTGAAGGGCCATGTGGGGGACACAGCAAATGTGGAAGAAGGTGTTCTGGTCAGATGAGACCAAAATTGAACTTTTTGGCCTAAAAGCAAAATGTTGTGTGACAGAAAATTGCACATCACCCTGAACACACCATCCCCACTGTGAAACGTGGCAGTGGCAGTATCATGTTGTGGGGATGCTTTTCTTTAGCAGGAACAGGGAAGCTGGTCAGAGTTGATGGGAAGATGGATGAGGCCAAATACAGGCCAATTTTAGAGAAACGCATGTTAGAGTCTTTAACCACTACAATACAGGGCACTTTCGCCCCCTTCCTTCCCAGCCCAATTTTCAGCTTTCATTGCTCTAGCGCTTTCAGTGACAATTGCGCGGTCATGCTACACTGTACCCAAATTAAATTTTTATCATTTTGTTCGCACAAATAGAGCTTTATTTTGGTGGTATTTATTCACGACTCCGTTTTTTTTTTTTTTTTTTTTTTTTTTTTTTGCGATATAAGCGCAAAAAAGCTGAAATTTGAAAAAAAAACTATATTTTCTTTTTTCTATTTTAAAAGAAATCCAATAAAATCAAATTTTGTCATAAATTTAAGCCAAAATGTATTCTGCTACATGTTTTTGGTAAAAAAAATTCCGTTAAGTGTATAATAATTGGTTTGTGTGATCACGGACATATGTACGCAAATGATCATGTACAAATGTGTGCAGGTGATCACGTACATATGTGTGCAGATAATCATTGGGATATGTGATTTTAGTGGGACATATGTGGGGGACATGTTTTTATTAGGGACATGTGTTTTTATTATTTGGGGACATGTATGTTTTGGGGACATGTGTGTTTTGGGGACATATGTGGGGACTGTGTTTATACTGTGTGGTGTGTTGTGTGTTTACACTAGACTGGTGATCAGTGTGTAAAAAAACAGCTCATACTCACTGATCATTAGCCGGCTGCAGCGATCTGCTCTCCTCTCCTCAGCAATGACTTCTGTGTGAGGAGAGGAGGAGCCGATTGCCTAGCAACCAGCTGTTTGTTTACATCACACGACGGCCGTGATTGGACACGGCCGTCATGTGATCAGGAGGGCCAATCACAGAGCCCTCCTGCCGATCTGAGATGTGCCGTGTCCGGGTGACACGAGCATATTGGGATCGCGCCGCTGCGCGCGCACGCGCGATCCCGCTCCTTCTGAAGGACGTTCCTGAACGCCCTATCAGAAGTAGACGGCTCCCACCCGGTCGTATATGTGCATTGGCCGGGTGGGAAGTGGTTAAAAGACTAGAGGCTGGGACAGACATCTACCCTAAACATACAGCCAGAGCTACAATCGAAATTTTTATATCAAAGCATATTCATGTGCTAGAATGGCCCAGTCAAAATCCAGACCTAAATCCAATTTAGAATCTGTGGCAAGACTCAAATTGTTGTGCACAGATGCTCTCCATCCAATCTGAGCTTGAGCTATTTTGCAAGAAGAATGGGCAAGAATTCCACTCTCTAGATGTGCAAAGCTGGTAGAGACATACCCAAAAAGACTTGCAGCTGTAATTGCAGCAAGAGGTGGTATTACAAAGTATTGACCCAGGGGGGCTGAATACAAATGCAAACCACACTTTTCTGATATTTATTTGTAAAAAAAAGTATAATTTCCCTTCCACTTCACAATTATGTGACACTTTATGTTGGTCTATCATATAAAATCCCAATAAAATATATTTACGTTTTTGGTTATAACATGACAAAATGTGGACAATTTCAAGGGGTATGAATACTTTTTAAAGGCACTGTATAGCCTGTTTGAGAAAGTCACTGCTCAGAACCAGTCCTGGTGCATTGTTTGCCTGTTAGTCTCTGCTTACATTCCTATGTAAGAAAACAAGTTTAAAACAAATACTGTACTCTTGCAGCAACTTAGTATACAGTTCTAGTACTATAAGACCTCTTTCACGCTGAGGCAGTTTTCAGGCATTTTAGCGCTAGAAATAGCCTGAAAACTGCCTGCCATTCATTACAATGGGTGCTTCCACACCCAGGGGATGCGCTTGTGGGACGTTCGTAAAAGTCCTGCAAGCAGCATCTTTGGGGTGGTTTGGGAGCGCTGTATACAGTGCTCCCAAAACACCCCTGCCCATTGCAATGAATGGGCATCGCTTCCAAAGCACCTGAAAAGCTTTTCGGAAGCGCCTCAACACAGAAGTTTTTAACCCCTTTTTTGGGGTTAAAAGTGCCCTGCTAGTGAACGAAAAGTGGTGCAAAAGTGCAGCTTAAACAGCGGTGAGGTGCTGCTAAAACGAGTGGCTCTTTACCGCTAACAGCCGACGCTTTCAGTGTGAAAGCAGCCTAATAGATTTGCTTGAAATTTGCAGGCTTTCTGAGTATTTAGCGATGATCTGTGCATTGTCTTGTACTATTAGGAGGCGGACAATGTCTAGAGGCCACTGATTGCAAAGGTTTTCCTCAGAATCAGGAATTATGGAGCCAGAATGTTTTATTTATGACAAAAGTACGAAAGCATATTGATTGCTCAAAAAAAACATTCCATTAATTTTGATTAAACATTTTTTTCTACATGCATTACAAATCCTTTTTAAGTTTAGTTTGTTTATCTTTCTCTGTTAAGGTCTTGTAATATATCAGCAGTGGTGGCAGCCCCAGGAGTTTATTATTTTAAGCCAGTGAAACATGTTGTTTTTCTTAGCAGACATATTTTCTTAAAAAGCTGTTGTTAATCTTACAAATGTCAGACATGAAAAGAATTAGTCTCGTCATCCTCCCAGTTCTCTTTAGCATGCATTTATATATGTCAAAACAGAAAGTAGCTGTTGCAATTTTCTATATATATATTTTAGCACGCTGTCTGAAAAAAACTGTGGTAGTGCCAATAAAAGTTACATAGTAGGTGAGGTTGAAAAAAGACACAAGCCCATCAAGTCCAACCTATGTGTGTGATTATATATCAGTATTACATTGTATATCCCTGTATATTGTATATCCTTGCCGTTCTTACAGTAAAGAACCCTCTACGTAGTTTAAGGTTAAACCTCTTTTCTTCTAATTTTAATGAGTGGCCACGTGTCTTGTTAAACTCCATTCTGCGAAAACGTTTTATCCCTATTGTGGGGTCAACAGTACGGTTTTTATAAATTGAAATCATATCCCCTCAAGCGTCTCTTCTCCAGAGAGAATAACTTCAGTGCTTGCAACCTTTCCTCATAACTTATATCCTCCAGACCCTTTAGATTAGTTGCCCTTCTTGTACTCCAATTCCAGGACATCCTTCCTGAGGACTGGTGCCCAGAACTGGCCAGCATACTCTAGGTGCGGCCGGATCAGAGTCTTGTAGAGCAGGAGAATTTTCATTTTGTACTCAAGTCACTCTGTGGATAGTGAGGAAAGGAACAAAGAGCAACAAGGAAACAAAGACCTGAAGTGTGCCAGGGTCACGTGGTCAGTATGCCTAAAAGGGGGCAAAAAATTACACAGTAGGAAGAAAGCTCCACAACCAGATGACCCAGTGAATAACGTCTAACCTGGGGTGGCGGCAAATGAGGTATAGATTTAGCCGCAGAGAAGGAAGCGCTAGGAAAGGCAGTAGAGGACCAACCCAGCGTTAGACAAATGTAACACAAACATGCTTGCTTTAGCCCAACACCAAGCACCACATCTAGCCAGACTCCAGGAACCTGACAACAGTGCCGCTCCGAAAGCCGCGTCCCGCGAGCATGCAGATGTAATAGAAAAGGCTGGGGTGCCAACCAGTAGATTGGCTAAAGTAACTGAGACCCTGGGCCAGAAGCACCACTCCCCTGGCTTTAGGAACCATAAAGCCAGCTGTAGCACCCCCTTGAGCCCTAACCCGGTGACCAACGCAAAAGGAGACCTGAGAGTACGTGAACGTCATGAAAATAAAAACCACAAAGGAAAGTCAGCTGAGCACAGCAGGGAGTCCACACCGCTGGAACCCTGGATGGCTTCAAACTAAAGTGCAGAAAAATAAAACAACCTGACGGATCATTCAGCATGAGATGCTGAGACTTAACTCGATACGCCCAGAAAGTGCTGAGGGCTGATACAAGCTGGAGGAGGCAAAAAAGGAAAAAACGAAACAGAAAAGCAAAAAGGAACTGGATGTTAGGACTGGAAAGCGAACCTGGAAACATGCCAAGCAGTGTCATGGGCCTTCCTGGAATTTAAAACAAAACCCAATGATCAAGGCTGCAGTGCCAGCCAAATGGAAAACCAATCTACCACAACTGGATCTGAAAAGAAAGTGCGACACTGGAACCTGCTTCTGAGACTCTAGCCTACAGATACTGGCCCGGGCCCCGAGAGGGCCCCGGGATCCACGAAGGCCCCTGAGCCAGTGGAAGCTGCGGGTCAGCGAAAGGCTGTCTAACCAATCGTTCTATACCCAACTCCTGGCTGGACGCAGTTAGGAAATTTAAAGATAGTGAGGAATGGCACCCAACTGATCAGGAACACAACTGGTGGAAGAACCGTGATCAGACAAAGAAAACTTGCATCAAGAACGAAACCTGCGATAAGGAAACGTGACTGAACGAGAAACATGAGTAGCGTGATCTGATCACCGTGAGCGGCGTAAGAACCGAGGCTGCTAGAAAACACGACCTGCCTAGGAAATGCAGGTTGCACGAGAAATGCGAATCGATGAAACCACAAGAGAAAACCCTGGGGGTACACAAGAGAAAACCCTGGGGGTACACAAGAGAAAACCCTGAGGGTACACAAGAGAAAACCCTGAGGGCACACAAGAGAAAACCCTGAGGGTACAAACAAGAGAAACCTGACAAGCGAGAGAAACCTGGCAAGCGAGAGAAACCTGGAAAACAAGAGAAACGTGACATAGCATGAGAAAACGTAAGTTGCATGAGAAACGTAAGTTGCATGAGAAACGTAAGTTGCATGAGGACAAAATGTATGAAAACTAAACTGCATGAGAAATGTGAGTAAGAACAAAATGTGAGTGGTGTAAGAACAGATGAGAAGACTTGTCACCGACCAAGCCAATTAAAAACGATCACCTCAATCTGTTGAACCCATAGGCGTGATGGGTAACCAGCGGTGGAAGAACACAGACAACCCAACTGTGTGTGACAACCAGAAAACCTACCAACAACCCGCCCGTGACACAACAAACCCCCTGGTACCTGACAAGTAAAGGACGTAGGACCTAAAGTGTAAGGACATGGGTGCCAAAATGACAGGACCAACAGCGCATGAATGTGAACCTGATGACACCACCCTAATGAATGCAGAAGTAAGCCCGAGCAACCTGCTGTGCCAAGACAGGAAATTAAAATGAACTCTCAGGACTATGGTATCCACAGACCGTGGTTGGTAGTAGTAAAAGGTGTAATGGTGAATGTATACGTATGATGTGTGGACTACAGGCGAGAAGATTGTGGGACGACAATCAATTAACAACGAAACCTCAGCCCGTATGGACCTGTAGACGTGACAGATCCTCAATGTAAGTGGCAGCTAACGGAAATGCAGTGAACGAAGGGCAATAACATGAAACGCGCAACACAAGGAAAATGTAAGAAACATGGGAAAAATGTAAGAAACATGGGGAGAAAAAAAACACGTAAGAGACATGGGAAAAAAGTAAGAGACACGGGAAACGTAAGAAAACACGGGAAATGTAAGAAAACAAAAACATAAAAGTTGCCTGAGACACGTAAAATCGCATCAGACACATAAATACAACAGACACGTAAATTGCATCACACACGTAAACACAACAGACATGTAAATTGCATCATATACGTATATTCCATCACAAACGCAAATTGAATGTGAAAAGGTAAAACCTAAGAACCAAAAAAAATTCTGTGAATCTCAGTAGAGTGTCCCATACACAGTCCAATCGTGCAATTTTGGATGCAATATCACAATCAAAATTAAGGTGCAATGTGTCAAGCCAACTCTCTTCCAGTGGTGTTCCGTGCCAGTGCTAGTTACGCTAAATAATTACCTCACGGCTGCGAGGTGTGCAGCAAACCAGCTAATTTGCAGGGGGTACTTGGAAGGGTCAGGGGGACTGCAGAGAGGGCTTCTGACGGTGCCGATTTCAAAACAAGAAATCCAAAGAGGGAGCAATAATTCTTGACTATAATAGCCAATACAAAAGTATAGAAAAAATAATCAAAAAACACTGGCACATTTTGTTGAACGACAAAGATCTACATGAGGTTTTACCATCCAGACCACATTTCATATATAGACGTGCCCCAACCTTAAGGGATATGATAGTAAAAAATATACCAGACCCCCCCGTGAACAACTATACGTTTTTACGGGAAAAGGGTTCTATCCGTGTAGGAGGTGCTTTGCATGCACAAGAGCAAGTAAACCCAACAAAGTCTTTGAATTCTCGTCCACAAGTACTGGTAATTCACACAAAATTAAAGACTTTATATGCTGTAACACAGAAGGCGCCGTATATGTTCTGGAATGTAGCTGCGGCCTACAATATGTTGGCCGCACAAAGAGGCCTTTGAGGATTAGGCTCAAGGAGCATATACAAAACATTCAAAAGGGGTATGATAAACACAGCGTCTCTAAGCATTTTGCTACCCATCACAAAAAAGACCCTAGGGACTTAAAATTTTGGGGCATTGTCCCCTATGCTAAGCATTGGAGAGGTGGGCACAAAGTGAGGACTTTGAGCCAAATAGAATCTAAGTGGATATTTACCCTTGACACTTTTGCCCCTAGAGGATTGAATGTGGAGTTCGACTTGAATTGTTTTATTAGTAATTTTTAGCGTCTTTTACCTAGTTTCTCTTATCTCCCGCCCTTTTAAGACAATTTCGTCACATACTTTAATTATTAATTAATTTTTTAATAATTTTATATATAATACAAGGTTTTTTTCTCATATATAAATCTAGTGTATTTGTGATCATTCTGATGTGTTGTAATGTATACGTCATTTCTGCGATCCTTTTTTACCCAAAAGATATATTTTTTAAATTATATTTTTTTAATCGTTCTGATGTCAACGTTTTTTTATTATTCTGGGGTAGTCAGTCAAATTCCAATATGATGTGCTAATCCAGGGCCTCTTTGGATTATATATATATTCATGTGTATATATATATATGCATATATATGTATATATGGTTTTCATTTTCTTTCTATATGTCATTTTCCCTGCCTTGCTTTTATTATCAAGCTAAATCCATTGGATTTATGATTGAATAATACTAAGAGTAATTTCTGTTTAAACATGTTGGAATTACTCTTTTAAGTGAAAATTCTCCTTTGCCCTAATAGATTTCTACCACCATAATAATGGCTGCTCCCTAGATAGTCTTGAATAAATATTTACCACCATAACAATGGCTGCCTCCCAGATAGATCTGAAGACTCTAAGAAAATGTCTGCCGGCATAGCCCTGTATTTCAATATACAGGACCTGCCTCTATTTATGTTATGGTAATATATATGTTAGCGCATTATTTGGTGTTAGGCTAGCTGTCTTTGATACAATTCTATTAGAATCATGGGCTTTGTATAAGCTCCCCCTACTGAGTTTCGTTTTCCTTTGTTTGTTGTTTTTTTCCCTCTATGTTTGCCCGCTCGATGTATCTCTTATTAGTAACCTCGAGCGTGGTGTTGAGGTAAACCTAATGCGGGACACACCCGCGTAATCTAATTGGCCTGTTTTGCTCGTACATGCCCTGTATACAACGTAATATGTAAATAGAGGGCGGAACATGCCCGCCCAGTACTCTCAAAAGGCACTTCCGGTCGCCTTAGAAACATCCCAGTTGAAGTCCACATGTGACGTAACGCGTAGGAAACCAGAAGTGACGTCTACATCCGAGCAAGTCGCTCACTGATCTATTGCTAGCTGTGTGCCTGTTTTCCGTTCCCTCTTGTGAGTAGATAAAGTTGTTTTTTAATAAAATCATCTATTTTAAATACTGCACTATGGAGGATGTTTTTTACCTGTCGTTTTGAGCATTTTTCGCTGATAACAACTACTAGGAAATCGGCACTGTCAGAAGCCCTCTCTGCAGTCCCCCTGACCCTTCCAAGTACCCCCTGCAAATTAGCTGGTTTGCTGCACACCTCGCAGCCGTGAGGTAATTATTTAGCGTAACTAGCACTGGCACGGAACACCACTGGAAGAGAGTTGGCTTGACACATTGCACCTTAATTTTGATTGTGATATTGCATCCAAAATTGCACGATTGGACTGTCTATGGGACACTCTACTGAGATTCACTGATTTGCTGCTATTGGTTTTCTGTTTTGAATTGCTTATTAATTTAATTAATACATTTTTTCTGCAAATTTTTTTCTGCATTTTTTCTGCATTCCTTTCTGCGTTTATATCACAAATATTTATTTCTTTATATATTGCATTTTTAACCTGTTATATGCACTGTATGGTTTTAAGCACATATTTGTTTGATTTTTGACACTTGAATGATGCACAGAGACACTTTAAACTAGTTGTTTTATGCAATGCACAGATGCACTTTTAATGGAATTTCATAAGCACTAAGTAGTGTTGTAGTTTATAAGCACTATTGCACTTTTTGCTTCACACTTATTCGTATTTTTTTAAAGATACAACCAATGTTGTGTTCAGGACGCAAAATCTTTGTTGTCCAGTCTTGTCTATGTACAATAATCTTTTTTTTTAATTTTTTTCCCGGTTTTCATTTATGTTATAGTTTTCTCTTTTTGATTATTGCTACAGATTTCCTATATACAGTCCTAAATTCTTAATATATTTTTATGGCGCAAGCTGTTTGTGTGTAGTTTATGGTTGAAATTTGTGTAATATAATCGATTCAATACTGTCCAAGGATGTTGCAAGGATTTAGGATTTAGGATTGCATGATATTCTGGAATTCTATATTGTGATATATAATCTTTGTACTCGGAGCCGGAGTACTTGGGAGAGAGAGGGAGGATAGACGCCCCCCCCCCCTTTACTCTCCGGCGTGAGCATGGCTATCCCCGAAATGTCGGATGGCATATCCCCATGTGGTAGGTGGCACCGGAAGAAGCGGCGGGCGAACACACCCCCCACCCAGCGCAGGCACTGGGAGAATGGGCGGCCGGACCCACTCCCCCTCCCAGTGCGAGCACCGTGAGAGGTGGGTGGACAGCCCACCAACCAGGAGCCAACACAAGGAGAGGGGAGCTGGCAGGCGGTGGCCAAACACACACACCCCCGGGAGAGATGGGTAGGCGGATGGACAGCCCCCCAGTATACGATGACCCCAATAGGTGGGCAGGCGGATGGTCTCCCTGGAGGCACCCGGCGTGAGCACCGAGAGAGGAACCGCCACCTCGCTTGCTGCCGACTAGCAGTGCAGACCGGAAATAACGTCACAAGACCCAACGTCCACGAGGAGGAGGCAGAGGAGGGCATGCTTTATGCAGCCTGACTCCTCCTACAAATACAGGCTGACCTGCGGTCAGCCTTACACTTATCTCTAGAGTTGATCCCCTTTTTAATTCATTCCAGTATTCTGTTTGCTTTGTTAGCTCGTCTTCTAGGACCCCAGTTCCTTTTCCGTCCTAGATTACTCCAGAGGTTCTTCCCCCAGTGTATAGATTGCATTCATTTTTGCTACCCAAATGCATTATTTTACATTTTTCTACATTAAACCTCATTTGCCATGTAGTTGCCAACCCCATTAATTTGTTCAGATCTTTTTGCAAGGTTTCCACATCCTGCGGAGAAGTTATTGCCCTGCATAGCTTAGTATCGTCCGCAAATACAGAGATTGAACTGTTCACCCCATTCTCCAGGTCGTTTATGAACAAACTAAATAGGATTGGTTCCAGCACAGAACCCTGGGGGACTCTCCATTTATCACCACCCTCTGAACTCATCTTTGTAGCCAGTTTTCAATCCATATACTCACCCTATGGTCCATGCCAACGGACCTTATTTTGTACAGTAAACGTTTATGGGGAACTGTGTCAAATGCTTTTGCAAAATCCAGATACACCACATCCAAGGGCCTTCCTTTATCTAGATCAGGGGTCTCAAACTGGTGGCCCTCCAGCTGTTGCCAAACTACAAATCCCATAATGCCTCTGCTTGTGGGAGTCATGCTTGTAACTATCAGCCTTGCAATGCCGCATGGGACTTGTAGTTTCGCAACAGCTGGAGCGCCGCCAGTTGGAGACCCCTGATCTAGATGGCAACTCACTTCCTCATAGAAGGTTAATAGATTGGTTTGACAAGAATGATTCTTCATGAATCCATGCTGATTACTGCTAATGATACCGTTCTCTTTACTAAAATCTTGTATATAGTCCCTTATTCTCCCCTCAAAGAGCTTGCATATTATTGATGTTAGGCTAATTGATCTGTAATTCTCAGGGATGTATTTTGGGCCCTTTTTAAATATCGGTGCTACATTGGCTTTTCTCCAATCACCTGGTACAATTTCAGTCAGTAGACTGTCAGTAAAAATTAGGAACAATGGTCTGGCAATTACTTGACTGAGTTCAGTAAGTACCCTCGTGCAAGCCATCTGGTCCCGGTGATTTATTAATGTTGAGTTTCCCAAGTCTAATTTTAATTCTGTCCTCTGTTAACCATGGAGGTGCTTCCTGTGATGTGTCATAAGGATAAACACTGCAGTTTTGCTTACTAAACCCCCCCCCCCCCCCGATTACCTCATCAAGACTGAGGAGGAGAATTCAATACTTTCACCATCTCTCCATCCTTTGTAACCAGATGTCCTTTCTCATTCTTTATGGAGCCAATATGGTCTGTCCTCCCTTTTTTTTTTTTTTTTTTTTGACTGTTTACATACTTAAAAAATTTATTTTTATTTTTTTAGCATTCATAAAAGGTGAAGCCAAAAGGCCCTGAGGTAGAGAAGCCTAGATCTCTACCCCTTGCGATTTGAGTTGGTTCCCAATCCTGTGGGACCATCAGATGATTGGACCATGGCAAACAAGCTGTAGAGACAGCTCTATCATAACTGCTCCCACTCCCAGCAAATATCCTTAGATGAATGGAAGTCTTGTTTGAGAGAAGCAAACAGATTTTTCTTTTGTTGAATTTTCCATCAAGACTCTCCTAGCAAGTCTACTAGCTGTCACATAGCCATTGCGACTTCCACCTTGCAGCATTCAGTTGACGTCTTGTGGGACCATACCCAGAAGCCAACAGGAAGTAGATGTGGGCCAGCCTAAATGTGGCTTCGGGCGCTAGAGCCTGCATTCCCTGTTTTGATTTTCATTCCTAATTTAGATGCTTAATTTTCATGCTAATAAGTGTATTACTTTGAAAAAAAGTGAAACCTCAAAATTCTGACCTGCCTAACTTTAGTCCTCCAATCTTCCTGTCTAGTCCCATCTTATGTTTTTTGTTGGAAACATTTTGCATTACAGTATCAAGTGTTAGGTTGGAATGTCTACTTGAGGCTCCGTTAACACATGCTGCGGCCGCGGGTCACAGCATGGGGTCCAGTGCGTCTCTGTTCAATGATTAAGGTGCGAATCATGTCCTAATTTTTGGCTGAATCGGACCAGAATACGCACAGGACCCTTTCCAAATGAGGATTTCGGCTTCCCCCGGAGCTGTGTGAACTGGCTCAATTGAGAGCGGTCACACTCTCCTGTCATGTAAATTGGATGCGGAGGAAACCCGCATCCAATTTGCATATATATGAACCTGGCCTAACTATATTTCCAACCATGAATTATTTTCACTTTCAGTTTCTTTTTCAAGATTGTTGCTACATTGCCCTTTCATAATGCTAATGGTCTACTGAGGTATTTCATTTGCAGTTGTCAGGGGTGGATTGTTTTTGTAAAATGTTTTTCAAAGTGTAAAAAAATAAGGATTAGTAACACAATCTTTGGCTCAAAGATTATATGGGTTGATTTTTCCTTTTTTGTTGTAGCAAATCAGGAGTGCAAGCATGCCAAACCATTTCTCCCTTCATAGATACAGTGGAGTAAGTGGGTGAAGCGACCCAGGGCCAAGACAGTGTTTTATTTGCAGGATTAACAGGTAAAAATACAGGAAAAATGGCAAAAATATTAAATGAATGCAGACACCATATACTGTATAAGCACTGGTAAGCTGCACTATATATAAATGCCTTTTCTCTTATATTCTCCGACCGACACAACTCCTCTCTGTAGCTAAATGGGTTGTATAGCCTGCCATTAGGAGAAACTAGGCAAAATTGTTACACAATACACAGAACTTTAATCCCACCCCAGGGGGGCGAGCCCCGTGCTATCAACCCTTCCCACTGCTCCTAGCAGCTTCAGTTTTTATTTTGCCTAGCAAGGAGAATGACCTAGGAAACCCTACGGGCCTCTCGGTCCATGTTTTTGCTGCAGGTTTGCTGCTTTTTGCGCAAGATGAGAGATCCTGAGATCTTCTATCAACTGCCGGCTGGGTGACAGGCTGATTAATGAAATCCTTGTAGTCTCCCCAGTCCGGCCATCGAGCGTGAGCAGGCCGCAGCTACGGCTCGGCAGGCCACGACATACCTCATGCACCAGAGGTGGTCGGTGAGCTTCAATGCTCCGAGGTATACATATGACCGGGCTACTGATGTATGGATCACAGTATACCGGGCCAGTAACCTTCCCTGCAACTGCGCAGGAGTTGGCTACCACGGAATGTCTCCCAGCTCTTCAGGACTGGTAAGTACGGCTCTCCCTGCTTCGGTGGGGGGAGCAGCTGGCATTCCCTGGGGGGTTGATTCGGGGGCCACCTCACCTCCTTATCTTCTCTCCCAAGTCCCTATCACCCCTCCTTCACCCCCTCTGAGGGGGGTGTCTGCATGCGCTGCGGGAGGTGTGTGTGTGTGGGTCACTGTTTCTCACCTGTGGGGCTCTGGGTTGCTGTTCAGTCCTGGTCCAGGTCTGGGGGTCCAAAAAAGGCAGTTTTTGTGGAGGATGTCTGTGTGTCAGCAGGCAGTTCATTTTTATTTCTTGCTCTTTTCACCTCATGGCGCCGTTCCGGTAGCCATCTTGGATTTGGGAAAGCTATAGATTCCCCTGGGGAGCTTCAGCAGCCATTTTCCCTGGGATTCCTATGGATTACATTGGCAGCCATTTTGTGAAAGCCAAAATGCTTTCTTCACCGCTGGCCTCTTGTTACAGCTTGCAATGTGCTTTCTCTTGTCACTTTCTGTATTCCCTGTGTGTGAGGGACACTGGATGGCTCTGTGTGGAACGCTAAAGCTGTTCTGCAGACAGTTGCACCGCTGTTAGAGCTGACACCGTTTTTTCTCCTCTCTGCAACTGGGAACCTCCTAGGGACGACAGGCACTGTTGGCATTCACAGAACGCCCCAGGGTGGTGAGTCTAGCCCTAAGCACCCCCCCCCATGTGACGGCAGCAGGAGGGTGGAACCTTCACTGTCCTAAGTCCCCTTGCAGGTGGCAGACAGGATAGGGTCAGCATGGCTTCAGAAACTGGTGTTTCTTCCCCCGAAATCCAGGCTATAGCAACCGGGTCACGTGCGGTGTGCATGGACACTCTGACGGCGTTCCTGGACTCTGATGTTGCTAAAATAGAGGCAGCACGTAGCAGGAAAGGTGCACGTAAGAGGCCCCTGCCCCCTCGTCCTCTGGGGAAAGCTCTGATGCAGACTCAGGCCCTGCCGCGGCTGGAGACCCCTGCTCTGACCTATCAGACGAGGCTGACCAGGCCCATTCGGACAGTGAGGATGAATCCCCTTCCAGGTCCGAGCGTGACAAGGCGCTTGTTGGAGCACTTATCACAGCTGTGCGTGATACCCTGAAGATTCAGGAACCAGCGGATTCCTCTGCTGATGTACCGGTCCCTTTTGGGTCCCATAAGCACGTTCACCTAAGGTGTTCCCGTATTTGACTTATTTTGACAAATTCATCTACAGGGAATGGGGTCGCCCGCAACGGACCTTTTCGGTCCCCAAAAACTTGGCGGTGCGCTAGCCCTTTGAGGAAAGCTTTCTCAAAAAGTGGTCGGCTCCTCCGGTCGTGGACCCCCCAGTGTCTAGGTTAAATAAAGTAACCACGATCCTGGTTGAGGGGACTCCTTCATTCAAGGATCCCACGGACAGGAAGGTCGAAGCAGTGGCTTGTTCCTTGTTTACGGTTGTGGGGTCAGCCGTGCGACCTGTACTGGAATCGCAGACACTGACCTAGTGGGCAAAACGTTTGCACTGTGAATTGGGAGAGCAGAATGCCTCCCCTGTCTGCGTGGAGTTAGCAGACCAACTAGTGCATGGCCTTAAGTACGTTTGTGACGTGGCCCTGGATACTCTCCCTCTGTTATCCAGGGCCTCAGTGTCAGCTGTGGTGCTGAGGCGCCTTATTTGGCTGAAATGCTGGTCCGCTGACCAGGCATCCAAGAAAGCCCTGATGGATCTTCCCTTCCTTCGCGACCGGCTCTTTGGAGCCTCGTTGGATGACATTATTAAAAATGCCATGGGTGGTAAGAGTACACTACTCCCTCAGGCCAGGAAGGCTAAGGAGCCACCCAGCAGGCAAGGGCCCTCCTTTTCTGCTCACAAGCGACTTTTTCATCCGCCCGGTGCTTCGGCAAAACGACCCCAGCCTGACAGGATGCCCACGGACGGCCAGAAGCGTCCCTGGAACCGCAAGCCTAACAAGCCTGCGAACAAAAGTGCTACCGCATGAAGGTCTGCCCCCACCCACATCTCGGGTGGGGGGTCACCTTTGGGAGTTTGCAGCCTGTTGGACCTCCCGATTATCTGACCAATGGGTCTGCGACCTGATTCTACAGGCTACAAGATAGAGTTTCTCTCTTGGCCGCCAAACAGATTCTTCCCTTCCAGCATACCTGTGTCTCCGGTTCGCCGGGAGGCCCTGTTAGGGGCAGTGAGGGACTTGCTGAATCAGGGGGTGATCGTACCAGTTCCGGAATCAGAACAAGCTAAATGTGTAAAACACAGAAAACCTTGCATGTAAACATTTCCATATGATGCCGTATGATATATATATATATATATATATATATATATATATATATATATATATATATATATATATATATATACACAGTTGGCTCCATATATATATTTGGACACAGGTACACTTTTTTATTTATTTTTTTCAGGTATTTACCAAAGCATATTCAAGCTGTAGTTATATAATGGATATGGGCTGAAAGTGCACACTCTCAGGTTAAATTTGAGGGTATGTACATCCAAATCAGAGGAAGAGTTTAGCAATTACAGCTCTTAATAGCCCCCCCCCCCCCCCTTTTCAAGGAAACAAAAATAAATGGACAATTGAATCAAAAATGCTTCATGGCCAGGTGTGGGCAACTCCTTTGTTATTTCTTCTTAATTATGCAGGTAAAAAGTCTGAGTTGATTCTAAGTGTGGTATTTGCATTTGGAATCTATTGCTTTGAACCTACATCATGTATTCAAAGGTGCTGTCCATGCAAGTGAAACAGGCTATTGCATGGCTTCAAAAACAAAACCAATGGATCAGAGAGATAGCAGCAACATTAGGAGTTGCCAAATCAACAGTTTGGTACATTCTGAGGAAAGAAGAATGCACTGGTGAGCTCAGCAACATAAAAAGGCCTGGGCGTTCATGGAAGACAACAGTGGTGGATGATCACAGGATCCTCTCTGTGGTAAAAAAAAAAAAAAAGCAATTCACAACATCCAGACAAGTGAAGCACACTCTCCAGGAGATGGGTGTATCATTGTCAAAGTCCACAATCAAGAGAAGACTTTACGAGAGCAAATACAAGGGGTTCACCACAAAGAAGAATAGAAAAGCCAGATTAGACTGGAGAAACATCTAAAATAGCCAGACCAGTTCTGGAGAAGCATTCGTTGGATGGATTAAACTAAGATTATTCTGTACCAGAATGACAGGAAGAAAAAAGTGTGGCAAAGGCTTGGAACAGCTCATGATCCAAAGCACACAATGTCATCTGTAAAACATGGTGGAAGCAGTGTAATGGCATGGACACGCATGGCTACCAGTAGCACTGATATATATATATATATATATATATATATATATATATATATATACTGTCAGCCCAGATTCAGCCAAATGATTGGACGGCGCTTCACAGTACAGACGCACAATGATCCAAAACACACTGCAAAAGCAACCCAGGAGCTTTTGAAGGAAAATAAGTGAAATATTCTGCAGTTGCAATAGAGGGGGCTTTTGGGACTTTAAATGAGATACACGGTAACATGCATCTCCATCCCTATTCAAGTACATATTCTGCAATGGCCAAGTCAAATACCAGATCTCAACCAAATGGAGCATTTATTTCACTTGCTGAAGGCAATCCTAAAGGCAAAAAGACCCACACAGAACAACTGAAGACAGCTGCAGTTGGAGCCTGGCAAAGCATCAGAAAGGAGGAAACCCAATCTTTGGTAATGTCCATTTGTTCAAGACATCAGGCAGTCATTACCAGTAAAGGATTCTCAACAAAATATTAAAAATTTAAAATTTTTTATGATTATATTTGCCCAGTTACATTTAAGCCCCTGAAAATGGGGGGACTGTGTATAAAAATGATCGCAGCTCCTAAAATTTATAATTGATATTTATGTTCAACCCCTTGAATTAAAGCTGAAAATTTGCACTTAAAATTCATTTGGATTGTTTTGTTTTAATGTTTAGTTTGGTGGCAAAGAGAGTCAAAAGTATGAAAATTGTGCTTGTGTCCAAATATATATAGACCTAACTGTATTTTAATTGGAACCAAATACTTGTCTTTTTATACATCAAGGGTTTCAACTTATAAGTATTCCTCAGGGGGTTATATACTCTCTAAGATGGTATTCTGAAAAAAATGCATATCCATATATTTAATATCACAATGATATACAAAAGATGCTGAATACAACATCAGATATTCCTTCAGAAAGCGCATGATTGAACATAGGTGTACCTTGCATCCAATATTAAACATACTCATAAAGTCTTAGGTGTGGCTGAATGTCCCCAGAGGGGAATCTCCAGAGTATGATTATCCGTATGTTACCTGGAACTCAGGCCACTACGGCGGATCTCTCAAGGTAAATGCCTGAGTGCCCTATGTCACGTTATTTGTAAGATTGGCAGTGCCATGTGCCTGTGTTTGTTTGTTTTTACTATTATTTTGCTGCATTTGAAATATATGACCTAGGTTTTTGTTTTGGTCATATAATTTTTTTTTTGTTTTAAAATCCTTCAGAGCAAATATGCTGAGCTTTGGAGCAAGTAAATTGTGACTATTCCTTTGCCCATGCGGTCCACTTTGATACCCCTCTCTTTTGTGTAATCTTGAGAGCTATACCTCAGCTAATATATTATTGTTGACTAATCAACTTTCTCCATTTTTTATACCTCCGTTTATGCTCCATTAACATTATTACTCTATATTCCATTTCATACTTCACTTTATTCATTCCAATCCCTATAGATACACCATATTCCCTAAAGGCCATGTTATCTCTTGTGCTTATTGTGGACCTCTAGAGGAGTGCTCTCTGGAGACATTCATCCTCACCTAAGACCTAATGTGTATGTTTAATGCTGATACAAGGTATACCTATGTTCAATTACGTGTTTTTCTGAAGGACTATCTGATGTTGCGTTCAACGTCTTCTGCACAACATCCTGATATGAAATATATATTTTTTCAGAATACCATCTTGGAGAACATATAACCCCCTGAGGAAGACTTACAAGTTGAAACATTTTTTCTCTTGCTCTATAAAACAGTATTCAATTTCAAGTAACATGCATATGGCATACGACATCATATGGAAATGTTTTTATGCAAGGTCTTCTATGTTTTACATAATTCGTTTGTTGAGCTTTTTAATAGTTAATAATCAATAAAAAAATTGTAGCATTTTATATATTTAACAGTCCCTGTAATATATTTCTGTCCCCTTTTTGATTACATATGTCACTGCTCACCTTCGGTAAACAACAAGTTGGAGGAAACTCGTCAGAAGCCATTTCTCCTTATTGAGAAAACAGCAGAATCTGGTCATATAAACTAGAATGAAGAAGGGGGCATAAGGGACTTTAGTTTAGGGGAACAGAAGCAGGGTAAGAACATAGCCTATTACTTAAGACTTTATTCCTCCTGGCTCGTTCTGATAAAAAACACAAAAACAAAATTAAATAAAAACAGGTTTAGATTTGCCTAACTTTTCAGATATTTTACAGTTTACAAATTGATTTGAAAACGACAAAATTGTTAGATACACTTGTCAGTATCGCAGTGTAAAACACACAACACAGTCAAGCATTAAAAAGCATAATGATACAAGTCACAAATCTGCTAAAAATGTCTGCATATCAGTAGTGTACCTATTTTGTACATTCCAGTGGCTACAGACTACTAGCACATGGTTTAGTGTGGTCCTTTCATAGTGTTCCATATATTTTCTTTACATGGAAGAGTACATAACATGTGACAACCCAAGTTAATTCTCTTCTTCAATTGAACGTGTTTTTTTTTTTGTTTTTTTTCCAAAGATTTTATTGAAGTTATTTGAAAATACACTCATAGTGTCAAACATAACATGCGTTCTGAATGTGTGAAAGTCAAGTAATACAATTATAAGGATATACAAAAGAGTAATTGCTTACATGGCTATCAGAACAACAAAAGTGAAGTTGACAATACTTTTCAAAGGAGTAACCGAGAACATCAGTAACATTTATGTGTCCAATCCCCTGGCGGAATGGGGGGGGGGGGGGGAGATCCAGGTCTCTATCATATTCGAACATCTGGGTTACGCCCTATGGAGTAGGACCTATCACTAAGGGGGGATCGGGCTCCATCTCTGTGGAAAATTTAGGCCCCGTTGGTATCCAGAACAAAGGAGTAGGTGAACAAAAGAGCAAAGGGCTGTAGAATGGAGGATAAGGGAAGGAGGACAGAAGGAAAGCAGGGGGGGATCATTCCGTTAACTCCGTACCCCCGACCCAGCTGGATGGGAGAGCGACTTATAATCAGGGGTAGATAGAAAGTGGAACCAGCACGCCCAAAGGGAGGTCAATTTTTCAGACTGATCGTGGACTTGATGAATAAGATCTTCCATTTCCACCGTTTTGTAGATCCTCGCCAACCATTCTGCAATGGTAGGAGGCTCGGAAGTACGCCAGTTAGTCGGTATACATAATTTGGCCACATTCACCATGTGCATGGCGAGGGAGCGAAAATATTGTTTTTTAGAGATAGAGGGTAAGTTCAATAAGAATTGCAAAGGGAGGAAGGCTAACTCAAAGGTCGTGACCTGTTTGATCACTCTGTGGACTTCTTTCCAAAACGGTTGCAATTTGGGGCAGGTCCACCAGATGTGTAGAAAGGAACCTACTCCGTCCGAACAGCGCCAACACTGAGGGGAAAGGTGTGGAGCAAATCGTTGTATCTGAAGAGGTGTCCTATACCATCGTGAGATAAATTTATATGCATTTTCCTGCGTGAGTATGTTTAGTGATCCCTTGTGAGCAAGCCTGAAGATAGTGTCCCAATCTTCTTCGGGCAAAGATTTAGTTAGGTCTCGTTCCCACTTTTGTTTTAGCCGATCCGGTGTAGACTTAGCAGAGGACAGTAATAGTGTATAAGTTTGCGAAATGAGGTGTCGTTGTGGTTCCTCCAATACACAAAGCTGTTCGAAGTGGGTGAGGGGACGCGACCAGTGAGATTGGGATGGAGCTGTGTGAAGGAAGTGTCTTAATTGGACGTATGACCAAAAGGGAAATGAATGCGTAGGTGATGCTTCAACCAATGCGTCATACAAACGCATTTTGTTTCCCTCGTAGACATGTCTAGCTTGAAAAGACTCCTGTGGCCAAACATCTTTTAGGAAGTGTTTATCCATGCCGGGGCAAAATCAGGGTTCATTCTCAAAGGAGTCAGGGGGCCTTGAGAGGAAGAGATAGCGTGTTTCATAAAGCATTCTCGGGATGCGCAAAACGTTGGCTAAATTAGAGGATGATTTTGCACGAGTAGCGGTGTGTGTTTTGCGGGTAGCCATGGAGACGAAGCTAATGGTGATGGGGCCAAGGCATTTTCAAGATAACAATGTTATCATTGTTCCGTGCTGTGTGTGAGGCGCCGTCCGCCATATTGTGCCTTCCTTGAGCGGAACATCTCTGGGATGTTATAGGCCGCTCGGTTATCCGGTCCTCTCGGGGAGCGGGAACGGGACCCCGATGTTGCATCATCTTCTTTAATTCTCTCTCCTTCACCCATCTTCTCCACCCTACAGCTTATATGTATCACCCTGACTCCTGTCTTCACCTTATTACTGCATATATCAGCTCCTGCTAATTCTGAACCCATATACTAATAAAACCTACAAGACACTGGGACATGTCCCCCCACATAAGTCACGCTTCCATATCACCTCTCTCGTCCCTTCTGCTTCTCCTAACTTCTGGAGATATTTCCCCAAATCCAGGACCGCCATCATTTACCTTCGGCCAACATACCCAGCACCCCCCATCCTCTGATAGCAGCCGCAATCCACACAATCTCATTTCTATTCCTCTTCAGCCTAGAACCAGCCTCCCCTTCTCCTGTGCCCTTTGGAATGCTCGCTCTCTTTGTAAAAAACTCACCACGATCCATTACCTATTTATCACAAACTCCCTGAACCTACTTGCAATTACTTAGACCTGGATTCAAGAATCTGACCTTCCTTCTCCCGCTGCTCTCCTATGGTGGCCTTCTGTGGACTCACTCTCCCAGGCCTAGTGGACGGAAAGGAGGTGGTGTTGGAATCCTCCTATCCCCTCAAAGCACTTTGCAGCAGGTTCTTCATCCACCCCCCTCTCTGTCCCTCTCCTCATTTGAAGGTCACTGTAATTGTTTATTTTCTCCAGTTTCATTGAGAATTGCTGTGATCTATCGGCCCCCTGGACTTGGTATCAAGCTTTCTTAAAGACTTCTCTGCCTGGCTACTTTCTCTCTTCTGAAATTCCAACAATCATTCTTGGTGACTTCAACATCCCTGTTAATCTTAACACTCCCGCTACTTCTAAGCTGCTGAGCCTAACCACCTCTTTGATCCTAAACAATGGACACATGCTTCTCACTCTGTTGGGAACTGCCTTGACCTCATATTCTTCTACCTATGCACTCTGCACAACATCTTCAATATTCCGCTTCCTCTCTCTGATCACCACCTTATTAGTTTCACTCTCTCCTTGTCTGCCTCTTCCTTGCCTTCCAACTACCAAATTATTACCCATAGAAACCTTGGCAATATTAACCCTTCACTTCTTTTTTTCTGCTACAGATTGTCTCCATGACAATCTCATCCTTGTCCTGCCCCAACGTGCCCACTTCTGTCCACAACAGTTCACTGTCATCCATCCTGGATACCTTTGCCCCCCTCACTACACACGGAATCAGGCCCCAACCGCTACAACCCTGACAGACAGAGAATACCAGAAGCCTCAAAAAACGTAGCCACTCTCTTGAGCATCTGTGGCATAAGACTAATTCACAGAGCCCTCCGAAAATACCATTCCTGCCTCCACACTGCCAAACAGACCTACTTTATCACTCTCATTAACACCCTCTCACGCAGTCCCCATCAACTCTTTTTTACCTTTACCACTCTACTTCACTGCCCAGGAGATTGCTAATCACTTAAAAAATAAGATTGAGACAATTTATCTTGAGATATCCACTCTACAGATATCACCCTCACTTTACACTCCTTGTCCTCCTGCACAATCAATACTTCCCTCTTTTAACCCAGCTACTATAGAGGAAGTCACTAAACTTTTTTATAATGCCCGCCTAACCACCTGCCCCCTGGACCCTGTTCCTTCTCAAATACTATGGTCACCATCTGACTCTATCCTACACCCTAACTCATATCTTCAACCTCTCACTCTCTAAACGCATTTTCCCCAACCCTCTAAAACATGCGATAGTCACTCCCATACCAAAAAAGGCCTCACTAGACCCCACCAGTCTTAGCAACCTAAGACCCATCTCTTTACTCCCTTTTTCCTCCAAACTCCTTGAACGTTTAGTCTACAACCGACTGAGCGACTACCTCATTGAGAATAACCTGTGATCCCTTCAGTCTGGATTTCGCCCACAGCACTCCACAGAAACTGCCCTCCTAAAACCCAAACGATTTACTAACAGTCAAAACCAAGGGTCTTTATTCCGTACTCTTACTCTTGGATCTTTCCGATGCCTTTGATACAGTTGACCACCACTAGCTCCTCAAAAAATTCAATTTGCTTGGTCTCCATGGCTGCACTCTCCGTTGGTTCTAATCTTTCCTATCTCATCGCAACTTCAGTGTCACTTACAACTCCACTTCCTCCTCTCCAACTCCTTTTAACGTTGGGGTCTCCCAAGGTTCTGTCCTTGGGACTCTACTATTCTCTATTCTCGGTCAGCTGATGGCCTCCCATGGCTTCCACTACCATTTATATGCTGATGACACCCAAATCTATCTCTCTGCTCTTCAGCTCACCCCATCAATCTCCTCACACATCACTGATTTACTAACAGACAAATCAGCCTGGATGTCAAACCACTTCCTCAAGCTGAATCTTCCCCTGACTTCTCTTTCAAGATCAATGGCACATCTATCAGTCCGTCTCCACATGGCAGTGTGCTAGGGGTAACCCTAGACTCTGAACTGTCCTTTTCAGGCCCACATCCAATCCCTGTCCAAATCATGCTGCCTTAGCCTCTGCAACATTTCGTTTTGACTACTGCAACTCCCTCTTCACTGGATTACCTTTACATAGACTATCCCCCCTTCAGTCCAAAATAAATGCTGCTGCAAGATTCGTTCACCTTACCAACCATTCAGTGTCCTCCACCCCTCTCTGCCAATCCCTCCACTGGCTTCCACTCACCCAACGAATAAAATTCAAAGTATTAACAATAATTTACAAAGCCATCCATAACTCTGTCCCCAGATAAATCATGAACCTAGTCCCAAAATACCAACCAAGCCGCCCTCTTCAGTCCTTCCAAGACCTCCTGCTCTCTAGCTCCCTTGTCCCCTCCTCCCATGCTCGCCCCCAGGATTTCTCCAGAGCATCTCCCATCCTTTGGAACTCCATACCCCAATCTGTCCGACTGTCCCCTAATCTGTCCATCTTTAGACAATCCCTAAAAACCCTTCTCTTTAAAGAAGCCTATCCTGTTTCTAATTCACGCTGTTTTATTTCCTCCATCAGCTCATCCCCCACAGCTATTACCTTTTGTATCAATTGACCCTCTCTTTTTAGATTGTAAGCTTTAATGAGCAGGGCCCTTAGATTCCTCTTGTACCAAATTGTAATGTAACGGTAATGTCTGCTTTTATTTTGTTAATCGCTGCGGAAACTGTGTGCGCTATTTAAACCTGTATAATAATAATAACCTGTATAATAATAATGGACTTGGTTTCTGAAAATTCCTTCTCTCTTGCTATCCACCAATGAGATCTTATCTTTTAGGTTTTCTAAAGCAGTCAGTGGTGGTAAAATTCAGCACTTATAATTGTAATTTTATCCTTTACTCAAAATAACAATAATAATAATAAACATAATATTCTTTTAATTACAAATGTTTAACACAACAGAAGATCTGCCAGAAGGATGGCATTTTTTGTCTCTGACATTTGTTTTAATGCCTTGCTGCACAAGTTATTTCTTGTTGCTTTCAGGCAGAGTATAGCAGCTGTTTTTGATTCGGTACAGTGTTCTACAGCTGATAAAATATAATACATGTTTTGGAAGTCTGGGTTTGTTTTGTCTCCTGGGTAGCCTGAAAAGTTGCTACTAACTTCTAAAGCATCAAAGAGATGTAATGACTATGGGGCCATAACATATATACACAATGCAGACTACTCTAAAGCTAAAGTCCAGCAAACAGATTTGTTTTTCTATATATACATTTTTTGGATTTACACAGTTCTGCCACACAACACAGCCTTCTCTGGCATAGCATGACATCTAATGTTTTCTCTGATGAAGTTTAGTAAAATTTTCAGGTCTCCTTCCTATGGCCATCCGTTTTACTAGACAGTGAAAGGAGAAGCAGTACACCAAAGGAGCTCATCTCTATGTCACTAAACTCTTTCCGCCTATTCTGCTCGTATAACCACTGATTGGCTCCTTGTGATACTTCCCCCACTATGTCTTATTTCTGTTATACAGACTGCAAGTGCTTATTTTTTAAATAAATTTAAAGCTGAAGTTTTAGTACACATATATTTTTGGGATATAGCCCCAAACGCATTAGTAATGTGTAATGATGTGTATTGTATTACAGCTGTTTCTGCAAAAAATTAACCCAGCAGCGTTTCCTTTACAGCCAGATACTGTCCTTAGTGGTTGTCTTTGGCACTCTGAAAGTTAAAGTGTATCTAAACCCTCACCTTGTAAAACAACTCATTCATTTTTAAATATAAATGAAAGACAAAACATTTGTGTATAGATTTAAAAACGTATAAATACTTTTTTCCCCCTTTTTCATAAATGAGCGCATTCCCTCTGTTCTCAGCTGCATAAGAGATGGGGGATGGAGCAACAGCAGTACACTGAGGTTCCTAGTGAATGGGTGTGCAGAGGAAGGGGGGGGGGGTTTCAGGACAAGTCTGATCATTGAAGGACAGCACACCAAGTTTTAGTGTGGTCAGTTTTGAATAGGAAAGCAGAGGGACTAGCAGGGACACCAGGGATTTCACACAAAGAAAGCAATACAAATAGAACAGGATATGTTTTCATAAAATGACATGGTACAGCAGCTACGTATCAGGAATATGAAATGTTGGGGTAACATATTCTTTAAAAGCTGTTGTTGCTAATGAGCTAAGCATCACTACTTGGCTGCCCTCTCTGCCATTCACAGAACTTGTATTACTATTTTCCAATTCTATGAATGAGTGGTAGAGTTCCTGTTATTCAACAGCTCCTCCTTCATTCACAGAACACAATGCATTCTGTGATTATAGTAATATGAGTTCGCTGAATGGCAAAAAAGCAGGAGTTGGCGAGTGGCACAGCTTCTCTAATTAACAGCTGCTTCTGGTAATCTTCAAAGATTTGAAGTGTTTTAGGATAGCTGCTTTGGGCAGTATTCTGTAGCTGTGAAGGAGAAAATGCAGGGATGATACTTTACAAAAGCAACCACCTGCAGGTAATGGGATACACACCATCACACATACCTAATGTGTTCGCTTCTGTATCCCAAAAGAAAATTTACAATAAGATTCAGCTATATTTATAATTACAGAGCTGCATTATCTATGCTTGTATTTCTAACTGAAATTCAGGTTTAAATATAAAGTACTTCTTCTGTGGATCACAGGAGTGCAGTTCGTTCACGCCTGTGACCTGTTAGCAAACAGCGGGCTGAAGTCCGCTGTTGGCTGACATCACAGGGCCGGTCCAGGCTCAGCTAAGCGTCACTCAAGTGAGAGAGGGGGTGCAGAGCAGAGAGCTGCTGCCTGACAGTCACAAGCTCTCTGCTCGGGAAGCTGTGAGAATTGGGTAGTCTGTGGTGCTAGATTGCTCGGTTCTCAGTATTAAAGGCGCCGGGGGACAGATACAGCATCGGACCAATGCTGCATCCACCTAGGTAAGTATGTTCCTTAAAAAAACATAATTCTCTTCTAAATGTCTTAAATATTTACTAACCAAATGGCTATTATGCAAATTTGGGTAACGTAAAAAGCAAGTAGCTAAGCACAACCAATGTATCTTTCTTTGACTATAGTGGAATATAGCTCCATTTTGCCTCCACTAAGGAGTATGTGATTACTAAGGATTTTGCTTGTTTTTTGCATGAATGGCTTCCTAAAATATAATCCGATTTACTGAAGCGATAACAACTAAATTAAAGTGAACTCCAAAACAACATCTATTTATACAGATGAACTACTAATGAGGGACCTTTTTACCTGCCAAAGGATTTTCACTTCTGCCCATCCATTCCTGTGATTTACAAAGCCCCATCACACAGCACAGCCAGGTGGATGACACCACATTCTTTGTTCAATGAAAAGGTATGGAGTGGTGACACCACACTGCCTTCAGTCTGCTGATTAGACTGGGGTCATCTGTCTGCTCACTCTAAACTTTTCTTTCTGCTTAAATCTTGTCACTACATTTGCCTGCAGCACACATGAGTCATTCCTAGTATTGTCCCATTCTGAGTGCTGCTGTTCTAGGGGTTTGTAAGAGGCTGTTACAAAGTCCTAATCAGGTCCTTAAACTGCAAATTCTTTCTGTATTTTTCAAAAATATTTAGTATAACGTGAGTTTTTTTTTTTTTGAGCTTTAACAATGGATGTGCATTTTACGCGGATATAACTTTCTTTTACAAAAGGTTTGACAGTGTCAGTAGTGCAGAGGGTACACAGTCGCTATAAACAAGTACAGTAAGTACTTATAAAGAAGAACTGGTAATTGGACAGTCTCTTATGAATAGTGACATCAGTGAAGTAAAATAAAAAAATATATATATGTCTGTTCTCAGAGCAAATTCACAGTGAATAGTGTATCAAAGTGCTATAAAGTCAAGGTTACAATAAAAATAAATACCCTGGATGAATTCCTTTTATTAATATTATACAACAGTGGAAGAGTGGATGGCTAATTGTGGACTATGGATGTAGAGGTGAAGGAGAAAAAAAAGGGGGGTGGAGCCTAAAATATGCAAACTTTTAGGATGCCTTAGATCCTTTCTTCATGGTTTACACAATTTTGAAAATGGTTCTGAAATGCCATATTTATACAAAGCATTATTAGGAGGAACAATAATACAAAAAATATTATTAAAAACTAAAAGTGTTTTTTCTTGGCACATTTTATCAGTAAATGCTGTTGTAAAGGGTAAGGCTATACAGATAAAGATCAAACATTAGTAGTGTTGGTGTCATTGACTCAGAGATAAGAAACCCAGGCACAATCTTTGCCTCAAATGTCCTTTAAAATGTCTATATGGGGGTGTGTCCAAGATGACGACGTGAGCGGTCGCACTCTCCGTGAGCTCCGCCGGCATCCTCTGTATAACCCACTTCCACGGCTCACAACCCCGCGATTTTTGCCTACGGAGCATCTGGATGAGGCGGCGGACTCCCTGTGCGCAAGCCGGTAAGGGAAAGAAGTTGAAGTCTCCCCCCCCATCTCGGAGCAAGTGCCGCCACCTGCGGCCGAGCATGTGGACATGCGCTCCAGGCGCCGCACTAATATGGCCTCCCAGACCCCCCTGTGGATCCCCCTGACTCCAGGCCACCCTGGCTGGCTGAGGTGATGGCTGCAATAGCGACCTACCAGTCGACCCTCACCGCCAAAATAGAGGAGCTGCAGCTGGATGTAAGCCTCATAAGGCAGGACATTGACAAGCTCCGCTCCAGAGTGTCAGAGACGGAACACCACATATCCCGTGTGTAGGATAATTCTATGGAGCACACGGCGTCCCTCCGCACCCTCCATACTTAAGTGAGGGCCCTGGAGTTTAGGGCGGAGGACACCGGGAACAGGAACAGGAGGAACAACCTCAGGATTATTGGCCTGCCGGAGGGGGCTGAAGGCAGTGATCCAACGACCTTTGTGGAAACTATGCTGCACTCCCTTCTTCCTGGCGCACGCTTCTCACCTCATTATACAGCTGAGAGGGCCCATCACGTTCCGCCAAAGCCAACTCCCCCGGGAGCCCCGTCTAGGACCCTCATCCTCCGGATGCTCAATTTTAGGGACAGAGACGAGGTCCTGCGAGCGTCCAGACAGGAGGGGGATCTTCGCTACCAAAATGCTAAACTGATGATATTTCCGGATTACTCCATCGAAACCCAGAGGCTACGTAAGTCTATTGACCAAGTCAAGGGGTCCCTGAAAGCCTGCAACATTAAATACAGCGTGCTTTTCCTTTGCTCGGCTGCGGGTCCAAGACGGGGAGTCCACGCGATTCTTCCACTCGCCTAAGGAAGCATCCGACTGGCTGGAC
This sequence comes from Lithobates pipiens, assembly GCF_037356315.1. Lineage (NCBI taxonomy): Eukaryota > Metazoa > Chordata > Amphibia > Anura > Ranidae > Lithobates > Lithobates pipiens. Next base: position 415,487,150 of record NW_027507764.1, read on the forward strand.
ACCCTGCAGCCACACCGCTAACTGAGTTAACTGTTAGTACTTTATCCAATATAGAATTTTGGGACACCCAACCACGGTGAGACGGGCCACTTTGCTGTTTAGGTGTTGCAGCCCTGTTGTTTGCGGACCCCCATCCTGCATTGCACTGTTGGGGCCCCCTGGCCCTTCCTCCCCTTTTTTTACCCTGCTGTATCGGGGGGACTGTTGCACCCTTCTCCTGGGTGCGGGCTGTCCAGGTCAGAGACGTGTACTTTGGGGAGGGATACAGACACTTCTGCAGAGCTTTGGCCCACCTCTGGGGTTCGTCCTTCACTGGCCTGGTCTCAACTTCACCGCGGTTTACTCTTGGTTTGGATACAAGGCGTTCTTTCTTGCAAGTTAATTTTTTCACTGCAACACAAGATTTGTGCCCCTGGTGAACTCAGGAGACTACTCTCAATGTTTAATCCGCACCCTCCAGGTACTGTACTATGTTCAGCAGTGCCGGTTGGAAGACAATAATATTGCTGTGGGGTACATTGCCACATCGGATCTATGGTCCTGAATCCTGTACCATCTACTACCCCCACATGCCTTTGACACCCGGAGGAGGAGCACACTGTGGAGAATGGACAGGCTCAGACGGATACCCCCGGCTGCTTTCCGGTGGGCTCCGGCTCGCCTCTTGCATGGGTCCCCCCTATGCAGCCAGAGTGCTGAGTTGGGACTTGGGGAAGAAAGCCCTTCCCAGCTTTGGGGGACAGGGCGGGGTGGGGGGGAAATTTGCTGCCCCTTTATGGGCTGTTATGAGTTTGACTTGTTTTTTTGATTTTTCATTGTTCTCTCTTATTAAGTTTGGATGTTTTATTTAATGTGCTTTGCATTGCTTCCTGAGTAAACTAACCTTACATGCAGAACTGGGGCCCACGGACGCTCCGCTCCGGGTCCATGAGCCTTTCTCCACCGAGTTCGAGTCCAGTTCACCCTGCACTTGCCATGCTGACTGGCCAACATGGCTGCTCTTAAAATAATGTCCTGGAACACCAGGGGCCTCAACTCCCCAGTTAAGAGGTCACTGGTCTTCCAGTTTATAAGGTCCCATGGCCCCCACATATGCATCCTCCAGGAGACCCATTTGGTGGGTAGCAGAACTCTGGCTCTTAACAAGCCATTGGCGGGCAGCCATTACCACTCCACCTACTCCACCTTTGCCAGAGGGGTGAGCATACTGGTGGCTAAATCATTGCCCTTTAAGCTCCTGAACATGGCGCTGGACCCGGACGGTAGATATATTATTCTTCACGCGAGGATCCTCTCGCAAACATGGTCCATAGTGGGTCTGTACCTGCCTCCTCCAGCTTCACTGAAGTTACTGAATAGGATAACAGCTAAACTAGCCGATTTTGCCTCGGATCACATGGTACTGTTGGGTGACTTTAACATAGCCCCCGAACCTAGTGTTGATAGACTGGCGGCTGCGGGCCCTGGTCTTTTAGCCTGGGCCGAAATGTATGGTTTAACCGATGTCTGGAGATGGAGACACCCACAGACTCGGGCCAACACCTGCCACTCTGCAACACATGGTTCCCTCTCCTGCATTGATTTAGTTTTTGCCGGTCAATCGGTTCTGCCCAGGGTACACGATGTCCAGATACTGCCCAGGGGAATATTGGACCATGCCCCTTTACTAGTGAGTATAGGTGACGCAGGCTCCCCGGCTAAACTATGGAGGCTCTCGAGGTTTTGGATCTCAGATCAGGATGTAGATTCCCAGTTTGCTGTGGCGATGGACGGTTACTGGTCTGATAACCAGGGGACTGTGGACTCGGTGACAGTGTGGGACACCTTCAAGGCATTTACGAGGGGACAATACCGGTCCATTATAGCCGGCGTTAGGAGGGAGAGGCGCTCCGCCTTGGTGGCAGTTGAGACTGAGGCTGCGGCCCAGGAGGAGCTCTACATTAGGTCCCGGGACCCCCAACACTACACTAGACTGCAAACCCTGACTAGAGAAGTCCTCTCTCTTAGGACCTCCCTGACCCAGAAGAAGCTTCTTGCGCAATCCCAGCGTATTTTTGAACAAGGAGAGAGGTCCGGCAGACTGCTGGCATGGCTCTCTCGAGAGCAATCGGGGAGCACTAGTATTCCCCATATCCTTGGCCCTAATGGGGACCTCCTCTACACATCTGAAGAAATTAATCGCTGCTTTGCCACATACTATCAAGGGCTTTACACCTTTTAGTGATGAAGACCTAGACTCATACCTAGCAGAGGTTGACGTCCCTGTCCTGATGGACAAATACAGCTCACTGCTAGACCGTCCCATCACCCTAGACGAAACGCTCAGAGCACTTAAATCTATGGAACTGGGCAAAACCCCTGGCCCTGACGGTATTCCAGTAGAGCTGTATAAGCAATACCCTGACGTTCTGCCCGGTAGGCTCCATGACATGCTGCTTGCGGCAGAGGACGCACAATTGCTCCCACCTTGGGGGAAGTGGTCATTGTTATAATTCCGAAGTCGGGGAAGGATCCCTCCCTATGCCCCTCATATAGACCAATCTCGCTTTTGAACGTCGACGCTAAGATATTGGCTAAAATTCTGGCAAATAGACTTAACACGGTCATAACGGCGCTGGTTCCCCACAACCAAATGGGTTTCATGCCGGATAGGGGCACGGATATCAATATTAGAAGGCTTTTTTCCCATATAGCTAGGGCGGATGGGGAGGGGGGATCCTTGGTGGCCTCACTCGACACCGAGAAGGCCTTCGACTCAGTTGAGTGGAGGTACTTATGGGCGACCCTGACTAGATTCGGTTTTGGTCGTAGGTATATTTCCTGGGTCAAGATGCTCTACACTTCCCCCCGGGCCAGGGTTTACTCTAACGCTTCCCTCTCCGAGCCCTTTCCGCTTAGTCGAGGCACGAGACAGGGATGTCCCCTGTCCCCGGGCCTCTTCGTCTTGGCCATAGTGCCCCTGGCAGCGCTCATCAGAGCGGACGGCGAGATACGGGGTATTCCAGTTGGGATCATTCAGGAGAAAATCTCCCTGTATGCAGATGATGCCCTGTTATACCTTGCTGACTCGTCTACCTCCCTGCAGAGAGTTCTGACCCTGTTTGATTGGGTATACGCATTAATTGGGACAAGTCTGAACTTTTCTCGCTCCACCCTTCCATCCATAGGCCAAATTTACAGACACATCTTAAATGGGCGGATGAGATTAAATATTTGGGGATCAAGATTACCACAGACCTGGGCGAGTATGCTGTTCGGAACCTCCAGCCACTCATGCGGCAGGTCTCCACCAAATGTGCAGCTTGGCGTTCACTCCCCCTCACACCGGTAGGCAGAGTTAACCTTCTGAAAATGATGCTATTGCCCAAATTCCTGTATTTCTTCAGTAAAACCCCAATCCATATCCCTAAGGCTTTCTTCAGGAGACTGGAGGGGCAGTTGGGATCATTTCTCTGGGCGGGGAGACCACCTAGGGTGGCAAAATGAATACTCTATCTGCCCCTTTCCAGTGGAGGATTGGCGCTCCCTAATTTCCAAATTTACTACTGGGCAGTAGTTTTGGTTACAGTTAGATGGTGGTTCTCCCAGCTCAGGTAGAACCCGGCTGTTACACTGGAAGCGGCAATCATGGGGTCCTACGCAGCTCTTAGCAACCTCCCATTTAGGGGGGAAAAAGCTGATAACTCCGTAACGATCCCCATGAAAACTACAATCAGGGCCTGGAGGGAGGCTAGGGAAATTTATGCGAAACCCTTCCACGTGTCCCCCCACATGCCCCTTTGGGGTAACCCTCTCTCTCCCCATTTTGGTTCCCTGCCGGACCCCTCGGTGGGGGCCAAACTGGGGATAAAGATGATACAACACATAGTTAGAAATGGTAACCTCATGTCCTTCCAGGATATGAGGTCCCTATACTTGCTGCCAGCAAAGTGGATGTTTCGCTACTGGCAATTGAATCATGCCTTTAAGGCCCAGTTCCCAGAGGCAATAACTTTAGAGTCAGACTCTGTGGAGAGGCTCCTGACCTCTACGGTGATGGGTAAGCCCCTCTCTTCCCTTTATATGTACTTGACTGTGGCCCATGACACCAAGCTGACCCGATCCTTTGATAAATGGAAACTGGACATTCCTACACTAGATAAAGAACAATGGGAGGAGTGTGTGTCCGTGTATATCCCGACGATGATTGCGACCAGGGATAGTTTCATATAGCTCAAATTCTTGCATAGGGCTTACTTCACCCCACAAAAGCTGGCTCGGATATTCCCCCAAAGAGATCCACTGTGTTCCAGGTGCAGGGATGCGGTTGGCTCCTTCTGGCACATGGTCTGGACCTGTCCTAAGATCCCGCCCTACTGGCAGCAGATAGTCGACACACTCAGTGAGGTGCCCGGGTCCCGCCCGAACCCCTGGTCCTCCTGAGTCATATGGAGGAGATCCAATAGGACAGATACACTAAACTGTTTTTGTCCTTCTCCTTGTTCTATGCCAGAAGAGAAATTCTTCTCAGATGGAAATCGGTGGAACCACCTCAGAGGGAGACCTGGAGCCGTACAATAAATGCTGTGATGCCGGTATACAGGCTCACCTATGAAAGTAGACAATGCCCGGCTAAATTTGTCAAAATATGGTCCGACTGGATTGACGCTAATGGCTGAATCTCACTAGAACTTATTCCTGGGATTACCCACAGATAGATAAATAGAGGAGCTGGATTTGTGCCCCCCCCCCCCCCCCCAGTGGTTGACCCACTCTTCACTTGCTTAGGTGGGAATTTGGACCAGGCTACCCTTGGGTTTCCACGGCTTGAGCACATAGGCTACTTACAGCGGACAACAATGCCTGCTCATGTGGGAGGGGGGGGGGAGGTAGAGGGTGGGTGCACCGGGGAGTAATGGGACTAAGTACTGCAGCTGGAGATTGGAGATAGAAAAAGAATGATAATTTGTTCATGTATATCTCTGTAACCATTTTTTTTCTGCACCTGAAATTGTACTGCTGTTTTGTCATCTCTGTTAAAAAAATTATTAAAAAATGTCTATATACCAGAAACACTATTACATGTGTTCATTATTACCACAAAATTGCTAGGGACCTATCCACACAGACTGAAGGCTGTAATTGTTGCAGAAGATGCAACTAAATGCTAAGGTAAACACAGTGTGGGGGGGGGGGGGGGGTGTTATTTACTAAAAGTGTTACGCACAGAATCTGGTACAGCTGTGCATAGTAACTAATCAACTTCTAGGTGCTATTGCCAAAGCTTAATGAAACAAGCTGAGGTTAGAAGCTGATTGGTTACCAGATTCTGGTACTGTACCAGATTTTGTGTACACCAGATTTAGTAAATCTCCCCCAGTTTATTTTGTTATTGCAATTAAAAGTTTTCTCTGTGACATAAAAAATTGTCTAATTCAGTGTAAAAAACAAAACAAAATCTAAACCCACTATTATTTGGTGTTCCATGATAATACAACTTAAAGTTGAAACCTTCAAGGGAGGTGGTATCTTTTTTTATAGTATCTGGAATATACTTAAGTCCAGGTTCATACTTGTGTGAACACAGACATCGCATGTGATTCGCACCCGCACTGCAGAGCCGATTGCATTCGATGTCTGTGCAATGCGAGTTCAGCCATACAGTTGTATGGCTGAGCTCGCACTGGATTTGCATAGGTGTTCTCACCCATGCAATCTGGTTCCTGTGCAAGTTTACAGTTCACGCTGGTTTGTGAACCCATCTGTGGGTGTCATTAACATTGTACTGACACCCGCAGCAGTTAGTATGAACTGCCTGTGGGAGAGATGTGATGCGGGAACTCGCGCTGGAATCAAGCTGGTTTCCATTTTGCATATATGTGAACCTAGGCTAAAACATGCAGTTTGGGTGTACCTCCTAGCCCTATAAACTTGATAGATTATAAATCACTAAATATAATTCTACCTATACCACAGTCAGCCAAATATACGAAGTGTGTCTAAAAAGTTTGGTTAATGGTCCAGTATCTCAAAGGCAACATGGGCTAGGTGCATGTGTATGCTCATGGCTATCCAGAGACATGTTGAGAAGCACCACCTAGGTTGGAGTACATGTGACTGTCAGGGTAAACCCACTGTGGGCAGTCAAACGTGTGTGAGAGGTAGGGTCACAGTGCAATGGAGCAACGAGTCAACATCGAGTTCTGCAAGAAATTGGCGAAACCGGTGACGCATGAAATCTTGGTACAGCTGTAAGGGACAGAAGCCATGAGCAGAAAATGTGTTTACGATTGGTTCAAACACTTTTGCAATGGGAAGGAAACAACTGAGGATGAGCCAGGCTCGGGTTGGAAATCAACAAGCAGAATCCCAGACATGATCGAGCAAGTGTGACAAATGCTGGCACGAGAGGAATTGGGCATTAGCAAGGACGCGGTGTGCACCATCATCTGCAAAGATTTGGGTAAGTGGAAGATCTGTTCACAGTTTATGCTGCACAAGCTGACAAACAGAAAGCAAAACAGATGGAAACCTCTGTAGATTTCATTACTATTTGTGACCAGGATCCATCCTTTCTGTGAACCGTCGTCACAGGGGATAAGACCTATTTGCCAATTCTTGGCTCAGCGCTTATACCTATTCTAAATCATTCACTGTACTCACCTAATCTGGCGCCTGCTGATTTTTCTGTTTCCCTGTCTGAAGAGCGTCATCAAAGGCAAATGTGGTGGCAATCTAAGAATGTGTGACGTCAGTTCTGCGATCGATTCCTAAAGAGGACTTTGCTGACAGTTTCCAGAAGCTTTATGAACGTTCCCAAAAGTGCATTGTGAACAATGGTGAATATTTTGAAGTCCTATAGAGATAATTTGTATCTTCTGTTTAGTTTGATTTCTGATACCATTCACAAAACTTTTTAGGCACCCCTCTTATGAAGACACACAAAAACACACACTCTAGAGGACTGGTTGGTTTTGAACCTAATGATCCTACCCGCATTAATTTGGTATGTGTAATTAAACCATAATCTTTCTATACTGGTCGATGCAAAAAATATAGCTTTTATTATATTGCAGTGCATATTTTGCATACACAGGACTGCAGATAGAACCTTTACAAATAGAAGCACATATTAAATAATAAATTAGTACACTATACTCCAATATTGGATTGAAATGGCTTTATTATTGGCATTAAATAATAAATCCAAAAATATATGTAACGCACACCAATAATATTTACTACAACATTTTAAATAAATAACAACTGTGGTAGTGTGGTACCCCACCAGTGTATGGATCCAGGATTCTCAACCAGGCAGGTTTATGGGCTCCAGTATATTTGCTTGTTTGGGAGGAAACTGGCTTTTCAGTTTCCTCATTATTTAGTAAAATCCACTTTGGGACCTGGAGCCCTGGGATTTCTTAGCGCTCCTGGTGGGATGAAATCCCCTGTCCTGGGTCCAGGTTTTGAGACTCACTGATTGTTCAGGTCTGTGTGGGCCTGATAGTAGAGTCAGGACCATGGTTCTGGGCTCCACCCTCCTGAGGAGTCCAGGCTTGCGAGGGAGAATCCAGAGAGTGGAGTTGCCAGAGAGTGCAGGCTGCACTATTAAAAGCCAGAGAGCCTGAGGTTGCTGACAGGAGTCAGGAGGGCTCCATGTGGGAGCATGAGCAGTGGTGCTACAGCTGAAGAGAGCCAGGCGGCTCTGTATTTTTGTTTGCAATTTTGCATGTGTGAGCCAGGAGGCTGAACATACTGTCATTTGGTGAAAACCCCCTGCGATGGAAACCACTTTTGTTTTAATTTCTGGAACTTTGTTTTATTTTCTTTAATAAAAGTGGGCCAACAACAAGCACTGAAAAGGAAACCTTTGTGTGGACAGTTCTCACTAGCGGGTGCTACACTTAAATCTAAACAACCCCTAACTTTACACAGCTTATACCAATCCATACAATTTAATTCCACTACAGCTCGAGTTAAGCTGACAAATTTTTAACTAATGAAAAGTAAGTATGCAAATTAGGCATACTTAATGTTAAAACCATAACCTTTTCAGGTCTGTCACGGTCCCATAGGTGCGGGTACTGCGAATTGTTTGTCCTCCCCCCACCTTATTTACCATTCGATGAAAATGGAAAAATGTATTTGTTAATTATGTAAGTAAATGGAGGCCTTTTTCCACCAGTAAAGCTGGTTTCACACTATTGAGAATTGTATGTGGGTTTCCCCGCATCCAAATCACGTGTCAGGAGATTGTGACCCACTCTCTATGGAGCCGGTTCACACATCTCTGGAGCAGCTCCGGAGCGAACTGCACAGGAGTCCTGTGTGTCTTTAGCTCCATTTCAAGTTCATATTCAAGCAAAAATTTCGGACTGAATTTGGTCCTAAAACGGTGCACGGGGACGCACCAAACTCCTGCTGTGAGCCGCTCCATACAGCAGCGTGAACCCAGCCTAAAACAAAAGCAAATTATTCTCCACACAAGTCTGATGCACTTGGGTCATATTCATTTATCTGCCTGCCTATCCATAGTAAAAGTGTTAACTTTTGTGCATATATAAGAACATGGGAAAAAAAATGCGCAAGTAATGTGTTCTAGCTATGAGCATACGATGAAACAGGCAGTTCTGCTTATCTATAGATTGTTATTCTATAAATCATGAAGCACATTCACAAGGTTCAGCCTTTGGAATGTAGTAAGCATAGTACGTGTACTTTCTATTATTCACAATAGTATTTTTCTTTTTTTTTTCTTTTAGGCTTAGTTTAAAAGTCCTCTTGTGTGTAACAAGGCCACATCAGAGTTGACGTTCATAAGCGCCTAACAATTTGGCAGTGGCTATGTGTATTATAGTTTAGAAACTTTGTAACCATGACGATAAACCCTTTCAAATAGTGTAGAGATGCAAGAGATGAGTCCGCTTAGCAAATACTCATCTGATTTGCAAAGTGCAGCCTTGTACAAAGTCCAACCTCATATTAACAAAGGCCATGATGACCCTGATCTCTGTACTGAATTCATTAAATTCACTCTTACATCATTAGAGAGAAAGAGAAGCTAATTAAAGGTTTGAATTGCTCGTGATATGAACACTTACTGCTGGTTAGAAATAAAAAAAACATACATCGTTATATATTTAAGGCGATCCTTAAGCTATCAATTAGCAAATTTGGGTAATTTTTAAACCCGGGAATATGATCTATTAACCATGTTGTTTTTATCAAACATGCAATGAGCCGTGTTCCTCACCTCAATAACCAGTTCCTATATTTCATTCTTTAAAAATTCTGCTAACAAGCATTGGATGGCTACTGGTAAATTTAAACTTGACATATACTGTATTTTCCACAATGTTTCAGCTTTACCGTGTATTTTGTTTTTCCCGTTGTGTAATATAATGGTTTAACAGTAAGATAGTTATGATGACTTTATCATAACAAAAGCATTTTTTTAAATCTACTTGAAGCTGAACTCTCAGCAGAAATAAGACACTGCTTTCATTAATAGATCATTACATTTATTTTTAAATGCGAGCAGTGAAAATATATAAATTTGACCTGGCATCAGCCTCTTAGTCCCTGTAGAACAGGCAGGGAATTCGAGAGGAAGCTGTAACACATGTAGCCAGTTTGTGTTGACATAAAGCTTGCTGATAGGAGGAGATAGCAGAGTGACCAAAAGATTAGCTCATCACTGTGCTGCTTCTCCTTTCACTGTGCAGTGACAGGCTAGGGTGAGTCCAGGATCACCTAGACTCAGAAGAAGTGGGTTTGAATGATGCTAGTAATCAGAGAACATGTAGTGGTAATAAAGAAAAAGACTGTGGGGAAAATTTCTGGACTGAAGGTGCATATTGTTATTTTTAAATGGAGTTATACTTTAACTGTTGTATCCTCTGTAGTATTGGATTTGCTTGAAGATATTTGCATGCATACAAATACACATAATAATATACACTATATTACCAACGGTATTGGGACGCCTGCCTTTATACGCACATGAACTTTAATGGCATCCCAGTCTTTGTAGGGTTCAATATTGAGACAGCTTCAACTCTTCTGGGAAGGCTGTCCACAAGGTTTAGGAGTGTACCTATGGGAATGTTTTACCATTCTTCCAGAAGCACATTTGTGAGGTCAGACAGTGATGTGGACGAGAAGACCTGGCTTGCAGTCTCGACTCGAATCCATCCCAAAGGTGTTGTATTTGGTAATGGTCACGACTCTGTGCAGGCCAGTCAAGTTCCTCCACACCAAACTTTTGTTTTTCAGGGGTTTGGCTTGACCCCTTATTTCCAGTGAAGGGAACTTTTAATACTTTTGCTAATATAGTGTATGTGTCCTAGTGACAGCTTCCTGTGAAACTCTGGTTTCACACAAACTATGTTACAGATCCCTTTCACGCTGGGGCGCTTTGTAGGTGCTACAGCGCTAAAAATAGGGCCTGCTTTTTTGAAAAGACAACATTTTGAAAAAAAGGATATTTTCTACTTGGTTATAAAAAAAAATTCAATAAACTCAATTTTAGTCATACATTTAGACAAAAATATATTCAGCCACATGTCTTTGGTAAAACAAAAAATGTCATTGGTTTGAGCAAAAGTTATAGCGTCTACAAACTAAGGTACATTTTCTGGAATTTATACAGCTTTTTAGTTTGACTGCCTATCTCATTTCTTGAGGTGCTACCCCCCCCCCCCCCATGACCCAATTTTAGAAAGTAGATACCCCAAGGAAATTTCTGAGAGGCATGTTGAGCCCATTGAATATTTTATTTTTTTGCCACAAATGATTGAAAAAGGACCAAAAAAAATGACACAAAGTTGTCACTAAATGATATATTGCTCCCGTGCCATGGTTATATGTGGAATTACACCCCAAAATACATTCTGCTGCTTCTGGGGATACCTCATGAGTGAGACTTTAGCTGTAGGCCTCATGCACACGAGACGCAGTTAAACGCGTGTTCAGATGCAGTTGGACACTTTTTTCAACTGCCCCTGAACTCATTCAGTGTTATCCTATGTGTCCATGCACACAGTCTAGTTTTTTGCCGTTTTTATGCAGTTGCGTTTAACCTTGTTTTTCCAGAAGCAAAAAAATGGGTTCAGATGCAAAAATTTCCACGTTTCAGACGCAAAACGCGGCTAAACGCGCCACCCGCGATTAGCTGCGTTTGCGTTTATAAGCGTTTTTGAAGGAACCCAATTTTCTGGACCTGAAAACTCAGAAATATGATCTGAGAATGACATTTTGCGACCTGACTTTGGGGGCCCATATCTTGGGGCCACTTATTGCCAGGGACCCCAAATTCGGTATGCAGACACTGTGGAACTAGCACTACAACATATCCATATCACCAAGTGACCCCGAGATAGGGGGCCCCAAAATCGGGTCGCAAAATGTCATGCACTTTTCTGCATCAGAGAATGACATTTTGTAACCTGACTTGTCGGGGTAGGTACGCAGCTGCACATACATGTTTGTAAAATATCCAACGGACATTCGCTGTCTGACTCTGGACCTCTCACGAAATTTGCAACGACGTTGCTGTCTCATCAAGAGCAACATCAGGAGCATTTCCTGACATATATTCAATATGGGATCCATTTTAAAATATATACCACAGAAAGAGAGGCAAATGCAAGTGTACAACTGCTCTCTATGCTGCTGCTGCTCACTCTGATCAAAATAGCAGAAATAGTTAAAAAAACATGCTTTGAGAGCTTGGGGAAGGTCTACATGATGTTATCTTTATAAACGCAAACGCGGCTAAACACAACTAAACGCGGCATGCAAACGCGGCAAAACGTGCGTTTCAGCTTTTTTTGAGCAGAGTTTTCACCTGCGTCTCGTGTGCATGAGGCCTTAGCCTTAACCCCAAAAAACAAGCATTGCCTTCAGGATTTCTAAGGGTGTACATTTTTGATTTCACAATTCACTACCTATTACAGTTTTGAAGGCCATAAAATACTAAGATACAGTGGTGTGAAAAAGTGTTTGCCCCCTTCCTCATTTCCTGTTCCTTTGCATGTTTGTCACACTTAAGTGTTTCGGAACATCAAACCAATTTAAACAATAGTCAAGGACAACACAAGTAAACACAAAATGCAATTTGTAAATGAAGGTGTTTATTATTAAAGGTGAAAAAAAATCCAAACCATCATGGCCCTGTGTGAAAAAGTGATTGCCCCCTAAACCTAATAACTGGTTGGGCCACCCTTAGCAGCAACAACTGCAACCAAGCGTTTGCGATAACGTGCAATGAGGCTTTTACAGCGTCCTGGAGGAATTTTGGTCCACTCATCTTTGCAGAATTGTCCTAATTCAGTTACATTAGAGGGTTTTCGAGCATGAACGGCCTTTTTAAGGTCATACCACAACATCTCAATAGGATTCAGGTCAGGACTTTGGCTAGGCCACTCCAAAGTCTTCATTTTGTTTTTCTTCAGCCATTCGGTGGTGGACTTGCTGGTGTGTTTAGGATCATTGTCCTGCTGCAGAACCCAAGTTCGTTTCAGCTTGAGTACACAAACAGATGGTCGGACATTCTCCTTCAGGATCTCTTGGTAGACAGCAGAATTCATAGTTCCTTTTATCACGGCAAGTCTTCCAGGTCCTGAAGCAGCAAAACAGCCCCAGACCATCACACTACCACCACCATATTTTACTGTTGGTATAATGTTCTTTTTATGAAATGCAGTGTTCCTTCTACGCCAGATATACTTGGACACACACCTTCCAAAGAGTTCCACTTTTGTCTCATCGGTCCACAGAATGTTGTCCCAAAAGTCTTGGGGATCATCAAGATGTGTTGTGGAGAAATTGAGACGAGCTTTGATGTTCTTTTTGCTCAGCAGTGGTTTTCTCCTTGGAACTCTGCCATGCAGGCCATTTTTGCCCAGTCTTTTCCTGATGGTGGAGGCATGAACGCTGACCTTAACTGAGGCAAGTGAGGCCTGCAGTTCTTTGGACGTTGTTGTGGGGTCTTTTGTGACCTCTTGGATGAGTCGTCGCTGTGCTCTTGGGGTAATTTTGGGTGGCCGGCCACTCCTGGGAAGGTTCACCACTGTTCCATGTCTTCGCCATTTGTGGATAATGGCTCTCACTGTGGTTCGCTGGATTCCCAAAGCTTTGGAAATGGCTTTATAACCCTTTCCAGACTGATAGATCTCAATTACTTTCTTTCTCAATTGTTCCTGAATTTCTTTGGGTCTCGGCATGATGTGTAGCTTTTAAGGATCTTCTGGTGGACCTTACTGTGTCAAGCAGCTCCTATTTAAGTGATGCCTTGATTGTGAACAGGTGTGGCAATAATCAGGCCTGGGTGTGGCTATAGAAATTGAACTCGGGTGTGGACAACCACAGTTATAGTATGTTTTAACAAGGGGGGCAATCACTTTTTCACACAGGGCCATGATGGTTTGGATTTTTTTTCACCTTTAATAATAAACACCTTCATTTACAAATTGCATTTTGTGTTTACTTGTGTTGTCCTTGACTATTGTTTAAATTGGTTTGATGTTCCGAAACACTTAAGTGTGACAAACATGCAAAGGAACAGGAAATGAGGAAGGGGGCAAACACTTTTTCACACCACTGTAGCACAAAAGACCCCATTTTGGAAAGTAGACGCCCCAAGCTATTTGCTGATATGCATGTTTAGTCCATTAAATATTTTATATTTTGCCAGAAGTTGTGGGAAAATTACATTTTTTTTTAGTTTTTTTTTTTTTTGCACAAAGTTGTCACTAAATGATCTATTGCTCAAACATGCCATGGGCATATGTGAAATGACACCCCAAAATACATTCTGATGCTTCTCCAGAGTACGGGGATACCTCATGTGTAATACTTTTTGGGAGCCTAGCCACATACAGAACCCCAAAAATAATCACCGCCTTCAGGCTTTCTAATGTGCTAAAATGGTGATTTTTACACCTCACTACCTATCACAGTTTCGGAGGCCCTGAAATAGCCAGATAGCACCCCCCCCCCCCCAAATGACCCCATTTTGTAAAGTAGACACCCCAGGCTATTTGCTGTGAGACATGTTGAGTATTTTGCAGATCTCACTTTTTGTCACAAAGTTTTGAAAACTGAAAAAATAAAATAAATTTTTCTGCACTTTCTTAATTTTAAACAGTAAATGAGATCTGCAAAATCTACTCACCATGCCTCTTAGCAAATACCTTGGGGTAATTTGAGGGGGGATTGCGCTATATGGACGTTTCAGGGCCTCCGTAACTGTTATATATAGTGAGGAGTAAAATCATAATTTTACGCCTTTAGAAAGCCTGAAGGCGGTGCTTGGTTTTGGGGTCCTGTCCTAGGCTCCCAAAAAGTCTTACATATGTGGTATCCCCGTACACAGGAGAAGTAGCAGAATGTATTTTGGGTGTAATTCCACATATAACCATGCCATGTTTTCACAATATATCATTTAGTGACAACTTTGTGTAAAAAAAAAAAAAAAAAAAGTAATATTCCTGAAACGTGTGACAAAATATCAAATATTCCATGGACACAACATGTTCTAAGCAAAGATTGAAGTGTCTTCTTTTCAAAATGGGTCCATTTGTGGGGGTTTGTGCTATCTTGAGATTTCAGGGCCTCCGAAATTGTGATAGGTAGTGAGGAAGTGAAATCACCATTTCTTTTCTTACATCAGGGGACACAGCGCCATAGTAATAACTATGTGGGTTATATCGGACCATCAGGAACTTCCCCCATATAACCCCTCCCATTACTGGGAGTCCTCAGTTTTTTCACCACTGTGTAAAGCCGCGTACACACGGGGCGGACTGTCTGGCCAACTTAGTCCGTCAGACAATCCGACGGACAGTCCGTCATACTTTCGAATGAACGGACTTGACCACACACACCACTTTTTGAGCGGACTAATGCGGCGTACTAAGTCCGCCATACTATCCGCCCTACTTTTGAAATGAACGGACTCGCCCACACGCGCGGAGGAAAGTCCGCTCATTTCGAGCGCGTCTCCAGGTAGGCGGGGCCCACGAAGGAGACGTCGCTGACCCCGCCGCCTGGAATGGACTTAAAGGGGAACCCCAACGCCGAAAAAAATCGGCGTGCGGGTCCCCCCCAAGTCCACAACAGACCCTTGTCCGAGCACGCTACCCGGCCGGCCAGGAAAGGGGGGCGAGCGAGCGCTCCCCCCTCCTGAGCCGTATCAGGCCGCGTGCCCTTAACATGGGGGGTGCCTTGGGGAAAGGGGGGCCGCGCGGCCCCCCCACACCAAAGCACCTTGTCCCCATGTTGATGAGGACAAGGGCCTCTTCCCGACAACCCTGGCCGTTGGTTGTCGGGGTCTGCGGGCGGGGGGCTTATCGGAATCCGGGAGCCCCCTTTAATAAGGGGGCCCCCGGATACCGGCCCCCCACCCTATGTGAATGAGTATGGGGTACAATGTACCCCTACCCATTCACCTGTAAAATAAAAGTACCAAAAAAAACACAACACACGAGATAAAATACTTTATTGCACAGCTCCGGGGGTCTTCCGTCTTCGGGGGTCTTCTCGCCGGACTCCTCCGCTATCTTCTTGTAGCTCTTTTGCTAGCGGAGGAGACCGGCTTTCTTCCTCGCCGCCGGCCTCTTCTCCCGACTTTGGGGGTCTTGTCCCCCTCTTCGGTTCTTCTGCTGGGCCACCGCGCCTTCTTATAGCTCTTTTACAGGCGGTGGCCCGGTCTTCTGTCGCCGCCGCCGCGGCCTTCCGTTCTTCTTCTTCTTCTCCAGGAGATGTTGCCTCGACGATCTCTCCGGCCGGAATGCCAGGGCCGCGCTGCGCGGCCACTTATATAGGGACAATGGGGCGGTGTCACATGGCTTTATGTCACATGGGTTGGTCACATGGGTTGATGTCACATGGGGACTATGACATCGTAAGGGGGCGGGGTCACCATGTGACTCCAACCCATGTGACATAAAGCCATGTGACACCGCCCCATTGTCCCTGTATAAGTGGCCGCGCAGTGCGTCCCTGGCATTCCGGCCGGAGAGATCGTCGAGGCAACATCTCCTGGAGAAGAAGAAGAAGAACGGAAGGCGGCGGCGGCGACAGAAGAAAAAAAGAGCTATAAGAAGGCGCGGTGGCCCGGCAGAAGAACCGAAGAGGGGGACAAGACCCCCGAAGTCGGGAGAAGAGGCCGGCGGCGAGGAAGAAAGCCGGACTCCTCCGCTAGCAAAAGAGCTACAAGAAGATAGCGGAGGAGTCCGGCGAGAAGACCCCCGAAGACGGAAGACCCCCGGAGCTGTGCAATAAAGTATTTTATCTCGTGTGTTGTGTTTTTTTGGTACTTTTATTTTACAGGTGAATGGGTAGGGGTAGGGACCCCGACAACCAACGGCCAGGGTTGTCGGGAAGAGGCCCTTGTCCTCATCAACATGGGGACAAGGTGCTTTGAGGTGGGGGGGCCGCGTGGCCCCCCCTTCCCCAAGGCACCCCCCATGTTGAGGGCACGCGGCCTGGTACGGCTCAGGAGGGGGGGGGGCGCTAGCTCGCCTCCCTTTCCTGGCCGGCCGGGTAGCGTGCTCGGACAAGGGTCTGTTGTGGACGTGGGGGGGACCCCCACACCGATTTTTTTCGGCGTTGGGGTTCCCCTTTAAGTCCATACCAGGAGGCGGGGCCCGCGACGTCTCCTTCGCGGGCCCCGCCTACCTGGATACCCGCTCAAAATGAGCGGACTTTTCTCCGGGTGGGAAAAGTCCGCTCATTTCAAAAGTACGGCGGACTGGCACACACACGGGCGGATCGTCCGCCGAAATGCGAGTCCGACGGACAGTATTACGGAAATTCCGAAATACTTAGTCCGCCAGACTGCACGCTGAAAAAGTCCGCTGAAGCCCACACACGAGCGGACTGTCCGCTGAAATGTGTTTCGGCGGACTAAGTAGGCCAGACAGTCCGCCCGTGTGTACGCGGCTTAAGGTGTTGGGCACGTGTAAGGATGTGAGTACTGAGCTCCACGGGCAGTAATCCTTTGATGCGAGCCTGCCACCCTGACCGGATCTGTTCTGATGTCTCCGTAATGGACTAAATGAACGATACCCGGGCCTTGTCATCTGAAGACATAAGGTTTTGCTTGTGAATGCTTTTAAGCTGGGCCCTGGGATCCATTACTTTTTGGTAGTAAGGCCAATTAAAGTTTACCAGCAGGGTCTTCTCGCAGGTCCAGGTTTGTGGGATTACCTTGAGTGTACCCCTGTTCCTAAAGGTTTCCTTTCAAGGTCTCGGAGACTACCGCGAAGGGCGAAGATTGGGATTTTCATCTCTGATAAAGCCCTGCAGAGGAAAGATAGAGGAGATTTTCTGCAAGGAATCTCTCCTTCCATGTATTTATGTTGTCATGTCATGTCTGTGTCACCACTGGAGGCTGTATTGAGCACTCACCATTCTGACGCTGGAAACAGCAGAAGCTTTCACTCTCCTCTCCGTTCAAGCCAGCTCAGTCCCTCGGGTATGAAGGGGGGGTCTGATCACTTCCTGGGCCCCCAGAGTGGTGTTTTTGTTCCTTTGGATGCCAGCCCGCTGCCTCTTTTTTCCTGGAAAAAATAAAGTTTTGTTTTTGGGGCAAATCGTGGCCGTTTTACCCCGCCGGCGGCCGCCATGTTGCCAGCACTCATGCACTTCTCTAGTTGAAAGGGGAAGGGGGCGTGGCTAAATGGCGTCAGACGCCGGCCACATGTGGAGGAAGTTCTTTAAGCTATACAGCAAAAGCTGAAGTCTGGCGGTGGAGGGACAGAGCAGAGTGGTTGCTGGTCAGGTTTGGTGACATGGGCATCTCCCTTTTGTTGACAACATTGTACTGTATAGCTAGGATTAATAGCACTTATTGTACTGTACTGCCTCTGCTTTGTACTGTAAGCTATGAGTGACAAAGGGACCAGGAACCGCTCTAAGAGTTCTAAGGGGTTAATGGTATACAACAAAATAAAAACTCTCCCAAAAGAATGTTTGTCTTCCTCCCCTGAGAGGTAAAAAATAAAGATACGGCCAGTCAGATGAAGCCGTCAAGGGTAGAACACTTCTCTCCCTGTATTTCATACAAACAGGTTTTTATTCTACCATTTAAAAGATTATTGCTATGATGTCTCTCCATAGTAGGACTACACATAGCAGATTCCCATCTAGTCCTCTGGGCCCTTTTGTTGAGGTGCAGGAGGCTAGGATCATTTAGATCTTCCCAAGGATTGGAAGATGCTTATTTTCCTCTTCAGAGGATCCTAACAGGGAGGGAGTAGCTGCACAAGTCAGGGGTTGGTCTACTCCCTTAACCCTTTTGTTGCCTGCCACAGGCTCTTGAGGCATCTACCTCTAATAGGGTTCATTTGAACCTCCCCCATCTGGGAGTCCATTCAACATGGTGTCCTGTGGAACAAATTCTGTAGTGCAAATCTGCAAGATGCAAAAAGCACTAAAAATGCATAGCTATGTATTCTGAATGGGAAAATTTTTATGAAAGAAATGGGGAGTTGCAGCTATTAATGCTGCAATCACCTCAGTGAGCAGAGTCTCACATGTCCAGTGCATTGATGTTAAAGGATCCAACAAGTTGAGGTTGGATTTTCCTTTTAAAGACATGATGTCTTTTGCAGTTCTGGCTATAATTGGAGTAGCTCAGTCCATTAACCCCTTAACGTCTGCTCCACTATTGTGGTGGAGCACATTTTGAGTCAAGCCAATGCATTGGAATGTGGACTCCAAGGGGTTAAAAAAAGGTGTGAGATACCTGAAAGTTCTGCCTGATCAGCAGACCCAGCAGGGGGCTGGTGTATTTGTCTCACAGCTGCTATGAAGGACTCGATCATTTAAGCCCTATGGCTTATGCTTGGACTAGTGCATTTTTGCAGAGGTCCGTGGCTGAGATATTGGTCAGCCGAAACACCAGGTGAAAACCCTTAGCCAGTCTGTGTCCCTTCCTGGGGTATGACTATTTAGAGTGGATAAGTACATCCAAAAGGGGGTAAAGCTCTCTTTACCAGTAAGGAGGTTCAAACAGTTCACCTTTAATCATGCAGTCTCTCCCATGCCTGGGGTATCTGCCTTTAGGCAGTCTCGATGGTCTCAATCGTCAAGTTCAGGATAAAGTTCCCAGGGGCAGCACCAGGATCTTGGGGGCAGAAAGCCCATGAAGCAGAATGCTAAGGCCTTCTCATGAAGGAGCACCCCCACTTGTTTGAGTGAGGGGAAAGGTCCTGCGATTCTCAAAGTCTGGCAGGAACAATGTTAAGAGCAGAGTGATTTCTGCGATTTTCTTCTCTAGGTTACATCTAGAGTTTCAAGAGCCCGGATGGCCCAGCTGGCTTTCAATAAGAGGGTCCGGGGTTCGGGTCCTGTTTGGGTGCTGCCTGTGGGGTCCTTGGGGCTGCCGATGTGCCAGTCTTATGCAAGAGTGTCCGTCTCCTTAAAGAATGCTCCTAAGGTTCCAAAAGAGAAGTGTCTCTTTCTGGTCTCTGGATCAGCTGTTATCTCAGTGGAAAGTAGACACTGTAAGCTATTGATTTCAGAGATTCCCTTAGTGTAACAGGTTTTTTTGGATCAAACCTTTTAAGGTCCCAGAGCCAAGCAGAGAGGTAATACCCATTCTAGATCTCGGAGATCTGAATTGGCACTTAAACATCTGATCCTTTCATAATTCGATCGGCTGTGTCCATCCTGCAAGGAGGGGAGTTGCATATCTCCATGTGCCAAAGTTTCCCGCTTACTAGAAATCTCTGCTATATAAAATATATATATATATATATATATATATATAAAAAAAAATTATCAATCGTGGCACTGCCATTCGGCTTAGCCACAGCACTACGAGTGTTCTGAAGGATTCTGGCACCTCCTTTAGCCAGGTTAAAGGCTCAAGGCATAGCGGCCCTAGCCTATTAGAAGATCTACTTTGAATAGGTCATTCAGTCTCAGGTCTAAAACCAGAGTCTGATCCTGGCTGTAGATAGCTGAAATCTCTAGGTTGGATTCTCAGCCTAGGAAGATTCTCCTTAAAACCATCAAGGAGGTTACTTGGGGGGCTGGTAAGGGATACCATACAGAAGAAGGTATTCTTACCCCAGACATGAATCAGTTACATTGTAGGGCTAATTCAACTTATCAGGAAGGACAATTCCTTCATTTTGGCTGCAGGAGACTTTTAGGGGAAATGGTGACCTCCTTCAAGGCCGTCCCTTACACGCAGTTTTATTCAAAGACTGCTTCAAGACTCCATCCTGTTGGTCTGGTATAAAAAGGATTCAAGCCTTGTTTGTTTCCAATATGCTTGGCTCCCGACATAGGTCAGAGCCTAAATTGGTGGTTTTTATCCAGCAGGAGGGAAAATCTTTATCCTGCAAGATGTTAACAACAGATGCCAGCCTTCTAGGCTGGGGAGCAGCCCTGGAAGAAGATTCTGTCCAGGGGAGATGGTCCAGGTTAGAGGACCTTGCCTATCAACTTTGTTGGAAGTTTCAGGCAGTACCATAGAATCGTGGCGGTCAGATTACAGGACTGTCCTGACAGGGTTCAGTCTGGCAGGGCCACAGTGGTGGCTTACATCAAAAAATAAATAAATAAATAAAAAAGAAAAAGATGAATAATGTTCTAGCTTTGGCAGAACACAACACTCCTTGCCTATCGGCAATTTTAATATTTCAGGCGTACTACTTGAGACACCAACAATTATTTCCAAAAGAATGATCTCTTCACCCCGACATCTTCCTAGCAATATGACAGATGTGGTACTCTGGACATGGACCTATTCGCGTCCACATTCATTAGTAAGGTCGGCAACTTTATGTCAAACAAGGGGTCCGCTAGCAGGCGGAACAGACGCATTAGTCCTCCCAGGGGATCAGTTCTCACTGATCTATGCATTTCCTTCAGGTCTGCTACTTCCGCGCCTTATCCGCAGGATTAAGCAGGAACAGAAGGCAGTGATTCTGGTGGCCCCAGCGGGTCCCAGAAGATCTGAATTTATCGACATCATAAGAAGAGCAGTTGAAGTCCTTTGGACTCTGCCATTATAGCAGACCTCCTTGCACAGGGTCCGGTATTTCATTCTACTTTACGGACAAGGAGTTTAACAGGTTTGACTGTTGAATCCCACTCTATAAAATACTGTGGGTGATCTCCTTCAGTAGTGTCTACTTTGATTAATGCCAGGAAGCCAGCTTCCAGAATCACTTACTATAGAATCTAGAAGGCATAGGTTTCTTGGTATGGATCCAGGGGTTGGCACCCCAGGAGGCATGTCAATAGGCAGGATTCCTGCATATGGGATCTGAAATGAAGCTGGCCTTGACTTTTATCAAAAGCCAGATCCAGGCCGATGTCAATGTCTTTTCCTATGGCCTCTTGCTTCCCACTCTTGGTGCGTAGCTTATTTACGGGGTAACACGGTTTATTCTCCTTATCAAGGCACCTCTAAATCCTTAGAATTTAAGATTGGTCTTGTCGGCTTTGTTAAATTAGCCGTTTGAACCTTATGAGAAATTCTCTTGGTTCTTTGACAAGAAAGATAAACTTTTGCTTGCCATTTCTTCTGCTAGAAGAATATTAGAACTAATGGCTCTGTCTTGTAAGAGCCATATTTCATCATGTATAGGGACGAGGTGATTTGGTGTCCTCATCCTGAACTCTTACCAAAAGTGGTAACAGGTTTTCATTTAAACCAAGATATTATTCTGCCTTCTTTCTCCCCAGAAGCCTTAATCTGGGGAAGAGAAAGCACTACAGTGTCTTGATGTAGTAAGAGCGATCAGAATCTACTTAAGGGTGACCGCTCAGGTTCGCAAAACACAGGTTTTGTTTGTACTGCCAGAGGGTCCAAAATATGGACAGGCAGCGTCAAGATCCACTATTTTCCAAATGGGTTTGTCAAGTGATTGATCAAGCTTCAGCTTAAAGAAGAAAATTCTTCCTTCTCATATTAAGAGCACACTCATCCAGGGCGATTAGTGCCTCTTGGATGATGCATTATCAGGCCTCTATGGCTCAGATCTGTAAGACCGTAACATTGGTCTTTGGTTCAGAGGTTGATCCGATTTTTTTTTTTTTCAAATTGATATTATAGGTCATGAGGAGATTTCCTTTGGGCACAGCATATACTGCAGGCTGCAGTATGAGTCCTCTGGCCTCCTGTTATGTCACCCCCCCTTCAGTTGCCATTGCTATGGGACATCCCACATAGTTATTACTATGGCGCTGTTTCCCCTGATGTAAGAAAAGAAAATAGGATTTTTAAAACAGCTTACCTGTAAAATCCCTTTCTTTGATGTACATCAGGGGACACAGAGGTCCCTCCCTCCTTCTTCTTATACACTTTGATTGCTTGGCTACAAAACTGAGGACTCCCAGTAATGGGAGGGGTTATATGGGGGAAGTTCACGCTTTAAGTGGCGTGCCAGTGTCCAGCACCTGATGGTCCGATATAACCCACATAGTTATTAATATGGCGCTGTGTCCCCTGATGTACATCAAATAATTTTTTTTTACATGTAAGCCGTTTTAAAAATCCTGTTTTTACGCCCTTAGAAAGCCTGAAGGCGGTGCTTGGTTTTCGGTGTCATGTACGTGGCTAGGCTCCCAAAGTCTCACACATGTAATATCCTGTACGCAGGAGAAGCAGCAGAATGTATTTTGGGGTGCAATTCCACATATAACCATGCCATGTTTGAACAACAACATTTAGTGACAACTTTGTGCAAAAAAAAGGGTAATTTTCACGAAACTTGTGGGAAAATATAAAATATTCCATGGACTCAACATGCCTATCAGCAAATAGCTTAGGGTGTCTACTTTCCAAAAAGGGGTCATTTGGAGGGTTTTGAACTGTCCTGGCATTTTATGCTCAACATTTAGAAGCTTATGTCACATCGCCCACTCTTCTAACCAGTTGAAGACAAAGCCCTTTCTGACACTTTTTGTTTACATGAAAAAATATTCTTTTTTTTGCAAGAAAAGTACTTTGAACCCCCAAACATTATATATTTTTTTTTAAAGTAAAGGCCCTACAGATTAAAATGGTGGGTGCGCATCAATTTTTCAAACGCATTGTTTTGGAAAAAGCACTTTTTTTAATTTTAATGCATTAAACACACTATATTGCCCAAATGTTTGATGAAATAAAAAAGATGATCTTATGCCGGGTACATGTATACCATGTCATGACATGCTTTAAACGCACAAACATGCAGCGGCAACAAACTACATGCATTTTTAAAAGCCTTTACAGGTTACCTTTTTAGATTTACAGAGGAGGTCTACTTCTAAAATTACTGCCCTCAATCTGACCTTAGTGGTGGTACCTCACATGCACGGTGCAATTGCTGTTTCCATGTGACAACAGACCAACGCTTGTGTTAGCCTTGCACATGAGCACAGGGGGACAGGGTGCTTTTTTATTTTTTTTTATTATTTATTTTGCTTTTTTATTATATTTTTAAACTGTTCCTTTCATTTTATTTTTTTATCATTTTTCATCATTTCCATCAGGGAATGTAAATATCCCCTATGATAGCAATAGGTAGTTAGTGACAGGTACTCTCTTTTTTTTTTAAATGGGGTCTATTAGACCCCTCTCTGCCCTCAAATTATCTGACCACACCAAGATTGCTGTGATAAAATGCTTTGCCAATTTCCCAATGCACTGTTTATATCCAGATAAATCATGAAATGCTTGTAGCTTCCAGTTTCTTAGGCTATAGAGATGATTGGAGCTGTTCTGGTCTTTGATCAGCTCTATGGTCAGCTGGCGGAACCACTGGCTGCATTCTCGGGTTCCCTGTTGGGACAGGAGAGCCCGATAAAACCATGGAAGACGGTGGGGGGGGGGGGGGCGTTCCCGCCCACTGCTTGTAAAAGCAGTCTAGAGGCTAATTAGGTGCTAGGATTGCTTTTCAATTAAAGCTGACTGCTGGCTGAAAAGAACAATACCAAGATGATACTTAAACCTGCAGGCATCATTCTGGTATAACCACTCAAAGTCATGGAACATACCAGTATGTTGCTGGTCCTTGAAATAGTAGTAGTTAGTAAGGTTGAATAAAGACACCAGTCCATCCAGTTCAACCTGAGTGAGTGACTACAATTGTCTCTATCCCTGTACATTGCACACTCACATTGGTCCCTACCCTCAAGGAGCCCACAATCCAAGGTCCCCATTCATATACTAGTGCCAATTTTGGACAGAAGCCAATTAACCTACCTGCATGTTTTTGGATTGTGGGAGGAAACCGGAGTACCCGGAGGAAGCTCACGCAGGCACAGGGAGAACATGCAAACTCCAGGCAGGTAGTGTCGTGGTTGGGATTCGAACCAGCGACCCTTCTTACTGCTAGGTGAAAGTGCTAACCACTACACCACTGTGCCGCACCCTAATGATGGGCATACATGCACCATTTTTTATTTACTTATTTATTTTATTTACTGTGATGGTGAAATCATCTTATACAGCGCTGGAGTTGCTGATTTACGTATCGTGAGAGCAAACGTGCTGCCAAGATAAATAAATCAGTGCTGCAGCTGAATGGTGTACCTGAAAACAAAAAAGGGTTAACACTAAAACACAGTAAAGTATTAAAGAATGACATACCTGAAAAGCAAACATGATAAAGCATGGTAACAATAAAACATTGCATTGTAGAATACAGTAAAAAAGAGTAGAACAATAGAGAGAGAACGAACAATAAAACAACTTTTATTTTATATATATATATATATATATATATATATATATATATATATATACTGTGTACATATATATATATATATATATATATATATATATATTTTTTTTTTTACTCTTTTATTTGTAACTATAACGGTTGTAGTGGTTGTAACGGTTCGGTTCCAGGTTCGGGTCTCCCAAAATGCGATGGCATCTTTGGAGACCCTGTGAAAGTGTATCCTAGTCTGCACAGTGCTGTACCCTACACTAATACTCCACTTGTGTGTGGTAGCGTTCAAAATATTCACCAATGCAAAGACCAGGATGGATAGGACAGGAGGGACAATAATAGCGGATGTCACGCCTATATCTGCACTTTCTACAGACATGACATTTTCTTTGGGGGGCTAGTTGGGTAGGGCTAGCAGGGAGGACATACGGAAAATGCCTCTCATGCAGCCGGCTTACTGCATTTGGTTTGGAAAGTTGTGCCACAGCACCGCCTGTATACAGAAGGGCTGTGATGATCTCTTCCTGGAATTTAAGGAAGGATCCAGTTCGTCCTGAATCTATAGCACATAAGTATTCAGCAGAGCCAATTGAAAAAAAGTATACAGACACTTTTTTCATACCGGTGTCTGGCCTTACGGGCAACTTGGTATGGTGCCAACAACTGTTTTTTGAGGTCCACTCCTCCCATATTAAGGTTATATTCGTGGACACAAAGGGGTTTCTCCACAACACCAGACGCCGTAGGAATTTGGACCATCGTGTCTGCGTGAAGGGAGGACAGAAAAAACATTCTGAATATCCCTCCACTTCACAGCAAGCAAATAATTACACTTCAAGCAGGCTCTCTCCCCCAGCCTAAGACGGGAATCTACAAGCCGCTGGAGTAAGCCCCAGCAATTAGATTGCACGATGCCACATGTGCCAATTCCATAATCAAACAAGTGACTAAAAAGTGGCACTCTCGTGTAATAATTGCCCACATACAAGTGGTACCTCTTTCCAAATAAGGTGACACCAAGTCCCACACAATCTTGCCAGCACTCCCTAAGTAGTCTGGGCAGTTCTCCGGCTCTACATGACTATCTCTTCCCTCATAAAGCATAAAACAATATGTACAGTATAGCCTGTGGCCCTGTCACAAAGCTTGTACATCTTGACCCCATATCTGGCACGCTTCCTTGGAAGATACTGTTTGAAAGACACGCAGGCAGAAAACTCATCAATGCAGACAACTTGATCAGGAGTAAACAAGGCTGCAAACTGTTGCTTGAAGTGGTTTACGAGGAGCCCAGTTTTGTAGAGCCGATCGTATTGAAGGTCACCCCGAGGACGACAGGGTAC
The DNA here is from genome assembly GCF_037356315.1 of Lithobates pipiens. Taxonomy (NCBI): domain Eukaryota; kingdom Metazoa; phylum Chordata; class Amphibia; order Anura; family Ranidae; genus Lithobates; species Lithobates pipiens. Next base: position 415,513,161 of record NW_027507764.1, read on the forward strand.
ATTATCAGTGAAATGCATGAACTGCAAGAACTGATCATATTGAGCCCTGGTCATGGAGGCAGAGAACATGGGCATATGTTGAATTGGGTCAGTGGACCAATATGACCGCAACTCACTCTTTTTAGTTATGCCCATGAGGAGGGATAGGCCCAGAAAGGTCTTACATTTGGAAAACGAAATAGGTTTTCATTCTCTGGCAAGGGTCAAATGGGGATTAGCTGCGATGAATTGACCAGCATACAAATTGCTTTGGTCCACAATAGATCTATAGAGCTCTTCTGTGAAAAACGGCAAATAAAAATCAAGTGACATAAACTGTTTCCACCTGAATTCCGGGTTGGCCAGTGAATGGGGAAAGTACGGGTGCTGCAGAAGTGGTGGGCTCCCAATTAGGATTGGCAAATACAGCAGGAAGGGCACTATGGGCTCAACTGGCCTGTGTTTGTTTTCTTCTTGGTGGCTGCAGGACACTAGTTGTGCTAGCCCCCTCACCAGCTTGAACTGTACTTATGGGACTCGCCATGTGACCACATGATACTGCAGTGCTGTTTGACTATGACCAGGGTGTACTAGGCCACTGGTGCTTGCCAGTTCACCAGATGGATGAGCGACACTAGTACTGGCTCTCTGCTTCATACAAGAGCCCTGCGGTTCTTGCACCTCAACAACAGCAGAACAGGGTCGAGTATGCCTGATCTTGGCAGGGACCACAACTCCGTCGTCAGAGCTATCTGTCAGGGTGCCGCTGCTGTCTACAGGAACGTATTCTGAGCCTGAATCTGATAGATGGGTGACTTCCACTTCACTATCTGTCATGCTGAGAAACGTGTAGGCCTCTTCAGTACTGTACCTTTGATTTTTGTCTCTAAATTTACTGGTACAGTAATAGACTCACAGGAAAAAGAGCTCCTGACTGTCAGCGACTGCATCAAGCACTACAAAAAAACGGTTAGCGTTCTCAGGGATCAGGCCTGACTCTGCAAATGCTGCAGTTATGTGTGTTGTGTTTTTGTAAGTGACAGTGATCGATTGATACTGCACTTGGGTGGGCTGGGCTGGATGGAGAGGCTAAATGCAGGTGCTAGCAGATATCTGGGCTGATTTCACTAACGTTGCATTTTTGTGAACCCTAAACTATTGGGGATGCTAATATTGATCTGATCAGATCAAAGATATCGATCCGTTCAGACACTATACTACTAACCAGCATTGCCATAACACTAATACGGTGATTACTGGTGATGGGGTGAAAGGGTTAACTAGGGGGCAATCAGGGGGTTAAAACCTTTATTAGGTAATATATGGGGGTATCTGGCGCTATAAAAACCTGGCGATGAAACTAATCAACTAACTGGTTAACTAGCGTCATCAGTGACACAAATGCGGCGATCAGAAAAAAAGATTGATTAGTGACTCTAGCGATGGGGTGATATAGTTAACTGGGGTTAAACCTTTATTAGGGGGGTAGCCTAGACCTAACAGGGCCTACTACTAACTGCCTAACACTTATTACAGTCACAAATGACACCAATGCAGTGATCAGTGGAAAATTTGAAAACTGCAATTGGTGACACAGTGACAGGGAGTGAAGTGGTTAACTGGGGGGGGGGGGCAATTGGGGGTGACAGGTGTACCTGTGTGTACTGGTGTTAGTGTAGTGTTGTGCGACTCATGGTAAGACTTCTTCTCTCCTCCCACTGGAATCTAAAAGACTCCACAAGGAGAGATGACACCACTTCCTCCTGTCTGTGTGTACACTTACACAGACAGGATAAGGATTTAATTCGTTAGGACTGATCAGCAGGTCCAGGCCAGAAAACATTGGCCGGGACCTGAGGACTGATCGGTATGCCAGTTTACCCATCCGTGCCATTCTAACGATGTACATCGGCGTGCGGTGGTCAGCAACTGGTTAAGATTCAAAAGGTAGCCAAGACAATGAATCAAAACAGAACATTGAAAAAGTAGTCAGGTTATATCAGTGCATGGAGTATATAGGTTCCAAGCCCAGAACATGGACGTAACAGTATAACCACTATTGTATTCAGGATACGACTACTAAAATGAACACAATGATGGGTACCCAAGTTTTTCAAGGCAGAAGAGAGGGAGGGAAGAAAACAGAAAAAGATAGGAAGGGGTGTAAAAGTGTGTGGGGAGGGGGGGTGATGGGGCAGTAAAAGGGCAAACTCGCTGGACAGGGTTGATCTATTAAGGCAATTGTGGAAGGTTATCTAATAGAGATCGTCCTTCCTCCGAGTATATGAACATGTTCCAGTGAAGCCATGTTTTCTTGTAACGCTCATGCTTGTTTTGTGCAGTTAACAACAAGTCTTCCATTTTGCTGGTATCTTCATCCATTCTTAGCCACATTTGGATAGTCGGAGGGTCAGGTTCTTTCCATTGTAAAGTGATGCAACGCTTGGCAGCGTCAAGTAGCTGACGTAGCACAGATTGTTATATATGTTGTAATTGGAATGTCAGTGCAATGTAGTAGGAAGACGGCAAAGTCCTCTGGGACTGTAGTGAACTGTTGTGTGAGTCTGCTCACCTCTTTCCAAAAGGTTTCCAGGGCCAGGCAAGCCCAGAACGCATAGAAACAAAAAAGGTTGTGCTCTAAACTATGACCTTGAAAAACCCCAGTGAATGAGTGTTGATCTCATATATAAACTTCCAAAGTGAATGAAGCTTTTTTTTTGAAAAATATTAAAGATCATTAGTGATCAATAATACTGTAATAGTGTCCAAAAAAAATCCAAAAAGTGATCAGAACATGTCCAATAGGCTGTGCGATATTTAGTGACAGTTCAACATATGATGAAATCCACAATCAAAGTGACTTTGCTTGATAGTTCCCACCACCATGAGAAATGTGCGCTTCCCAGCTGCCAGATAGTTAATGCCTGTGGCCAGGGCCTTTTCCTCAGTTGGATTTCCGGAATCGATCTGTTCGTCACATCTGTGGGGGGTCCTCTGGTCAGAACTGTGGAGACAAAATCCTCCACTAGCAACCAATTGCATTGCAAAAAATGGTGGTGCAAATATGGCTCAAAAGAAAAACAAAGGAGATGGCCATAGGTAAAACCAGCTGGGTGTTTATTAATATAAAACAAAGGCCATAGGCGTATAAAAAAACAGATAGAAAATTCAATGGGTAAAATTGCGGCCAGCCGGCCGGCTGCAGTACAGACCGGTGACGAAACACATTCGGGGGGAGCGACGTACTGACGTCACCGCACACTACATCCCCTTGTTTGCTGCACAGGCTTTGTTTGTTTGGTCAGTGGCCTTCTGTATTCTGTCGGAGACCCTAGCCTTTGGAGGAAGTGATGGAGTTGGAGTGCCCTCCAGAAATCCAAGGCAAATCTCCCATCAGGTTACATCAGAGTGGGAATAGATGGCCATCTTTTCAAATTGAGAAAATGTGACACCTGCAAACTGCCAGTGTCTAGCAAGTGTTAAAACTGGCCTTCCCGAAGACCCAGGGGAAAATTGGGATTACCCAATACCGGGTATAATGGTGACTTAGGGAAAATAATAGCCGGGTGTTTACACAGAGCGTTGCAAACCCGTAGGGTTGGGCCTACAACAGGGTGAACTTTGAGTATCGAGAGCAAAACCCGAAAAGCACCAGAGAGCGCTACGGAGCAGAATTGTTGTTCTAGTTGGATCCATAATTTTTGAGCGCCGTGCCTGCACCAATCAATCACCCATGTGAGGTTGGCAGCTTGGTGATATTTTTGGACATCCGGGACCGCAATCCTCCCGAAATATTTTGGGGAGAGTCAATAAACGTCCCCTTATCCTGGGCTTTTTGTTAACCCAGATGACTTTAGTGAAGAAGGCTTTCACTTGTTTAAAGTAGGCCGATGGAATATGAATAGTAAGGGCTGTACTAGAATTTGGGTAAAATACTCATCTGTATAATGTTACATCGACTGAACCATGAGTGGTAGACCTTGATGCCATTTATCCAGAAGCTTCTGCACCAGGCCCAAGAGGGGTGGTAAATTTAATTTAAAGACATTGGACACAGCTGGGGGATACGTGTCCCTAAATATTTTAATGATGTGGAGGTCCACTTAAATTTAAAATTGTTTTGTAAGTGTTGTAGTTGTGTGGGAGTCAACCCCATGCCCATAGCCTCAGATTTTGAAAAGTTAATTTTTAAGTTTGATAGATCGCCAAATCACTCGTGTTCCTGTAGTAGATTAGGCAGAGATATAATTGGGTTAGATCATGTGTTATAACTCTGCATAAGCCGAGATTTTATAGTGGAAATTGGCAATCTGCAGGCCTTTGATGTCATTGTTTAATCTGACCCTACACAGGAACGGTTTCAGGGTAAGCGCGAATAGTAGTGGTGACAGAGGACAACCCTGCTGAGCCCCATTCAATATTGCGATCTGGTCTGAGAACACACCATAAACCTTGACTGAGGCCCTTGGGGTAGTATATACCTCAGAGATTCACAGAATCATCCTGTCCCTCATGCCGAATTTTTGAAGGGTCACAAACATGAAACTCCAATTCACCCTATTGAACGCCTTCTCGGTGTCTGTGCTCAGGAAGACATATATTGTTTTGGTACGATTGGCTAAGTGTAACAAATTCAAGATTTTCATGGTGTTATCACGTGCTTCACAGGTGGGGATAAAGCCTACTTGGCCTAAATGGACCAGCTGAGGAAGAAAGAGCTGGAGGGGTATAGCTAGGATTTTAGTGAAGAGTTACATGTCTACTTTAGGTAGTGATATGGGTCTATAACTGCTGCGCAAGGAGGGATCTTTACCCTCCTTGTGTATGACTGAGGTATGAACTAGCAATGTTGCAGAGGGGAAGGTGGAAGATTGTCCTAACACATTAAATGTTTTACCATTTGGGGTCCTAAGATGGTTAAAAGGGTCTTGTAGTATTGGAAGGTGTAACCATCAGGGCTGTGAGCTTTGCCAGGTTTGGCTGAGCCCACAGCAGTCTGTAACTCCTGCAGGAATATAGGAGCCTCCAAGTCACACCATTGTGGAGACAACAGCCTAGGGAGGCAGGATGAGAAGAGAAAATCTAGTTGCGTCTGTGCTGGTCGGGAGGTTATATAAAGAGTAGTATTTTCCAAAGGACTGTGCTATGTGTTTTGGTAACATCATCTTCTGACCCGTCGAGTCCACTATGTGGGGAATATAGGAAGCTATTCTTCGGTCCCATAGGGTCTTTCCCAGTTGTTTTCCACATTTGTCTCCAGATTCGTAGTGAAGTCTCCTGAATCGCTGCCTTAGCGAGATATCGTAGTAATTCTGTGTTCTAGAGAGGCTTCAGGGGTCTGCTTATGACGCAGCTCCAACACTTGTATGTCTGTAAGTAATGTAGTGAGTTTGGCGTCCCAGGGAACGCTTTATAGGATAGGTTCAACACCCCTTGGATGACAGTTTTATGTGTCTCCCAGACGATCCCGGTCTCACTTTCCGGGATATCATTGAGTTGAAAATATGTGGTAAGTTCTCTGGTAACTTCTGCCAGGACAGTACGGTTTTGTAACAGACTGCTGTTTAAGTGCCAGCGGCCCTCTCGGGAGGGAGAAGTCTATAATGTGATAGGTGAGTGATCTGACCAAGTGATGTTGCCGATCGTCAAACCAATGATATTTGAGAGATGTTGATGGGAAGCCAAGAACAGGTCTATTCGGGAATATGAGTGGCACGTGGAAAAAAATGTATAGTCTCATTTGCCAGGATGGAATAGATGCCACGCATCGATCAGTTGGTGTGTATGCAGGGTTTGGAGTATGCGTCTGCAAATTCAGGGGAGAATGGCAGAGGTGCCCGTAGACATATCAACCATCAGGTCCAGGGGAATTTTAAGATCTCCCCCTAGTATACACTTTCCCTTTGTGAAGAGTGCCAGATTGGAAGGCGTCTTGATGCTGATTAGGGGAGTATACCATAGCCATTGTCACCTTCACGATCCAGAACCGTCCCTCCTCATCTGCGCAAATATCCAAGAGGGACCAAGGAACGGGGCTTAAAATTAGGATAGAGACTCCTTTGGATTTGGCTGAATGGTTTGAGGCATGGTAGACAAAGGAGAAGAACTTCTTCTGAAGGAAGGGAAGTTTTCTCTTTTTGAAATGTGTTTCTTGTATGAATGCTACATCAGAGCGAAAGTGTTTCAAGTCATATAGAAGTATCCTTCTTTTCTCTGAAACATTGAGTTCTTTGACATTAAGAGATCCTTTTGCAGCCAGAAATAGAAAAAAAAGAATAAGAAAGAGGGTGAGGGGGTGAGGACGGTTAGGGCAACTGTGGGAAGAACTGAAAAGAAAGAGGGTGTACAAATGGAGAGATAAAGAAAGCATAGGGAGGACACAAAGTAGTTTTAGGATACCAAGTGGCCCTGGGTGATAAACCCTAGAACCCAATAGGTAACAAAATAATTAAGGCACTCCCCCATGCCGCCACCGGTGTAAGGAAACAGCAGGTAGGCCGTGTCCTGAACTTTCCAGCTAATTTCAAAAACCAATGGATTAATATCAGGCATTGAAAAAATTAAAAAAGGAGGAGGAAAAATAAACATCAAATCACATTCAAAGGTAAGGAGAGATATGGATCATCAAACACTTTTATAAAACAGTAATCCTTACTAAATGAGCTTCCGCGATATCCACTGTTATGCGTAGTTCCTCCTGGGGCTCCACAGAGCCAGAAGTCAGTTCACCTCTCCCCTCTCCCTCTTGGCAATCATCTGGGACACGTCACGACCCACTGTTATGCGTAGGCCAGGTCTGTCTGGTCAGGCAGCACCTGCAGTGATGAATGTACAGATGGGCCTGACTGTCATCCTAGTCATAGCCAATCTGTGGATATTTTCTGTGTGGGCTTTAGATGTAAATGTAGGATATGTAGGCAGCATTTTCGGTATGATTGGTGTTGTAGGTTCGGATGAACGTGAATGTCCAACTGGGTGCACGAGTCAAAAACGACTGTAGAGCAGATGACAAAAAAAAGGCCCCTTCATTTGTTGTGTCCGAAGGTATAAACTTCACCTTATGTTGCAATAGCATATCTTTTATGTAATAGGAAGGTACTATACAATTATGTCAAGGGTATTATTGAACATTCAATGCATGGCTTATGTCCTAACAACCAGGCATCTCATAACGTGTACATCTAAAAATAAAGACAGCCGTAATCTATATATGGTGCTTGTCAACGTTTCTGTATTGCACTTTGTTTGGCGTTTATAGTGCAGGTGTCTGTCAACATCCCAATCGTCAACCGCATGTCATGAGACCGTGATCCTGTAGGACAGCTCGAAGTACCTGCCCTGCCCCATCATGGGATCGCCAATGGCAGCACCACGCAACAGATGGAGCCCCATCATTGCTACATACACTGGTTACATGCATAAGGTGGATAAAGTAAATAAAATGAGAAATAAGCATGACCTTATGTAGACATAAAAAAGAAAAACAACAGTGTATAACATAACATAACACCCCAAACAGGAGCTAGGGAGCAGTAGCATAAATTGGGGACTATCCTTGTCCCTGCATATGGTGGAGCTCTTCAGTGTCCTCCAATATAAACCGGAGGGGGAGAGGTTACAGAAGAGGGAACATAGTCCAGGTGGTCATAAAAGTAGCACCTTAGGTTGATGGACATATCACTGACAAGGAGAGTAAAAAATTGAGGTGCAAAGCCCTCCAATTTGAGGAGAGTGTCCATAGAGTGTCAATACAAGACTGATAACAGGCTTACCATGGCAGTAGTTGTATGGGTATAGAGGCTAGGAGGAAGCCCATAAAAATTAAGGAACTAAGCCCTTGTCTGCGAGGAACAGAAATACATGAATGCAGCACAGTGTAGTGCACCGGGACAGTGTAGGCACCATACTTCATTTGCAAGACTTTAAACAGTACCTTGCAGAGAAATAGGGAGATAAAGGCTCAGGGTCAGAGGAGCTTGGTGGATTCCTAGGGATTTGATGGGTCCTAGGTGTTCCAAGAAGGGTGGGTCCCCTAGCGAATCAGGTTCTCCTGGCTGACCGTGGTAGAGGTTGTAGCCAGTCCAGTACCACAATGGGATCCGTGCCAAGGAAGGTGAATAAGGCTGATGAGAGGTCATCTGATGATGCAATACAAAGAGCTCTTTTGTGCCGTCATTGAAAAGGGATATCTGCATCTATAAGACCCCTTTCACACCACACCGCCCATTGCGTCGGCGGTAAAACGCCGCTATTTTTAGCTGCGCTTTACCGCTGGATTTGCAGCGGATTTTTTACCCCCGCTAGCGGCCACGAAAGGGTTAAAACCGCCAGCAATACGCCACAATAGCGGCGTTTTGCCGGCGGTGATACAGCGATGCCCCATTGATTTCAATGGGGAGCAGCGGTGGAGGAGCGGTAAACACACCGCTCCAAAGAAGCTGCTGGCAGGACTTTTTCCTGACGTCCTGCCAGCACACCGCTGTAGTGTGAAAGCCCTCGGGGCTTTCACACTACACATAATGGTGCAGCTTCTTTAGGGCGGATTGCAGGCGCTATTTCTAAAGCTATAGCGCCTGCAAAACGCCCTGGTGTGAAAGGGGTGTAAATGCAGCCCAATTGAATGAGTTTGTAACGGAATGTCTCTCACTCCGCTTGAGTGCTTTTGTCATATACCACTTCCTCCCAGTCTGAATACAGGTATCGGATATTCCAACCACTCAGGGGCGTACCAAGCAGGGGGCGGGGGGGGCGTTCCACCCCAGGTGCCACACATTGAGGGGGGTGTAAGTGGCTGGGTGGCATTGCTATGGGGTTCACTCTGCACTCAGATACTGTCTGACAGTATCCTGAAGGGAATCCCTGGCTCTGGCTGCTCTGTTTTTTTGTGAGTTTTTTGTGAGCTTGAACACCCCCAGCACTGTGGCCGAAATAGTATGGTCTAGTTTCTGTTTTCACCTGCTAGTTCCACCCACCACTGCTGAGCAGCCGAGCTAAACCTCCCTAGCTGAAGCTGAGAGCCGAGGTGAGCTGGTGATAGGGGGTGTGTGAGCTGTGAGAAGAGAAGACGTTGGAGAAGTGTGTCTGTCCTGCCATCCTTACTGTGCTGCTCTGTCATAGAAGGGAAGGGGGGGTTGCTGTGTAGTAGGTAGTGTAGGTGACCTGATGGGGGGGGGGGGTTGCAGAATACAGGTGTGTGCTATGTACAGGTTGTAGACTCCAGATTTGTGCTATATACAGGTTGCAGAATGCAGGCGTGTGCTGTATACAGGTTGCAGAATGCAGGCATGTGCTATGTACAGGTTGCAGAATGCAGGCGTGTGCTATGTACAGGTTGCAGAATGCAGGCGTGTGCTATATACAGGTTGCAGAATGCAGGCGTGTGCTATGTACAGGTTGCAGAATGCAGGCGTGTGCTATGTACAGGTTGCAGAATGCAGGCGTGTGCTATGTACAGGTTGCAGAATGCAGGCGTGTGCTGTATACAGGTTGCAGAATGCAGGCGTGTGCTGTATACAGGTTGCAGAATGCAGGCATGTGCTATGTACAGGTTGCAGAATGCAGGTGTGTGCTCTGTACAGGTTGCAGAATGCAGGCGTGTGCTATATACAGGTTGCAGAATGCAGGTGTGTGCTGTATACAGGTTGCAGAATGCAGGCGTGTGCTATGTACAGGTTGCAGAATGCAGGCGTGTGCTATGTACAGGTTGCAGAATGCAGGCGTGTGCTATATACAGGTTGCAGAATGCAGGCGTGTGCTATGTACAGGTTGCAGAATGCAGGCGTGTGCTATGTACAGGTTGCAGAATGCAGGCGTGTGCTATGTACAGGTTGCAGAATGCAGGCGTGTGCTATGTACAGGTTGCAGAATGCAGGCGTGTGCTGTATACAGGTTGCAGAATGCAGGCGTGTGCTATGTACAGGTTGCAGAATCCAGGCGTGTGCTGTATACAGGTTGCAGAATGCATGTGTGTGCTGTATATTGCTGTGTGACTACCACCCACCTATAGTAGCTGAGCTGTGAGCTTACCTGGTAAGGGGAGGGGAGGTGGTGTTGCTGTGTTCACAAACCAGGTATAGAGTATCTGATAAAGGGGGGCACTTACACCCACATCTTGCAGCCATCAGATCCGTCCAGCAAGCAGCAGGTCACTGCAGCATCTTGCCATCTTCCCTGCGGCCATCAGATCCCATCCACGGTCCAGCAAGCAACACGCCTTGTCAGTAGGTCAGTTCCCAAATCTGAATCAAATCATCAATGCCAATGCTGTCCTTGGGGACAGATCCGATCCAGAGATCGCCATACAGTGGGATTTCTGGATCAGATCTGTCCCTGAGGACAGTAGATAATGCAAAGTATGGGCCATACTTTGTATTCTCAGCTGTCTCCCCTTCTCACTCTGATGTCTCCCTCATAGCAGCTCCAGTCCAGCTCTCCACTTTCCTGACCTTGGCACGATATGTCCAAAAATGTGGCATCTGCTCACACCTGAGTGACTGACACCTCTGTCCTGTCCCGTCTATTGTCACTGGCTACCATGGATGAACAGCATCCGCTGTTATTACAAGGAGCGGGAGGGGATGTCCCCATCCCCCCACAGCTCCGCCCAGGTCTCCCATCCCACCCGCAGACCTGAGCCACCAGCCAGCTGGACAGAAATCCGAACAAAGCCGATTTTGCCTTTGATCAGGTCTCCGATGTAAAAAACTGGAAGCGACAGTACAGTGTCACTTCCGGTTTACTCGGTAGCCAACAGCCCCATTTAAAAAAGAAAGCAGAATTAAAAAACGCTGATCTTGGCAGAGGAGGGTGTTTTTTTTGGGTGTTTTTACAGTTGGGGGGGGGGGGTGCCAGATATAGGATGGGCCCTGGGTGCCAAATGCTCTAGGTACGCCCCTGCAACCACTCACAAGCACAAAACAAGACGAGACTTGTTTAGCTGCTTAACATGGACTGCATTTATTAGAACCAAAATGACAAGTATTTATATACAGTATAAGAGGAGGCCCTCCCTCCTGCTCCTATTACTCTAACAATACACCTGTAACCAGAAATAGAATTAACATGAGCTAGTTATCTAATCATTTACCCAGACTAGATGACTCAGTGACATGACCTTTTACTTTCAATCGTTTTTTTGTTTTTGTTTTTTTTTTAGTTTTTTAGAAAGAATACAAAATATACTGTAATACAGTGTAATACAGTAATACGCTAACAAAGAAACCGTAATTGTTCATTTATACCAAGCATTTTGTAGGCATTTATACATTGCATATAACAGTGAGTTTCTTAGCCGAATGATGCAAGACAATGTCCACTGTCTTTTATTTTAGGAGAGGGTGGATCAGATTCCCCCTCCCGCCCGACACCCCATTTGGGTTCACAGTGTGTCTTGGTTGGGGAGATGCTGTGCTCCCCCTGATATACTTGTGCTAATCAGACATTTTATAATGCTAAGTGTTTTACCCATCTTAATTAGGGATTAGATTATTGCTTTAAACTTGAGAGTGGAAATGTTTGATCAGTTCCAATATGCATAGAACAATTAGTGAGAAAAAGGAGAACAATAATCACCAAAGTTAAACAAAAACATGCTTACACACAGAGTTTTGTGTCATTTGATTGCATATAAGTCATGCATAGTATTCAGAGCTTTTTGTTTGATACCAGTCAGTCCACAGTTTCCATTGTTTATGTGATGATTGAAATCTACCCTGAGATGAAGCAAACATAACTTCATATGTAGCATGTGTTTTGATCGTTAGTATCATTTCCTTTTTTGTGGGTATTCCCTGATCTTTCCAATGTCTCATAATCACTAGTCTAGTGCTCAATAAGATGTGGGTCGTTATTACTCTGGTATCTTTCGGATACAAGTCTAAACCTAAGGATAGAATAGCCAATACTGGAGTTTTTGGTAAATGGAGTTTCAGTATTTGTGCAGTTATGTCGAATACTTTAACCCAGATGAGTGGGCAGTCCCACATTATGTGGTATAGAGTACCAACATTCTCCAGCACAGTGGAAAAGCATGAGTGTGAAATTTAGAAGGCCCGTATGGAGTTAGATACCAGCACAATAATATTTTTTGAGTCAGTTCCCATAAGTTGATGCACTTAGTGGCTGAATAGGTTGTTTGAAATGCACGTTGCCATTGTTCTGATGTGTATAGGATTCCCGTTTCTTGTTCCCAGGCTTTAATATTGGAGAGTTTGGTAAACGTTAATTTATTATTTAAGAAGTTGTAGAATAAGGAGATTCCTTTAATGTTAGTAGAGTGTGTGGTAAGGTATAGTTTTATTCTCCAAGGTAGAGGGACGGAAAGTGGAGAATTAGTTTGAAGGAAATGTTTTATCTGAAGGTACCTATAATACTCAGACTCTCCCAGACCAAATTCGATCTGTATTGTTCTGAATGTTTTCATGGTGGGTCCCATCATAAGATCTGTAATGTTTATAATTCCCTTTTCTGCCCAATGTGTTGTGTGGAGATCTGGTATGATTCCCAATAGGCTGGTGATAGGAATCGGAAGTGAAGATGTAGGGGTATTTGTATGTTGTGTTTCTATTGGCATCTTCCATGCTTGTCTTGATACTTGAATCAAAGGCGCTAGATTAGTGCTTTGGGGAGGGTTGAGTATACTTGCCATTAAGTAATCATGTAGGTTATTGTTTGGAGTATGATTTTCCTCTAGTTCCTGCTATCTTGGTCTAGGTGAGTTAGGGGACCATGTTCTCAATTGCACAAGCATCGAGGCAACATAGTAATTTTTAATCAACAAATTTACCACCCCTCCCACCTTACTTGATGCTATTGGTTTATTGAAGGCCCATCTCAGTTTCTTCCCTTTCCGTAAAAACTGGTTAACTATAGATTGGACTTTGGAGAAATAAGATTTGGGAACTGGAATAGTAAGTGCTCTGAATATGTAGATTAGTTGTGGTAGAATCCTCATCTTGAAGGCTGCTAAGCGCCCTGACCACAAAAGTTCTGACTTAGCCAAGTCTTGAAGTTTTAATGTCAGGGAATTAAGAAAGAGAACATAGCTCAGAATAGTTCTTCTGTAGATGTGGTTAATGTGATACCTAAATATTTTATTCCATCATTACTCCACGTATATGGAAACTGTGAACTGGGTTTGTGCTTTAATTGTGTGTTTATGCCCATTCCTAGTATATAAGATTTACTTTCGTTCACCTTATAGTAAGAGATTTTGTTAAACAATTGTAGTACTGCATGTACCGAAGCCAAGGATGATTCAGGATCTGTGAGCATCAATATGATGTCTTTGGCAATTGTGTTTATGCCCATTCCTAGTATATAAGATTTACTTTCGTTCACCTTATAGTAAGAGATTTTGTTGAACAATTGTAGTACTGCATGTACCGAAGCCAAGGATGATTCAGGATCTGTGAGCATCAATATGATGTCATTGGCAAATAGGCTGATGATATGTTCAGATTTGTGGGTTTGGAATCCTTTGATGCCCTGGTGTAATCTAATATGTGCAGCCAAGGGTTCTAATATTAGGTTGACGATTAAGGGGGATAATGGACACCCTTGACGGGTTCCATTTGTTATGTGGAATGGTTTGGAGAGTACTCCTGATGTGTATACTCGAGCTGAAGGCTCTGAGTAGAGGGCCATTATTGCCATTAAGATGGATCCAGAGAACCCAAATTTCTTTAGGAACAGATCTAGATATCCCCAGTGGACTCTGTCAAAGGCCTTCTCTGCGTCAAATGCTAATAGCAGAGAAGGCCTTTGCTGGGTCTTGGCTAAATGAATAATGTTTGTCAGTCTCCTGGTAGCTTCTGAGTTCTGATGTCCCCTGTTGAATCCAGTCTGGTCCGAGTTTACCAGATGTGGCAAGATATCTATCAGACAATTGCTTATTAATTTAGCATACAATTTTAGATCAGTATTTAGTAACGATATGGGTCGGAAATTCGCTGGAGTGTTTGGCTCTTTCCCTGGCTTGGTTAAAGTCACAGTCGGAGAATCAAGCATTTTTGGTGGGAAGGAGGAAGAGGCCGCGGCTGCATTAACTAGTTTTCCTAGATAAGGTGACAAGAGGACTTTGCATGTATGGTAGTATTTCCCTATAAAACCATCTGGGGCTGGAGATTTGTTAGCAGGCACTGAATCTATTGTTTTATGTATTTCTTGTGTAGTAAATGGCAAGTTTAAAGACCCTATCTGTTTTGGGGATAGTGTCGGTAATGAACTTTGCTATAAGAAGTCGTTTATCATTTCATTGTTGGGTTGGATTGTTTATGCGTCATCTTTAAGATTATAAAGGGTTCCATAATAATGGCTAAACGCATCTATGTCTTGTGGGTGATGCATTTTGATTTTGCTTACAGGGTGTAATATATAGGGAATTTTGGTCTTGCTTGATGTGCTAAAAGCTTCCCAGCTCTATTGCCATGTGTATAGTGGGTCATTTTAAGTCTTTTGTTGTTTTTCTCAAACGCCTCTAATAGAATGAGTCTAAGGTCGTATCTTAATTGGGTTAGCCTATTGGATATTGAGGGAGATGAGTGTTTTTTGTTTTTAGATTCTAACTCAAAAATTTAGACTGTAATGTCTTTTCATTTCTTTTGCTGCTGCCGCCTCGCCCTTGCCCTCATTTTTATGAAGATCCCTCTTATATATGCCTTATGGGCATTCCATAAAGTAAATTGATTTTGCACTGAGGATTCATTTATAGAGAAAAAATATTCCAGATGGTCCTCTATAATTTGTTTGAATTCTGGTTGCTGCATGAGAAACAAGTTGGCTCTCCCCATTGGGATGGAGTTGACTGTTGAGGCTTCAGTTATGGAGATTGTTATAGATGCGTGGTCAGACTGTGTGATATTGTTAATAGATGAAGCAACAGTTCTAGTTAAAGTCTGTTGGTCTACCAGGAAAAGGTTAATTGTGTATATACGATGTGGGGCGGAGAAGAACGTATAGTCCTTTTCTTCTGAATATAAGCACCCCCACACGTCATACAGACCACATTGGAAAGGAGTGTTTGAATGTTTCAACTTTGTCGTAGAATCTATGGTTGGCTCTGGTACTGTATTAAAGTCTCCACAAAGCACTAAGAGACCCCTCCTATGCCTGTTTATTTTTTTCATCAGTTTGTGAAAAAACAAATCTGGTGCGAGTTTGGTGTTTACACATTCACAATTGTGTACGTTACTTGGTTGATGTCCCATATTAGAATAAAAACGCGTCCACGAGGATCTTTGTGCTCTGTGTGCAAGACAAACGCTACAGTATCCCGTATTGCAGTCAGCACTCCTCTAGTTTTGTATTCTGCATTGGCTGTGAAAATGTGTGAGAAGTTCCTGTGCTTGCATGATGGAGTGGATATTTTGCTAAAATGAATTTCCTGAGCACAAAATATATCACTCCTATTTGTCAGGGCTTCTGCCCACAAGGATTTCCTTTTGACAGGGTGAATCAGACCCTTGGCATTTATAGATAAAAAGTTGATAGCCATAGTAATAGTGGTTGTTAATGCATTCGATGATATCCTTGTTTGTGCATAGATATCACAAGAGCTCCCTTTTGTGGGCGTTGTGAGAAAGGCACTGTCATATATGTAGTATGCTTACTCACTGTGGTTCTAGAACAAATTTTGGTCCCACATCGGTTACTCCAGATCTTGGCTCCTTTTGGCTTCTGGAATGCATAGATTCCGTGATATGTCGTACTTGAGGTTTGACACTTATCTGTGTACTTCCAAATAAAAAGAGAAAACAAGAGAAAAGAAGAAACAAACATGTGGAGCTTTTCACTCTCCTCCATTTAAAGCTCATTCCGTGCAAGTTTTCCTTCTGGAAAGTGTGGGTTTGCTGGAAAGGGAACAGGGGTTCAGGCACTGTGCTTCTCTACTCAGTCATGCCCAAGCCACGCCCCCCTTTCCATGCATTTTTGATGCATAAAAAATGCACTGGACTGCATGTGGTGTGAACTGGCCCTAAGAGCTAATTTATGCTTTTGCATTGGGGTGCTATTCATTTTTGATTGCCACCCCAACAAGCTAAGTCAATGTATCTCTGATATTCATGCATTGCAATACAAAAAACAAATGCATTACTGTGTTGTGGTGCACTACATCAGGAAAAATGTTGAATGTCAGTTTTTTTTTTCAGTTCTTGTACATTTAATTTTAATGAGCCGCCTTAAGGCAAAGCAGAGTACCGTAATGTGTGACACAACAAACATTAACACAACACACAAGAGCAGTAAGGTGTGAAAGGACCTTAAGGGTGTTTTTTTTTTTTTTTTTTTACAAATATAGCTTGTTACCAGAAATATATATTCTACTTGTAAAAGTTCTCTGGCAAAGGGGTTGTGATTTAGTTGCTCCACATTGCAGCATTTGTGTGTTCACCACAGGTGTCTCTGTAGAGATGACATGAAGCCTGATTGAGATGGTTTCTTGCATACACACACTTGCTGTCAGCTTGTATCAGTGATGCACTGTTAATTGAATCCTGATCACAGGTAAGCAACTACCCTTCAGATTAATTCATTAATTGAGGGACTACAACGCCTTGCAAGGTTTATGTACTCAATCTGTACTTTGTCAGGGTAATGTGGGCAAAGTGGAACTAAGCAAAGAACAAAATAACACACTACCAATCTACTCTGCTATGAAAATCTGTAACATGCTAAATGCATGCACCTAAAGATCTTACCAGGTTAGTCTAAATATAGATGTATATGTATAATATATATATATATGTACAAAAGTTTTGGGCAGGTGTGAAAAATGCTGTAAATTAAAAATGCTTTAAAAGATAGGAGAAATCAAATCAATATTTTGTGTGAGAGCACCCTTTGCCCTCAAAACAGCATCGGTTCTTCTAGGTACACTTGCACACAGATTTTTAAGGAACTTGGCAGGCAGGTTGTTCAAAACATTTTGGAGAACTAACCACTGATTTCTGTGGATGTAGGTTGCCTCCAATACTTTTGTCTCTTCATGTAATCCCAAACAGACTCGATGATATTGCGATCAGGGCTCTGTGGGGACCAAACCATCACTTCCAGGACTCTGTTCTTCTTTACACTCAAGATAGTTCCTAATGACATTGGTTGTATGATTGGGGTTATTGTCCTACTGCAGAATAAATTTGGGGCCAATTACACGCTTCCCTGATGGTATGGCATGATGGCTCTGTCTGTATTTCCCAGCGTTGGGGACACCCTTAATCCTGACCAAATCTCCAATACATTTTGCAGCAATGCAGCCCCAAACCTGCAAGGAACCTTCACCATGTTGCACGGTTGCCTGCAGATTCACAATATAGGACTGCTCTCCATCCCTTTGGCAAACAAACTGCCTCCTGCTACAGCCTATTTCAAATTTTGACTCATTAATCCAGAGATCCTGCTGCCTTTTTTTCTGCACCCCTGTTCCTATGTTTACATGCATAGTTAAGTCATTTAGCCTTGTTTCCACGGTATGGCATTTTGGCTCTTTCATTACGAGCACTTCTGGCCAGGCATCTCTGAACAGTAAATGGGTGTACCTGGGTCCCAGTGGTTTCTGCCCTCTCTGTGCTGAAGGCAATGCTGGATATCTTCCAGTGTCACAGGAAAGTAAGCATGATTTGTCTTTCATCTGCTGAATTAAGTTTCCTTGGTGGACCACTGCTTCTATGGTCCTCAATGTTGCCTGTTTCTTTGCGCTTCTGAACAGCACATTTTGAAATCCTTGACTTTGGAGAGATCTTGTTAATACAGTATAACTACCTTGTGTCTTGTTGCTGTGCTCAGCCTTGCCATGGTCTATGACCTGTGACATGAAGCTGTTTCTCACCCAGTTTTAAGTCCCATGGCAAGCTATTTCTGTTTCAGTTAATGGCTGTTTTTCATCCTACTTATGAAATTGATGATCATTAGAAACTGCTTGGTATATAACACACTTTGTAAACTTGCACAAAGTCAGAGATATTGTAGGTTTATAGTCAGGTGTATGAATAACCAAAGTGTGTAGGGGTAAGAAGTGATGCTAGTTTGAATCCAAAGGGTAGTCACACCAAATATTGATTTGATTTAGATTGTTCTTCTGTTTGCCCACCTTGCATTTGTAAAGTGATAAAAATAAACCTTTAAAATATATGTTTTTGAAAGCATTCTTATTTAACAGAATTTCTTCACACCTGCCTAAAACTTTTGCATAGCACTTTATATACACACACAATGTGGATAGATAGGTGATGTGTTTTAAAAGACATCTATCTATCTAAGGAGATACACGTGTGTTTGGTGAATATCCCATTCACTCCTTTATAGATATATCCGTATACAGTTGAATGGAGAATTTTTTTTCAAGCATTGCTTATTGCCCATATGTATATCTTTGCCTTTGTTTAAGAATAGGCTAACCAATATCTTCATTTAAAAGGTGAACTAGCACGTTGAAATAGTGACACAGCTGCTCTAACAGGAACGGTTCAGTGAAAGTGCACTCAGACTGACCAGATGAAATAATATTTGTCTTTAAATCTAGCAGTGTGCATGAGCCTTGGATCCTCTAAGGCTGCTATAGAGAAGCCTTGAAATTGGACTCGGCATTTATTGCAGCACAGTGTAATGCAGCATCCCCAGCTGGTGATAAGGTGTTTTTATCAAAGTCCTTGTCCCTAGAATTTAACCTGATCGCTGTGTACTAATTGTATTGTCCTTTTCAGCCATGTTTTGTTCCTGTCATTCAGAAAGCATTTAAAACATTGTCACCGCTTGCTCAGTAGTACTGAGATGACTCTATTGAAAAATTGAAAAGTCACCTGTGTAGGCGGTAAAATCCTCATTCCATGTCTCTAAATGAAAACCAATAAATCAGGCCTATTGAAGCCTCTGACTGTATTGTTCACAATCTCAAGGGCGCTTATTTCAAATGATTTCCTCGCTATAAATAGCCTGGGCTGTTGATGAAATCCTTGAAATTAATTTGCTGCCTTCTTTTTAATGAAATACTCCAGTTTTTCATCTCCCTATAGCTGGGGGAAGATTGATTTTTGTTCTTCACTTTCTTATTTTTCTCCTTCTCCTTCTTTTCTTTGTTTCAGAGATTCTGAAAAAATATGTCAAACCAGACGTGGAGTGCTTGGAGTTATTTGCCCGTAATCTGCAGCCAGGCTGGACTAGCTGGGGGAACGAAGTTCTGAAATTCCAACACTTGGATTATTTCATTCCCTTCGAGACTGAAAAGTGACCCAGGTCTATTAGCTATAAAGGAGTTTTTTTTATACATGAGAATTGCTTTTTATTACCACCGGAACACTTAGGAATCTGTGTAAATAGAAGTGGACATGTCGCAATAAGAAATCCATGGAGTGGGCGAGTGTATGTACACTACCAGTGCTATTGTTTTAAGCTGTACAAATTGTCCTTCGCTTTAGATAGCTTTGCACAGAGATGGAAAAGAAAATTGCAAAATAACCCCATGTTCACTACAGTGTAGCCTGCTTTCCTGGTAGAATAAAGGTTAATTGTCTAGGCTATAGGAAAAGAATGGAGAAAACTGATCTGTAGCAGCAGCACAAGTCCTCGTAGGCATCTCCGTAATATTTCAAAACAGTATATATTTCCCAGATGGATTAAATGACAATTTTATCACATTCATCTCATTTTGCTGCTTTCAAGAGCAATATATAATGTATGAAGAGGGGTATGAAAACAATGATCAATGTGCTAAATTCTATTTGGTGTTATAATTTTTTTTCCTTTTCTCCTTTATTTGGTCTGTGTCATAATACATTATACTTTACCTCTTTGGTCACGTTTAATGCCTGGCCCGTTTACGTCAGATTTGTGAAAATTGGATTAAATGTTTCTAGGGTAAATATTCTTCCAATACAGAAAAGCAAAGGTCCCCAGTGAGTGACAATAGTACTGAGTCTTGCTTGAGAATTAATATGGCTATACAACGCATAGTAGCAACAGATGAATTTAGCGTATAAGCAGACAAGGGAAGTGAATTATTATAATAGCTTTTAATTATCATAAGGGTCCGTTCACACAGGGGCAACACGACTTTCAACACGACTTTTAGAGGCAACTTGGACACGACCTGAACACGACTTGGGGCGACTTACAACATGACTTTAAGTCGCCCCAGGTCAGGCGACTTTTGCCGCAGCAAATCAGAAAATGAGCTCTCAAGGGGAAACTACACGCCAAATTCATGAAAAAAAAATTGGCGTGGCTTCCCCCTTCGAGAGCATACCAGGCCCTTATCCGAGCACGCTACCCGGCCGGCCAGGAAAGTGGGTGGGGACGAGCAAGCGCCTCCTGAGCCGTACCAGGCCGCGCGCCCTCAACATGGGGGGGGTGCCTTGGGGAAGGGGGGGCCGTGTGGCCCCCCCCACCCCAAAGCACCTTGTCCCCATGTTGATGAGGACAAGGGCCTCTTCCTGACAACCCTGGCCGGTAGTTGTCGGGGTCTGCGGGTGGGGGGCTTATCGGAATCCGGGAGCCCCCTTTAATAAGGGGGCCCCCGGATCCCGGCCCCCCCACCCTATGTGAATGAGTATGGGTACAACGTACCCCTACCCATTCACCTGTGGAAAAAAAAAGTACAAAAAAAACACAACACAGGGTTAAAATAGTTTATTGCACAGCTCCGGGGGTCTTCCGTCTTCGGGGGTCTTCTCGCCGGACTCCTCCACTATCTTCTGCTAGCTCTTTTACTAGCGGAGGAGCCCGGCATTCTTCGCCGCCGCCGCTCTCTTCTTCCGACTTCGGGGGTCTTGTCCCCCTCTTCGGTTCTTCTTGCCGGGCCACCGCGCCTTCTTTTATTTCTTTTACAAGCGGTGGCCCAGTCTTCTGTCGCCGCTGCCGTCGACGCCTTCTATTCTTCTCTTCTGGAGATGTTGCCTTGCCGCTGTCTCCGCTGACTATGACAGAACACGTGGCGTGCCACCGGCCAGGGTTGTTGGGAAGAGGCCCTTGTCCTCATCAACATGGGGACAAGGTGCTTTGGGGTGGGAGGGCCGCGCGGCCCCCCCTTCCCCAAGGCACCCCCCCATGTTGAGGGCGCGCGGCCTGGTACGGCTCAGGAGGGGGGTGATCGCTCGTCCCCACCCCCTTTCCTGGCCGGCCGGGTAGCGTCCTCTTGAGAGCTGATAATTCTGTCAGAGTCGCCTCCGTATAGACGGAGATCCGACTTGGAGGCGACCTCCATTGAAATCAATGGGTACCGGTCGCCTAAAAGTCGGATTGAAGTAGCACAGGAACCTTTTCTGAAGTCGCAGCGACTTCAGTAGTGTGCATTAAGACGGCTCTCATTCACTTACATTGATTTTTAAATGTTGTCCAACCTGAGGCGACTAGGGGCGACCTGAAGTCGGATCTGAGTTGCCCCTGTGTGAACGGACCCTAAAAGCTGTTTGTGTGCAGCTTGTTAAGGTATAGGTAAACACTAACAATGAGCTTCTCCTATTTGTTCCCTTTTGGTCTGCTAAATATATAAAAATATTTTCATGATATCTGTTCAATAAGTGCAAAAAATATACCTGCAGTTTTTTTGGCAAATCTTATGAGTTTATAACTTCCTGTACTCACTACTTGCGTACAAGGAGATGTTTTGGGTTTGAGGAAGGAAGGAGATGAGGATATGTCTGTGTTCTTTGTATTCCATCAGAAATTAGGTAGGTGGGGCTGACAACATGTGATTAAGAATTCCGGGCTGTGTTGTTATGCCTGAGAAGGGTAGGAGAACATTATATTTTTGACACATCAACAGATATTTTCCTGTACTTTCAGCTTATTAAAATGGATAAGATATAGGGGTATCTGCATGTATTCCAGTGTTGTTCTTAATATTTTTTTTCTTGCTGGCTTTCACACACACTTCATAATAATGTTAAAGGATTATCTCATCCTAAATAAGTATAAAGAGAAAGCCAGTATAAAGTGGGGAATTTGTCTAACAAAAACTGAAATACAGGGACAAATGTATGTCAACATCCCTCCAAATTATTGTATTCAGGTGTTACCAGTAGAGGATACTCTCATTGCTACACCAAAGGCATTTTAGGGGCCCATTAAGATCGGGTGCAGTGGGACTATTTTATGCAGTAGAGTCCAGAACTTATAAAAGTGCATTACTTTGTAGCCCAGGATGAATAAAATTATTTTTATTTTTTTCCTTTTTATTGATGGGGGGGGGGGGGGGGGGGGGGTTGAAGCAGCAGCTTGTAGGCAGCCATAACCATGTGAGGGGGGGGGGCCCTGTTTCTCGGCATATATGTTCAAAGGGTTGGGGTGGGGTGAAATTCCATGGCAAGATATTTTGGATATACAGTAGGGTAATTGTTGGCATCTCCACAAATTCAGTAGTTGGTCAAACTTCCGTTGAAGTTTCAGTGCTAGTTTCAGACCTGTGTCTGTCTTTAAGCCTGAATATACCCTTGTGTAGAAGCTGTCAGAATGGCCAGGGGGAAATGCTGGTTTACCAAACACTGGAAACAGGTGGGTAATTTCAAAATCAGGTATTAATACTAAAATAATACTTTCTAAGATTAGTTTTGAACTTTCTCAATGCTAGTTTGAGATCATGTCCCATGTTCTTGATCTTGACCCCATATTGAAAATTCTGCCCTCTTGAACCCTATTCACACCCCTGATGTATTTAGAGGTTTTCAATCATGTGCCTCCCCTTTCAGCTTCTCCTCCTCTCCCTCTCATGACTGTTAGCTGTTTTAGTGAAAGCTATACAGGGAGATCAGTGCTTGTAACTGCCCCCACCGCCGCACTGATCACCCCCGGCTGTCCCCCGTTTCCTCGTCCGGCGCCCGGTGACCTCCTCTGACTCCCTGAGTCCTCTTCTGACTCTTGGTGTCCTTCTCCAGCTCCCTGGGTTCTCTGTGTCCTCCTACAGCTCCCCAGGTCCTATTCTGGTCCACTTCCGGTCCCTCCCTCGTCCCATTCTCATCTTGCATCTGTCAGGATGGGAGCGGAGGAAGCCAGTATATATGTAATATAGCAGTAAATGATCTCCGACTGTCCATTCATAACTGGGCATCATGAACTGTGTATATAATGGTTACATTTATGAATGGAGAGGAGCCTTTGTCTCCTCTTCATTCATCCTCAATGCTGGGGATGCTGAGAAATGGACTAGGGAATCTCTATCCTCAGTCCCTTTTTTCTGTCTCAAAGGGGAGATATCAGGGGTCTAAACAAATCCCTGACATCTCACCAAAGCCACCCCCAACAGGTCTGATAAAAAAAAGACAGAATTGTAATAAATATTGAAAGGTTAAATTGTAAAAATAATAATAAAAATAAAAAAACTGACATCATCCACTCCCCCCAAAAAAGAAAGCATGGTTAAAAAAAATAAAAAATAGATTGTAAAAAATACTATTGTAAAAAACAAAAATAAAAAACTACTGACACAGTTAACGCCTCATCGAGGGTGCCCATCAGCGCTGCATATTAGTGCCACCGTCACATGACATTAAAAAAAAGTATGGGGATCGACACACTTCCACCCAGATAAGTAACCTGCTGGATTGCAGGCTATTGTCTGCTGCTGCTCTCTCCCTAGTGCCCTTCTCCACACATTGGCCTGGATCCTCTCACTGGGCTCTGCCACACTCTACACGTTGCGGTTTCCGCCTTTGTGCCCAGAGGGCCGGGAAGCTCAATCTCGGAATACCCTCTGAGACTTTACTGCCGGAAGAGATGTCTCCTAGTGTACAACCTGCTTCTTCCCTTCCTCCCCCCTTCTCTTTTTCCCCTGTCCTGGACCCAAGCCCACCACAAATGTGTCAGCATCAATTTAGTTACTATTATCCCTATGTTAGGGAATCTATCTCATACCTGCTGTAACCACCGGTGGCCTTAAGGACGTGCCTCTCTTATACACTCACCCGAATAGGGCCCCTTGGCTCAGATCACCTACTGTATACTCGCCCCGTTTTGTAGGATGGAGGTGTTGGGTGATGACGCGCCTTGGCCCCCGCTGCTGTGGCTGACTGAGGCTTTCTCCCGTAGTAACGGCTGTAATATTTTGATTAACTTTGCAACATTATTGTCTAAGACTGTACCCCTGGCAATGAGCCTGCACCCGCTTTCTCTTCTGATCCAGTCTTCAGCAAGAGTCTAGATGTAATATCTAACTGCTGGAATGCAGATTGGGTTTGTTTTGTTATGTTTGGTTCTTATACATGTTTACATCTCTTGTGAAAAAACAGTACATCACTGGACGTTTGAGGTGCCACGTCTTGACCTGTATGAAGGTCTGGACCTTGAATCTGATATTGGGCAGTAGCCCACGGCTTAAAAATGTACCGCTATGTGATTATGGCTGACTGTACTATTGTCTCATGGAACACCAGGGGCTTGAACTCCTCAGTGAAGAGGTCATTGGTGTTTCAATTTCTTAAAACCATTCCCAAATATGTATATTACAGGAAACTCACTTGACGGGCAGCAAGCTTTTGAGTCTTAGACAGCCCTGGGTGGGACACCAATACCACTCCACGTACACTAACTATTCTAGAGGGGTCAGCATTCTTGTTCATAAATCTCTACCCTTTAAGCTGCTGGCGTTGGAACTAGACCCCGAGGGACGATTTGTTATACTCCACGCCATGGTAGATAGGTTGGAGTTAGTGTTAGTGGGACTATATTTGCCCCCCCCCCCCCCACCTCCATGAGGTTACTTAATCGGCTTATTTCTAAAATTGCCATATATGCTACGGTTAGTGTGGTAATGCTGGGAGACTTTAACCTGGCCCCTGATCCTGGGATGGATAGACTCTCACCCCGGAGCGAGTTCATCCTTGGAGCTGCTCACCTGGGAAGAAGCCTCTAATCTTACTGATGTCTGGAGATGGCGTAACCCCTCTCGGAGGGCTTATACATGTCACTCAGCCTTGCACAAGACCCTTTCACGCATAGACCTTGCCTATGCGGGGGGGGGGGGGGTCTGTCTTGCCCAGGGTCAGGGATGTCACCATTCTTCCCCAGGCATTTCCGATCACATCCCGATTGCTTTGAAGTTGAGTGTGTCCAGCACACCTGGGGAGAGTTTGTGGAAACTGTCCAGGTTCTGGTTGACGGATTCAGCAGTATTGGTGCAGCAGTATTGGTGGGAATTGGATCATTCGGTGTCCCTGATCACATCTTGGGACGCATTTAAGGCCTTCACTAGGGGTAGCTTGCAGCTGCATATACGCAAGATCCGTAAGGATCTGAGAGAGGAGACTCGAAAGGCTAAGGAACAGGTGGCAGCATTAGAGGAGGAATACTCAGTGTCGAGGGCTCCAAGGGCATACTCTGACTTCCAGGCAGTGTTGAGGGATGTTCTCCTGTTGCGAACATCAGCCACCAAAACAAAATTTTTACACCAATCCCAAAGAATCTTTGAACATGGGGAAAAGATGGTAGTATGCTGGCATGGATGGCGAGGGAGAGCTTTTCTCCAGTGACAGCTGACAGCTCTCTCATCCATAAATGAGAGATTTGCTTCATTCTATCAAGGTCTGTATAGCTTCCGAATGAGGTGCATGGCAGAAGAGCTGACGACATACCTTGACGACCTCGAGTTCCCCTGCCTGACATCCACATTTAGAGAAGCTTTAGATGGCCCTATCCGGCTGGAGGAGTTGGAGGGCAGTGGCTTCCTTACAAAATAACAAAATCCCAGGCCCAGATGGAATACTTGCCAAATTCTTTAGATCAGTACTGCAAAGAGCCATGGAGGGGGTTATAGTGGTCATCCTTAAACCCGGGAAACCTCCCGAACAGTGTTCCTCGTACCGCCCAATTTCCCTCCTTAATGTAGACGCCAAATTGTTCGCCAAGGTTTTGGCTGGCCGACTGAACACTAATTACGACATTGGTCCATGCGGATCAGTCTGGGTTTATGCCGGGCAGAGGGACAGACATAAACATTCGATGTCTTCTTACACATCTCTCCAGAGTGGGGGGGGGGGGGGGGAGCAGTCCAGAAGTGGTCGCCTCTCTAGACGCCGAAAAAGCCTTGGACTTGGTTGAGTGGCGTTACCTCTGGGCGGTCCTTCGTAGGTTCGGGTTTGGTCCTCGTTTTATCAGCTGGGTCCAGATGCTATACCACAACCCTATGGCCCGTATACGAATAAATAATAAGCTGTCCATGCCATTTACCATGTCAAGGGGCACCAGACAGTGATGCCCACTAGCCACTGGATTATTTGCACTAGCCATGGAACCAATGGCAGCTCGCATCAGATCTACCCCTTTAGTGAAGGGAATCATAGTCGGTGTAATAACAGATAAAATATCCTTATATGCCAACGATACCCTCCTCTTTCTTAAAGACATCTCCTCCCTCCTGCCAGCGCTCTAAATAATACACAAATTCGGTTTATTTTCAGGCATTAAAGTCAATTGGGGGAAATCGATTCTCTTTTGTTAAATGCGTCGGGTCATTACCCACCAACGGTACCCCCCTAAATTGGACATCTGATTTCAAATACCTGGGAGTAAGGATTGGGACTCCGCTATCCTCATATTACGAGTTGAATCTTCAACCATTACTAAGAAATTTCTCACAGAAATATATAGCCTGGAAGACCCTTCCCCTATCACCAGTAGGTAGGGTAAATTTAGTTAAGATGGTCTATCTCCCCAAATTCCTATACCTTTTTCCAAACGCCCCTCCGATCCCCCCAGCTTCATTCTTTGCCAAAATAAAAAGTATTATATCTTCCTTTGTTTGGAACGGTAGACCCCCATGCATGGCCATTGCCACCCTTCAGTTGCCTGTCACCCAGGGAGGTCTATCGCTGCCAGACTTTCAGATCTACTTCTGGGCGGCCATCCTGGTGACGGTCAGATGGCGGTTCTCCCACCCACGGGACAATCCGGCAGTGACCCTGGAGGCAGCCATAATGGGTTAATATTCCTCCCTTAGCAATGTGGTGTTTAGGGGGTCGAGATCTCACCCTGGCATTACGGAGCTGATGTGCACAACCATTAATATATGGCATAGAGCCAGGACACGTTTTAGCTCCCCTGAGACGTTCTCTCCCCACATCCCTCTTTGGGGTAATCCTAACCTATCACACATGAATACCCCCAAATCTGGGCAAAGAAGGGTATAGTTAAGTTGAAACACATATAGTTACAGGGGGTAAGTTGAGAACCTTCTCTGACCTAAAAAATGCCTACTCCCTGCTGGGATGGATGCTGTTTTGGTACTATGAACTTCGTCATGCCTATAGGAAGCAGTTCTCATTACAGCTCATACTGCAATCAGACTCTGTGGAGGGACTACTTACTGGCAAGACCATAGATAAAATCCCTATCCTCCCTCTACTTCCACTTATCTATTACTCCATTGAAGAAACTTGAGAAAACCTTGGCAAAGTGGAAGTTAGAAATCCCAGACCTGTCAGAGGAAGAGTGGGAAGCATTCTGCTTTTGCATTCTGCCTTCCTTTGTCACTAACATGATCTCGGCAAGTGGCCGATTCATGCAGGTCAAGTTCCTCCACAGAGCCTACTATACTCCTTACTGACTAACAATTATAAATCCTAGCAACCCGGTGACCTGCCCTAGATGTGATCAGTGCTCTCTCATTCTTTCATATGACGTGGTCCTGTCCTCACCTGGGAGACTATTGGTCGGAAGTTGCTGGTACCCTTGGTCGGGTCACATCCCTGGAGCTGTGAACATATCCCAAACTGCTGTTGCTAAGTGTATTTGATTCCAGAATAAGGGGCAAGTATAATAGACTGTTTCTGAGTTAAGCTACTTTTTACAGCCGCAGAGAGATCTTCCTACATTGGAAGGATGCTGCACCTCCCGGGGTGTCCTCCTAGCGCCTGACAATGAATTCGGTGCTGCCACTATATAAACTTACTTATGCTAATCGCAAATGCCCTGGCAAATTTGACAAAATATGGTCGGGATGGATAGATGCCTCGGGCACAGAACTGATGGACAATCACTAAAACTCTAGGATGAATACCAACAGGACCCATTATTAAGCTTTAACCAAGCAAGTTCCTCTGCTTCCTCTGTCGCCTATATCCTGAAAATAAACCTTCATTACTAGAACCAATAGGATTCCCCAAATTGTTGTTAGTACAATTTATTTTCTGAAAAGACTGAACAAGTAATTATATAAATGGTTTGCTACATATAGGTCTCCCTCAACATTAGTATTTTGTTTAGTTAGTAGTTTTGTCTCTGTTCTTAAAGCGGTGGTAAACTCCTGGAATATAAAAAGTGTTGCCTTCTCCAGGCAGTTTAAGCCTTAGAGAGACTTAAATTACAACAAAGCCCTCCAGCGCTGCACTGTTACTGCTGTTGGCCCTTCCATCTTCGCTGAGTCGTCCTTCTGGGTTTTTACTCTCTGGTGTCCATTTATGAAGCAGTGAAATCTAGTCACTGCTTCATTCTCCGGCATTCACAGAGGAGATCTTTCTCCTCTGTGTGCCTGTTTATGAAGCAGAGTAGATTGCTTCACTCCAAAGGTGAAGCAATCTACAAACACTTCCAACAGTGGAGAACAGCCCCTGATACTGAAATCTCATGAGACTCTACAAGATTACAGTACCAGAAATTCAAAGAAACACCAAGATGTCAGTTTATTAAGCAGTGATAAATTATCACTGCTCAATACACTGACAGATGGCTTGGTTAATGTTAAAAAAAAAAAAACGAGCCCCCCTACATTATATACATATGTACACACACACAGACACACACATACACATTATATATACGTGTATATGCGCAAACATTACATTTATATATATATATATATATATATATATATATATATATATATATATATATATATATATATAAAAAATGTAAACACATAAATATGACAGAGGGACATGGTTACAGTGTTGGGGGGTCTGAATGAGGTATAAGGGAGTTAAATATATTCCTCCTTCCCCCTCAGATCCCCCGAGATTCTCTCTTCACTCCCTGATTCTGGTCGTTACTGTGTCAGTCAATGAGGATTCTCCATGTGCGGAGATCATCGGCGGGAGAACATGTTCAAACACTTCTCTCCCCGTTTATCTCTGTTTCATAAACCGTTTATAGATTGTGATCGGCGGCGATCCTCAGGATCACCGCTGATCACTGCTTCATAAACGGACACCTCTAGCTGTTTGAATGGCCGGGCCGTGATTACATCACCCCATGCGTACAGCAGTCACAGCTGTGTCCCAGTTCTCTGAATTGACAGCAACTCAGTGCACTGTCAATTCAGACAGCAGTGCACAGGAGACATCACCACTGGTTCAACTGTAAATATCTCCTAAACACTGCATGTTTAGGTGACATTCACTGTACCTACAGGTGAATCTTATAGGCCTACCTGTCGGTAACTATTTAGAAAGTGCCGTTTACTAGCACTTTAACAGATTTAGCCATTTTCTCCTATGTCTGTGCTATGGCAGCATTGATAATGTGTTTGGTCTCCTTTTGTTTATTTATACACTTCTCTATCAGCTATATTCTGTCTCCTTCAGTTTCCTATATGCAGATTTTTTTTTCCATGCTTACCTCTTTTGTGAACCATATTGTTTTTTCTTCTATTTACTCTTACTAATTTGCCTTAGGTATCGTCCACTTGCCTCCAGGATGGTAGAGTTTAACAGTGTTTTACTCCAGCTTTTTAATTCTTTTTTGAAAATTACCCATTTCAGGAAAATTTGTCCTTTTGAATTCTAAAACGTTAATATTTTTAATGATTTTTCGGTTGTTCTTCTAAACCAAAGACATTGGTGGTCACTAGAACTCAATGTTACAGTCATGGCTCAAGCTCGGAGATCAATAGCTATAGCAGTAGAGAGGCTCTCACTGACCAGCTGGATAAGTAAACAAGAATATCATCCTGGTGAATGACACAGATTCACCGGAGTTGTGGTGTCTGACCACTAACCGTTAATCATCAGAGTTCCTGATGGTGGAGATACATTTTCCTGCATGTTATTGTACCAGGTTTTGGTCCCCAGGATCATCCCACCAGGATGTGAGCAAGCCGTGGTCCAGTAGTAGATATAGCAGGTAGGGATCAATCAGAAGCGTAGTCAGAAAACAAGTCAAAGATCACTAGCAATTGGTTGAGTTCAAGCGGAAGTTTAGTCAAGGTCGATATTAAATGGTTGTAGATTGAGATCAAGCAGAAAGGTGGTCAAGGAACAAGCTAAAGGTCAGTAACAAGCGGTAGTGGAGATAAGGACAGTTGCAGGTACAAAAAGGAGTTTGAAAGACTTTAGCTGGAAAGAGCACAATAATCTGGCAAACTTGAAGTGCAAAGGCTTGGCTTAAATAGGAAGTTTGTGGGAGGAGCAAGGAGTTCAAGGTCCACCAGAAACAAGACAAGATTATTCAAGGAACCATACAGGATACTGTCTAGCATCTCAGATGGCTCAGCAAAAAGAGCTACTGCTGGATGCAGCAGGGGTCATGGTTTAAGATCCTGTTCCTGACACCCAACTTTTTCCCCACTTCAAAATAAGTTCATTGATCCCCATTTGTCAGTACAAGAGATAGAAAATTATTTCCTTATGTTGGGCTTTTTACTAACTGTTTCAAAGAAACAAAATTTAGAGCCTCCATGACATCCCTGCTCCTGCTTGTAAATGAAGTTTAAGAATTCCATGTGAGTCATGTTGAAGTCACCCATAATTAAAACTTCTCCTATCATTGCCATTTAAGTTATCCCATCAATAAACAGGTTATCATAATCTGCAGACTATTCTGGGGGTCTGTATAATACTCCATTTCTAAATGAAGATCCCTAGCTGGTTAGAAGGCAAACTGAGAGGGTTTCAAGTATCTCTTTTGTTTTTTGAATTAACGTTAGCCTTATTTTTGACATATATGGCATCTTTGCCACCCCTCTGTCCTACTCTGTCTTTGCTGCAAAGCCACTTCAAGCCCGCAATACATATACAGTATATACATTGCGGTTCTGAAGTAGACTAAAGGGGCTGTGTCTGCAGCTTCCAGTTAACTCAGTATTGTTTTTTTTAGCTGAGGATTTTGTTTCTGCTAAGAGCGATCCAAGCAACTGATTAGCCACTGGATCGCTTTTAGGAGCAGCGAGAGGGCTTCTGCCACCACCTGGTGTTTCTCGGGCTTACCGTTTTCACCAGTGAGCCCGAATAATGATCCAGCGGGTTCATGTGGCTGGCTATAGAGATGAAGGGAGACCAGATAATTTCTCTTCACCCCTATGATCTAGTTAATTTAAATTTTTTTGATCTGATCCTTTAAGGGTAGAGGAGAGATCTGGTGTCTTATGCACCCCAGAACTCTCCATAAAGAGGACCTGTCATGCTTTTTTGTTATCACGAGGGATGTTCACATTTCTTGGGATATCAATAAAAATGATAAAACATTTTTGTTAAAGAGACAGTGTAACATTTTTTTAAAATAAAAAAATTTAAAAAAGTAAGTACCCCTGTTCCCCTTATGCTCACGCACCGAGGCGAACACATACCACACATGTGAGATATTGTCGTAAACATTATAGCAATAACTCTAGCTCTGGATCTCTTTTATAACTCTAAACTGGTAACCTGAAAAAATGTTTAAATTGCCCCCTATGGAGCATTCGCAATTTTAAAAGAATTACATGTTAGGTATCTATTTACTTAGTGTAAACTTGTCTATGACATTTTACCAAAAATTAGGTTATACAGTCATGGCCAAAAATATTGGCACACTTGCATTTTTGTCAGACAATGCACCACTTCGCCCCGAAAATTTTTGCAATTACAAATATTTAGGCATTTTCATGTTCATTTTCATATATTTGTATTGGTATGATGCATAAAAGTGGAGAAATAAAGCCAAATCTGACACATTCCACGCAAAAGTCCTTCTCAAAATTGGAATAAATAATTGCTTTCCAAGTTTGTGATGCTCCTGTAATTTGTAATTAAAATCACCTGTATCAATTAACAAGTGCTGAAAATATAGAAATCACATCGGTATCTAGTTAAAAATAGGGATGAGCTCAGGCGTGTTCACATGGTCCACGTGCAGAGCTCACCAGGAAGTCGGCGCAGCGCTGCGCTAATCACAGGCAGTGAGACATTGCTCGATCTCTGCAGCCACGCATTGGGGCAATGTCTCACTGCCTGTGATTGCGCTGTGCTGCGCCGACTTCCTGGCGGGCTCTGCATGTGGACCATGCGAACATGCCTGAGCTCATCCTTAGTTAAAAAAGTAAAAAATTTACTCAACCTTTCTGTTGTGTGTCTCTGTGTGCCACACGGAGCATGGAGAAGAGAAAGCAGCAAAGAATTGTCTGAGGATTTGAGAACAAAAATTGTGGAAAAGCTTGGGCAATCTCAAAGTTACAAGTCCATCTCCAGAGATTTTTTTTTTTATGTAATCTTTATTTTATGATTGAAAATTTTGCATTATACAACATACAAAAGACATAAAACAAAACACACAAAGAAGACCATACAAAAAGAATCCTCGTTTTGTGTCGAATGCATTACTCAATTTAACTGGTTAGAGAAATCAGGGGAGGGGTAAAGAAGGGGGCAAAGGAACATCATGCTTCAACTATGTCATATTAGTGCTGCACAATTAATCGCGAGAATCGTTATCGCGATTCTCCACCCGCCCGATTCTTACCATTCTGACCATCAAGCTGTTGTGAGCTGAAAAGCGTGCGCCGCACCGCTGATCTTTGTTGTATCTGGCATGACGTCACTCAGCAGAAGAATGTGATTGGTCATGTAAGTAATCTTCACAGAAGTCCCGGTTCCTGCTGAAAATTGTCCCCCGGCGGATTATGTCCCCCTTGTACTGTGCTTGCGCAGTACGAGGAAGAAGAGAGCCTCCGAAAATAGCCGAAGCTAAAGAGTAGGATGATCCTCTGGAGCGTGTGCTAGCATTGGACACAATGTCCTGCGCATTGCGCAGGTGCCGTCTTCAACTCACTCACAGCTCTTCAGCTTCAACTATTTTCGGAGGCTCCCTCCTTCTTGGTACTGCGCAAGCGCTGCGCCTGCGCGGTACAAGGGGGACATTATCCATGAAGGGGACGTTTTTCGGCATTACACCGGGGACAGGTGTGACTGCAGCTGCATGCTGCAGCACTGAGGAAACGTGAGCAGCTTTACTTTTTTTTAGAATTATATACAGTGCTCCCTCTCTATAAACTGTACTATATACAGTGTTCCCTCTCTATATATTATATTTCCTTAAAAAGATTAAGGTAATAAAATAAAAAAAACAATAAATAAAAAAAAATTAAAGTGCCCCTCCCCCCTATTCCCACATAAGTGAAAGCATACGTAAGTCTTGCTGTGTAAACGACGTCCAAACCACACATCGTGAGGTATCACTGCAAACGTTAGAGCGAGAACAATAATTCTAGCACTAAGCATCCTCTGTAACTCTAAACAGGTAACCTGTAAAAAAAATATGTAAACCGTCACAGCATCGCCTATGGAGGTTTTGAAGTACTGGCTAACTTTGTTTTGTTTTGTTTTATTCATGAATATTTTGTTTTTCCCAAAAAAAAAAAACACGCCGCCAGGTTTATTGGGTGACTTATAAAAACACACTGTTTGTTTTTATTACCTTTTAAATGAGAGAGCATTTGCCGCAAGTGTTTTTACACGAAGGCGGATGACAGTGTGCGCTCTTGTTTTGTTTTCTTTTTAGGTACATGACTGTGTCCACCGCACCCAGTTGAATACTAAGAGAGAGAGCTAGAAGAGTAGAATAATGAGTGAGGCAGAGACCACAGAGGCAGAGCAATGCGCAAGTCAGTCTGATAAAAACACGGACCTTGTTTTTGTACCGAAAAAAGGATCTTATTCCAAAGTGTGGGCTTATTTCGGTTTCAAGCCAGATGATGATACTCAGAAAACCGTATTCAGCAAGCAATGTTTAGCAAGCATTGTTTCTGCACCAAAGGCTAACACCACCAATCTGTTTAATCACCTGAAACGTAACCACGTACAACTGTATAATGAGATACAGAAAAAAAAAATTGGAGATCAATCACAAAGTACCTGCAACCAGACAAAACAAACATCAATTAAAGCAACAATATTCAATGCAAACTCAAATATATCTAGAAGTGCAAAATATTGTGATACACCCCTACTAAAAAGTCAGTTTGCTGCAGTCAAACGTGGTTCCACTTAAAGTGAAAACCTGAATAAAACAAAAAAGATTATATGCTGGCTGTGCTAACTTTTATACTTTACAACTTTATACCCAGACAATACACCACTATGAAAACTATCTCTGTAAAAATATCACTCTAGAAAAAAACCACTGTGAAAATAAATAAATAAATATATATATATACCCAAAAAATAAGGCTGCGCTAAAACTTATACATTACAGTATTAACAATGTGACGTGTTAAATTCTAGTGTTAAACAATGTATACTATCAAGAAAAATTGTGTATAAAAACATCAAACTTGGAGTACATAAAAAGTCCAAAGAGAGGGAAGAACGAAGGTATGGAGTAAGTCCCTTGAAGTGACTCTTTACAAACACCCTTCAGATGTATAGCAGGTGCGCCCAAAGAGGAAGTTCTATCCACCACCTATTTCAATGAGGCTTACCAGCTGCCAAGATCTCTTTTTAAGGAGATCGTACAGGCATGAAGAAAAAACGATCGTTCCTGGTCTCCCCGATGGGTTCTGCTGGCGTCTCCACCTCTTATATCTATTTCTTACAACGTCTCACATTCCACCGAATTTTTAGATAAGACAAGAAAGAAAGGCTCCCATAGCGTAATTCCGCATAAAAATTTATTACGAACGAAATAAAAGTAAAACAAACTCACAAATTCCAGTTGAGTACAAGCGTAAGTACAATCACGAGCCGGCTGGCTCTCTCTTATTAACACTGCCCGTCCTTCCTGGTCAACGGGGAATGGCGGTAACGTCAGCACGCCGCTCACCCTACGTCGTTTCGTCAAAAGTGACTTCTTCCTGGGGTACGGGCGGCGCGCTGACCCACCGCCTAAATACTCACTAGCTACAGAACGTAACCGCCCACTTCCGAGCTCCTGGCTACAGCTCCTAATCAGCCATTTTAGAAATGGGCAAAATTGATCGTTCGCCCTGATCATTAAAAGAAACGAAATGAACTAAAATGCACAAACGCTATAAGGAATCGGACACAAACCGTTTCACAAATAGGTTCATACTCATTTGATCTTTTTTGTGAATTAAAAAATCTTAAAAATAAACTAAACTAAAGAACACTCTAGAGAATCAGAACTAACCTGTTCTCTGAATGGGATCATATCTGATGGTATAATCCGGTCGCATACCTACCCATTAGGAGAGCACGATCGGACAAGGTCAACCCCCCCTTACCCGAACGCACAGTTCTAGTAACTGCACCCAGAACATTGGAGGGCCCACCATCATTCCAGGACCTTACTCTTCCACATGGGCAAAGGACACTGTCAGATCATCAGACCATCAGGCCATTTCTTAAGTCTAAAAATTTCATAAAACTCTATAAAGAAGGAAAGGAACATTCTCATATACAGGACATTATTCCAATTAGGCCTTATATAGCATAGGCCATTGGGAAAAACCTCAAATAAGCTACATAAATCGCAAATAACAAAAACATCCCCAAGTGAGCTTAGTTAACCCAAACCCACAGGGGGGACTACTATCCCATACTTTATTATGGGTCGCCCACCAATTATGGTAGACCTCTTAAGAAAGGGTGGTCAAATATTAATATTATTTCATATCACCTAATATCTAACATTTTAATCGATGCTAGGCCCTAAAGGATCGGGGGTTCTATGATGTCTCAATATGTAGATGAGAGAGACCATAGAGCCCTCCTCACCACCCACCTAAAAAGATGAATGGAACCCGTTCCCAGGGTGACCTAAAACATTATAAAGGGTGGCCAGAACCACTCTACCAAGTCTTACTGGTCAGTACTAAAGCGGGATATACCCCTCACATCACCTCAAAGGGGATGATGTCGGATAGATGGAAATAATCCCGCAAAGTCAATAATTAATTGCTATACTTCAGAATGGGCACCCCCAGTGATTTGTCAAAAAGGTGGATAATTCCAAAATTCTCTAATCTTATCAGGACCGAAAATACCGAACAAGCCCAGGAATTCGGAAGTGGTTCACATTAAAGGGGTCTAGCCATTATCTATGAAGGCGTTCACGTCAACATCCACATTGAGACCGTATGGAGTATAACACCGTGTTTTATGTATCCACATCATTTCTAGTCTGGACAAATCACGCACCAGGGAGCTCCCCCTCCAATGTGCACTAAACTTGTCTATACCCAGAAATAGGGTGTTTGCTGGGGTTCGGCCATGATGTAAATCATAATGTTTGGATACTGAGGGAAATTTATACCCATTTTTAATGTTTGTGATATGCTCACCCAAGCGTACTTGCATAGCTCGCTTGGTTCTCCCTATATATTGGAGCCCGCAAGGGCATTGCAAAAGGTATACGACGCCCTTAGAGCTACACGTTATAAAGGGTTCAATTTGATATTCTTTCTGAGTACTAGTAGAGACAAAAGATTCAGTTTTTCTCTTTTTACTCTTATTCAACATACAGATCTGACACCTTCGACATTGGTGGTACCCAGTTATATGTTGAAAAAAAGAAATATTCTTAGTAGGGGGATCAATTACATTAGGAGCTATCCTATGTCTCAGGGAGGGAACCCCTCTGAAGATGATCTCTGGTTTAGCTGGAAGAAAGGTACGAATGACTCTATCATTCGACAGCAAATGCCAATGTTTCCGCAGCATTTTCTTGACTAGATAGTGTTGGGTGGAAAAAGTCGTAACAAAAGGGACAATAAGCTTCTCCCTTTCCTTACCAGAACTAGCCCCCAAAAGAGCAGCTCTGTCACCCTCAGCAATCTGTTCAATAATTGCATTCATGGATTCGGCATCATACCCCTTTTCTTCCAGTCTCCCTTTCAAAATGTTAGCCTGCGACCTAAAGTCGCTAACGTCAGAGCAATTCCTCCTCATCCTTATAAACTGACCCTTAGGAATTGATCTTAGCCATGAGTTATGGTGGCAGCTCTCTATGGGTATAAAAGAGTTCCTATCAGTTTTCTTAAAATAGGAAATCGTTTTAAAACCCCCTTCAGATTTACTAATGGTCAAATCAAGAAAATGGACTCTCTCTGGACTGGCCTCTACTGAAAATCTGATGCCCCTATCGTTATTGATATTATGAAAAAAGTCTTCCAATTGGGGTCTAGTCCCCTCCCACAGGAGGAGGACGTCATCTATATACCTCGCCCAAAACACCAGGTGCGGGCTTCGGTCTTTATAGATGACGTCCTCCTCCCACTTAGCCATAAAGAGATTTGCTAGGCTAGGGGCGTACTTCGCCCCCATTGCCACTCCCCGAATCTGTTTAAAGTACTTTTGCTCGAACCAAAAATAGTTATGGCTTGCCGCAAACTCAAGTAACTCAATGATGTACTGTTGTTGCGGTGTTGACACAGTTGACATGGTATTCAAATAGTGTGTCGCAGCCGCGACCCCTAATTCATGTGGAATGATCGTATAAAGTGAGGTGACATCGGCTGTCACCAATAACGTGCATTCATTCGATCTCAACCCTGAGAGTAAATTGATCACCTGTCTGGTATCCTTCAAATAAGAGGGCGTTTTCTGGACCAAGGGCTGGAGAAAGAAATCGATATATTTCCCCACCCGGGACGTAACGGAGTCTATACCACTCACTATAGGACGTCCCGGGGGGGAAATAAGGTTCTTGTGGATTTTTGGCAGGTAATAGAGCACCGGAGTCCGTGGTGCCTTAGGGACAAGGTATACTTTCTCCTTCTCATTCAATATCCCAAGTTGAAATCCCTTATCAACCAGGGACTGCAAAGTCTTTTTATATTGGACTACGGGGTTACCTGGCAATATGATATACGTATCACCGCCATCAACCATATTATGCATTTCTTTGATGTAATCTAGCCGGTCCAGGACTACTATGCCCCCCCCTTATCCGCAGGGCGGATGACTAGATTTTTATTATTACAGAGCGAGTCTAGACCTTCTTCCGTACTCTTATCCATCTTATGGTTGACAATCTTAACTTGTTCTAAATCCTTTAATAATACGTCCCTAAAGACTTTTAGTGAGGGTGCCATCGTCCCTGGGGGATTAAACGTTGAGGCGTTTGAAAGTCCCGAATGTAATACCTCCTGGGATGTCACTACATACTGTTTAGTCGGCAAGGTTGCAAAATGCCTCTTGATATTAACCTTACGGACAAATTTATGGATGTCCATATAAGTCTGAAACCTATCAAGTTTCTTTGGTGGTGCAAATTTCAAACCTTTATTGAGTAAGGCAATTTCTGATTTAGTTAGTGTTTGGGTACTAAGATTGAATATTCCCTCTCCCTTTACTTCCTTAATCTTTTTTGACTGTGATCTCCTCCCCCCTCTGCTTCCTCTTTGTTTTCTACTGGTCTTTTTACTCCTTGAGCTCCCTTGGGAAAACCCCAATTTTGTTGTGACTGGTCCCCGACATTGGACCTCCCATTGGAGTCCCCAAATGGCTCTCTTGCACGACCATCAAATTCAAAGTCGTTGTATCCCCCATTGAAAGAACCAACTCTATCCCTTAGAGGAAAAAAAACATTGTGTGTGTCCACACTATAGTCATAGTCATTCTCCTCACTTTCCCTATTATAATAGGGTCTATTGTCATACTGGGGGCCCTGATACCTAGGCATATTATGCACATAATTATCATAATACCCCCTTACAGGTCCCCTACCAACAGAGGGATTTCTCCTAGGGTACGGAGGTTGCATGCTCCCGTAGTGCTGACCATACTCCCGGCTACTGCCGCCCATATTACCTTGTGGGTATGGCTGATTCCGACCTGAGTTCCCCATAGGCTGCCCTGCCCTCCCCATGCCCAGAGGCCTCCTAGGTGACTGATGTGTAATATTTTCCCCCTTTTACCCGATTTATTATGTGTTTTTTTAGGGGTTCTTGGGGGTTGACCCCCAGTGGGTAGGCGCTGAACGCGCGTAGCACCCTCCCCCCGGGATTCCTCCCCTTGGGTAATTGCATCCATCCTAGGATCTGTTTTTATGGATTGCTCCCCCAATAGTTTCTTCTGCCATTCAAAGACTATCGTGGCCTGATAATCTGCATAGTCCCTATTATACTTTTTTCTTTTTTTGGCTTTTTGTTCCTTTTCCTCCTTGTCTAAAACCTTTAAAAGATTCATGGATCTGTCTTTATATTCATCCTTATCTTTATGTAGGAGTAACGTGTCCCTGAGGGCCTTAATTTCTCCATCCAATCTTACAAGTTTACTCTTTTTACGAGCGACTAAAAACTGTAGGAATTTAACCCCCGCCTCATTGAAATAGCGGAACCACTCCTCCAGTTCTGTCTCCCTTTTTTGGGGACACACCTCCCACCTAAGGCTCCTGGGGACCATGTTTAATTTAACATGGGTCTCCAGGAAGGCCACATCCCATTGTGTATGGATCTCTGAGATGGTTAGATTTTTCAATCTCATAAACGACCCACTCAGATCTCCTTCATTCTCATTGTACATTTCAAATACCCCATCAGTATTGACTACTTTAGATGCTCTGTATTCAAAAATATCCATATTGCTAAATGTGCTCCGTATCGATCAAAAGTACAATTAAGTGCATATAATAAAAAATATAATCACTGTGAAAGTGCAGGACTGCTGCTATTATTTTGTATCTCTATGTAACCTAAAAAAACTTTTTGGAAAACAGCGCTGTCCAAACGATAACTCGATTAATCAAACCAAGGCCTGAGCCGGTGAAAGCAAAATCTAAAAGTGATAATGTAAATAATAACAGTATAAATTCCTGCTGCAACCCAATGTGAGATACCCACACTAGACACAAACCCAAAAAATAAGGCTGCGCTAAAACTTATACATTACAGTATTAACAATGTGACGTGTTAAATTCTAGTGTTAAACAATGTATACTATCAAGAAAAATTGTGTATAAAAACATCAAACTTGGAGTACATAAAAAGTCCAAAGAGAGGGAAGAACGAAGGTATGGAGTAAGTCCCTTGAAGCGACTCTTTACAAACACCCTTCAGATGTATAGCAGGTGCGCCCAAAGAGGAAGTTCTATCCACCACCTATTTCAATGAGGCTTACCAGCTGCCAAGATCTCTTTTTAAGGAGATCGTACAGGCATGAAGAAAAAACGATCGTTCCTGGTCTCCCCGATGGGTTCTGCTGGCGTCTCCACCTCTTATATCTATTTCTTACAACGTCTCACATTCCACCGAATTTTTAGATAAGACAAGAAAGAAAGGCTCCCATAGCGTAATTCCGCATAAAAATTTATTACGAACGAAATAAAAGTAAAACAAACTCACAAATTCCAGTTGAGTACAAGCGTAAGTACAATCACGAGCCGGCCGGCTCTCTCTTATTAACACTGCCCGTCCTTCCTGGTCAACGGGGAATGGCGATAACGTCAGCACGCCGCTCACCCTACGTCGTTTCGTCAAAAGTGACTTCTTCCTGGGATACGGGTGGCACGCTGACCCACCGCCTAAATACTCACTAGCTACAGAACGTAACCGCCCACTTCCGAGCTCCTGGCTACAGCTCCTAATCAGCCATTTTAGAAATGGGCAAAATTGATCGTTCGCCCTGATCATTAAAAGAAACTAAATGAACTAAAATGCACAAACGCTATAAGGAATCGGACACAAACCGTTTCACAAATAGGTTCATACTCATTTGATCTTTTTTGTGAATTAAAAAATCTTAAAAATAAACTAAACTAAAGAACACTCTAGAGAATCAGAACTAACCTGTTCTCTGAATGGGATCATATCTGATGGTATAATCCGGTCGCATACCTACCCATTAGGAGAGCACGATCGGACAAGGTCAACCCCCCCTTACCCGAACGCACAGTTCTAGTAACTGCACCCAGAACATTGGAGGGCCCACCATCATTCCACGACCTTACTCTTCCACATGGGCAAAGGACACTGTCAGATCATCAGACCATCAGGCCATTTCTTAAGTCTAAAAATTTCATAAAACTCTATAAATATATATACACCATATACGTATAAATGTATATATAAAATATCACTCTAGAAGAAACCACTGTAAAATATATATATATATATATACCACTGTGAAAAATAAATATAATACTATATTTATACATGCACGTATCTAAGTAAACCACCTGTGTCTATATTTCATGTGCAACTATTGTCGCTATTTAAACAGAAAATGTTCAACGTTTAGGTTGGTATCTGAAAACCGAAATATAATATAAATCCTTCTTTCAAATTTTCTGCTGTGAAAAAAAGTCCACCTTCTTATGTCCATGATTCTGTGCATTTCATATCCACCAATCCAGTGACCACACCACCACCATAAGAATTGGCCACTCACCAGTTATTATTGTGAAAAGCGCCTTTGGTTTATTGATAGGGATAACCAATCCACTCAGGGTCTATGCTGCTCCTAATTTACCAATCCACTCAGGGGCTATACTGCTCCCAGCTTACAGGTATTAAACAATGTTCACCCTGATAAAAAATGAACAGCAATCATTGCGCAGTATGTCTGTACATTTATTTATGAAAAAAAGTAAAAACAAGCCATATCACTCACATTTCCAAGTGCCTATAGGTTGGCACTAAACTTTTCCGGCCAACCTATAGGCACTTGGAAATGTGAGTGATATGGCATTTAAACACCCCTCGTGACCAGACCAATTTTCAGCTTTCGGGGCTCTCACATTTTGAATGACAATTACTCAGTCATGTAACACTGTACCCAAATAATTTTTTT
This sequence comes from Lithobates pipiens, assembly GCF_037356315.1. Lineage (NCBI taxonomy): Eukaryota > Metazoa > Chordata > Amphibia > Anura > Ranidae > Lithobates > Lithobates pipiens. Next base: position 415,554,995 of record NW_027507764.1, read on the forward strand.
GTCCTTTTTTCCCCACAAATAGAGCTTTCTTTTGGTGGTAATTGATCACCTGTGGGTTTTTTATTTTTGCGCTATAAATGAAAAAAGACCGAAAATTTTGAAGCAAAACACATTTTTCTTTGTTTCTGTGATAAATTTTTGCAAATTATTATTTTTTTTCAGGAATTTTGCCCACAATTTATATGGCTACATATCTTTGGTAAAAATAACCCAAATTAGTGGATATTATTTGGTCTTTGTGAAAGTTAGAGAGTCCACAAGCTATGGTGCAAATCATACAAAATTGATCACATCTGATGTACCGGTGGCCGATCTAATTTCTTGTGACCCGAGCAAGCCAGGAAAGTACAAATACCCCCCAAATGACCCCTTTTTTGAAAGTAGACATTCCAAGGTATTTAGTAAGAGGCATGATGAGCTTTTTGGTGTTGTCATTTTTTTCCCACAATTCTTTGCAAAATTAAAAAAAAAAAAATTTTTTCACAAAATTGTCATTGTAATTGTAATAGGTTATTTCTCTCACATGTGCATACCACAGATGACGCCCCGAAATACATTCTGCTACTCCTCCTGAGTATTACAATAACATGCAGGGAGCGCCATCACGTGTTCTAGGAGCATATATTACACCTAATTTGTTGACTAACTATTACACTTTTGAAGGCCCTGGAGCACCAGGACAGTGACACTGACATGGCACTGATATGTGGCACTGATGACAGATGGCACTTATACGTGGCACTGAAGACACAGGACACTGATGTGGCACTGATGACACGTGACGCTGATGTGGCACTGATGACAGATGCCACTAATACGTGACACTGATGACAGGTGGCACTAATATGTGGCACTGATGACAGATGGCACTAATACATGGCACTGATGACAGATGGCACTAATACGTGGCACTGACACGTGACACTGATGACAGATGGCACTGGTGACACTGATAACAGATGGCACGTGACACTGACAGGTGGCACTGATGACAGATGACACTAATATGTGGCACTAATGACATGTGACAGTGATATGGCACTGATGACAGATGGCACTATGTGGCACTGATGACACGTGGCACTGATCGCAGGTGGCATTATACGTGGCATTGATGACAGATGGCACTTATACGTGGCACTGAGGACAGATGGCACTGACAGGTGGCATTGGGGCAAATGGCACTGACAGGTGGTACTGGGGCAAATGGAACTGGGGACAGATGGCACTGACAGGTGACACGGGACAGATGGCACTGACAGGTGGCACACTGGGGACAGATGGCACACTGGGGACATTACTTATGGACGCTGCAGCCGCTAATCTCTCCCTCCTCACACGCTGTCTGTGTGAGGAGGGAGAGCCGGCAATGAGAGATGATCTCGTATGTTTACATATGAGATCATCTCTCATTGGGCACGCCGATCGCGCTGTAAACGGCCGCTTTGATTGGCCGTTTACAGCGATCTGTGACTGGCTGTGTCCGGGGGACACGGCCAGCACAGAACTTCCCCGATGAGCGCTAGCGGGAGCGCGCATTGCGGAAGTAAACAGGCAATTGGCGTCCGCTCTGCAACCGTCTTTCGGCTATAGAGTGGACGCCTAGTGGTTAATACCTGTAAGCTGGGAGCAGTATAGACCCTGAGTGGATTGGTAAATTGGGAGCAGCATAGTCCCTGAGTGGATTGGTTATCCCTATCGATGAACCAAAGGCGCTTTTCACAATAATATCTGGTGAGTGGCCAATTCTAAGCCCTTGTACACACGGTCGGACATTCCGATGGAAAATGTCCGATCACCCCGTGTTGTTGAATAATCCGACCGTGTGTGGGCTCCATCGGACGGTTTCCGTCTGAATATCCGACCGACAAAGTTTGAGAGCTGGGCTATAAAATTTTCCGACAACATGATCCAATTGGACTTTGTCAGATCGTTTGTAGAGAATTCCGATCGGACAAAGTGCCACACATGCTCTGATCAAATTCCTAGACCAAAGCTATTGGCTACTTGCCTGAAAGTAGTCCCGTCATAAATGAATTACGTCATCACGTTACGAACGATTGGATTTTCCGACAACTTTGTCCGACCGTGTGTATGCAACACCAGTTTCGGACAAAATCCGACGGATTTTGTTGTCGGAATGTCCAACCGTGTGTACAAGCGCTTATGGTGGTGGTGTTGCACTGGATTGGTGTATATGAAAAGCACAGAATCACGGACATAACTTGGACTTTTTTTAACAGCAGAAAATTTGAAAGAAGGATTTATTTATATTATATTATATGTTGGTTTTCAGATACCAACCTAAACGTTGAAGATTTTCTGTTTAAATAGCGACAATAGTTGCACATGAAATATAGACACGGATGGTTTACTTAGATAGAGGAGGAAAATCTTGTGCGCATAACTAAAGACAATGGAACTAACATAGTAAAGGCCATATCCATAAATCACTGGACACGACTGCAGTGTTTTGGCCATAGGCTTCATCTGGCAATAGAGAATGCAATGAAGGAACCATGAATTGAGTGTGCTATGGGTTTGTGCAAGAAGCTTGTCGGGTGTTTCAGCTACAGTTGGAGGAGGAAGAGGGAGCTTTCTGCGGCACAAAAACAACTCTGTTTACCAGACCACAAGCTCAAGACAGAGTGTCCGACAAGGTGGGGATCTAGGCAGGCTATGGTGAGAAGGATACTTGAGCAGCAAGTTGCCATCACCCATGTCCTCTCTTCTGACCGCAAGGCTAGACACCTCTTGCCAACATGGCAAGACCTAGAGGTCCTGGAGGCTGTGGACAAGACTCTCACCCCACTGGCAGACTTCACAGATGCTCTTTCAGGAGAGCAGTATGTCAGTGTCTCTTCTTTGAAACCTGCTCTCCACCTATTTCAGTCTTCTGTTTTGGCTGTTAAGGAAGAGGACTCTGATCTTATTCGGACAATGAAATCAAAGATCATGGGGTATCTGGAGGAAAAATATAATGACCAAAGAACACAAGACCTCCTCGACATAGCCACAATCCTTAATCCCAGGTTTAAAATGACTTACGTCAATGAGGATAACCAAACTGCTGTATGGAGCAGACTAAAAGATGAAATGTCAAAGCTAGCAGTTAAGCAAAGTCTCCCTACAACAACAACTACTAGTAGCAGTCCTGCAAAGAAGACTCGAAAGACCTTGGGTAGCTTTTTTAAAGCAGCACAATGAAATGAAGGGCCACCACCAGATCCAGCCTCACACACACAGCAACAACAATCCATCACCTTGGACTTGGAGCTAAAGACTTACCTGTTCTTAGGCAATACTGACAGTGAAGATGATCCATTAGTCTGATGGAAGACTCGCAAGGAGCAGTATCCAAGATTGTCTGCATTGGCCAGAAAATACCTTTGCATTCCTGCGACCAAAAACCCCTTCTGAAAAGGTTTTTAGCACAGGGGGCAACACTTTCTGGTCGCCGTTCTGCACTGAAGCCACAAAATGTTGATAGGCTCGTGTTTCTAGCTAAGAATCTTTAAAACGGTTTCTCTGACATCACACCTGAATGTTTTTGTTTTTTTGTTTTTTTTAATCTTTTATTTCATAAGACAAGAAAACACAGAACACATCTTCGAATATATACAGAAAAACAAAAAAAAGAGAATAATGACAACAGTTCAAATAGATTCGAATATATCGTTCATCCCAAATGTCTCATTCTCAAACATATATATATCCTAACCAACGGTCGCCTGACCTTCTTACGCTATTTCTCCATACCTGAATGTTTTTTTGAATGCAATGGTAATTTCTTTATTTCACATCACATTGTTTACATTTCTTTCAATTTTACCGAAGCGAAGAGTATTATGGCTTATGTTATTGCTATCGTGTTTTTTCAGAGGATGTAAATCTTTAAAATAAAATTATTTTGAGAATCGTGATCTTTATTCTCTAAGCAAAAAAAACGCGATTCTCATTTTTCTCAGAATCGTGCAGCTCTATGTCATATGAACACTAATATCAATGAATCGCCCTTGTCACTCCCCCTTGATATGACGCTAATGATGACTCAGACCCCCAAACATGGATAAGGGACTGGGAGTAACCGCAAAAAAAAATTGAGAAATACCAAGCAAAGCAAAATAAACTAAACATGTTAAGGAGTCGTTCCATGCTGGTTTGTTTCGTTCAGGGATCAGGAGCCCCTACAATTCCAACCCCATCAACAGGAGGGGCTGCTGCATGCGGGGACCTCTGAGAGCCTGGTATGACTTTACTTGTATAGTGCATCCAAGTAGCCCATATATCATAAAACATATAGCAGTCTTTCCATTCAGTATGTGTAGGGATTTGTGGTCTCTTCCAGTATATCGGAATTAACCTTCTGGCCATGTTGAGTAAATGAGGCAGCACGGACTTGCGATACTGGCTGGGAGGAATGGTAGGAACATGTAGCAAGGATTCCAATGGGGAATCAGGGAGCTCAGAGTCCAGAATGGCCTTAATCTGGGCTTGTATATCTAACCAGAAGGGCTGCATCTTAGGACATGTCCACCAAATGTGGAGGAATGAGCCCCCGAGGCAGAATTCCCTCCAGCAGGCGTTGGATACAGATAGGGATATTCTGGCAAGCTTAGAGGGAGCTCCTTACCACCGGTTAAGTACCTTAAAACTATTTTCCTGCATTTTTGTGTCTACTGAGCTTGCATGTGGGAGACAGTAGAGGTGGTCCAACTGAGTTTCAGTAAAGACATGCTGAAGGTCTCTCACCCACCTCCCTTATGTATCCAGGCTTCCCTTCACTCTCTGATGACTGTAATAGCTCATACAGTACAGATGTCGTGTGTGGAATAGTAGAGGTAGACATACAGAGCCGTTCAAAGGGAAACACCGTGGTAGGGGAATGGATATCGTGGGCTAGGCTACAAAGTGTTGGAGATGTCTATAGCGCCATTCGTCTATGGGGAAAGATCCATACTGTTTTCTCAATGTGGCCATCAGCAATAACCCTGGTCTTGGATAAATCTGCCACATCTCGACTCTCCATCGGCTGAACAAGCCCTAAAAAGGAGGGGTGTTCCCCGGGAGTGAACCAGGGGAAGACTCCAAGGGATCTAGAGGGGTAATCAAAGGAGCGAGGTGTCCCTTCCCATTCAAGGCGTCCCAACTTGCCAGGATATGGATGGCCATGGGAGAGGCAAGTGCAGAAAGTCCCCTGCAGTCCTGGCGGATCCATGGGGCATGTGATAACTTGCCGCCTGCCAAGAATTTGTCAAGCGGGACCCAACGTTTAAAAGTTACATTATGGGATCAATCCAGGATGTGTTGTAACTCTATCGCTTCATAGTATTTGCGAATAACTGAGACACCCATGCCCCCTTGTTTTTAGGCCGTTGTATAGTGCAGAGAGCCAAACAAGGTCTTTTCTTGTTCCAAATATATTGTAAAATCAGGCTGTTTAGGATTGAAAAGAAAGGTCTGGATAAAGAAACAGACACCATTTGCAAAACACTGACTCAGCCTATCCAGGAGATGGCAGTGCAGTCCCAACTCTTTAGGTACGCTCTGATAGTAAACAATGGGGCATAATTACAGGGGTATAACTGTGAGCAGCGTGCAGGTAAGTAAACTCCCAAATAGTTTAGCAAAGTCTGGCACCAGGTAAAGGAAAAATAGGCCTGCAGCTGTGTATGCAAATCCTAGGACACATTCAGGGACAGGATCTCCAACTTGTTATAATTTATTTTAAAATTGGACAGCAGATTAAAGTCCTTCAATGCGGCCATGATATTAGGGAGAGAGATCAGGGGGTCTGAGACATAGAACAGAACATCATATGCATAAGCAGATAACTTATGCTCCGTCGGTCCCACTGTAAAACCTTTAATGGCACTGTTAAGGCGGATCTTGTTAAGCAGTAGCTCAAGGGTTAAAGCGAAAATGAAGGGGGGGAAGGTAACCCTGTCACGTCCCGTCACGGATAGGGAATGAGTCTGATAGCCCATTCACTTTCACTTTGTTTCTGGGGAACTATAAGGCCGCGTACACACGCGCGGACTGTTCGCCCAACCTTGTCCGCTGAACAGTGTTTGGGCGGACAGTCCGCTCGTGTGTGGGGCTTCAGCGGACAGTTTCAGCGGACAGTTGGCCGAACAAGGTCTTACGGAAATTCCGAAAAACTGTCCGCTGAAACAAGGTTTCAGCGGACTGTTCGCTCGTGTGTAGGCTTGTTCGGCCAACTAAGTCTCGCGCATGCTCAGAAAGGATTTCCACGTCGGAAGGTTGCATTGCAGTGTATAGGACGTCGTATTTTTCGTCCCGTCGTACGTGCCGTTCACGTCATCGCGCACGGTTTCAGCAAACTGTTCGTCCGTCGTGTGTGGCCATGTCCGTCCATGCTAAGTTTGAGCGGACTGTTCGCTCAAACTGTTGGACGGACAAAGTTGGGCCAACAGTCCGCGCGTGTGTACGCGGCCTTAAGGGAGGATATCCATGACAGCATGTTGGGACCCAGACCAAGTCTGGTCAACACCGTTCACAGGTAGGTCCAATCCACCTGGTCAAATGCCTTTCGGCATCAGTGGAAAGCAAAAGATGGAGGCACGCGGCCTGTGATTCAACCCAATGAATTAACTGCATTGCTCTATTACAGGGATATGCAATTAGCGGACCTCCAGCTGTTGCAGAACTACAAGTTCCATGATGCATAGCAAAACTCTGACAGCCACAAGCATGACACCCAGAGGCAGAGGCATGATGGGACTTGTAGTTTTGCAACAGCTGGAGGTCCGCTAATTGCATATCCCTACTCTATTAGAATTGCCTGGCCTCTCTCCCCATAATGAACCCCATTGTCATGGTTTTGCAATAGAGTTTGTCTGCTTACCTGTTTCCATGTGTTCATCTCTAGAGACCAGCCAACCCTCACCTGACTGCTTTTGTAATCCATCCTCTGGCATGACTCCACCCTAGCTCCTATCAGAGAACTCTATATTAACCTGTGCACTGCAGGCCAACCCTGCTGATCAACCATTGTGTATTCCTTTGTGTGTTTAGCTTCCTGTTACCTGCCGTGTGCTCTTCTGTTGTTCCGTTACCGACTTTGGCGTGTCCTTGACTATCCCTGTTTGCCTGTGGTCCTGACCTATTGGCGTGTCCCTGACTATTCCTGTTTGCTTGTGGCCCCGACCTTGGCTTTATCCCTCACTATCCCTATCCTCCTGTTGCCTACTGTGGGTGCAAGCTGGGGGACCCTGGGGGTCACGACCTGGAGCCAGTTGCAGCCAAGTCCATCCTCACCACTAGAGGCTCTGGTGAACACCTTCTGGCTCTTAGACTCCGCGCCCCAGGGAATCTTATGCTCTAACCTCGGTGGGATCTGTCTCCCATCCGCAGCAGTCAGCCTTAGGGTCCACAACCTTGCGGTGCACTCCTGATCCCTACGGTGTGCATCTGTCACCTCGCCTCAAGGTGACCTGACACCCATTTGATCAAGGTGTATGACTGTTGGAAGGAGCGGTTTATAAATCGGTTGACCAAAGTTTTTGCTAATATTTTAATATCCGTGTCCAGAAGCGCGATTGGCCTATAATTCCCGGGGATGGAGTGATCTTTCCCTCCTTTGGGGAGAACTGTAATGTGGGCCATCAGCACTTCCTTGGGCATCGCAGTACCCGATACCAAAGCGTTGAAATAGGCACACATGGGGCTGGAAAGCAGCGATGGAAACTTATTATAATAGGCGTTTGTGAAGCCATCAGGGCCAGGGCTCTTCCCTTTGGGGAGGTCTTTATTAACCGCCTCAATTTCTGACAAGGAGATGGGGGTATCCTGTTCATCACTAATCAAGGTAGCGAGCTGCGGGGACTTGGCCTCCTTTAAATATTGTAGCCTACGCTCCACGTTCTAAGGTTCCATGGAACCAGGTAAAGTGGTAGGGAGGTGGTATAACTGGGCATAGTAATCCCTAAAGACGTTAACTATTTTTTAGGAATGAAACAGGAATGAGCCTGCCCGCAGTGGAGAGCTTATGTACATGTCCCGAGAGAGATTGACCGTCGTCTTAAACTTCTTCCATTTTCTAATAATTGCACCAACAGTTGTTACCATCTCACCAAGGTGCTTGCCTATTGTCTTGTAGCCCGTCCCAGCCTTGTGCAGGTCTACAATTTTATCCCTGATGTCCTTACACAGCTCTCTGGCCTTGGCCATTGTGGAGAGGTTGGAGTCTGATTGAGTGTGTGGACAGTTGATCTCTATACAGATAGCGAGTTCAAACAGGTGCAGTTGATACAGGTAATGAGTGGAAAACAGGAGGGCTTCTTAAAGAAAAAATAACAGGTCTGTGAGAGATGGAATTCTTAATGGTTGGTAGGTGATCAAATACTTATGTCTTGCAATAAAATGCAAATGAATTACTTAATAATCATACAATGTGATTTTCTGGATTTTTGTTTTAGGTTCTGTCTCACTCAGTTGAAGAGTACCTATGATAAAAATTACAGACCCCTACATGCTTTGTAAGTAGGAAAACCTGCAAAATCAATAGTGTGTGAAATACTTGTTCTCCCCACTGTACAGCTGCAAACTTGAACTTACGGTCAAAAATAGTGCCTTTAAAAAAAAAAAATCTAGCATTAGGGTCCGCCAGATGGTCTAGCAGAACAAAGGGGCGTTGTTTGTGAATGGCTATAGCTACCCCCCCAGATTTGGGTCACGGGGAGTTGCTCAAGTACCATGATTTATACAGGTGTGTAGGGGGACAGGGCATTGAGTCAGTGCAAAAGTGTGTCTCCTGTAGAAAGAGTATGTATGATGTTTTGTTTCAAGCCACAACTTACTGAGTTTTGAAGGGGAACCCAGACCACGTACATTCTATGATATGACTTTCAACGAGTCCATGGTGAAAGGCAGCATAGGGGAATAACTGGGCCTCCATCAGGAGGAGAGAGAGACCCACAACACATCCGACCAGGAGCCAGGGAGCACTGATGACACACCAAGCAGTAATAAGAGCCTTGAAAACAAACCACAGTTATTGCATAAATAAAAAAAAAACAGACAAAATGAGAGCGCACCAAAATGTGAGGCCAGCGAGCAGCGTTAGGTCCCAAAAAGAAAACATAACTCCCAGGAGTTGGTGGGGGTAGGTGGTAAGGCACGGAGAGTGAGTCTGAAAGGGAACCCACTACTAATCCGAGGTGCAGGCCTGCTCCTCAACTTAGAGCGGGTAATAGTACAGCAGCTGGAGGGAATGGGGGAACACTCAGTGTGGCTCAGGGAGGCCTGCAAAAATCTGTTCAGCTTTTCAGGTTGTCCCCCGGGGGGAGGAAGGAAGTGGGGCTCCACTGGGGCCATTGTGTCATCTGCGGCAAATCGGGCACCGAGGCTGAGGGCAAGGTGGGAGAGGTATCTCCAGAGATGTTCTCCAGTCGGGGATGTCCACGGGAGGCAATCCAAGGGAATCCAGAAACTGGGGTAGGTCATCTTTATTCCGCAATGTGAACTGCTGGCCATCTTTGGTAGCTGAAAGGGTGAACGGGAAACCCCATCTCTAAGTCAGCTGTGCGTCCTGCAGAGCTTCCAGTAGTGGCTTAAGGGCATGGAGTTGCATAAGCGTGTGTCTGAAGAGATCTGGGAAGAAGGTTAAAGCGGGAGTCCACCGGGACTCCGCGTTTTTTTTTTTTTTTTAAAAGCCAGCAGCTACAAATACTGCAGCTGCTGACTTTTAAAATAGTGACACTTACCTGTCCAGCGCGCCCGCGATGTCAGCACCCGAAGCCGATCTCTAGGTCGTCTGTCGGGTCCTGCCGCCGCCATCTTGGGTATGGAAATCAGGAAATGGAGCCTTTCGGCTTCATTTCCCGGTTCCCTACTGCGCATGCGCGAATCGCGCTGCGCAATAAGGACGCTCCCCGCTGCCTCTGGGATCTGTGTGTTTCCCAGCAGGCAGCGGGGCACTTGCGGGAAGGGGCGGGCACTTGCGGAAAGGGGCGTAAGTTACGCCCCTTTCCGCAGAGAGCTATCCCGGAAGTGGGTGCAGTTACCTGGATTATCCAGGTAACTGCACCCCCCTGAAAGGTGCCGATTGTGGCACCGGAGGGGGGGAGGGTTCCGATGAGCGGAAGGCCCACTTTAGGGTGGACCTCCGTTTTTAACTTGGCACCATCGAAATCCACATGGCAGATTCCCCTGACCTGAAACATGATGTGTTCCTTTAATAAATAATTATGCAATTTACAGATAATGTCTCTGTGTTTGTCAGGGTCCTCAGGTGGTATCCCGGAATGCCCTGTGGGCACAGTAAATTATCTAATCTGGTGCTTGGTGGCCCAATATTTGCTTTAAGACACCTTGCCGGGTGGGCCTGTGGCTTCAGGCAGACCTCTGATATGGATGTTAACCTGCGACTACTATTTTCAAAGTCATCCATTTGATCCAGCAAGGTATTAATCCTATGATCTTAAATTTTACATCTCTCAGTGAGTGCCTGTATAGCAGGAGTAGTTTCTTCCCACTGTGTCTCCAATGCCTCTACTCTGCCCCCTATATGATCTGAGTCAGCCCAGAGAGCTTCAATGTCCTGTCGTAGGGCCTTCTCAAAACGCTCCAGATCAGCCATAGTGGGGAGGGATAAGATGTGTGTGCAGATATCTTTATCCCCTAAAGTGTCACCCACATCAAATGGTCTATTCTGGCTATCAGAGCAGGAGAGAGGGGAGGGGGGAGGAAGCGACAGCAGTTGCAGATGTGGAAAGCCAATGGGGAGGCTAAACGGGCAGTGTGCTCACCCGGCGCCATCTTGGAAGTACCTGTAGTTCCCTGGCGGGTCTCATAAAAGAGATTGTCCAGCGATCCAGACTGGCTCTGGGAGGTCCGCTGTGGTGGCGGGGACGGCTTGCACTTTGGAGGCATGTTTTATGCCAATTTCCCTCCTGGGAAGCTGATGTACGGGTGTTCTGTTGAGCGGGTTACTCCAGAGATCTTAATCTTCCTGCTTCCACTGTGTACAACATTGTCAAGAAGTCTACAGCTCATGGCACAGTATCTAATCTCTCTGGACGGGAATGAAAGAGTGAAATTGATCAAAGATTGCAACAAAGGATTGTTCGAATGATGGATAAGGAACCTCAATCGCTTTCCAGACAAATTCAAGCTGACCTTCAGGCACAGCATACAACTGTGTCAGCTCGTACTATAGGTCGCCATCTGATTGAAAATGGAGGCTGTGGTAGTAGACCCAGGAGGACCCCACTGCTGACACAGAAACATAAAAAAGCCAGATTGGAGTTTGCCTGAGGAAGCCAAAATCCTTTTGAGAGAGTGTGCTGTGACAGGTGAAATAAAATTACAACTTTTTGGTAAAGCCCATCATCATCAAAGAATACAGTCCGTACAGTAAAACATGGAGGTTAACTGATGTTTTGGGGTCCAAATGACACAGCGATCACAGAGTGTATTGGATGCATGCCCCAGGGGGCACGCAGAGGGCATGGTTCTGGGAGGACATCCATGGATGCCCTCCCAGAACTGGACGACCACGATGTAGCCATCTTTTGGTCAGGAAGTGGTTAAATGCATGTCCAAAAAAATTCTGAATTCCATACTAAGAAGCACAGTACCCTTTTGTGAGGCATGCAGAACACAGATGGTTCCACCCCCACTGTGCACGGCGCATGCACGTGAGCACGTCAGTGGCGTTGTGTTCCCGGCAACACTGCTCGTCACCGATGCTGGTAAACAGCCATTGGCCAGATGTTTACCCACGTGATCGGCTGTGATCCTTTCACAGCCAATCATTAAATTTAGACAAACCGCGGTAAAGAGATGTTACCGGGTTCTCCTCCTCACACACCAATCGTGTGTGAGGAGGAGCTTGCGTTAACATCTCGTTACCGCTTACTCTACACACCAATCACACTGATTGCCCCCCCATAAAGAGGACCTGTCACCACCCATCAAAGTACCTGTCACTCAGTCCATCAGAGTACCTGCCACAGTCCATCAGAGTACCTGTCACAGTCCATCAGAATACCCGAGTACCTGTCATAGTCCATCAGCGTACCTGTCACAGTCCATGAGAATACCCGAGTACCTGTCACAGTCCATCTGAGTGCCTGTCACACACCATATGAGTACCCGAATACCATTCACACTCCATATGAGTACCCGAGTACCTATCACAGTCCATATGAGTCCCTGAGTACCTATCACAGTCCATATGAGTCCCTGAGTACCTGTCACAGTCCATCTGAGTACCCGAGTACCTGTCACAGTCCATCTGAGTACCTGTCGCACTCCATATGAGTCCCCGAGTACCTGTCACAGTCCATCAGAGTACCTGTCCCAGTCCATCTAAGTGCCTGTCACAGTTCATCTGAGTACCTGTCACAATCCATATGAGTACCTGTCACAGTTCATCTGAGTACACGAGTACCTGTCACAGTCCATATGAGTACCTGAGTACCTATCACCGCCCTTCAAAGTACCAAAATACCAGTCACCAGGCCATCAGAGTACCTGTCACCAGGCCATCAGAGTACCTGTCACCAGGCCATCAGAGTACCCGTCACCAGGCCATCAGAGTACCCGAGTACCCGTCACCAGGCCATCAGAGTACCCGAGTACCTGTCACCAGGTCATCAGAGTACCCGAGTACCTGTCACCAGGCCATCGGAGTACCCGTCACCAGGCCATCAGAGTACCCGAGTACCTGTTACCAGGCCATCAGAGTACCCATCTGCAGCCCATGCCTCATAGAATATACGTTGGGGTGTTTGCTTTCCAAAATGGGGTCATTTTGGAGGTAGTTCCACTGTCCTGGTGCTCCCGGACCTTCAAAAGTCTGATAGGTAGGAATGAAATGAGATGTGTAATTTTTGCTCGTAGAACGCCTGAAGGTGCTACTTCAATGTTGGTGCTCTGTATGTGGCCAGACTGTGTAAAAGCCTCACACGTGGTATCGCCATACTTGGGAGGAGTAGCAGAATGTATTTTGGGGTGTGATTTGTTGTATGCATATGCTGTGTGTGAGAAATAACCTGATACTATGACAATTTTGTAAAAAAAATCTTAATTTTGCAAAGAATTGTGGGGAAAAAATGACAACTTAAAAACACTCACCATGCTACTTATGTAATGCCTTGGAATGTCTACTTTCTAAAAAGGGGTAATTTGGGGGGTATTTGTACTTTCCTGACTTGTTAGTGTCTGAAGAAATGAGATACACCTGATGTACTAAGGGCCTTTTCAGTGATTGACACCATAGTTTGTAGACTCTCTAACTTTCACAAAGACCAAATAATATACACTAATGTGGGTTATTTTTACCAAAGATATGTAGCAGTATTGTCACGTATCAGATAAGACCAGAACTGTGTTGACTGCAACAGAGGAAACCCAAACGTGTATAAGTGAAATATAATGATTTATTAAGGAAAGTGAATAATATAAATACAACCATACAGTGCAATAAATCAACCAACAGAGACCCCCAAATAACAACGGACAGATATGTACAATAAATGGGAAATACCAGGATTGTAAACGATAGGCAGACCAGGGTCATGCACAGAGGATTAGTAGATAAACAAGGGCAGTCTAGAATCAGAGAAACAAGCCAGGCTAAGGTCATACACGGGGAGATCAGCAGATGGGGTAAGGAACACAGGACAGGGAGAGGATGGACGGATCAGACTGCAGGACAGGGATGATGGTAACAGGTGGGACAGGGTAGGGACCAGGACAGGGAAACAGGATCAGAAACACAGGTTCAGGGCGCAGGAACAGGTTCAGAATCAGGCTCACAAGCAGCAGGTCAGGGCACAAGGACAATACCAAGGCAAACATATGAGTGCTTGCCAGCTATTTATAGGCCTGTGATTGGCCTCAAGTGACACCTGATTGCAGGAGGTGCTGCCTGCTCCATACTGCCAGGATCCCTCCGCTGGTGGACGCCAGTACTGCATCCCAAAGATGATATAATATCAGCAGGGAAAAGATCTCCTGACAGTTCGAAACTGATAGGAGACACCTGCTGGTGGACCTCAGTACTGCACGCCAAAAGACAGATATTATCAGTGGATGGAACATTTCCTGACAAGTATAAATTTTGGCCAAAATGTATGAAGAAACATTACTAATAGCAACATTTTATGACAGAAACAAAGAAAAAGGCATTTTTTCACAAAATTTTAGTTTTTTTTATTTATAGCACAAAAAAAATCCACTAGTGATTAAATACCACTAAAAGTGTGGAAATATCTATTTGTGTGGAAAAAAGGACGCAAGTTTGATATGGGTACACTGTTGCATGACTGAGTAATTGTCATTCAAACTGTGAGAGCGCTGCAAGCTGAAAATCGGTCTGGACAGGAAGGAGGTGTATGTGCACTGTATTGAGGTTGTTAAACATGTCAATATCAGGCCACCTGCTAGCATAATGACTAACATAACCAAAACCCTCAGCTTTGCACAAAACTTTTAATCAAAATTTTAAGTCTGCTATATGAAGGATTTTTCATTATGGACAGGTAAGGCCTCTGAAAATGTAAGAGTACACCCGAACTGGTGAAGAGCCTGGCCCAAATTCTGAAAATCCTTCTGTACAGAATGCACATCATTCTGGGATACATGGTGCCAAGGTCCACAACAACAGCAGCATTTCACTCTTCACTAGCCGCCTTGACAATATTTAAAATGTGACTTTTATCTCTTCTGACAGTAGGACCAGGTAAACGCCTAACATCCTTTGACACTTCCACATGATTTTCTAAAGAAACACCTCTTACAACTGAATCGACAATAAGATGACGTCTCGTTTTAGAAACCTTATCCACAGTATTTGCCTTCAGATACAAAAGTTACTTTTGGCAAATCAATGTCTTTCTCAGAGACCTCCTTCCTATACACAGAAGGGTTGCCATTCTCACAAACAGATATGTTTGCAACCTTTATATTATCTTCTAGCTTACTAAGAACACTATAATGGTTATGTAGCGTCACTCCAAGAGTTTCATGTTTATGGTCCACAGGCCTCACTATTCCAGACTCCAGTTGTCCACATTGCCCTTCTCCTGCAAGTCATTGAGGAAGTCGAGGCTTTTCGCAAGCCTGCTCAACAGAACAAATTGGCTTGGACAGCCTCCATGATCTCAGACTGGAGGGCACAAACAAGGAATTTAGAGATGCCACATAGACTAGAAATCTGCATACAGGGTAACAACTTAGCTTTGAAAAAGTACCACAAAAAACTACTGTCTAGCTAGCAAGTATTACACTGAATTAAACTAGATATTTTTAATATATTTACATAACATCAAAACACAGGTACTAGCCAAAGATAGTTGGCTGTCTTCAAACTACTGCTGTTCAAACTATTCACTTTTGTTTGCTGTACTTCTGTCCTCATGCACTCCCAAAGAGCAAACTCAACAGAGTGAACCACACTAATTAGGTACCAATTAGGATAATAGCTCTCCTCTCGATGCTAAATAATAACACCCAGTACTCTGAACACCTAAGGCTAGTACACACCAACAGTTTTTTTTTTTCATTGAACCCCACGGGTTGAACGAAGAAAAACGGACTGCTTCGGTTGGAACCGCTGTACTAACAATATGATGTTAGTACAGCAATCTCCCCTGCTTTTCTATTGTATTCTGACAGGCCCCCCCCCCCCCCCCACGCCAAAACACTCCGGTCAGCGCTCTCAGACATTAGTTCACTGCTGGTTTTCCGAATGGCCAGCATCTGTCGGATTGGCTGCCATACACACAGGCCAAATGTTGTCAGGTTTTTGTTGAACCAGCCCATGTCGTCTGACTTTCGGCCCATGTGTACTGGGTTTTATGCAAACCTGAAATAAACCGTTCCATATTATTTTTGAAATAATCCGCAGTGCAAATGTATTAAAGCAGAGTAAAGTATGGTAATAACCCCACACAAAGTGTCAAAATATAAAAAAAAAAGCGAGAACTACAAATCTTCTACAAATACAGTGCTCAACCTTAAATAAAACAATGTTGCAAAACATAATATACAAATTTTCATAAATACAGTGCTACAAAATAAACAGTGTTATCTCCTGTGCTTCACAACAAATGTACATAGATTAAAACTA
Organism: Lithobates pipiens; assembly: GCF_037356315.1. NCBI lineage: Eukaryota > Metazoa > Chordata > Amphibia > Anura > Ranidae > Lithobates > Lithobates pipiens. The sequence continues at coordinate 415,571,097 of NW_027507764.1, forward strand.
AGAGGTGTAGAAATGTGGAATAGACTCACTCCAGAGGTGGTTCTGGCCAGCTCAGTAGATTTCTTTAACCACATAAGCCCCGGACCATTTTGCAGGGCAAGACCAGAGCACTTTTTGTGATTCGGCACTGCGTCGCTTTAACTGACAATTGCGCGGTCCTGCGATGTAGCTCCCAAACAAATTTTTTTTCCCACAAATAGAGCTTTTTTTTGGTGGTATTTGATCACCCCTGCTGTTTTTATTTTTTGCGCTATAAACAAAAACAATTTTGAAAAAAAGCATTATTTTTTTACATTTTGCTATAATGAATAAATAATAATAAATAATGAATGAAACTATTTTTCTCTTTTATTAACCGACCGACACAGCTCCTCTCTGTAACTAAATGGGTTTGTTAGCCTGCCATTAGGGGAACTAGGCAAAAATTGTAACACAATACACAGAAACTTTAGTCCCGCCCCCGGTGGCGGACCATGTGCTAACAAACCTCCCTGCTCCCAGGCAGAACTCCGTTTTATTTTGCCTAGTGAAGGAGAATGACCTAGGAACCCTGCAGGCCCTTTGGTCCATTTTTTTTATGCAGGTTTGATGTTTTTTTGCGCAAGATGAAAGATCCTGGGATATTCCATCAACTGCCAGCTGGGTGACAGGCTGGTTAAGTTGTCCTTGTAGTCTCCCCAGTCCGGTCATCGAGCGTGTGCAGGTCGCAGCTAAGGCTCGGCAGGTGAGCTTCAATGCTCCGGGGTATACATATGACCGGGCTACTGATGTCTGGATCACAGTATACCGGGCCAGCAGCTACCCTGTAACTGCGCAGGAGTAGGACTGTGATGGAATGTCTCCAAGCTCTTCAGGACTGGTAAGTACAGCTCTCCCTGCTTCGGTGGTGTGAGCATCTGGGCATTCCCTGGGAGGTCTATTTGGGGGCCCCCCTCTCCCCCCTCTCTTCTCTCCCACGCCCCTGTTTTTTCCTGTCACCGCATGGCCCTGTCCTGCGGCCATCTTGACTGGGAATAGCAGGTTCCCCTTGTGAGCCTCAGCAGCCATTTTCAATAGGATTTTCCTATTAGTTCCATTGGCGGACATTTTTTTGAAGCCCGAGCGCCCTTTTTACCGCAGTTCTCTTGTGACAGCTTTACATGTGCTCTCACGTGCTGTTTCCTGTGTCCACTGTGTATACAGGACACTGGATGGCTCTTCCCTGAACGCTGGTGCAAGTCTGCAGATCGTTTCACCGCTATTCTATACAGCTGCTGCTGACACAGTTTCTTCACTCTGCAACGGGGTAACCTCCTAGGGACTACAGGCATAGTGACATTCACAGAACGCCCCAGGGTGGTGAGTCTGGCGCTAGATACCTCTCCCCCCCGCGCGGCGGCAGCAGGAGGGTGGGACCTTCACTGTCCTAAGTCCCCTTGCAGGTGGCAGACAGGGTAGGGTCAGCATAACTTCAGAAACTGGTGTTTCTTCCCCCGAAATCCAGGCTATTGCAACCGGGTCATCTGCGGATGGCGCTGTGCCCATGGACACCCTGGCGGCGGTCCTTAACTCTTTTGTTGCTAAAATGGAGGCGGTGCGTGAAAGGAAAGGTGCGCGTAAAAGGCCCCTACCCCCTTGTCCTCTGGGGAGAGCTCTGATGCAGACTCGGGCCTTGCTGCGGCTGATGACGCCTGCTCTGACCTATCAGACGAGGCTGACCAGGCCCATTCGGACAGTGAGGATGATTCCCCTTCTGGATCCGGGTGTGACAAAGCGCTTGTTGGAGCACTTATAATAGCTGTGTGTGATAACCTGAAGATTCAGGAGCCAGCGGATCCCTCTGCTGATGTATCAGTCCCTTTTGGGTCCAGCAAGCCAGCACGTTCACCTAAGGTGTTGTCGTATTTGACTTATTTTGACAAGTTCATCTACAGGGAATGGGGTTGGCCGCAAAGGACCTTTTCGGTCCCCAAAAACATGGCGGTGCGTTACCCCTTTGAGGAAAGCCTTCTCAAGAAATGGTCGGTTCCTCCGGTCGTGGACCCCCCAGTATCCAGGTTAAATAAAGTAACCACGATCCCGGTAGAGGGGACTCCTGCATTCAAGGATTCCATGGACAGGAAGGCCAGAGGCAGTGGCTCGTTCCTTGTTTACGCTTGTGGGGTCAGCCCTGCAACCAGTCCTGGCATCCGCACTGGTGTCACAGACACTGACTGAGTGGGCAAAACTTTTGCACCACGAATTGGGAGAGCAAAATGCCTCTCCTCTCTGCGTGGAACTAGCAGACCAACTAGTGCAAGGCCTTAAGTACGTTTGTGACGCAGCCCTGGATACTCTCCCTCTGTTATCCAGGGCTTCAGTGTCAGCTGTGGTGCTGAGGTGCCTGATTTGGCTTAAATGCTGGTCTGCTGACCAGGTATCCAAAAAAGCCCTGACAGATCTTCCCTTCCTTGGCGACCAGCTCTTTGGAGCTTCGTTGGATGACATTATTAAAAATGCCATGGGTGGTAAGAGTACACTACTCCCACAGGCCAGGAAGGCTAAGGAGCCACGCGGCAGGCAAAGGGCCCTCTTTTTCCACTCACAAGCGGCTTTTTCGTTGCTTCGATAAAACGTTCCCAGCCCGACAGGACGTCCATGGATAGGCAAAAGTGTCCCTGGAACCGCAAGCCTAACAAGCCTGCGAACAAATGTGCTACTGCATGAAGGTTTGCCCCCACCCGCGTATCGGGTGGGAGGTCACCTTCGGGAGTTTGCAGCCCTGTGGACCTCCCGGTTATCCGACCAATGGGTCTGCGACCTGATTTCCACAGGCTACAAGATAGAGTTTCTCTCTTGACCGCCAAACAGATTCTTCCCCTCCAGCATACCCACATCCACGGTTCGCGGGGAGGCCCTGCTAGGGGCAGTAAGGGACTTGCTGAATCAGGGGGTGATTTTACCAGTTCCGGAATCTGAACGCTTCCAGGGGTTCTACTCAAATCTGTTTGTGGTTCCCAAGAAGGAAGGGTTACGTCCAATCTTGGACTTAAAAGCCCTCAATCACTTTGTAAAAGTGCAGAGGTTCAGAATGGAATCAGTTCGCTCAGTAGTCACTGCACTCCATCAAGGGGACTCCCTGGCGTTTTTGGACATCCAGGATGCGTACTTGCACATACCCATATGCCTTCGGCATCAAAAGTTTCTGCGTTTGGCAGTCGGGGAAGCCTATTACCAGTTTGTGGCTCTTCCCTTTGGCCTGGCATCAGCCCCTCTAGTCTTTACCAAAGTACCGGCTCCAGTATTGGCGTTGCTGCGACAACACAGGATCGTGATCGTGGGTTACCTAGACAATCTCCTCCTGAGAGCATCTTCCGCCTCAGAATTAGAGGAGGATTTGGCGATCACCATGCAGACTCTGCGAGAATTTGGGTGGCTGTTGAACCAAAAGAAGTCGGTGGTTGTGCCGACCCAGCGTCTGGAGTACCTGGGTTTACTATTGGACTCCAGGGAAGCGAGGGTCTTTCTCCACTTGGACAAATTGCAGACTCTCAGATCTACGGTCAAACTGATGAACCGCAAGTGGTCATCGCTCCTCTTTTGCATGTGAGTGCTGGGGCTCATGGTAGCCTCCTTTTGAGGCAGTACCTTATGCCCAGTTCCACACCAGAGTCCTGCAGAAGGAGATTTTGACAAAATGGCACAAATCTCCGTTGTCCCTGGATCGACAGATCCAGGTGAGCCAGCCAGTCAGGGACTCTCTGATCTGGTGGTTGAGGTCCACGGTGATTCAGTCGTTCCATCCTCTGAAATTGACGGTGATCACTACGGACGCCAGTCTCTCAGGCTGGGGTGGAGTTATGGGGGTTCAGTCGGCTCAGGGCCTCTGGTCGATGGACGAATCCAGGTTGCTGAACAATCTGCTCGAATTGAGAGCGATCAGGCTGTGCCTCCACACGTGGTCGACGTGTCTTCAAGGACGTCCGACCAGGATACAGTCAGACAACGCCACGGCTGTGGCGTACATAAATCACCAAGGGGGGACAAGAAGCTCAGCCACTGCTCGGGAGGTCGCTCACATACTTCGGTGGGCAGAGCGACACGTTCCGGCCCTGTCAGCCATTTACATCCCGGGGGTGGAAAATTGGCAGGAGGACTATCTGAGTCGTCAGATGCTGGACCCAGGAGAATGGGCGTTGCATCCGGAGATATTCAGGCTGCTGTGCCTGAAATGGAGCACACCAGATGTGGATCTACTGGCCTCCCGTCTCAATCGGAAGGTGCCAAGATTCGTGTCCAGGACAAGAGATCCATGGGCAGACGCTACAGATGCGCTGTTGGCTCCGTGGGATCAGTACCAGCTGATTTATGCTTTTCCTCCACTGAAACTGTTGCCACGTCTGCTTCACAGAGTGGAAGCCGAGGGGATTCCAGTAATCCCGGTTGCCCCAGATTGGCCTCAGTGGCCCTGGTACGCAGACCTGGTGTGTCTGGTGGCAGACGCTCCCTGGCAACTGCCGCTGCGAGAGGACCTCCTGTCTCAAGGTCCAATCTTTCACCATGCTTTACCATCTCTGGCTTTAACGGCATGGCTATTGAGAGCCAGGTGCTGAGGAACCAGGGTCTGTCAGACTCGGTAAATCCTACTATGTTGATGGCATCCGCGCTCCTTTTCTATATCCAGGATCCTGCTGTTTTTTCAGCAAGGAGTAGACCAGAAGTTGGCGTTAAGTACCATTTAAGGGGCAAATTTCAGCCTTGGCTGTCTTTTTTTCAGCGACCCCTGGTGTTTCACTTATTAGTGAGTACCTTCGTTCAGGGGGTGCGACGTAGTCCCTCCGGTGCGTCCAGCATTACCCCCATGGGATTTGAACCTGGTGTTGTCGGCGCTTCAAAAGCCGCCGTTTGAGAACATCGGGCAGATTCCCCTGTTGACCCTTTCACAGAAGGTGGTCTTTCTAGTGGCCATCACACCGGCCAGGAGCGTTTCGGAATTGGCAGCCTTGTCATGCAAGTCACCTTATCTGGTCATCCACAGGGATAAGGTAGTGTTGCGTCCGCAACCGTCCTTTCTACCGAAGGTGGTCTCGGCTTTTCATATCAATGAGGACATCGTTGTGTCCTAAGCCAAAGCACCCTAAAGAGGTGGCTCTTCACGCTCTCGATATGGTTAGGGCTCTGAAGGTGTACTTGTCTGCCACAGCTCCCTTTCGGAAGTCAGACTCACTGTTTGTTTCGGTGGCTGGTCCAAAGAAGGGTATGGCGGTCTTGTCGGCCACCATTTCCAGGTGGATCAGACAGATTGTAGTCCAAGCCTACGCCTTGAAGGGGCAGGTGCACCCCTTTCCAGTCATGGCCCACTCTACAATAGCAATCGAAACATCTTGGGCCTTACGACACCAAGCGTCTGTCGCTCAGGTGTGTAAGGCGGCGACCTGATCGTCTGTCCATACGTTTACCAAGTGCCTGTTTTGACCGCAAAGTTTTGCAGGCGACCGTGTAGTTGCAATTGAGATTTTTTCCTGGTTTTTCGATAAAAACGCAGTACTGTTTATTAATGCACTGTTGCATTACTTCTGCAAAAAGGTTGCGGTGTTGGGGATCTCTCCTGTTGAGAATGCCCGGTTATGGCGGTGTGTTTTTCCGTACACTGCTGTTTTTTTTTGTGGGTTTAGTTTCACTAGTTCCCACTTGCCATGGTGGATGAAGTTTTTATGCTATTTTTCCCACTCCTCGTTTGGCACTGCTTGGGGACGTCCCATTTAGTTAGAGAGGAGCTGTGTCGGTCGGTGAATATAAGAGAAAATAGGATTTTTGTACTCACCGTAAAATCCTTTTCTCTGTAATTCACCGATCGACACAGCACCCACCCCTCCTTTTCTCTACGTTATACTGCTTGTTGACGTACTGAGTTCTGCCTGGGAGCAGGGAGGGTTGTTGGCACAGGGTCCGCCCCCGCGGACGGGACTAAAGTTTCTGTGTATTGTGTTACAATGTTTGCCTAGTTCTCCTAATGGCAGGCTAACAAACCCATTTAGTTACAGAGAGGAGCTGTGTCTGTCGGTGAATTACAGAGAAAATAATTTTACGTGAGTACAAAAATCCTATTTTTTCAGTTTAGGCCTATACATATTCTTCTACATATTTTTGGTCAATCAATAATCGCTTATTGCGATTTATTTTGTTTGCGCAAAAGTTATAGCGTTTACAAAATAGGGCATAGTTTTATGGCATTTTTATTAATCATTTTTTTTTTTTACTAGTAAATGCGCCGATCAGAGATTTTTATCATGATTGTGACATGGCGGACACATCGGACATTTTTGACACATTTTTGGGATCATTGTCATTTATACAGCAATCAGTGCTAGACGAATGCACTGATTCCTTTGTAAATGACACTGGCAATGAAGGGGTTAACCAGTAGGTGGCATTGTAGGGGCTAAGTGAACCCTGGGGAGTGTTTCTAACTGGGGGGGCGTGGCTGTGTATGACATGTCACTGATCTCTGCTCCGATCGCAGGGAGCAGAGATCAGTGACGCTGTCACTAGGCAGAACGGGGAGGTGCTTGTTTACATTAGCATCTCCACATTCGTCCTTCCCATGAGGTGATCGCGCATATCCCCGTGGCGATCGAGTCCGCGGGACCCGCGATCGGACTCACGGAGGTCCCGAGCATGGCGGCGCAAGCGATGGCACGGTGGCAAATTTAAAGGGACAACTGACAATTGCGCGGTTGTGCGATGTTGCACTCAAACAAAATCAACATCCTTTTTTCCCCACAAATAGATTTCTTTTGGTGGTATTTGATCACCTCTGCAGTTTTTATTTTTCGCGCTATAAACAAAAAAGATCGACAATTTGGAAAAAAACGCAATATTTTTTACTTTTTGCTATAATAAATATCCCCCAAAAATATAAAACAAAAACTATTTTTTTCCTTAGTTTAGGCCGCTATGTAATCTACATATTTTTGGTAAAAAAAATCACAATAAGCGTATATTGATTGGTTTGTGCAAAAGTTATAGCGTCTACAAAAGAGGGGATAGTTTTATGGTATTTTTATTATTCTTTTTTTTTTTTACTAGCAATGGCGGCGATCTGCAATTTTTATCGGGGCTGCGACATTATGGCGGACACGTCGGACAATTTTGACACATTTTGGGGACCATTGACATTTTTACAGCGATCAGTGCTATAAAAATGCATTGATTACTGTAAAAATGTCACTGGCAGGTAAGGGGTTGACAGTGATCAAGGGGTTAATGTGTTCCCTAGTGTGTGTTCTAACAGAAGGGGGGAGGGGACTGTGTAGGGGAAGAGATGGATCGCTGTTCATACTCTGAACAGATGATCTGTCTCTTCTCCCCTCAGAGAACCAGAATCTGCGTGTTTAAACACACAGATCCTGGTTCTCTGTGTGCCCCGAGCGATCGCGGGAGCCCGGCGGTGATCGCGACCACCGGGCACTCACATTGGCTCTGTGGGTGAGCAGGGGGCTTGTGCGAGCCCCTAGTGGCCACAGGGAGAAGCGATGTTGCATAATGTTGTTTCGCCCAGCCATGCCGCTCTGCCCCAGTACAACTGTGGCGGCAGGTCGGCAAATGGTTAATCAGTTTAAGAAAAACAATTAGAAATACATTAAACTTGCAGTATTCAGCTACTGCTGTTCAAACTATGCACTTTTGTCTGCTGCACTGTCAGGATGCACCCCCATAGAGCAAACTTCACAGTTAGTATTGTGAACTTACCTTCACATGCTGTATCATGAGTGACTGCAAGAATAAGGCTTCCTAATTTCTTCCTCCTTGGTCACCTCTTTGCCTTCCAGCCTGTATAGCTAGCAAAACACTGATGATGGTTATCCTTCTGCTCTCCCCTACTGTAAGCAAGTTTCCATTGTTAGGTTGGTAGACCATTGCACTACAGTGGAACCTGACTGGCTTACAGTAGTGATTCTCCCACTTAGTGTGTGTAGGAGATTTTGGCAAGTTAATATAAAAAGAGATTCAGGTTTATTTTAGTTAAAACATAATCAAATGATGTATGCTGCATTTTGCTGGGGTTTAGCTTTTAGCTAACATAAACTTGTAGCTTTATTGCACTTACTATGTCTGCAACTTTATTGCACTTACTACAGTGCCTTGAAAAAGTATTCATACTCATAAAAACGTAAATCTATTTTCTTGGGATTTTATGTGATAGACCAACACAAAGTGGCACATAATTGTAAAGTGGAAGGAAAATGATAAATGGTTTTCAAAGTTTTTTTACAAATATGTGAAAAGTGTGGTGTGCATTTGTATTCAGCCCCGCCCCGAGTCAGTACTTTGTAGAACCACCTTTCGCTGCAATTACAGCTGCAAGTCTTTTGGGGTTATGTCTCCATCAACTTTGCACATCTAGAGAGTGACATTTTTGCCCATTCAAATAGCTCAAGCTCTGTCAGATTGGATGGAGAGCGTCTGTGAGCAGCAATTTTCAAGGCTTGCCACAAATTCTCAATTGGATTTAGGTCTGGACTTTGACTGAACCATTCCAACACATGAAAAAGCTTTGATCTAAACCATTCCATTGTAGATCTGGCTTTATTTTTAGGGTCATTGTCCTGCTGGAAGGTGATCCAAATCTTCAGAAGGTGGAGGGAATCCCAAGAGGGATGGCTGAATCCTTGGAAAATTTAAATCGTGGTACTAAACAGCCCAGCAGTGAATCTGCAAAAATCAGCAAAGGACTTAGGATGAATCCAGAGACAGCCTCTACAGGGCAGGTGCAGTATGTTAACCGCTTTGTGACCTTAATAATGAACCAAGTGCATCTCAATCAGAGTTAATAGTGGATTGGGACTTAAGAGAACATTTGAGAGCACTTCCTACAAATGATGACATTCAATTACGAATAACCGCTGTTGAATCGTCCTGCGAGCAGGCTGTGGAGGGGATAAGGGAGGATATAGGGACACCGGGACATAGAGTGGAGGAAATGGTGATGGCCAAGATGATATTAGAGAAGGAGTGGCTAATATCCAAGATATGACAAAATACCATGAGGAAGTGCTGAACTCTCTGTTGGATCAGATGATTAATCAATAAAATAGAGATTGTAGGCAAAATATACGTATAAGGGACCTGCCTGAAATAAAACAACATTTTGAATTGCTTCCAAAGGTGACCAGTTTGTTCTAGATAATTCCGGGGCCGTCCGCACCGTATAAGATTGAAATAGATAGTCTATCGTGCCCTTACCTCTACCCCCCCAAAATGCAGAAAGACCAAGGGATGTTATTTGTAAAATGCATAGATATTCAGTGAAAGGAGCTATTATGAAAGCCTTCAAGACTTTGAAGATGCACAAATAGTCCTATTTCCAGATTTATCATATAGAACTCTTACGCAACGAAGAATGATTAAACCCTTGTTGGAAGTCCTACAAGCAGTTGATGTTTAATCATTCAGGGTTATAGCAACACGGAATGGGAAAACAGCAATACTTAAAACTAAAGAGGATTTGCAACACTTCACAGAGGTGCTGGAGCTCCCCATGGTGGATTTTACAGATTGGAGACTGAATAAATGTAAACCATCACTACAATGACCAGAACAATGGCAACAAGTGCCAGTTAAAGGTTGACGGAAGATTGATATAGACAGACAGGATTATAATTTGGTTTTAGGACATGCCTGAATAGGGGTGTAAAGTTAGGAGGGTTTATGGGAAAGGAATTGATTGCCTAGAGTAGGATTGGGGGGGTTGTTTGGGTGGGGTGGTATTCTGGTTTGCTGTTTTTCCCTCTGTCCTCTCTTCCTTCCTTTCCTTTCTTCCCTTCTCTCTCACAAAGTACTTTTTTTTGTTCCCCCCTTTGTTGGGCATATTGGAGGCAATGCACTGAAGTACCGCTAAATAAGAATGGTATAGGGATATAAATGGAAGCTCGGGGTTCACAAGGTTGCCCCTTTAATGTTTTTAACCATATTTCCCCCAAGAGGTCGGTCCTGAGAGGGACTTTGTTTTCTGCCAAGAGGCAGAAGGGGGGGGGGGGGACTCCGGGCACAGGTAGTGCACCTATGCACAGGCTCATCCTCCTTTTAGGGGGGATGTACCACAGGCCGTGGCATAGTAGGTTATGGGTTTTAGATGGTTTTGTGTGTCCTTTTTCCCCTCAGATGCATCCAGGGAGAGAGCTCAGAAGGTTGGAAACAGACACTGATCAGGCGCAGCAGTATAGTAAAAGATTCAAGTAATGAGAGAATGATGGGTAGAATGAAGATTGTATTGTATAATTATAATGCGAGAGGGCTTTGCTCGACTGGTAAGAGGGGCCACATGAAAGCAGAGATAGTCTTTCTGCAGGAGGCACACTTCATGGCAGGGTCGATCCTTCATATGCCCCCTTTTTCCATATGATCAATGGTTCCATGTACCTTCACCCATCCCTAGGGCCAGAGGAGTTACTATAGCTATAGCTTTTGTTCAGGGCAAGATCCAGGGTCAGTGTTATACTTTCGCTACTATATATGCCCCCCAACAATCATACCGTTAAACTTTTATCTAAAACTTTGGATATTCTGGGGACGTTAAGGGAGGGGATTTTATCATTGCCTTGGACCCCAGTCTAGAAACATCTTCAGGGAAAACCTTTGTGTCTCATAAAGCTTTAAGGCATGTTAAACAGTGCCTTCGCTCTCTGCATTTGGTAGACAGTTGGAGGGTGCTGCATGAGCGGGACAGGGATTTCAGTTATTATTCCAAAACACATAATGTATATTCAAGGATCGATATGTTGTTGGTCCATCAATGCTACCTTAATTATGTAAATTTCTCAACTATTGAGTCAATCACCATGTCAGATCATGTTCCAATAAGCTTATCAATATGTCCAGCATTGATCGGGAGCCTGAAAAACATGACGATTGAACAAATATATCCTAGATGATAAACAGAATGTGCAATTCCTGTCCTGCGCATTAGCATTCTACTTTGAGACCAATACATCAGAGGAGGTGTCTGACGAAGTGGTATGGGAAGTCCATAAGGCAGTCATTAGAGTTAATTTCAATAGGTTTGCGTATTAGAAAAGAGAGACAGAAAGAAATGGTTTATCTTCTAGAGGAAATCCGTAAACTTGAAATTAAACATAAGGCCCATTTAAAACCTGGGGATACGCAGAGACTGGAGAAACTGCGGGAGACTTAAAACAGCTCCTCGATCGGAAAGTTCAAAATAAACATAGGTATTTTGCCCACCATTTTTATGAACAGGGGAATACGGGTGGGAGATTATTGGCCAGACAATTAAAGAAACACAGGATTTACACCATGTTAACACTATAAAGACAGGCGATAAGCAGATAGTGGACACCCAAGCAATAGCAGCTGAGTTTCACAGTTTTTATTGGTCTCTATATCATATAGATTCAGTTCCTGTGGGTGTGATGGAGGGTGGGCGTGCGGACAGAATTTGGGAATATCTTGAAGCCTCAGAGTTGCAGGTCATTCCATTTGTGGCCCTGGAGGAAATGGAAAAAGCAATCTCGATTGAAGACTTGAGCCTAGTGATTGCGGTTTTGGCATTGGGTAAAATCCCGGGACCAGACAGTTTCATAAATATGTATTATAAAAAGTTTTCCCCAATCCTGTTGGCTCCTCTTTGCAGATACCTTAATTCTGTCTCGGTCTACAACCAATTGCCTCCAGAGGCACTGTTTGCTTATGTTACGGTTCTCCTCCCGAAGTTAGGGAAGGATCCTCCGTGCTGTGCCAGCTATAGACCCATCTTCCTCCTTAATTCTGACACTAAGCTCCTGGCTAAAATTCACCCAGATCAAACAGGGCTTATGAAGGGTTGAGAGGCCAGATATGATACTATTTGCTCGCTATTCAAGCCCTGCATGTACTGCATTGGATGCATAATAGACCAAACCAGTCCCCTAGTGTAGTAATCTCAATGACGGTTGAAAAAGAATTTGATAGGGTGGGGTGGGAGTTTATGGTCGGAGTTCTGAGGGAGATGAGTCTGAGAGAATGGATCATGGGATGGGTGACGGCACTGTATTCAGATCCTAGAGCAAGGGTTAAAGTCAATGGTAGATTATTTTGAGATGAGGACTGGGACTAGGCAGGATGCCCATTGTCCCCATTGTTATTTGTTATGGTGCTGGAGCCCTTTCTACGGACAATTAGGGGAAATAGAAAGATTAATGGGATTTGCATTTGATCAGTGGAACATAACATCTCAGCTTACGCAGATGATCTACTGTTGTACCTTTCTTCTCCTCAAGAGTCTTTGACGGAACTGATGTTGGAAATAAACAGATTTGGCCTTATTTCTAATTTTCAAATAAATATTGAGTGTTGATGCCGAGCCATGTTCCTTTGAGGACGATGACCACTCTGCAACAATCCTTTCCTTTTGTTTGGCGCTTTGATTCTATATCCTACTTGTGGATTTATATTTCTTTAGATGCAAAGCGCCTATGTGATCTAAATCATGGTCACTTGGTAGTATCTATATTAAAAGATTTGCAAAAGTGGAGAAGTCATGCTCTGACGTGGTTCAGTAGGATAAATGCCCTTAAAATTTGTGTAATCCCTAGACTTATTTATGTCTTGCATACTGTGCCCATAACACTTCCACAGACATTCTTCAAACAAATACGAAGGGCTTTTATATCCTTAGTGTGGGGAGATAAACATCCCAGGTTGGCATATGAGATTTTGAGGAGACCAAAATGGGTGGGTGGGGGGGAACTCCCAGACATAGCGACTCATTACAGAGCCATGGCCCTGGTTCGTATTATGAATCGGTGCTATGACTCTGTTGGTAAACTTTGGATGCCTTGGAGAAGACATTAGCGGGTAGAAACTTGGACAGATCTCCCTGGATTCTGGTTTTTTATAGGGGGTTATCGGAATATTTATCGCCATTGACGAAAACATTATCCATCAGGGACAGAATGGATAGTATGGGAAAGTTTGCCCCCCCCATATCCCCCATGAAATGTGGCCCCACAGGGTAAATTGTTACCATTGGCAGAGTTGGTTGTGATATTGGGAGAAATACCAATGGCTGTATGGAAATATTGTCAAATTACAGATTTGTTTATTAAATGGAAGCATCAAATTAGGCCAGCGAACCCGCTTACTACTTTTGAGGAATGGTGTTAATTTATCAGAACCAGGTCATATGTTGTCTCGAATGTATAAGCTGGTTCTGAGTGCTCAAAATATGACAACTCCCTATATTATCCGAGAATGGGAAAGGGAGCTGGGTTATAACTTCACATCTAAACAAATTAAAAGGTTGATGTTGGCAACACACCATACTGCAATAAGTTCTCATATACAGGAGATGTCTTATAAGTTCTTGACAAGATGGTATCGTACACCGGTTTTACTGCCTCAGTTATATCCATCTGCAGATGTTAATTGCTGAAGGGAATGTAACCAAAGGGTTTCGTTTCTTCACTTATGGTGGCATTGCCCAAAGATTAAAGTATTTTGGGAGGCGATAGCCCCTTGGATTAGGAAAATGATACTTAGACCTATATAGCCTTCCCCATTACATTTTCTCTTTCATGGAATGCCATCATCTGCTAGGTTCTATAAGAGAAGCGTTACTCTATATAAATGCAGCTAAAATATTGATACCTAGATTCTGGAAACAGTCCAGATATCCCACTATAATCGATTGGAAGAGGGAGGTGGAAAAAATAATGGAAGCAGAGTCATAACCTAATATATTGATATTTGTGAAATTGTTTTGCGTTTAAGTTATAAGCAAGGCTTAGCTGATATTTTTATGTTTCTTAGATTTTTTTTTTTGTAAGGGATATTTTTTGTATGAAATCTGTGATACTAAAAAAGGTTCAGTAGTGATATTTATATGCAGTTTAGGCTGATTAAAGGGTTGTTAAGATAATTTAGGGTCAAAATTATTATTAAAATATTACATATCAGTTACTGTATATGACATATACAATATAACTTATATATATATAATATGTTATAAATTCATCATGTTTTCCAGTCTGAATAATTGGCTAAATTGTATTGCGTTAACATAACCATTCCAAAAGAGGTCACACACACACAGAAGCCTTGTGATTGCACACCTTATTTTAAATTCAGTTTTATGCAATGGCAACCCAAATGTATAAAGAACAAAATTTATGGATTAAATGTAAAAACACTTTTTTTGTCAGGAACAGAAGAACACTTTGGCTAATATAACAGAAAACACAATGTCCTATAAAGACTCAAGAGCCCTTAAACTGTCCCTTTAGGTTTATTTTGAATTAAACAAAAATTAGTTTATCGTTTTTTTGGAGTGTAAAAGCAAAAAATTAGAATTCAGATGCTTAACAGAGCAAATATAATTTTTACAGCAGAATTGTTTAACTCTTCCACTGTTAAATTCCAATATTTTTTAGGCTATGTTTTTATTTTATGGTTGCAATTTTCCTTTTTCAACTGTTTAAAAGCATAATTCTCTTCTTTATGAATGCTGTTTTGCTGTTTGCCCTTTGTGAAATGTCCCCATACAACCTTAAAGTTGCTATTGTCCTTAATTCTCTGAATTCATATTTATTTCATTAAATCTACGTCTTTTCTCCTCTAAAAGTTTCTCCTTTTGAATAAATGAGGGCAAATCTGAATCATGGCCTTTATTGGTATGCAGAATTAAACACAAAGGGTTTTTCGAAGAAGATTAATGGCTGCTAATTGCTGCTCCAAACACAGCAACAAAACAAATTACAGACTTGTACAATTTAAATATACATTAGACATTTCTAGGATGTGGTTTACATTTAGCTAGCATTTAAGCTCAAGTTTTATTTCAAAACTCAAGAGAGAGTAAAACCTAAAATTGTTTTTGTAATAGATGGCAGCCAACTAATGACTGTAGAATTGCATTTTTAAGTGATATTTTTTCAATGTAGATTTGCAGTTACCATGAACTATATGCTGCCAAAATCATGTAAGCCTATTTATAAAGTGATTAGAAGAGTAATTTTGATTAAATTGATTTCCCATGTTTTGCAGGCCTGTGACACCTCCAAGGTGCCAGTATTAGCCGCAGCTGAATTAGAGGGATAACATCAGTGTGTATAGGGTGCCACAGTAAATTTTAGAAGCCTTACTCTCCCTGCTGATTGCACAGCTTTAGCACTGACTCAATGGGAGCATGTTTGAACAACTGCAAAGAAACCACTGCTCCCACACCGATATCAGTGGTTTTGTCTGCAGATTTTATGCTGCAGCTGGTGCTGAACACAATCACAAATAACTGTAAAACATTTAAAGTGAATATTTCTCTCCAAAATGAAAAATCACATACCTTTCAGTGAACCCTTGCAGTTAATTTACTAAATCTTAGGAGAGGAAAAATGAATGTACCCATTTCCTGAGATGTCACTGGATTTTGCAAAATTTCACTAGATCTCAGTAAATAGCACATTTGATTTTCTGTACAGATCATACAGACATCAGTGGTTCAGCCCAGGGAACTAGGAAAACCTTGCCCACACGCAAGCAGAGACTTTCATTCAAGTATTTCTATGGTCAATAACCAGCATAGGCCAGAGCCTGGTTAGGCATCCAACAGGCACGTGATAGATAATTCTGGTTGCACGGCACATTAGAATCTGCTAGGGACTAAGACACAGAATGGATGGGTGACTCTTAATCCCAATGCCACACCACAGTTTCTGCTGGTGAGAAGTTGTGTTCCAGGCTGTTCTGACAGCAGTTAGAGGATCTCCTCATCACCACTATTCTTGCTTTCAGGTCTCTGACACCGAAAAGGACACCGCATTGTAATCATCTTCAGGGGCCCCTGTAACTGCACTTTGCTGCAACATTCATCTGGAGATATCTTTATTAATAACTATATATATCTGGATATATGTGCACAGTTCAACCTGAACTCTTGTTGGGCCCTTTGCTGATAATACCTGTTTGCACATTGGATCTATGTACTGTTGATTAGAATATTGGGTAATTTCCCAGGATGGGAATTCACTCTGCTCACAGAAGCCCTGTCCTAGATGAAGGCACTACCAACTTTGTTATCAAATCCACTCTTCCACTTAGCAAACGTTTTTATTGTCCTACAGGTTTAGCACAATATTCTTTTTGAGGTGTGCCATTTGTCATAACCCCCCAAAAAAGGGCTACACTAGTATTTTCACTAGAAGGTCAGCAATGGCGGGCCTCTGTAGTCAGGTTTACCTGAATCATAGCATTTGTACCAGTAAACATTTACATTTGCACTAACACTAAATGTGGGTGAAAATCCAATGTCAAAATATTTGCACTAAGTACGGCTATTTCTTCTTTGCAGTTTGTCTATATTTTCCTGTGACATCCTCTGCCAGCTGCCAGAGGTCTGGAGCTTATGGTGTGCATTTGTATTACATCATTTTGTTTTAGGCTCCCTTCACACTTTACATATATTACATTTATGATGACGAGTGGTGTTTGTACCCTGCAATGCATTCATTCCAAATGGCATTCCAATGCACAAATGCAATATAAAGTAATGTACCTGCCTTGAACCAAAATGCACAGATGTGATTGCACTCTCCAATGCGGTGCACTCTTGTATTCAAAAGAAGTGCAGGTACACTTTTTAAAGCATTTGGTGGCATTTAGCACCCAATCATATTCTGCCTTACCATAATAGGACAAGAACCCAAGCAGCAGCAAAAATAGCATGGCATTTCCTGATTGGATGAGGTGGAGAGTGTAACATCACTGCCCCGCCTCTCCACCTCATACAGTCAGAGAATGCTTTTCATTTAATGACAAAATTCTACAACTTTCTTTGTTCACTATGCAGCAGGGCAGCCACTCCTCACAGGACCTGGAAGTTAGTGGAGATCATTGGAATTGTGGTGCCTGCTATGGTGATTTTCAACTTCTTGAGAGATCCCACAGGTATGGTATAAAAATGAACACACATATGTATAAATGGGCTCAAGTATGAATCTAGAACACACCTTCTGTCTCCATAATCCCATGCAAGGATTTAAAGCTGTGCAGTTAATTATCATATTGGGATGGAGGGGCAGGGCAAATAAATATCATTCCTATTAAGGCTGGGTTCACACTGCTGTCGGATGCAGCTCACAGCAAGGGTCCAGCATGTCCCTGTTCTCCATTTCAGGGACGAATCAGGGCTGAATTTTTGCCTGATTTTGGCTCTGAAGCCGCCAGGGAGATATGTGAACTGACTCCATAGAGAGCCAGTTACAATCTTCTGTCATTCGAATTGGATGAGGTCAGGTCAGATGATCGGGGTTCTGTGCCACCTGGATGGCTGTCTGGGTGGATGTGTGTTGTGCTGCCCCAGGCTGCTAGGCAGAGCCTGAGGCCTATTCCGGAGACATCTGGCTGCTAGGCTGTCTGAGGGCCTATCCAGAAGCAAGAGAGCAGCATAGGGTTGGGATTGTGGCTTGCAGTCCAACCAGAAATAACAGTTCTGTCGGCCAGAGAAACTGTGGTGGTCGTAGGTAGAGGGGAAGCTGTTACCACTAAGGGACCATCCACCGTATTACCGGGGACCACTGTGAGTAGCTGAAACAAGTACCAGGGCAGTATTCTCACTAACCGAGGACTGAATTGTATTGAACTGTACTGTAATTGTGTTGTCCCCCCGCTGCGTAAACTGTTGGCGCTATATAAATCGTGTATAATAATATTATAATAATAGACTGGGAACCTAAAAAGGAGATTCTGGAGGAAGTGAGGGTTCGTTTGTATGTTGCCTATATAAGTCTTGAAATCTGCTGATTAACATTGCAACTACTAAAGGGTGTCCTGGCCCCAACCCCTCTCCTACAGTTCTGTTTAAGAGAAAATAAATCTCTTTGCATATAAGAAGTGTCTGGTGCTCATAAGTTCAACCTCTCCTGAACGATTTAACTTGACAGCTAGAAACCGGCGTCTAAAAACGTCCGTTTAATCGCATTTACATGCCGCGTTTGCATTTATTTTTTTTTTCAAAATAGCCAAAAATAAAAAAGGCCACGTTTGAAATGCCTCTAAACACAGCTTCTGAATGCATTTTTTGGGGTTCTAAAAAAAAAAAAAAAGCCTCTAAACGCAACTGCCTAGAGACGACTATAAACGAACCTGTGTACATGTACTGATAAGATAACATAGAGGAGAGTTGCAGAGCAGTTGGAAAATGTCCGGGGGGCGTGGCCAGCGCACAAGCTGAATGGAAGCTCTGTGAGAGAGCTCCGTGACACGAACGGGCATATTAGCGACAATTCACAGCGAATATCGGTAAAAAAGATACGAACAGACGACGGAAGAGTTCCTGAATCCGAAGGTGATGTCGAAAAGGCGGAAAGACGAACGGAAAATTAAAAAACTAACAACATTCTCCTCTCAGTCAGCGGGAGGGAGAAAAAAAGATGGAGCAGATCCTCTCACAGCTGCTGTACCAGCAACGGCCTCCTCAGGGAGAGCGCACTACACTGACATGCCTGATGCTGCTCTAGAAGAATCACCTCACAAACGCATCTGGAATCTCCTCATGAGGAAGATTGCCTCAGCCCTACATATTGCAGCCCGGCTAAAACTCGTATCAAACTGGATTTCACAGGCCAGGAGGTAAGCCATAAAATACCTCATATTAGTCAAGATAACACAGTCATAACTTCTATAGCTTCGCCTATAGCCGCATTCCCCACTAATAACCAGCCTATTCTGGACACCCAATTAAAAGAAATGCTATTAACTTTACATACTTCACTTCATACGGATATTTTACAACTCACAAATCAATTCTCCAAAGCAGTGAACTCCTTAGGTGAAAGAGTACACACTATTGAGAACGCTATGGGAGACATGACCAATACTATTAATGACTTAATAGATGCTCATGAAGAAAATAAAGCTGAAAAAGTTTAAAATCGCAGATTTAGAAGACCGCTCAAGGAAGAACAATCTCAAAATCAGGGGTATCCCTGAAAATATACAGCAGTCTGATCTTAAAAAATATGCCACTGACTTATTCTCCAACTTGCTGCCAGCTATACTAGCCTTAGAGCTCACAATCGATCGTATCCATCGGATTCCGAAACCGTCATTTCTCCCTCCACAGATACCACGTGATGTACTACTTAGAGTACACTTCTACCATGTTAAAGAACAAATCCTATATAAAGTGCGACATCTAGGACAACTTCCACAACCATATAATACAATCCAGATTTATGCTGACTTGTCTAAACATACTCTAGATATGAGAAGACAACTTTCCACGATTACAAAAGCTCTGCGTAATCATAAAATTGAATACCGTTGGAAACAACCATCTAAACTACTGATACAGAAGAACGACACCTACCATACAATCACTTCTGTGGAACAAGGCATTAAGTTACTTCACGCATGGGGTATTATCCCCGAACCAACTCCACCTATCGGAGCTAAGAAGAATCCGGAGAAACTTACGCCACAATGGCATTAGCTTTCATTGACTAGATCCGGTCAAAATACAATCCTATCTATAGGAAACCGATCTATCAGCTTGCCCGCCGTGCCGTGCGATACTAAATCTTTGGAACAGCTGACCTTTGAACTAATTCCCCATTCTAATGTTGCAGTATACATTGAAATGTTTACCACTGCAAGTTAAGTTTAATGTTTGGTTATATTTTTGTTTGTGCTTTTACTTTTATTTTTTTCTTCACAGTATCCTATACACAACTCATAGCATTCAAAGGGACAGGTATGTTGTGAAACTACAAAATTTGAATCAAAACTTTTCAGTCACTAAATTTTTGGACATTCATAGTCATTTCAGACTACAGATTGTTCACATGGAAGTAGAATTTAAAGCTATTATTAGGCTAGTATGTACTTTTTCCATATTATTAATATCCTTTTATGAGTATAAAGTTAATATCTTTAAATACTAATGGTCTTAACCATCCAGCAAAAAGAGCGTTGATGTGGCAAATGGCTAACACCCAGCGATGTCAAATATTGTGTATACAAGAAACCCATTTCAAAACAGGCGCTATTCCCACTTGCACCCATAAGAACTTTCCGCACATATTTACAGCATCAGGCCAACAGAAAAAAAGAGGAGTACTTATTGCCATACATCATTCAGTTAATTTTCAATTACATGAATCTATTGTAGATACCAATGGACGATACCTCATATTAATATGTACCATTGATAATACCCTTACTACATTGGTAAATGTGTATGCGCCTAATAAAAGGCAATCCCATTTTCTGAATGGCCTGATGAGAAAAATAGGTAAATGCCGAAAAGGTGCCTTAATAATTTGTGGAGACTTCAACACACTACATGAACAAGAACTAGACACTTCTAATCCCAAAACCAGAACCAACTGTGCACTTAAATTTTTTTTGAATAAAAACGATCTCTATGATGTATGGAGATGCCATCATCCTGGAGATCGTGAATACACATATCATTCCCTGGTACATAATACCTATACTCGTATCGATTATATTTTTACGGATAAGTGGTTATTGCAGCGGGTGAGGGAGTCTGACATTGCACCCATCACTTGGACTGATCATGCCCCAATTAGTATGACTATTCTACCTAAACACTCTCAAACGACCCATTTTCTATGGAGAACAAATGCATATCTTATCAAAATGCCTACCTATGCTACAGCTATACAAAACCAGATAACTGAATTCTTTAAATATAATGTGGGATCAGTGTCAGACTCCGCCACCCTATGGGATGCTCATAAAGCATTTAGTAGGGGAATCCTAATGCAACTGAATGCTCAATTCAGGAAAAATAAAACGAAACTCATTGAGAAACTTACTGCTGACATTAAAACAGATTCCCAAAACCAATGTCACCCATCACAACAACTGAAAGCTAAACTACAAATATTACGACAGGAACTCAGAACGACTTTATTGGATACATTTGAAAAACATACTAGAAAACTTAAAGCTAAATATTACCATACTAGCAACAAAGCAGGAAAAAACATGGCACTTCGGATCAAAGGCAGATATTCCAAATCAAAGATTCCATATCTATACCACCCTATTACTAGAGAAAAGTTGCAAGACCCCCAAGACATAGCGATTGCATTTAGCTGTTATTATAGCTCCCTTTACAATCTTAAAGATGATTCTCAAACTCCCACACCTACCCTAAAGATAATAAGTGATTTCTTAGATACTATTAGTCTCCCATCATTAACTACTGATCAAATCTCTGATCTTAACGTCCCATTTTCAGTGGAAGAAATTGCTAGAACTATAGACTCCCTGCCCAACAATAAATCTCCGGGCCCAGATGGAATGATAGGAGGATACTATAAATTACTTCGAGATATACTGGCTCCCCACTTATGCTCACTTTTTAACGAAGCGGCATCCAAATCAGAATTTCCGGCTGAGATGCTTCAGGCCTTGATCATAACACTGCCGAAACCAGGCAAAGATCCCAACGCTCCCCAAAATTTCAGACAGATTTCATTATTGAACATTGACATCAAAATATACGCCAAAGCAATAGCGAATCGACTGATGAACTACATACCAGACCTCATTCACAAAGATCAATCTGGCTTTACTAAAGGTCGACAATCTTCAGATGCAACAAGACGTCTGATTGATATTATACACTTCACTGAGAGACATCAAATGCCTTCTCTGCTCCTTTCTTTGGATGCAGAGAAGGCGTTTGATAGGGTCCATTGGGGCTATTTACAGTCAGTGCTTTTAAAATTTGGCTTTCATGGAAATATTTTATCGGCAATTTTTGCACTGTATAAGGGCCCCTCAGCGAGAGTATACACAAATGATATGATGTCTAGGCCCTTTGGCATCTCGAATGGAACACGACAAGGTTGCCCCTTATCTCCTTTAATATTTAATTTAGCCAACGAACCTCTAGCAGAACGTATACGATCTGACACAAAACTATCTGGTATAAAAATTGGGCAAATAGATAATAAAATAAGTCTGTTCGCAGATGACATAGTGCTTATAGTGTCTGATCCTATTTCATCTCTCCCGAATCTCCAAAATATACTAACGACATTTGGAGCAGCATCATATTATAAAATCAATGAAACCAAGTCCCATATTTTAGACCTAGGATTAGATAACACAACCAGGCAGTTATTGTCTAATAAATACCCCTACCACTGGAAAGACGAGGGGATTTCTTACTTAGGAATAACTCTCACTAACAAAACAAAACAGTTATTTAAAACAAACTTTTTACCATTTAAGAAACATTTTGAAACAGATCTGACAACACTTAGTAAATTCGAATTTACATGGGCTGGTCGCCTGGCAGCTTTCAAAATGATGACCTTACCAAAATTATTATATCAACTCCGGTCCCTTCCAATATGTATCCCTAAATACTACTTTAAATCCTTACAAAGCAGTTTGGGAAAATATCTATGGAATGGCAAAAAATCCCGTTGCGCATACCATATACTAATTAAACATAGAAATATAGGTGGTGCGACCGTACCTGATCTACAGGATTATTATGACGCAACTCTTTTGACCCAATTGCAAGAATGGTTCTTGCCTACTCCTAAAACTTTATGGGGACAAATTGAGAAAGACATCACATGACAGCCTAATATGCAATTCTGGTTACTTAGTAGGAAAATTCAGTCCACAATTACAGCTCAATACCCACCAACGGTGAAAGCGACGCTACACTTTTGGCAGAGAATCATCACATACAAATGGGATAAAACTCCAATCACGGTGTTAAACCCTCCTCTAACAATCATACCAACATTAATTCCTGGCGTACAAATACACGACTGGAATTTGGGTCGGGATATCAAACTTGGTTCCTTCTTCCAACAGGGCTCATTAAAGTCTTTTTCTCAGTTAAGTAATGAATTACAGCTTCCGAATTCTGAGCGATCTACATATATTCAAATAGAAAAGTGTCTGCTACACAATCCACAACTCAGAGCTTCAATCCCGGTTAAAATATGGTCTTTCCTCAATAACCATGCCACCTCACAGAAAGGAGTAGCTACAATATACCCAATTCTAGGGGAAAAAAACATACCCAGCAAACTACCTTCCTTCCTTAAATGGGAACAAGATTTGGGGCAAGACTTTTCAATTAAACAATGGATGGCTTTTCTACGAAGCATATATAGGGCCACTGCATGTGTTACACTATGGGAATTGGCACAAAAAATTGTTCAAAGACAATATCTGACTCCACATATCCTAGCAAAATTCAAGGGGAACTCGTCACCTAATTGCTGGAGAAATTGTACCCAATTGGGGACCCTATTTCATATTATGTGGGACTGCCCAAGCTTACATAACTACTGGCAGGCAATCTCCCATTTACTCACTTCCGTAACAGGTATTGTCCTTCAACTTTCACCAGAACTAGCCATTCTGAATATGAATTTACATACGATTCCCAAACAATATCGTAAAGTAGTAACACATATACTTTTAGCTGCAAGACTATCCATAACTAGAAAATGGAAAACTGACTCTCTTCCTACTATGACAGTAGTTATAGAATTAACCCAACTTCACCACTCCTACGAATTGTTATTTCCTAATGACAAATCCCTATATATTAAGGAACAACAACTATGGGAACCTTGGAGTACATGGTACAAAAATTATACTTCCACAATTTAGATCATGCTGATTCTTTAATCATATAGAAGAAAGAACTCCTGTGCGTTTTAATATTTTTTGGATGGCTTTAAAAATAATTTCATAACAAAGTGACAAATATATCATATGTCTGTTTATCTGAATTGAGCTGCGGAGTAAGTATAGATCTTTATTTTCCTTCATAAAAGATAACTACTGTGTTTGAATTTCCTTTAGGATGTTGGCCTAGGTACTCCAAGACATAGATAGATCCCTGTGAGGGGTGTCTTGGGGTCCAGAAGTGGCCATTATCCATATCGCTATTTTTAAATCTTACAATAATTATATTACGGACTTTATTATACAAGTTCTAAGAGACTTACTCTTGTTCGAGTCCCTTTATGACTATGAATATTAGATACTTGGGAATACTACTTTATTCTTTATTGTGGACTATTTGTTTCTATGCTATATTGTGCTGAGAAAACCCTGTCACTACATTATACTTTGTTATGTTACTTTTATTACTATATATTATTTTTTTTGTTTTGTAACCCTTGTTGTAACTAATTCTGCTAAAAATCTCAATAAAAACATTTGAAAAGAAAAAAATGTCCAACTGCTCCTAAATGACCATTTGCCAGCAGCAGTGTACATGAGGCCTTAATCTACCTAGCCTTGCACCCACCATGCCTCGTAACCCACTCTACCCAGAAGGATGTCGGCTGTCCCTAACTCTGGAGTTCACCATTAGGCCTGGACTTGGCCACATGTAAAAGATAAGTAAATCATAAAACAACCTTCTTGGTTTATAGTCAGCGGAACTACTGCATTTAACAATTGTGAAAGGGACAGAGGAATTTCAGGCTAGCTTTAAAAAAACATTATTCAGTTGGAGCGAATGTTAGTGTAAAACTTTGCACTATAAAAGTTTTGCTGTCACAGTGACCACTCATGAGCGTCTAAAATTGTCTTGGCTATTTCCTTCAATACAGCCACTGAAATTGTATGTTCTTTATACAGAAACCAGATTTTGGCAGCTGAATTTAATTAAGTCAGGTATCTGATTAATTTAAACTTCACATAGCAGAAGTTGAGACAAAAACCTCTGAATTATGTCAGCAAGAGGATGACCTTGTCAAAATAGCTGTAAATGCTTTTTTCACCTTTGTGCTATACCTAATTCAAGACTTCTACTTGCGTTCATATTAAAACATCAATTTCAGCAGCTGCTGAAGGCAGAAAATGTTTGCTAAAAAGCAAGCAGCACGTTCCTACAAATACATATATGAGGTTTCCTGCCTATTTTCAATTACACATTTTCTATAAATGTCAAAAATGGGGAAACAATGAGAAATTAGAATGCATTTTGGACCAATTTTCTGGGCCAATGTTGAGAAATGCCAAGATAATTATGGCCTGTCATTTAACATTTACTGACACCCTACTGCAGTAATCCACATGCAGTGTCCATAAAAGGTTAAAAAAAGGAAAATTTACTTTGTTATGCATGGTTTGGCTACAGCATGTTTTTAAATGACTAATGGGGACTCATAATTCACTGTAATCTGCTTGTTACATAGTTGGTAAGGTTGAATAAAGACATCGGTCCATCCATTTCAACTTGAGAATGTGTGTGTGACTACTGTTTAACATATCCTTGATAAGACAATTTTTTGAACTTATCTACACGCTCTGCTGACACCACCAACTGTGGAAGGGAGTTCAACTTTCTCACATCTCTAAATGTAAAGAATCCCTCATGCAGTTTACTGAACTGTTTCTCATCGAAGTTCATTGTGTGGCTGCATGCCTTCCTTGGAAACATAGGATTAAAAATTTTCCTCCCAATGTTAGTTACTATTCAAGGATTTGTATATCAATACACTATCCCCTCTTACCCTAGGTTCAAACCTATGTGTTTTTAGTGCGGTTTTCAGAAATGCACAACAGTCTGTTGAACATGGTTTCCTGTGCTACACGTTCACACATATGCGTTTTGTGGCTGGTGCGTTTATGGAAAGGGCCAGAGACTTTTTTCTGCATTTTTACATGTAATAGACTCCATTGGAATCGCACCATGCAAGTGATGTGTTTGTGATTAGATTTTTGATGTGGTTTGCATGTTTTGGACCCAAACTAGAAAAGCTCGGTATTGTTTCTGACCCCCTGGCCAAATTAATCCTTAATATAAAAGAGTGCACACTCTTGAAGTCAGACACTGACACGTAGTTCAGTATATAGATACTTCTCCTTTTTATTTCCTGAACTCCAGCTGATATACTATAGCCGGATATCTTACTATCAAATAAAAAATTAGATAAAAGACAGCGTGTACAAACCACAAATTATACATATTCATTATTGTGACAAAGGATAAGCTTTTTAGCTGGGTCATGTCTTAAAAAGGTAACAGCAAACTACGGTAGCTAAAATAGAGTCTTGTTCCCAGCCCCCTTCCTCTTGGTTGTACTCTCACGGTGGCCGAGAACAGGAGCAATTCTTCTCTTTGACGTTGCTCTCTTTCTTTTAACTCTTGCAGTTTCACATGAAGGGAGAAGCTGGCAGACATCTTAATTATGATTAAATTAGTATGATTAAGGTTGATAACTGATAATGAAAGATAAGCACTTATATCTATAAGAGTATCAAAAATAGGCATTTCACTTATAACACTCATGATCACATCCATTACAGTTCCCCCCTTGAAATGCTTATTTCACTAAACTGTCTCTCACACTATAAGACCACCTAAAACCACCGGCTTATCATTCCCCTCTGCAACTCTTTTAAGCTGTACATAGGGAAAGGGCAGTGACTAGCTCACCCCCCCCCCCGATACAGCTGGTGAAATGTAGCCAGGTGCTGTCTGTCCCTATGGCCCTACAGTGTTGCATCTCAGGGGAGGGTGACTGTAGCGGAGCGTAACACATAACTGTCATCATAGGCATCATCAAGTCTTACATAAACATCGTTGTCATCGTCTGAGGTTTCTTGGTTCACCAATGTAGGGGTAGCTTGATTAACAGCCTTTTCCACACATTTCCTGATGCAGGGAAGAATGCAGCAGATTATAGCCGCCATTTCCAGGATAGCTATTCCTATCTAGGTCAACAATCCCTGCCATCCCCCCTTTATCCAGGTGAAACACTGATCCCAGGGCTTGGTGAGCCCTGAATTCTGTTTTAGCTCTCTGGACAAGTCCTCAAGTTTCTGGATGGCTAAGGTCTGAGAATCCGGTTTCTGCAGCCATAGTATCCTCAAAGGTAGGGTTCGCTATAGCTACTGTAATGTTCGGGGGATCAGGTAGATCGCAGGACACAGGATTTTCACACAGCAAAGGGTTTATTAAACTTAAATAGCTTTACAGCAGCCAAAAACAAAAGGAAAAAGGTCTGTGGTCTCACCGACTTGCAAAGTCCAGAATAGCTGTCTTTATCAAAAACAGAGCTTGGTCTTGATGGCAGGTAGCTTCCCCTGCCAGGAGCCTTCCAAACAGGACACTGCTGTCCACTTCAGTTGCTGCAATCCAAAAATAAACACCATACACCATGTCTTCTCCACTCCTCCACACCCATCCAGCACTTCCTGTCTTGTTTTTTAAAGAAACTTCCTTAACAGGTGGGTTAATCAATTTTTTTCCTTAAAGAGACCACAACCCAAACAGAGGGGAAATATAGCGTCCTTCCAGGACCTAGCCATGGCGTCCTGTACATATCCCCCCCCCTGTGCCCCAACGCCAAGGAGGTGGAGGCAACCGTGGAGCTCAAAAAATGGACTCGGGAGAGGGCATCTGCATTTTGATGCAGTCTCCCGGGCCTATGCTCCACTACAAATTAAAATTCCTGGAGTGCCAGGAACCACCGGGTAACCCTGGCATTAGTCCCTTTTCCCTGTCTCAGCCATGTTAAAGGGGCATGGTCAGAAATCAACCTAAACTTCCTCCCCAAAAGGTAATATCTGAGGGATTCCAGAGCCCACTTAATGGCCAGACACTCTCGTTCAATTATGGCATAGTTTTTCTCCGCTGGTGTTAACTTCCTGCTGAGGAAGACTATCGGGTGTTCCTCGCCATGAATAACCTGTGACAACACCGCTCCCAATCCTACATCGGAAGCATCAGTCTGGACAACAAATTCTTTTGAAAAATTGGGTGCTACCAGGACAGGGTGTTGGCACAGCGCCGACTTGAGCTCCAAAAAAGCCTTCTCAGCGTCTGCATTCCACTCCACCATGACCGATTTCCGACCCTTAGTCAGATCGTGGCAAAGTTGGGTACAAACCTCCTGTAGTATCCCACCATGCCCAGGAATGCACGTACCTGCTTTTTTGTGAGGGGGCGGGGCAAATTCTGTATAGCCTCTATCTTGTTGACCTGAGGTTTCACTACCCCTCTACCCACGATATAACCCAGGTATTTCACCTCCTCCATTCCCAAAGCACATTTTTCAGGGTTTATTGTAAACCCCTCCTTCCAAAGAGAGTCCAGCACTGCCTGCACTTTGGGCAAATGTGATTCCCAGTCTTTGCTAAAAATGACTATATCGTCCAAGTATACTGAGGCATACTTCCGGTGAGGTCGTAAAATCCTATCCATTGTTCTCTGGAACGTGGCTGGAGCAGTTTGCAATCCAAAAGGCATCCTTTTGTACTGAAAACTCCCCTCTGGGGTAGAAAAAGCAGTTTTCTCTCTAGCGGCCTTAGTCAACGGTATTTGCCAATACCCCTTGGTAAGGTCTAACGTAGTGATATACCTGGCTGGACCTAGTCTCTCGATAAGCTCATCTACCCGGGGCATGGGGTAGGCATCAAACCGGGAAACTTCATTAAGTTTCCGGAAATCATTGCAAAATCGCAGAGTCCCGTTGGGCTTCGGTACCAACACAATCGGGCTCGACCACTCACTCTGCGATTCCTCAATAATCCCTAGGTCTAACATCTTTTTTACTTCCTCTGAAACGGTCTTCCTTTGAGCCTCTGGGATGCGGTAGGGCCGGACAAAAACTTTGACTCCTGGTTCTGTGACAATATCATGCTCTATGACACTAGTGAGCCCTGGCAAGTCTGAAAATTTTTCTTTATTTCTCTGCAAGAACTCCTTTGCCTGCTGACTTTGGGTTTTAGACAGGGTATTTGCTACTTGAACACTCTCCACCCCAACCCGAGGCTCAAGTTTTGTACTAGCCAGGGAGGTCACTGGTTCCCTGTCTGTCCAGGGCTTTAACAAGTTTACATGATATATCTGGAAGGGTTTCCTCTTGCCTGGCTGGTGGACTCTATAATTTACCTCTCCCATTTTTTCTACAACCTCGAAAGGGCCTTGCCATCTGGCCAAGAACTTACTTTCCACAGTGGGAATCAACACTGCTACTCGATCCCCCACTTGGAAGTTCCTAATTTTGGCTGCCCTATTATAGACCCGTCGTTGAGCCTCCTGGGCTTTTTGTAAATGTTCCTTAACTAGCGGCATTACAGTTCGGATCCTCTCCTGCATTTGAGAGACATATTCAAGAACACTTTTATGCTGAATTGGTTCACTTTCCCATTCTTCTTTAACAAAGTCCAGTAATCCACGAGGTCTCCGCCCATATACCAATTCAAAAGGCGAAAACCCAGTGGAGGCCTGGGGCACTTCTCTGATAGCAAACAGGAGAGCTGGTAACAGGCAGTCCCAGTCTTTCCCATCCCTTTGTACCACTCTCTTGAGCATAGACTTAAGGGTCTTATTAAAACGTTCTACCAATCCATCTGTTTGGGGATGGTAGACCGATGTGCGCAGCTGTTTTATCCGGAACAGTTTGCATACATCAGCCATAACCTTCAACATAAACGGGGTGCCCTGGTCTGTGAGAATTTCCCTGGGAAAACCTGTCCATGTAAACAACTGGAATAACTCCCGTGCAATAGCCTTAGAGGAGGTATTCCGCAGGGGTAGCGCCTCAGGATATCGAGTGGCATAGTCGAGGATCACCAGTATGTAAGAATGACCTCGAGCTGACTTTACCAAGGGACCCACTATATCCATGGCTATCCTCTCGAATGGGACCTCAATTATGGGCAGAGGGACCAACGGGCTCCGGAAATGGGTCGCCGGAGCGGTCAACTGACAGGTGGGACAAGAGGTACAGTATCTCCTTACCTCTGCTTTCAAGCCTGGCCAGTAAAACCGGTCGGCGATCCGTGCCTCCGTCTTTTCAACTCCCAGGTGTCCCCCTAAAACATCATCATGGGCCAGGTCCAGGACCTTGCGTCTATACTGTTGGGGTACCAATAATTGTTCTACCACATTTTCTCTCACTTTAGTAACCCGATAAAGCAATTCATTACATATTGAAAAATGTGGCCACCGCTCATTAGCACCTGGCTCTTGGGGCTCCCCATTTATTACTACAACCTGTTCCCGTGCCCTGGCCAAAGTGGGGTCCTGCATCTGGGCAGTACCAAATGCCCCCTGGGGAACACTCAAATCTGGCAAGTCAGGGGTAGAGGCCATTTCCTCATCCTCTTCCCCCAGCATTACCTGAAGCAGGGAAGGTTCCCCCCCCTCAGTGTTCAGGTAGGTCTGAGAACCCCACATATTGACATCCTTAACAGTATCAGCACTATTTTCATCATTATTAACCAAAGTCTTGGCGTTTTTATCAACTGGGTCCATATTACGAATATGTGGCATCTCAGGGTTATTACCCTCAACAACAGGAACAGAGGTACTAGTTTCTTCCCAGTCTCTGGACCTGTCAGATAGTTCTCCTTGTCTCCAAAGTTTTGCAAATAACGGACAGTCACGTCCTATGATAACGTCATTTACCAAGTTCTTTACCACCCCCACCTCTTGAGTACCAGTGCCACATGCTGTGGAGATGGACACCGAGATGAGAGGGTACTCTCTAGTGTCACCATGAATGCACACAACCCGCAAAATTTTGCTTACCGGACCGATCTTCCCAATTACTCTAGGGTGAACCAGGGTTACCATGCTTCCAGAGTCCAGCAAAGCCTGTGCAGGGTGGTGGTTCACTTGGACTTCACACTCAAACTTCCCCTCTCCAAGGTCAAGATGTGTTGTACACGCTTTATGGGCATAAAAAGACCCCCTCCGAAGAACCCCGCATTCCATGGGTTCTTCCTGCAATGGGCAGTGGGCCCGGGTATGGCCCCAGGCATGACATCGCCAACATTGTACATCCCCTCCTCTCCGATCAGGAACAGGTCGCTGGGGGGGTAACGGGTGTGACTCTTGGCCTTCCGGGGTGTTGGTTCCAGGGCTCCTGGGGACATCCTTTCGAAGGGCGGCAGTTGGTCGGAAAGGCCTTGGCAGACTGGGCCCTTGACGCTTGGCGGGGCCAAGCAGATCCTCCACCACTGTATATCGTTCCACCATCTCGACAAGGTGGTTCACGGTTTTGGGGTCTCCATGGCTGACCCACCGTTGAAGGTCGTCTGGCAGTGACCTTAAGTATCGGTCCAGCACGACCCGCTCCACAATTTGGGGGCCAGACAACACTTCGGGCTGTAGCCATTTTTTTACAAGTTGCACCAGGTCATGCATTTGAGATCGCGGTGGCCGGTTTGAACGATACTTCCATTGGTGCACTCGTTGGGCCCGAACAGCCGTAGTCACTCCCAACCGAGCCAGTATTTCTGCCTTTAGTTTTTGATAATCTTTAGCATGTTCTGGTGGTAGGTCAAAATAGGCTTTTTGAGGATCTCCGGTGAGGAAAGGAGCAATTAAGCCGGCCCACTGGTCCTGGGGCCACCCTTCTCTCTCTGCCGTCCTCTCAAATGTTGCCAGAAACGCCTCTACGTCATCACTCAGGGACAACTTCTGCAAGAAATGGCTTGCCCTTATGGTCACCTGGTTGCCAGGGGCAACGGCCACTTGTTCACGGCCCTGAGAAAGCTGCTGCACTGCTTCTTTTAAAGCAGTTATCTGAGCCTGCATAACCCCTTGTTGGGTCGCTTGCTGGGCTGCTAACTGGGCCACCAACAGGCGAGTATTTTCTTGCTGCAGAGCCAGCGTCTGGTTGTGGTGCGTTTTTTGTACCTCCAGCTGGGTTGCTAAGCGCTGATTAGCTTCCTCATGGCGAGTCTGCGCTTGCATATTAGCCAAGGACAGCTGTTTAATTAGCTCCTCCATTGTTTCAGCTTTCAACAGTTGTGCAGCTTTAACCCAGGACATAAATTCACTGTACTGTCCCTTTAAATGTCAGTTCAAATCCAATGCAAAAAAAAATAAAAAATAGCAAGAAAAACGCCTGTTACTTTGTCCTGCCCGCATTCGAGCACCACTTGTAATGTTCGGGGGATCAGGTAGATCGCAGGACACAGGCTTTTCACACAGCAAAGGGTTTATTAAACTTAAATAGCTTTACAGCAGCCAAAAACAAAAGGAAAAAGGTCTGTAGTCTCACCGACTTGCAAAGTCCAGAATAGCTGTCTTTATCAAAAACAGAGCTTGGTCTTGATGGCAGGTAGCTTCCCCTGCCAGCAGCCTTCCAAACAGGACACTGCTGCCCACTTCAGTTGCTGCAATCCAAAAATAAACACCATCCACCATCCACCATGTCTTCTCCACTCCTCCACACCCATCCAGCACTTCCTGTCTTGTTTTTTAAAGACACTTCCTTAACAGGTGGGTTAATCAATTTTTTTCCTTAAAGAGACCACAACCCAAACAGAGGGGAAATATAGCGTCCTTCCAGGACCCAGCCACGGCGTCCTGTACACTACCATATCCCCTATTGTTTGCATATGGGGCTTCAGGGGGTTAGAGTTAGGTGCAAACTGGGAACCTGTCCACTCTGGATTGTTGAACGTGTCTTTTAGTTGGAAAGGTTTCCTATTGCTGTAATACCCACTCCCCCACCATATACCAAAAACATAGGTCCCGCTGTCTCCTGGGCTGGGGTTTTCAATGGTTAGTCTAAACTCCTTTTCAGCATACCGTCCTTGTTGTTTGTTAATTGGCATTCTGTTTAGAAGTGATTTCCCATTCTTGTCTTTCCTATTTTTGGCGGTTTTGGGGTCGTATCCCCATTTTGTATCTCCAGTGTTCCAACCCCCTGCTCCCCAATAATCACAGTTGTCACCCCAGTAGGTGTCGGTGACACACACATACAAGGTTCCCGGATCCAGTGCTATGTCTCTGACTGAATAGTTTGTGCCCAGTATCTTACCATAAGGGGATATGAATGTAGCAGCACGTATGTTAGATGAGTTATACCAGAATTGAGTCATACCATCTTTTTATTTTATGGCCACCTCTTGGGCCTGAGCATAAATCACAACAAAAAGGATAAACAGGATCATGGCTTGGTCCCCTTAGCCTCTCCTTCTTCTTCGGGCACAGGGACTTTCTTTCAATGGGAGGTTTGTATCCACAAGTTCTTTCCGGACGCTTTTACTGATGTGGAGGTTGTCAGAAGGACTTGGAAAGGACCATCATATCTGGGTTCAAGGGTGTGTTACCTCACAAACTTCTTCACCAATACCCAATCTCTGGGGTTTAACCTGTGCGATCCAGGTGTGATGTCTCCATCTTCACTTCAAAGCAGTCATGAGCAGTTTGGTGAGGATCATCTTCCAAAAAGGTCCCCCCCCCCTCACCGAGAATGGGAAGCAGAGTGGATGAGTTGAGAGTATACATCGAAGGATGGTAATTTTGTCGGGGAGAAGCAAGGCACACTGAAGTCTGAGGTGCCTCTGTGAAGACAGGTGTCTGGGCTGGGTCTGGTTCAGTATGGCAGTGATGTCATGCGGGGCGAGGAGGGTTAAGGGATGGCCCAGAACAAGGTCTGCAGTCTTGTCTAGGAGAATTTGGGCCGCAAAAACAGAGTCCAATTGGCCAGAGTAATACCCAATGGGTCTGAGTCTACTGCCATGGTTTTGGGTTAGAACTCCTGTGGCATGTCCTTTTCTCTCTTAGACAAACAGTTTGAAAGACTTTCCATAGTCAGGTAGGCCCAAAGCGGGGGCCGTCGAAAGGATTTTCTTCAGAATTTTAAAGTTCACAGCTTTTGGTGAAAGCAGGAAGGGGTCGGATTTCAAAGCTTCATAGAGCGGTTGCATCAAAAGGGAGGCTTCTGAGATCCAAGCATGGCAGTAGGAGATTAGTCCTAGGAAAGCATGGAGCAGCTTCTGTCCTTGAGGCAGGGGGATGGCCTTGATTGTAGCAACCCTTTCTTCAGTAAAGTGTCGGGTGCCTTGGGAGATGCAATGACCTAGGAAAATCACTTTCTCTCTACACCACTGGACTTTTTGCTTTGAAGTCTTACAACCTTGTTCAGCCAGGTAGTGGAGGAGGCTCTCTGAAAATATGGAGGCGTCACCGAAGGTATTCGCACACAGCAGGAGGTCATTAACATACTGAAGGAGGAAAATGTCCGGGTAGTCAGCATCTGCACGTGTGCTTTGATCTGCTTGCTGAACCCCAGGTCATTGAACACTTGTGTAATTCTGGTATGAAATTTCTCAACTGTTTCCCCCTTATCTTGTGTCATATCCTGTATACCGGTCGCTTGATCTGCCAAGCGATCTTGAGCCCATGTTTTCAACTGGGCCACGAATTCGACCCCCGAATTCCAAGTATCGAGGTCATACCCTATATTCTGATTAAAGCATTTCTCCATTACTGGCCAGTAGGCGTACCCTGCTTTTATTTCACACAGACTTTTCAAATCCCGCCATGCACAACTATATGATTTCTGGATCTGCTCAATCCTTCTATAAAAAGCCATGGGCTACTTTTCTGGGTCCGGCAGGCCGGCAACCAGGCTGGCAGCGTTCTTGGGAGTAAAAGTTACATACATCAGGGGGGCCCCCCGTGCCGCACTCAGGGGGGCCCTGGGGGGTGGTCCATTGTGTGTGGGTGGTTGGCTAATGGGAGGCCATGTTAGACCCCTTCCCCCAGGTGCAGGCCAGTGTGAATAAAGTCCTTGAAGCCAGTGTTGAGATGGGTGAGGAGGTTGGGAAGGGTATTGTGGAGACACATATGAGTCGTTGAACAGGGAATCCATGTTAGTCTTGGAATGTGGGTCATATTGTGGGAATGTAACATTATGTCTTGGTGGAACTGTATTCGGGGCCACTGGGACCGTGGTTGCACTGGTGTCTATGTTAGTTATACCTCCGGACACCACAATGTTCTGTGCACGGGGATTTGTCTGGTTACTCTGGTCAGGACTACGGTGGGAAGGACCGGCATGATCCATCCCATCAATGTGGTCTGGCCCTGGCATGTCCACCACAAACTGGTCTCGTGTTTGGTCCATTGAATCAGTCACAGAATGGGCGGAAGAGCTAGCCAGGCTTGCCTTACCATCCCGGTAACCTGCCATCATCATCGGGGTTGGTTGAGCAGAAATGGGGATAAGTCGGGCCTTCAGTATGTTCCGGTCAATTGGTCTATCACCGGGTATATGTGTGTGGGCTCCAGTGGGGGGGCAGTGCTGGTGGGTCAGGCCAGTGAGGTGTGCTATAGTGATGGCAGTTGACTGAGGGGGTACGAAGATAGGTGTGCCTTACCAACCGTCAAACATGGCAGAGGAGGTATTCCCTGTTGGTCTATTTCTTGCTGCGTAGAGGCAGTAAGGGAAGGTGCCGTCTGTGAAAGAGGGGCGGTAGACGAAGGGTGGTACTCATTTCCTGAAAGACAGCCGCCATCATAGGGCGGTGGCTGCCTACTCAACTTCATCTTTCCCAATTTATTGTACACGTACACAATACGGCCATTTTAGTTTGTTTCCTCCTCAATCCACCCTTCTTCAGCAATAGCCTTTGCAACCTTAAACCAGGAGTCAGCTATATCTAGTAGGCCATGATCTTTTAACAGGCCTCTTTTCCTTCTCAAGAGAGAGCGCCATTCGTCTACTAGTAATCTCCCACCCAAATGCATGTCAATTTCACATATTTTTGCTAAGTTTTTCCCCTTCTTAATGGCATCTTCTCCCTCCCGTTCTAACACCAAATCACAAGCTAGATGGCCCTCTGTGGGCCTAATCAGTTTATTCCCCATCCTTCACAGTGAGAGAGAAAATTTGAGACTTGAAGTTGATATAGACAATAAGGAAGTAAAAAGATCTCTAGTAATAAGTCACTTAGTGAAGGCAGAGAGAGAGAGACCAGATAATGATTAAAAGATCCCTTGTAAGACAGTTATTGAGGAAACATACAATAAAAATCAACAACCATTATTCAATGGGCCTTTCTAAACATTCCTAACATGTCCCAGTGCAACACCCAAATTCCTCACTCTATCCTTCTCTGCCTCCTCAAAGTTTTCTGGTTGCTGAGGTTGTAGGGGACACCTTTTGCTCCCCTGTCCTCTTAATACCGAACAACAATCCACAAATACACTTAGGACATACATGACATCACCACAATCAATGTGGCAACCAAGGTGAAATATGGGATTGACTATTCTCGAGGGATCCCCACGCCCTCGCCTCGGGCGTATGTGACACCCCCTCTTGGTCTCCCGTACTCTTGGTACAATTCCCGTACTCTTCTTAGTACAATTATTTATTCCCCCAAGCGGAGTTTAACCATGTCACCTCCATCCGTGATGATATAATCAATCTCTCCTTCCCCAAAGGTTCCCACAAGACAAACAGACAAACTCCAACAAAACAAAACACTCCGAATACAGGCGGGCCAGAAACAATTGCAGGTTCATATAAATGGACTTGAGAGAAGATATATATACCTGTCTTTTAGGCCTCAGGAAACCAATGTCAAGACAGAAATTAACCAGATACGGATGCGGACTAAACGGTAGACAAATTATTAAGGAAAATGTCTTACCGTTTTATCCAGAGTTGATCAGGCCCAGGCCCGCCCGTATTTGGTATTACTTCAGTCTCTTTCCATTTCGGCTGTCCCTTGGACCGACTCTCGAGCCCCATGTTTGAGCGCCAGCTGTTTTGGACCCGAACTAGAAAAGCTCGGTATTGTTTCTGACCCCCTGGCCAAATTAATCCTTAATATAAAAGTGTGCACACTCTTGAAGTCAGACACTGACACGTAGTTCAGTATATAGATACTTCTTTTTATTTCCTGAACTCCGGCTGATATACTATAGCCAGATATCTTACTATCAACTCAAAAATTAGATAAAAGACAGCGTGTACAAATTACAAATTATACATATTCATTATTGTGACAAAGGATAAGCTTTTTAGCTGGGTCATGTCTTAAAAAGGTAACAGCGGGGGGCGTGACCGGAAGCCGTCCCGAATGGCAGCTTAGTCATCTCGCTCTCCCGCCAGCCTTGCTTCAACAGCACTTTAGGGGACCATCCACCGCCATCCGATGGGCAAATCGAGAGCCACCTGATCCTCCACCAGCAGGGGACCCTCCGCTGCCCCTCTGGGAACCGCGACGGACCTCCGTTCTTTTTTTCCACCGACGGATCTCCCGGCCAGCGGGCCTCCCAAGATGGCGCCGGCCGCGGCTACCGAGACGTTCCGGGCCTCATTCCCGGCCCCCAGCCTGCAGCACAGCCGTCGCTCCGGCTTCGAGGGGGACAGGACACTGCCAGGCACGAGCTCAGCCCATGACGCATCCGGCGGGGTGAGCGAATCCCCACTCCCGACCACGTATCGGCCGCCCGGCTAGGCCTGAGGCCTACTACGCCACCCTCCTCTCCTGGAATCCACTGGGACAGTTCCCCACAGGCCTCGGACCACAATACCAGGAGCAGCGCCCCCCCATGTACCGCAGTGGACTGGGAGCTCGACAAGGGGGATTGCTGGGGGGAGGATCGGGGCCGGGAGGCGCTGGGACTGGGCCCGGGGTACCCAAGGAGCGGTTCCCCTCCCCCCCAGTGGACACACAATGCTCACTGGCACTCCCCAGGCTGCTCCGAGCAGCATCAGACCCCCTCATCCCCGCCATTTTCTTGGGATCTCCCCCCTCCCTGGATGACATGGATTTTCCTGCCCTGCCCCCCCGGGGGAGCTGCTGTCCTGGTCCTACCAGGGACATGGGGGGGCCCCAATGGGATTCCGAAGCCCGGTCACCTCCACCCAAGTCCCAACGGCTGGCTTCGTCATGGGCTCCCAGCCCCTCACGGAGCGATCCCCAGCCTCCTCCGCTCACTCGGTGGGCCCTGCGGGGCTATCCCCACGAATCTGCATGGGAGGGGGTGTGGGACCCACCCACTGAGCCTGCTCCCCATAAGCGGGTGAACGGGCCCGAGGGCTCCAGACCCCTGCCGCCACCCCGCTCACACTCCGTTCGGGATGACCCTGGAGGGTCCTCCCCTCCGACCTTGCACCCGCAGTGGCAACTATACCTGCAAGCGATTCCCACTAAAGAGGACTTTAAGCAATTGATTGAAGATGTCAAATCTACATGTAGATCGGAAATACAAATGCTACACTCGGGCCTTAAGCATTTAGCGGACCGGGTGGAGATGGCCAAGGAGGAGATTCAGGAGACCAAAATATCGGTCCACAGGACCCAAACACAAGGGTTGACCATCGCATGCTATTGAGAGATATGCAGCGCCATGTGGAGGACTTGGATAACGGGCGCAGGCATAACATAAGGGTGCAGGGGATCCTGGAGGCAGACGGTCCAGAGAACATACAAATTATCCTGCAGGAAATATTTAACAACCTCCTTGGGGAACCCACCACCAAGTTTATCGAAATGGACAGAGCACACAGGGCCTTGCGCCCCAAAAATGCTACCTCAAGCCCCAGAGACGTCCTATGCAGAATTAACTCATTTCACCTTAATGAGGACATTATGAGGCAGGCCCGCCTGGCTCGGGTGGTGACCTTCCGAGACACCCAAGTGCAACTCTTTCCGGACCTCTTCTGGCTTACGCTGCAAAAAACGCAGACTTCTCCAGCTGCTGCTTCGCACCTTACAAGATGCCAACGTTCCCTATCGTTGGGGATTCCCGTTCACCCTTACAGCTAAGCATCAGGGCAAGTCAGCCTCTTTGAGGTATCCAGAAGACCTATGCACCTTCTGTGAGGAATTGGGCGTTCGCCCTCCCCAGCTACCGGATTGGGACCTCGTGGCTACCCAGCTCACACCACCAACGCTGTGGCAGAAGGCTCCCTCCCGCCAACGTCCTAGAAATTGGGAAGCACCCAAAAAACCGGCTCGACAAGGACATGGCTGAAGCACCATAACCACATCTATTTTTGCTCATTTTTTCTTCTTTACTGATCCCCTCCGCCCTCGTGGTGATAGGGAGAAAGGCCCGTTGTATTTTGTTGGTTGGCCAGTGGACTGGTATCTGGACATTACATTGCTGCTACCATCCGCAGCTCCCCGTTTTCCCTTCCCCTTCTTAGTGCCTTACCATTGACATTTTGCTATTAGGCTGGCATATATGGGAGACCTGAGAGAGTGGGTTTCCTCCTGTTCTCGTGTCGCCCCCCCACCTTCCCGAATGCACTGGCGATGTATCCGGGGCCCTAGGAATTTTTTTGCGATTATTGTTGCATCTACATTTCCTCAGCTCCCCTCAACATTTAACCACCCACCCCATTTACAGTACCAAATGGGGGGAGCTGGACTCCCATGCAGCCGCCTGGCCCGGCCTTCGGGTCCGGGGTCTGGTGGCCCCCTGGGAATCCGTCTAGACCTGAGCGACTTGCCTATTCATGGTCTCATATGGTTGTATATTTTGTTGTGTAATTGTTACCTGCTTGGTATAAGTTTTTTCAATTGCTGTTCAAACGTTCTTTTCTTTTCTTTCTCTGTCTCCCCCCCCCCCCCTCTTTACTTTGTCACCGTGTTGTGGTCCGTAGGTACTGGAGAACAATCTGTCGGGTCCTTCCACTGGGACAAGCACGCTCCTGGCGGTCATCCCGGGATGTCGAAACTGGGTAAGATTCCGTTTACGTTCCCCCTCTCCCCCCCCCCGACATGACTGATGGCTAAAATTTTATCCCTAAATGTCCATGGCTTAAACTCAAACAAGAAACGGCATCTGGCACTGAGGAAATTTAGGCAGTCTAGAGCTGACATTATCCTTGTTCAGGAGACACATTTTGATAAAGGGGGTTCCTTTGCTTTTGCCTCCAGATATTTCCCTCTCGCTTACCTATCCTCGAGGTCCCATAAGAGAGCCATAGGTGGCTATCCTGATTCGACACGGAGCCCCATTTACCTACCTTGACCATTATAGTGATCCTGGGGGAGGCTTCCTGGTACTCAAAGGCACGTGGCAGTCTCAACCGATCACCTTATGCACCCTATACGCCCCGAATGTCCGTCAGCACAGCTTTCTCTCCAAATTCTTGTCACGTCTGTTTAAATCGGACCACGGTTACATAGTGGTGGGGGGGTGACTTTAACCTGGCCCACTCGGCTACTGCGGACCGCCTGGTGACGGCGTCCCGGCCGCCCTCAACTAAAGCGCTTAGGGATTCAAAGCTCTTTCGCCAACTAACCTGACGATACGCTCTCTTCGATGCCTGGCGAGCCCTCCATCCGGTGGGTCGGCAGTATACGCACTACTCAGCCCCCCACCAGATGCACTCCCGCATAGACTACTTTTTCACCAATAATACTACACTGAGAGCGGTCAGGAGTGCCCTTGTCTTGCCGATCTCATGGTCGGATCACGCCCCGATTCTACTAACACTGGATCTGGGCGTCCCTGTAGTTAGGCCCTATAATTGGAAGCTGAACACCTTCCTCCTACAACATCTCCCCTCCCAATCGGAATTAGTCTAGACTTTGAAATACTACTTTGCTGAAAATGCTACCCCAGACATTACTCTTCCTACATTGTGGGAGGCTCACAAAGCGGTCATCCGCGGTAAGTGCATGGCACTTTCTTCCGCTATGAAGAAAGATGTCGCGGCCACCAAATTGTGCACGGAAAGGGAGCTCGGGCAATTAGAATGGAAAATGCAAACTTCCCCGTCCCTGCGACTTCTCCGAAAAACAACGAACCTCCGTATGGCGCTTAGGGATCTGGAACTGGAAAAGACTCTCTTGCGGATCAAACAGACATTTTACGACGGGGGCAATAAAGCGCATTCCCTCTTAGCGAGGAAACTTAGAGATAGAACCCTCCCGTTTACCCCGCACCAGATCAAAAATAAATCCAATACTGTGGTCTCCCACCCTAGGGAGGTCGTTGATACGTTTGCAAGCTTTTATGCGGAGCTGTACAATAGTCGCGACATCCCCAGCGACCCCCTGCCGGCAGAGCTCTCCCAACGCATGCAACAGTACCTGATGGACAGTGGGATCCCCCGCATTCGAGACCAGGACCTAGCTTCCTTGAACAAGCCCATAACAGAGGAGAAAATAGAACTAATCATCAAGTCCCTCCCAGCACATAAATCTCCGGGTCCAGACGGCCTGCCCTATGAACACTATAAAACATTCCTACCCCTCTTGCTTCCGCATATGAGCAGACTGTTTAACGCATTCCTACAGAATGCTCCGGTTCCCCCCGATATGCAACGTTCCTTTCTTACCCTGATACCCAAGCCGGATAAGGACCCCATCCTTCGTGCCCACTACAGGCCCATTGCGCTCTTGAACGCAGATCTGAAAATCTTCACAAAATTACTCTCCCTGCGGCTTAACATGGTCCTCCCTTCCCTTATCCACAAAGATCAAGTGGGATTTGTCCCCCTCCGTCAGGCTGGAGAT
Source organism: Lithobates pipiens (assembly GCF_037356315.1). Classification (NCBI taxonomy): domain Eukaryota; kingdom Metazoa; phylum Chordata; class Amphibia; order Anura; family Ranidae; genus Lithobates; species Lithobates pipiens. Next base: position 415,612,320 of record NW_027507764.1, read on the forward strand.
AACACCAGGAAGGTTATAGACCTAGTCGATGTGGCGAATAGGGAGGGTATCCCATCCTTGCTCCTGAGCTTGGATGCGGAAAAGGCTTTTTATAGACTGGGGTGGCCCTTCCTGTTCGCCACGTTGACCCACATGGGGATGAGGGGACCATTCCTGCAGGCCATACGACACCTTTATTCTAATCCATCCTCTCAAGTTAAGACCCCCTTCGCTACGTCCTCGACCTTCTCTGTCTCTAACGGCACACGCCAGGGATGTCCCCTGTCATCCTTATTATTCGCCCTCTGCGTAGAACCTCTGGCGGCATCCATTAGGCAGAATCAGGCTATTAGGGGTATCCCGGTTAGGGATAGGGAATTTAAGGTCTCAGTGTTTGCGGATGATGTCATCCTTACCCTTACCCATCCTAGGATTTCCCTGCCCAACTTACACAAGGAGCTGGATCGCTACAGCGCTCTATCGGGTTACAAAATTAATGCCTCAAAGTCGGAAGCCCTCCCAGTTAATATCCCGCCCTTGGAGGTGGATCATCTTCGATCCACTTTCCCCTATCACTGGAAGACCTCTTCCTTGAGATATCTGGGGATAAATATCACCCCGACTTTTGCTTCCCTATATCAGGCAAACTTCCCGCCCCTGTATGGAACCATTAGGCAGCTATTCTCCCAATGGCGGAGGCACCAGATCTCCCTCTTCGGTAGGATAGCATCGGTGAAAATGACGATTCTTCCGAAGCTCCTCTATCTCTTCCAGACCCTCCCTATTCCCATACCTTACCATCACCTGAAAAAAATTACAAGCAGATCTGCTCAATTTTACGTGGAACTACAAACGCCACAGAATACTTTGCTCTGTAATGACTGCCTCCCGTTCAGACGGGGGTCTGGTGTTTCCGGATCTCATTAAGTACTACCAGGCAGTTCAGCTCCGAGCAGTGACCTCCTGGTTCACCCAGAGGTCATATAACAGATAGACGAAAATCGAAAAACTCTGGCTGGCCCCAGCTCACCCTAATAGTATGCTTTGGAGTGAGGCAGCATTGGTCCCCCGGGCCCGCTTATTGGGATCTATGTCTCACCTGCAGTGCCTGTGGCATAAGCTATCTAAGATGTATGACTTGTCTTCGGATAGGTCGCTCCTGACGTCCTTTTTATACCACCCCAAGGTGCCAGATAGTTTAACACACCCAATGTCCCACCCATGGTCTTCCCGGAATCTCTTCCATCTGGGGACTCTGGTGGACCCCAGATCGCGGAGACTGTTGTCATACGCTGACCTCCAATCTAAATTCGACCTCCCGCGACAGGGTTTTTACAGTTATCTGCAAATCCGACAATTTGCCCAGACCATATCCTCTGACCTGCGCTTCTCACTGACCTCTGCCTTTGAAAATGTAATTCTAGCGGGCACGGCCCAAAGGGGAACGATATCTGATATATATAAAACAATTAACGCATTCCCTATAGCTTAATAAGGCAAACACGCCTATATGCTCAAGTGGGAGGAGGCGTTGGGTGAGGAGATTACGGAGGAACAGTGGTGGACGATATGGTCACAGGCTTCAAAAAGCTCCCTATGTACGCTCTACAGGGAGAATGCGTATAAAATTTTATTTTTTTGGTACATGACCCCGGACGTTCTCCACGCCATCTACCCCTTCACATCAGACAGATGCTGGCGATGCCTTAAACACAGGGGTACACTGCTCCACATTTTTTGGCAGTGCCCCCGTATATAGTCCCTTTCTGGGAAGAGGTCCAGCACCTCTTGACTGGTATTCTAGATCAGCGGGTGGCCCTGAACCCCAAAACCTTCTTGTTGGGCATCCCCTTTCCTAAATTGACGAAGTCCCAAAAGAAGCTATCTCGACACATCCTGACAGCTGCGAGGTGTCTTATTGCCCTCCATTGGAAAAAAGCACAGCCCCCCACCCTCGGCGCTCTTCACACTAGAATCAGGGATGTGGAGTTGATGGAAAAGATGACCGCCAGGATACAGGACCGGCTGGAGGCACATGACGTAGTCTGGAGCCCATGGAACCTTCGGGAGGACCGGACATGACCCGATGCAGGGACTACACACAGTGACTCCCCTCTCTTTCCCTTTCCCCCCATTGACCCCCCCCCTTTTTCTTTTTCCTTTTTTTTTTCCTTTTTTTCCCTTTTTTTTTTCTTCTTTTTCTTCTCACTCGGTACCCCCTTTGTTTTCTTTTCTCTTCTCCAGCTCTCGTTTCCTTCTCTTTCATCGCTCCTCTAGAAAGTTCCTTTGATGATAACAATCAGAGTGCGCAGTTAGTAACATTAGAAGATATCCGTCTCTGTGTTATAGGCTCTCTCACTGGATACAGCGATGGGTGGCTTTGTATAGCTAACCCCAGTGAAGGCCCTGATGACCGCGGAGGAGCCTCCTTGGCCTGGTCCATACCTACTCCAGGAGGCCACTTTTGGTAGGTCGATGTGCGTGGGCTCCTAGCTACTGTCCACTCACTTTCCTGCTAAGTCTATGTGATGCGTGTGTTCCTGCTACAACGTACAAAAAGTCGGTAATCCTCCAAAAAAATCTGACAAACCCCTACTCTACTTAAATGTGGCTTAGAAAAGTAGAAGACCTTAATAAAAACAAACATCTACGTTACATGAATGGGCTTTAACCCCCATTTCCATTGGTGCTTACCTCTTCTTTTCTCTTCTCTTCCCTCATCCTTCTGCTTCCTCCTTCTCATCTTGGTCCCCTTCTCTTTCCGGTCTAATCTAATAAAAATAAAAACCTGGGTACTGGACCTTGAGCACATGTTAGTAGTCCTACTTCTACTTGCATGTTGGTACTAGTTATCTTCATATAGTATTTGATTTGCACTTTCTGTATCCTTAATGGAATTATCTGTCTTGACTACTTGTTAGCTGTCTAGACTGTGATTGGATGGTTACCTTTTGTACCCTATTTAATAACTTCCCAACCAGCCGCCGCAGTTTTACTGCGGCAGGTTGGCTCAGCTGGGCAAATCTACGTTACCTTATGTCGATTTTCCTTTTGGCCACTAGGGGCACCCACGATCACTCATGACAAAACGAGAAGCGGCATCTAAGTATGAACACTGATCTTTCTCTCCTCCTAGACAGTCCCATCCCCCTACAGTTAGAACACAGTGAGGGAACACAGTTAACCCCTTGATCGCTCCCTAGTGTTAATCCCTTCACTGCCAGTGACATTTATACAGTAATCAGTGCATCTTTAAAAATATGTCAAAAGTGTCCAGTTGGTCCTCCGCAAGAACTTTTGCGCAAGCCAATTAATATGCGCTTATTGTGATTATTTATTTTACCAAAAATATGTAGAAGAATACATATCGGCCTAAACTGAGGTTTTTCTGAACAAAAATGTGGAATATTTATTATAGGAAAAAGTAAAAGATATTGGGGGTTATTTACTAAAGGAAAATCCACTTTGCACTGCAAGTGCACTTGAAAGTGCTCTAAAACTGCACTTGGAAGTAAAGTCGCTGTGGATCCGAGGGGGACATGCAAGGAAAATAAAAAAACAGCTTGCACATGATTGGATGATAAAATCCAATCATTTCAGATCTACGCCTTAGATTTACAGCGACTGCACTTCCAAGTGCACTTTCAAGTGCATTTGCAGTGCAAAGTGGATTTGCCTTTCGTAAATAATCCGTTGTGGGTTTTTTTCAATACTGTCTCTCTTTTTCTTTATAGTGCATAAAATAAAGAATGCAGCAGTGATCAAATACCACCAAAAGAAGCTCTATTTGTGGGGAAAAAAGGCGTCAATTTTGTTTGGGTACAGCATCGTACGATCGCACAGTTGTCTGTTAAAGCGACGCAGTACCATATCGCAAAAAATGGCCTGGTCATTGAGCAGCCAAATCTTCCGGGGCTGAAGTGGTTAAGTAAAGAATTAAAGCCTCCCCACCAAAATGTTAAACTTCATAATGGCGCTCTACTCCAACCCTACTGCGAAAGTCCGAGTAAATGGTAACCTGTCGGACGCCTTCTCCATCTCAAACGGAACCCGCCAGGGCTGCCCCCTCTCCCCCATAATATTTATCCTCACACTTGAACCTCTACTAAGACGCATTAGGGCCAACCCAGATATTAAGGGCATGGAAATTAAAAACCACACTTACAAATTAGCAGCCTTTGCGGATGACATCCTCCTCTTTCTTATGGACCCGCTCACGACTATCCCGAACTTACTTAAAGACTTCATTCAAAACCCTAACCAACCTTCAAATTAATTTAAGTAATCTAAGGCCCTGAACATTACGCTACCTCATGCTACTTGTAAACAGTGTCGTTTACTTGGAACAGACGGGATATTACATACCTAGGTATCCAACTCCCAGCCTCCCTATCTGACCTATATTCTCTAAATTATGCTCCATTGCTACAAAATTTAACCAACGACCTACGGAAATGGTCTTCCTGGTTTGGCTGAGCCACGATCCTTAAAATGAATATCCTACCCAGAATCTTATACGCTTTACAAAGGGTTCCAATCAAGCTCCCACCCGCCTTCCTTTCCGCCTACCGAAAAGCTTGCACGGATTTTATTTGGGGTAAACTACGACCAAGAATAGGATTTCTGAGACTAACCACTCCCAAGCTCAATGGTGGCATTGGCCTTCCTGACATTCAAAAGGACCAACAGGCCTGCCACCTGACCAGGATTATAGACTGGAACATACACTCTATGCACAAAGACTGGGTCCAATTGGAAAAATCCATGTCAAACCTTCCATTGGCCCACCTCCCATGGATTCCCTCTCAACACACTCCCCGGAAATGTCAAACCTATCCCCTTATTAATCCTACCCTAGTGTCCTTTCGAGATGCCTGCAACAAACAAAATCTACTCACCTCTTGGCCCAATGACACCACTCAGGCTAAACCCGGACTTTACACCTGGAACAAACATCTCTTTCCTGGCAGACTGTTGGCCTCACACTACAGTCCGAACAGCACATTTCTTTTCAGAAAGGCACCTTCTCTCCCACTCTGACCTAGCCTCCAAAACGACCACACAATCTTTCCCCTTCTGGACGTATGTACAACTATGGCACTTTTTCAACAATCCTACTCCCAGACCTGATTGGTCTAGACGCACCACCACATTCAAAGAGTTATGTTTAAGTGCAGAGCCCCAAGGCCATCTGATATCGCGTATTTATACCTTACTATTCTCTGACCAAACGCCCAAACTACATTGGGCCAATCAAAAATGGGAACAGGAACTCTCGATTGATATTACAGATCCAGAAAGGAACGGTAAATGTGCAGATACAGGAAAACTCTCACAAAATACTCTCCAGGTGGTACAGAACACCCCTTAAACTACACCATATAAATCCCTCCCTCTCCCAGACATGTTGGAGATGTAACAAAGAGACAGTCTCCCTCCTCCATATTTGGTGGTCTTGTCCAAAAATCCAAACCTTCTGGACAAAAATACATAGACTGACTACGCAAATCACCACCTACTCACTAGACTTTACACCAGCCCAATTCCTGCTCCATCACCCTATGGTTCCAACACACGCATATTATCACTCTCTAGCAATGCATATGGTTAACGCAGCTAAGATGTGTATTCCACTAAAATGGTGCTCCCCTGACCCACCCTCCATAGCCGATTGGTTTAACCGTATACAAAAAACGATGGCAGTGGAAGACCTGATACACCAAGCAAAAGACACACCTGCTAAGTTCATCAAAACTTGGTCACGCTGGATGCACTTCATCACCACGGATGAATACAAGAGATATATGACCTGATGGGATCACAAGAGCCGTGACGGGACCAAAAAGAGGGAATATGTCCCTCTACACCTCCCATCCCCACTTTCCCCCGCCATCCCCCCCCCCCCATATCCAGAGCTGCAATACACATCCCCCCATAGGGCAACAATCCACCGAGTGACCGGTCTCGCTAATAAACAGGAAGCCCATCTCTTTCCCTTTCTCTCTCACTACCATCTATCCCCATCCACTTTCTTACAGAATGGTACTCCGACCCAGCTCTCACCATACATGACCCTACCACCATACCTTAAAGTTATTGCGTGAGCACGATATACTGCTACTTTGTTAATGTTCCTTTGTTATGGCTTTCTAATAACCACCTTTAATCCAACTCTTCCTCTTTCAAGTTTGACAAGGAATATTCACCATTAAGTCGATAATATTGAGTGTCTGACTTTTATGACTTACATGTACGAACATGCTGATTAATGGTATTTTGTTGGCGGGTGTGTCCAATTCTACATGTTTCAATATGCTTATTGGTATGTCTGTACACATTGTTTACATATTCAATAAAAACTTTTACAACAAAAAAAATAAAGAATTAAAAAAAAAAGAAAAAATTAATTGTCCTGCTTTACAGTCAATAAATGTCCTTAAGTTGTGAGCAGTTCCATCTGCCCAATCACTATCAGGATAGTGAAAGTCTCCCATAAATATAACATTATCTGGCCTCCCTGCCATTTCTAACTGTGAAAGTAGATGGATGTCCTCCTCAACCTTAAAGCAGAATATTTTTTAATTGAGCCGAGCATAATGCATTATTACATAAAAAAAATTCTAAAAGTTTAATAATGGATGTTGCTAAAATATATATTTTATGCTCACAAGTTTGTATCTCCTGTTCAAAAATGACCATGAGTGCTGGAAACAAAAGTGAGATTATAAAATAGATAGGAAACTCATATTATGTGGTACAATGGGTCATATGTCCTAAACTTGGTAAAGGATAGGGTAATGAGATGCTAATGATTGTATAGGCAAGGTATGGTTAGTGAGAGTAAAGTTGCATTTTTGACCATTATCTTTTGGAATTTCCTTCCTTGGAAACCATCTTTGAGTCCTGGTCTGTCATTGCCACCTCAGCTCCCACCAGTGATACCCCTAATGGTTTTCGGATTCATGTTGGCACATTGCTACTGCATAGACACAGACAATGTAAGTACTTTAGAGAGTGGTTTTGGGGGGGTTATCCTAGGCAAGATTACCTCTAATTACTTTACTTTATTTTAATCTCTTTCCGTGGCAGGGTCAGACCTTACAGATATTCTTGTTACTATTATAGTACAGCATTCAGCTTTCCACATGCATGCTCCTGAAGAGTGGATGAATCCACGAAATGCATAGAGATATTATATGCCATGTTTTTATGCCAACTATATGTTTTATCTACTTAATGATCGCCAGTAATATGTGATTTGTATTATTAGTGGTTAATTGTCATTGCTGTATATTTATCCACTGAACAAAATATATTGGTTTTCTTGGTGTACTCATCATATCACTGATTTCCAATAAATGTAAACGTTTTACACCTGCCTGCTTCATTTAAAGTCCCAACTCCTGTTTGTTCCTGTTGGGAAATAATGCAATTTTTGCTCACAGTATTGCCCACGGACTCCTGGGAAATAATGACTCACATTTCCCAGGAGCACAGGCGAGGGAGGAAGTGACGAGGAGCTCTGTGGACCAGGAAGTGGCAGATTAGAAGGACTACATATCAACAGGGCTTTTCTGGTAAATATAAAAATGTTTTTTTCCTCCAAATGTTTCTTTATAGGTTTAAAGGAGTCTGATTATGGAAAAAAAATTCAAGGTGGAACTCCACTTTAACTTTAGGGGCCTATAGCATATGACCACAATTAAAGGAGAAGTCCAACCTGAGCTCGTTTGGCTGGGCTTCTCCTAAGGGTCACAGGAGTGCAATTTGTTTTGCACTCCTGTGACCCAATTTCAGCAGAGAGCGGTCAGAAGTCCGACTTCCGAAGCTGCCTTGACTGATGGCAGTCTCAGCGAGCCTCTGAAACAGCCGTGCCCCGCCCCTCCACAGCTCAGCGCTCCAATGAGCATGGAGGAGCAGAGCAAGAGAGATGCTGACTAACAGTCAGCGGCCCTCTGCTCGGGGAGGGGAGAGAACCGAGCCATTGGCGATGTTTGGTGGCTCGGTTCTCAGTGAAGAGGCAGCGGGGACAGATGAAGCATCGGTCTGAAGCTGCATCCACCTAGGTAAGTATGAATAGCAAAAAAAAAAAAACCCATACTTCTCTTTTAATTTACTGTTTGTTTCACCCCTTTGAAGCTACAGACACAAATACCTGTATTTTAGCTATTGGTGTGATTTACTAAAACTGGAGAGTGCAAAATCTGGTGCAGCTGTGCATGGTAGCCAATCGCCTTCTAACTTTAGCTTGTTCAATTAAGCTTTGACAAAAAAATAAAATAAAGCTTATTGGTTTCTATACAGAGCTGCACCAGATTTTGCATTCTCCAGTTTTAGTAAATCAAGGCCAATGTTTTTAAAACCCTATTTATTTTTCAGTTTAACCAGTTGCCGACCGCCGCACGACGATGTACGTCGACAGCATGGCACGGGCAGGCATATTGGCGTACATGTACGTCCCTTGCCTCCCGCGGGATCGGGCCCCCGCCCGGTGCCTGCGGCGGTCGGTTTTCGTCCAGGAGCGATCCGGGACGAGGGGGCGGCCATTCATTCATGGCCACCCCCTCGCGATCGCTCCCGACGAATAGGAATCCCCCGTGACATCACTTCCTCTCCTGTAATGTAAACACAGGAGAGGAAGTGATGTATTCTCTCCTCCGTGTCGGTATTTTTCGTTCCGACACGGAGGAGAGCGGATCGGTGAGTTGCACCAACACTCTACACACACAGTAGAACATGCCAGGCACACTCACACCCCCCCGATCACCCCCCCCCAATTACCCCTGCCCCCCAGTCACAGTGACACCAATGTCATTTTTTTTTTTTTTTTTGCATTGGTGTCATTTGTGACTGTAATAACTGTTAGGGCAGTTAGGGTTAGCCCCCTTTAGTTCTAATGTACCCCCCAACCCCCCCAATAAAGGTTTAACCCCGTGATCACCCCCCGTCGCCAGTGTCACTAAGGCTGGGTTCACATTGCAGCGGTTTATGAGAACGAATGTGATTCGCACCGCACTGCAGTGCAAATCACATCCGATCTCTGTGCGATTCGAGTTCAGCCATTCGCCGCACCCGCCACACCCGCCGCAAATTCGCACGGGACCCTTTTTTTGGCCCGCAGCAGAATCGGATCGCATGGGTGTTCACACCATGCGATCCGAGTTTGCAGATCGCACTGCGATATGCGAACTGATCTGGGGGTGTCAGTAACATTTCACTGACACTCCCAGCAGTCCGCATAGGGCAGTGTGAACTGCCGCCGGGAGGCATGCGATGCGGGAACCCGCCGCGGATTCGCGGCGTTTCCGCATCGCTCCAGTGTGAACCCAGCCTAATAAGCGATCATTTTTCTGATCGCCGTATTAGTGTCACAGGTGACGCTAGTTAGGCAGGTAGGTATTTAGGTTCGCCGCAGCTTTTTATAGCGCCAGGGACCCCCATATACTACCGCATAAAGCCCCCTGATTGCCCCCTAGTTAACCCTTTCACCAGTGATCACCATATAACTGTTACAGGTGACGCTGGTTGGTTAGTTATTTTTTTAAAGTTTCAGGGCACCCGCCATTTATTACCTAATAAAGGTTTAACCCCCTGATCACCCGGCGGGTGTCATTTGTGACTAATAACTGTTAGGGCAGTTAGGGTTAGCCCCCTTTAGTTCTAAGGTACCCCCCTAACTCCCCCAATAAAGGTTTAACCCCGTGATCACCCCCCGTCGCCAGTGTCACTAAGGCTGGGTTCACATTGCAGCGGTTTATGAGAACGGATGTGATTCGCACCGCACTGCAGTGCAAATCACATCCGATCTCTGTGCGATTCGAGTTCAGCTATACAGATAGTATGGCTGAATTCGTGTCGCACCCGCCGCACCCGCCGAAAACTCGCACGGGACCCTTTTTTTGGTCCGCAGCAGAATCGGATCGCATGGGTGTTCACACCATGCGATCCAAGTTTGCAGATCGCACTGCGATATGCGAACTGATCTGGGGGTGTCATTAACATTTCACTGACACTCCCAGCAGTTCGCATAGGGCAGTGTGAACTGCCGCCGGGAGGCATGCGATGCGGGAACCCGCTGCGCATTCGTGGCGTTCCCGCATCGCTCCAGTGTGAACCCAGCCTAATAAGCGATCGTTTTTCTGATCGCTGTATTAGTGTCACAGGTGACGCTAGTTAGGCAGGTAGGTATTTAGGTTCGCCGCAGCTTTTTATAGCACCAGGGACCCCCATATACTACCGCATAAAGCCCCCTGATTGCCCCCTAGTTAACCCTTTCACCAGTGATCACCATATAACTGTTACAGGTGACGCTGGTTGGTTAGTTATTTTTTTATAGTTTCAGGGCACCCGCCATTTATTACCTAGTCTCACTAGTGTACCCCTAAATTTAGGGGTGTCTACTTTCCAAAATGGGGTCATTTGGGGGGGGTTTGTGCCATCTTGGCATTTTATGGCCTTCAAAACTGTAACGCCCTTAGAAAGCCTGAAGGCGGTGCTTGGTTTTCGGGGCCCCGTACGCGGCTAAGCTCCCAAAAAGTCCCACATATGTGGTATCCCCGTACTCAGGAGAAGCAGCAGAATTTATTTTGGGGTGTCATTTCACATATGCCCATGGCATGCATGAGCAATATATCATTTAGTGACAACTTTGTGAAAAAAAAAAAAAAAAAAAAAAAAGTTTGTAATTTTCCCGCAACTTGTGGCAAAATATAAAATATTCCATGAACTCAACATGCCTCTCAGCAAATAGCTTGGGGTGTCTACTTTCTAAAATGAGGTCATTTGTGGGGGTTTTGTGCCATCTTGGCATTTTATGGCCTTCAAAACTGTAATAGGTAGTGAGAAGTGAACTCAAAAATTTACGCCCTTAGAAAGCCTGAAGGCGGTGCTTGGTTTTCGGGGCCCCGTACGCGGCTAGGCTCCCAAAAAGTCCCACATATGTGGTATCCCCGTACTCAGGAGAAGCAGCAGAATTTATTTTGGGGTGTCATTTCACATATGCCCATAGCATGTGTGAGCAATATATCATTTAGTGACAACTTTGTGTAAAAAAAAAAAAAATATTTTTTTTTTGTCATTATTCAATCGCTTGAGGCAAAAAAATAAAATATTCAATGGGCTCAACATGCCTCTTATCAATTTCCTTAGGGGGTCTACTTTCCAAAATGGGGTCATTTGGGGGGGTTTTGTACTGCCCTGCCATTTTAGCACCTCAAGAAATGAGATAGGCAGTCGTAAACTAAAAGCTGCGTAAATTCCAGAAAACGTACCTTAGTTTGTAGATGTGACAACTTTTGCGCAAACCAATAAATATACAATTATTGACTTTTTTTTTACCAAAGACATGTGGCTGAATACATTTTGGCCTAAATGTATGACTAAAATTGAGTTTATTGGATTTTTCTAATAACAAAAAGTAGAAAATATCATTTTTTTTCAAAATTTGCGGTCTTTTTACGTTTATATCGCAAAAAATAAAAATCGCAGAGGCAATCAAATACCATAAAAAGAAAGCTCTATTTGTGGGAAGAAAAGGACGCAAATTTTGTTTGGGTACAACATTGCATGACCGCGCAATTACCAGTTAAAGCAGCGCAGTGCCAAAGTGTAAAAAGACCTCTGGTCATTTACCAGCAAAATGGTCCGGTCTGAAAGTGGTTAAATCAGTTGCATACCTTTTAGGTGCTTCAAAAGAAAATGGAGGGAATTAACTAAGCTTCCTGCACCATAATGATGGTGCAAATGAACAAATCTAATAGATCTTCAATTTATCTGCACCCATCCACGGTAGTTTCTATTTCAGAATAAAAAAGAATCTGGGGCAGGGTCTGCACCTAATTAACAAAGTTTTTTTAATAGAAAACTGCTACAAAAATCCCCACAAAATTGGACCTGGCATATGAGATGTAAACTGTCAGCAGACTGTCAACACACTGCACAAGAACATCCATCAGGTTTAACAACCTTCTTTCTTGTTCCCATTTTCAACTGAGGGTAGAAGGAGGAAAATCTGAGCATGAAGCTCCAGCTGAACTTCTCTGTCACAGACATGGCTTGTACCCCCCTTTTGTTCTTAGGACTAGAGCCAGATCTGCTCCTTTCCCTCAGCTTAGAAGTATGGTGCAGTCAAAAAAGTATGCATTACTCTTTGTTGAATCCCTTCAACGTGTGAAAATTCTTATTTCCCCTCATCTTTGTTCCTGAATTCTGTCTTAATTTTTTAAGTAATCAGTCACTAAATTGTATATCTCGCCGCTGCACTGAAAAAAATTTATATTGTCAGGGCCTGGATTTGAACCCAAAACCTCTGCTGTGTCAGGCAATGACTCCTCTTGCTGAGCTTCCTGGAATGCTTAACGTTTCCAGAGACAGTTCCTTGAATGATACTGTCTTTAACCTTGTTTGTCTTCAACCCTGAACTCTTTGCTCCTCCAATGAACTTCCTGATTTAAGTCATGTCTCTGCACTTTCTGTTTGCCAGCTTATTGTGCTCCCTCCAGCCAGTTTTTCACTCATGTCTTCCCTGTTGCAGTCCATATTTTGCTACTACTCATTATCAACCCTTGGCTTGTTACTCGACTACTCTTCTGCCTGATCCCAACCTGCAGAAATTTCTCTTGCGACTGGTTCTAACCACTTCAAGCCCAGCCTATAGCAAATGACGATTGGGCAGTGGTGTTCCCATCCTGACTGGATGTCATATGAGGTTCTGTCAAGATGTGACGATCGAATTGGGCCACGGGCCACACAATCTGTCACTGACCATGTCCACGGGCTCGCTGCTGGTACCATGTGGCTGGCGTAACGAATCACAGCAGGTCACATGACAGTTGTACACAATGAATGGCTTCTTTTCAAGCCGCCCATTGTGTACAAATGTGTTGCTGGCTGTGATTGGTCTATCCGATCACATGGTACAGACAGTTCCAATCACAGGCCATCTGTACTATGTGATTAGCTTTGACGAATCACAGCTAATCACAATAAAACAGACTGAATGAATCAGTTTCATTCAGTAAAATGCTTGCTTTATAGCATTGTAATACATTTCTATAAGCAAACCTAATGTGCAAAAAAAGAAAAAATGCCGATCACTTCCCCAGAGCAGTACAATGTTACTATGGTAATATTATATTGCTCTGGTCACAGTGTGTTAAAAAAAATCATAAAAATTCCTCCGTGCTAAAATGTAGTTTCAGAAAAATTTTGTTTTTTCAAAATTTCTCACATTCTATGTTACATCTGGCCGGCAAGAGAACCCCCTTCACTGACTACATTCGAACAATGGGAACAGGGCACTAGAGGGGGCACTAGGGAACAGGGCACTAGAGGGGGCATCTCTATGATGTATGAATCGCTGCTCACCCTGCCTCAGAAACAGCCATATATGCTGCCCTGGGAGAGGGATCTCAATTGTGATGAGGACCTAGATTCCTGGTCAGCCAGGCTTCAGGTCTCCTATAAGGGAATAATCAATGTATCCTTGGTGGGGGCCAGACTTAAGGTACTCACCAGATGGTATTTGGTCCTGACTTGCCTGGCCAGGATGTATGCTACAGAAACTTCGGAATGTTTCAGGGGCTATTTTTTACAGGGTTCGATGTTGCATATAGTGGGAGTGCCCTAAAATTAGGGTATTTTGGAATAGGGTGTTCTCCATGCTCAGCAAGGTGACATGGCTCTCTATTGATCAACAACCAAGCCTGGCCTTGTTTAATCTTGTTTTACCTAATGAGTGGCCGCGTCCATTGAAACGTCTGATTTACTTTATAATGCTGGCAGCTAAAATCACTATTGCGGGAGCATGGAAGACACCCCTAGTATCTTACAGTCGATTTAAACACAAAATATCATGAAATAAATGCTAATATTGTCAATGACCGTAGCACTTTGAATGAACGTGGCAACCCTGAACATTATATATTCATGTACCTTTGTTGTGACCTTAGGTATAGTGCAGACACCAAGCTCCTCTCCCCTTAATTTTTCTACATCTTCGTCTTAGTTCCAAAGATCATAAAATAACTCCTTTCCCCTTCTCCTCTCCCTTTCGTCTTCTTGTGTCTCTGTCCTTTTCTCCTTTCCCTTTTTCTTCACAATGCAGAGAAATTCTCTCTCAAGGTACAGTTGTGAGACTTCTGGTTGTATTATAGTGGGTGATAGCGTTAACTATGATTTGAGATTAATTAGAGAATTCACTTTCTTGGTTCTGTTATTAAGCTACACTTGTTAAATTCTCTAAAGAGTTACTGAGTTCTGTTCCTATGACTTGATATCACCTCTGCATTAGTTCTATTTTTACTGGTCTTAGAACTTGCCGACTTAACCAATGTCCTGAAACTCTTAATAATGTAAACTAGGACAACTTTTATAATGTTAAACAATTTAACCTGAAGTTGAGCGGTGTTATCCTGCCCCTGTCAGTTTACTCCCATATGGGGTGGCGAGGAGTGTAGGGTGACACCCTTTGCTTTAGGCTTGGCATTACATAGTGTTAATTTTGTTCTTTCATGATTGTAACATAGTTGTAGCATAAGAATTCATCCATGTGATTTTCTCAACAATGTCCGAATGTATGATAACAGCACCATCTAAGTGCAGCAATGTTAAAACATTTTAATACATGACAGACAATTTGGAACTCGCAAGATCGTAGAGATCACAGTGAATGTAGGAAGATATAAATGCTTTATCCACTCCTGGAGGAAGGCAGTGGGCTTGCAGCCGATGATCCCGGCTGCGCTGGTGGCTCCCATCGCTTCCTGCTTCTCAGAATCTGCTCAGGGGCGGCTGTACATGGCACTTCTGAATGGAGGGGGAGTGGGGAGGAGCACGCATTCGCATTCGGAGCATGCGTGCTCCTTCATCAGGCATGGTAGTGGCCATATTGGAAGTGGTTTTTATAGTCTATTTTGCCAGGAGGTGTTGATGCGGTGCCAGGGCAACCGCTTACAAACAGACCTCTAATTACAAAGTGGGAGCTGGTGTGACAGGCTGGATTGGGCAGGTTGAGCTCATATACACAGCATTAAAATGAAACAAGAAATCTGCATACATCGCAATTGAAATAATATTATACAAAAAAAGGTGGAGAAAGCGGGGGGGGGGGGGGGATAAAAAGAGCCTACCACCTTTCCCCAGGAGTGAATGAAACATTTATACCTTCCTAAAATGCGCTGTGATCTCTACAATCTTGAGAATTCCAAATTGCCTATCCTGTATTAAAATGTTTTAACATTGCTGCACTTAGATGGCGCTGCTCTCCTTTGTGTTTTACTGTCTACAGAGCCCCTTATAGCTTGTTATGAGCCGGCAGCCATACACATCCTACCTGTAATCACCGACACCTTGTGCTGCCTTTTGAACTTTCATACATGGACTCCCTGTTATAGAGAGCTGTCTAATTGCCCACTCTGTCTATTGAGCTGACAGAGTGCACAGTAGCATATGTATATATATTTTTTTTTCTGTGTCCGAATGTATGACATGCTGTTTATCTTTTGTTTGCTCATTACGATAAGTCAATAAAAATATAGAAAAAAAAAATAGAAATGGGAAGTCTTTAGTGCTAACTGTCCTTCTGGTGGACTACTTCTCCCAGTAAGTCCTCTTCAGGCCCTGCCAGCCCTCCTGGCTGCAGCTGCCTGACATTGCAATCCTCACTGGCTCCACAACCAGCTCTGTTTCCTGTCAGTCCTCTCCGGCATGCCTTTTCCAGTCCACCTGTCTGAACATGTCACTCAACAGCCCTCCTGAAGACTTGCCCGGCAGTACTAGCTCCTACTGTCCTCTCTGACTCCTCTCTGTGCCTCCTATTCAGATCCTTCACGAGTTCTTGAAGGACTCTGTCCTGCACCCGAGTCCCAGGCCCAAGCCCCCCCAGACTGGAGAGCTCCCTTAAAGGCCCTGACAGCCTAGCACTCCATCCTCCATTCTTCCACCCGACAACTCCTCCCCAGCAGGGCATACCCTGGGTATTTAAAGGAGGCCTGCCCCCTGCCAATCCTAGTTGAGGATTGGTCAGCGCTCCCTGAGACATCCCAGACGGCTCCATCCCTCTTCCCCTCCTCTTTTCTCTTACGTTCACTGACTGACACAGCTCCTTATTATAGACCATCGGGTTGTTACGCCATCTGCAGGAGAGGACTAGGCAGAACATGTTAACATGTACAAAAAACAGAACTTTCTAGTTCTGCCCAAGGGGCGGTCCCTTCAGTAACAACCCCCCAGCCTGATTCCTGCAGCCTCAGTTTTTTTCTAGATGGACCTAGGAACCCTGCTGGCCCATCGGTCCAGGGATTTTTTCTGCAGAAGTTTGGCTTTTGCGCAGGATTAAGATCCTGTCATCTGCTATCAACAGCCGGCTGGGTGACAGGCTGGATGCCCTTATCCTTGTAGTCTCCCCAGCCTGGCCAGCGAGCGTGTGCAGACCATAGCTATGAGTAAGCACTGATTTCAGTGCGAAATGCGTCAGAATTTTTGTTCTATGTTCTCTTTTGCTGTTGTTCGTGTGATGTAATTTTTACTTGAAAAATAAAGGCACAAGTTGCTACAGATTCCATCCAGAGTGCAGCTGTCCAGAGTTTCTTCTCTTCCTATCTATTTTCTCATGTGCAGACCATAGCTACACACTGGGTTGGCCATGACATGTCCCTCAGGCTCCAAGGGTGGCTGGTGAGTGTAATGCATAATGTTGTGCCTGGCCAGCAGCCACCCCATACTGATCGGAGAGTGGGTCTGTGATGAGATGTCCCCAGCTCGTCCGGATGGTAAGTACAGCTCTCCCTGCCTCGGTGGGGCTGAGCAGCTGGGCATTCCCTGGCAGGTCGATTTGGGGGTCCCTCTCCCCCCTCTCTTCTCTCCCTGTCCCTATTCCCCCCCCCATGGGGGATGCTGCATGGGCTGCTGAGCGGTGTGTGTGCCATAGACAGGGGTCCCCTGGGGGGCTCTCACCTTGGGTGTGGGGTTGCACTGGGTGTCTGTGCCCTGGGTGTCTGTTGTCTCTCCGCTAAAAGTCTGGCAGTCTGCTCAGGCTGATCGCCATAACACTGTCTGTGTACATTTTCTCTGTCCATTTTTCATTGTCCTCCTCTGTGTACAGTTGTTTGGCGGCAATGTTTGGTGTGACCAGGGAGAAGCGTGGTCAGGAACCATTTTTCTGTAGTTCGGCGGCCATTTTCCCTGTGTTTATGTCCTTTATACTGGACACTCGGTGGCCATTTTGTTGTAGCCTGCATCGTTTTTTGTGCCCAGCCCTGATCCCCAAGGCTCAGAACAGCATGGTTTCCTCTCACAGACACCTGGGAGCTGACAAATGACACAGGCACTACTAGCTGGACGGTGCAGAACTCGGTCTGGGTGGTGAATACTGTGGTGGGGGCCCCTCAGCCTGCAGCAGTTAGGAGGGTGGGATTATACACCTGTCCTAAGTCACCAACAGGTGGCAGAAAGGGTGGGTCAGCATGGCTTCAGAAACTGCTGTTTCTTCCCCCAAACTCCAGGGAATTACAACCGGTTCACCTGCAAACAGTGCAGTGCCTCTGGACGCTTTGTCGGTGGTCCTGGACCCGTTCGTTGCTAGGATGGAGGCAGTGCATGGGCGCAAAGATGGTAAAAAGTGGCCCCTGCCGGGAGAGCTCTGACGCAGACTCGGGCCCCGCTGAGACTGGTGGCCCCTGCTCTGTCATTTCAATTGGCGCTGAATGGGACAGTGTGGATGAGTCCCCGTCTGGGTCCGCGCATGGCAAATCACTTGTTGAAGCATTTATCACAGCTGTACGTGATACCCTGAAGATTCAGGATACAGCAGATCCCTCTGCTGATGTAGCGGTCCCTTTTGGGTCCCGTAAGCCAGCCTGTGTTTCCGTATCTGACTTATTTTGATAAGTTCATATACAAGGAATGGGGTAGACCACAACGGACCTTTTCGGTCCCAAAATATATGGCGGTGCATTACCCCTTTGGGGAGAGCCTTCTTAAAAAAATGGTTGGCTCCTCCAGTCGTGGACCCCCCAGTATCCAGGTTAAATAAAGTAACCTCGATCCCGGTAGAGGGGACTCCTGCCTTTAAGGACCCCATGGACAGGAAGGCCGAGGCAGTGGCCCGTTCCTTATTCATGGTTGTGGGGTCAGCGATGCAACCAGTACTGGCCTCCGCACAGTGGCGTAACTAGAACCTTCAGGGCCCCGATGCAAGAAACCATGAAGGGCCCCCCTGAAACCCAGCCAGGGCCCTTCCCTCGGAGTCTGGCGGTGGAACTCCCGGGGCGTGGTCACAGGTATGACCTTTGTGAGCCCTGTAGTTCCACCACTGGTATCAGTAGTTTTTTTTATTTAATTTTTTTTAATTTTTAGGTGCCTCATTGGGGGACTGTCCCTAGGCAGGATGGGGTCCCCATCCCCAGAAGAGATGAGGTCCTTTTCTCCAGGGCATATGAAGTTACTGCCCCAAGATGAGAAGGGGTCCCTGTCCCCAGGGGAGGTGGGGGTCCCTGTCCCCACGTAAGAAGGGGTCCCTGTCCCCAGGGAGAGATGGAGGGGTTATGTAATGGTGTGTGGGGGATGGGGTCCTCTCACTCACCATGACCAAGCTGTAGGCCGCGCACTCATCCATGTTGGCCTGAGCTCCATCCAGTGTGCTGGAGGGGCGATCAGCATATCTTCCAGAAAGACCTTTCATCATCTGTGTATGACGGGGGAGGAGGGGGGCTGGCAGACAAGCCTGCAGTGTCCTCCAGGGGGCTCTCATAGGACTGCACTGCATCTGTGTGCTTAAAGATTGTTTACCCGGGAGAAGTATGCAGTGCAGTGTGGGCCGGACTCGGGGAGGGGGGGGACTCTGGCTGGGGAGAACAGACATCAGACTGAGTGGCAATGCATGGAGCAGGAGAGGGGTACTCTGAGGAGCCGGCTGAGGACACAGGTCATGCGGGGAATGCACAACTAAAGAGCAGCCAGTGCGATAGTCGAGCATGGAGCTCTGCTAGTCACCCTCAACCTCCAGCCACCCGTGTGCATGGTGCACTGATACCCCTAGCTGCCTATGCTGCTGCCGGCCATATGTAGAGGGGGCTGCATGGGCCCCCTGCATTACAGGGCCCGGTTGCGGTCGCGACTGCTGCACCCCCTATAGTTACGCCCCTGCCTCCGCACTTGTGTCGCAGACACTTACTGAGTGGGCAAAACTTTTGCTCCGCAAATTGGGGGAGAAATAGACTTCTCCTGTCTGCGTGGAACTAGCAGACTAGTTAGTGCAAGTCCTTAAGTACGTTTGTGACGCGGCCCTTGATACCCTCGCTTTTATCCAGGGCTTCAGTGTCAGCAGTGGTGCTGAGGCGCCTGATCTGGCTAAAATGCTGGTCGGCTTACCAGGCATCTATTGGAGCCTCTTTGGATGGCATCATTAAGAATGCCACAGGTGGGAAGAGTACCTTACTCCCACAGGCCAGGAAGGCTAAGGAGCCACACCGTAGGCAAGGGCCCTCATTTTCCGCTCACAAATGTATTTTTCGTCCACCCGGGGCTTGGGCTAAATGTCCCCAGCACGAGTGGGTGGTCGCCTTCGGGAGTTTGCAGCCCGGTGGGCCTCTTGGCTGTCCAACCAATGGGTCTGCGAACTGATTTCTTCTGGCTACAAGATAAAGTTCCTCTCTTGGCCACCAAACAGATTCTTCCCCTCCAGCATACCCCCACTCCTGGCTTGCCGGGAGGCCCTTATGGGGGCGGTAAGGGACCTGCTAAGTCACGGGGTGAGAGTGCCTGTTCCGGAGCCAGAAATGTTTCAGGGGTTCTACTCCAATCTGTTTGTAGTCCCCAAAAAGGAAGGGGTACTTCCAGTCTTGGACCTAAAAGCCCTCAATTACTTCATGAAAGTACAGAGGTTCAGAATGGAATCAGTTCACTCAGTAGTCGCTGCACTCCATCAAGGGGACTTCCTGGCGTCTTTGGACATCCAGGATGCATACCTGCACATACCCATATGCCTCAGGCATCAGAGCTTTCTGCAATTTGCAGTTGGGGACACCCACTACCAGTTTGTGGCTCTGCCTTTTGGCTTGGCATCAGCCCCCCAAGTCTTTACCAAGGTATTTGCTCCAGTTCTGGCATTGCTGCTACAACGTGGGATCAAAGTCATAGGTTACCTAGATGATCTCCTCCTGAGAGCATCTTCCACCTCAGAATTAAAGGAGGATGTTGCGATCACCATGCAGACCCTGCAGGAATTTGGGTGGCTGTTGAACCTAAAAAACTCAATGCTTATCAATGACTATCTAAACCGCCAGATGCTGGACCCAGGAGAATGGGCACTGCATCCGGAGGTGTTCAGGCTACTGTGCCTATGATGGGGCACACCAGACATGGATCTCCTGGCTTCCCGTCTCAATCGAAAGGTGCTGAGATTCGTGTCCAGGACAAGAGATCCTTGGCCAGACGCGTCAGGTGCGCTGGTGGCTCCGTGGGGTCAGTACCAACTGATCTATGCCTTTCCTCCACTAAAGCTCTCAGAGTGGAGACTGAGGGGATTCCAGTAAATCTGATTGCCCCAGATTGGTCTCAGCTTCCCTGGTACGCTGACCTAGTAAGCCTGGTGGCAGGCGCTCCCTGTCGGCTGCCATTACGAGAGGACCTTCTGTCTCAAGGTCCGATTCTCCATCTTGCTTTACCATCGCTGGCTGTTGAGAGCCAGGTGCTAATGAATCGAGGTCTCTCGGACTCTGTGATTTCAACTATGCTGAGAGCATGGAAAACTTCTTCTCAGAAAATATATCATCGTACCTGGAAGGCATACATCTCTATGTGTGAGGAGAAAGGATGGTGTCCGTGCTCCTATTCTATATCCAGGATCCTGCTGTTTCTACAGTGTGGAGTAGACCAGAAATTCAGACAGATCATGGTACAGGCCTACATCTTGAAGGGGCAGGTGTTCCCCTTTCCTGTCGTGGCCCATTCCACCAGGAGAATTGGAACCTCTTGGGCCTTTCCGACATCAAGCGTCTGTCGCTCAAGTGTGTAAGGCGGCCACTTGGTTGCCTGTTCACACCTTTACAAAATTCTACATGGTAGATGTCAGTGCATCGGCTGATGCCTGTTTTGGCAGCAAAGATTTGCAGGCGGCCCTGTAATTTTGCAATTGCACTAATTTTTTTCAGTTTTTTTGATAAGAAATACAGTTACCTTTGAGTATAATGCACTGTTGCATTGTTACCGCAAGTTCTGATGCGGTTAGATAAGGTGGTGACTCCCCTGTTAGGGAGCTCTTATGTTTGTGGGTGAAGTTTTTATGCTGTTTCCCACCCCTCGTTATGACACTGCTTGGGGACATTCCAGTGGTCTATAATGAGGAGCTGTGTCAGTCAGGGAACGTATTTTTGTACTCATCATAAAATCCTTTTCTCTGTAGTTCTGACTGACACAGCACCCTGGTGATTAAAGAAAGCTTTATTTGTGTGAACAAAATTATAAAAATGTAGTTTGGGTACAGTGTTGCAAAGTGTAACAGTGCTGAAAATTGGCCTGAGCAGGAGGGGGGTAAAACTGCCCGGTATTGAAGTGGTTAAGATGTCTTAGAATATCGTGATAATATGTAGATAATTTGTTTGAGATGAGTATATTTCTACCGATAATGCTTTGCAAAGCACAAAGTTATAATTTACAAACCATCAACAATATAAACTTATCAAACATTTTAGTATACCAATAACATATTTTTAAAATTGCTTTTAAATGAAAGTTGACCAAGTAAGTGCTAACAATACATGTTAGGTGGTCTAATATTTAATTTTCAGTCTTCTAATGAGAATTAACCACTTTAGCCCCGGAAGAATTTCCCCCCTTCCTGACCAGGCCATTTTTTACGATACGGCACTTTGTCGCTTTAAGGGACAACTGCGAGGCTGTACCCAAAAAAAGTTTATGTCCTTTTTTCCCACAAATAGAGTTTTCTTTTGGTGGTATTTGATCACCTCTGCGTTTTTTTATTGTTTATAAACAAAAGAAGAGTGACAATTTTGAAGAAAACACAATGGGGGTTATTTAAGAAAGGCAAATCCACTTTGCACTGCAAGTGTACTTGCACTTTCAAGTGTACTTGAAAGTGCAGTCACTCTAAATCTAAGTAGATCTGAAATGAGTGGAAGCTCTGCTGATTTTATCATCCAATCATGTGCAAGTTAAATGCTGTTTTTTATTCTCCTTGCATGCCCCCTCTCGGATCTACAGCGACTTTACTTTCAAGTGCACTTGCAGTGCAAAGTGGTTTTTCCTTTGGTAAATAACCCCCAATATCTTTTACTTTTTGCTACAGTAAATATTCCAATAATGAAAAAAACAAACACATTTTTCCTTACTTTAGGCCGATATGTATTCTTCTACATATTTTTGGTAAAAAAAAAATCGCACTAAGTGTATATTGATTGGTTTGTCCAATAGCTATAGCGTCTACAAAATAGGGGATAGGTTTATGGCATTTTATTATTATATTGCAGGGTACAAATTGGACACTTTTGACACATTTTCGGGGGACCAGTGACATTTATACAGCTATCAGTGCTATAAAAATGCACTGATTACTGTATAAATGTCCCTGACAGGGAAGGGGTTAACACTAGAGTGATCAAGGGGTTAACTGTGTTCCCTAGGTGTGTTCTAACTGAGGAGGGATGGGACTGACTGGGGGAGGAGACCGATCGGTGTTCATACTTAGTAAGAACACACAATCTGTCTCCTCTCCCCTGACAGAACCAGGATTTGTGCATTTACACACAACGATTCCGGTTCTCGCTCTGCCATGAGGGATTGCGGGTGCTCCGAGGACACGCATGCATGCGCGGCTCCTTCAGTGTCTTAAAGAGCCGATGTACAGCTATGATGGCTCACCAGGGGAGCCATCCTGCCACAGTATAACTCCGGTGGCTGGTCGGGAACCAATTAAGCTGGCCGTAGATTAATCTAAATTATGCTGGTTCAGCACGAACCAGACTAATTTCGATCCCTTTTTCATGTGATCACTGCCGGTGGCTATAGCCTTTTATTCTGATAGCAGGGAATCCTCCGAATGTCAGAATACAATAGCATAGTGCGAGGGATTCCCCCATCAACACTGACTGTATTGATGAAAAAAATTGAGGGATTTTCTTTCCTTCAACCCGTGGTTGGAGGAAAGAAAATTGCATAATCGATTGCAAGCCTTACAGTTTACACTGAATGAAGAGGTTAAATGTAGCATTACAATATATTTCCTACTACACTGTTGTCTTCATACTTTTACAGTGTGTTCTAGTATAAAATCCACTTATCTCCAAATGAAACCTCAGTTACAATTAGTAGAAGTGGACCACCACTCCAAAGCCTTCTGGGAACCATATTTGGCCCTTGGGTTATAGCGTATGGCTAAATTTCACACTGTCAATCTGAAAAAGGAAATGCATAAAAGCATTAGACAATGAAGAAAGAGTGAAATGTGCTATTCTCTTAAGGAAGTAGCAGGGAGCACACCACAAAATAAACAATATTTTCTGAGAATCTGCATTGAGAAGTTCATGCTATTCCCAGAAGCAGAAAGAGGGAGTAAAAATAAATGTGAACATTACATTTCAGGCTTATTGTGTGACTTAGGATACAAGCTACATATCTATCTTCGGGTGAATAAGCTTAAATGAACCAGTGACTGGACTGACTTATGTGTGCCTACTGCCTCCATGACCCCAGTAGCAGATTGCAAGAGGTGGCAATGATGGTCCCCTTTTTTTTTTACACAAACATGACAGAGGTGTAATCTTTATACACAAAATGACAGAAGTGCAATGTTTAAAAAATAAAAAATGTGCATAAAATATATATTTTTTCCCAAGTATTCCAAACCAGCGTTATAAATTGTTGTGAAAATGTCATGTTGAGATAAGCTCATAGAGGGATACTTTGAACAATTATCTCATATTTTAAATTTATATTTATCAACCCTCTCTAGCTGTGATAAATGTCTGCTTTCTAATCAAGTCAATTCTATTTTCTAAAGTACTGTGCTAGACTGGCAGCACATAACCATAAGTAGCCAGACTGATTTTTTTAAGCAGCACTTCAACTTTACAAAAACGGAATAACACCCAGCACCAGCACCAGAAAAAGGAAAAAAAAACAACATGGCTTTCGCGGCAATATTCACTGATATGCAAACTGATGCTGTCTTCAACATAAAGTCCTCTTGGCCACCAGATGGAGCACCTCTGAATGATGGCCATAATCATTTAACCCATTCCTCTGTGCCCAGGCAGTCATAGATACACCCCCTGGGTGTATGTCTTTATGCCTGCTGGGCTCAAAGTACTACTGCACTAAATAACTCTTACACATCATTGCATGAGAAACCATAGCAAGCACCCAACATAGGAAGAAGTACCAGCCAGAACACCCTTGAAAAGAGGCACACATACATTTTTTTAAGTATAGCAGGTTCTCAGAGAAGAGATAAGGTGGGGCTTGGCATAAAACTGGAGTTCTGAAATAAAGCCCAATTGAAACCTTGCTCTTTTTGGTTCGTTATGCAGCCAGGCTGTAGGACAAGTACACTATGGCATTTTTCAAATGTTCGCTTTGTACTGTAAATGTTGCCTGTTGAAGAGTATGAGTATTATTGATAGGAGATTCAGATGTATGCAGTCTATGTGAGCGCATCAGTTCTGCTCTCCAAAGTAACGTTGACACAGGGAAGCTATTCCAGTACAAAACACACACATTGTAAAAATGCCACATTCTTTACTTATAGAGCCTGACTGCATAACAAGAGAAAAATGCTTTAATTGAACTAATTATTTTGAGTGTAGTTTGCTGTTTTGTGTCTCAGGCCGATTCAGGGTGGGTCTGTGTCATGGGTACAGTCCCAAAAGGTGGGGAATCTACTGCTAATGGAGGAGTTTAACCTCATAAAGTGTGCATACCTTAGGCATAAGGCAAGTACATAAAGAAATGCTTTTTAAGCCAAAAGTCCCTTTAGGCAGTACCCTGGATTTCAGCAAGACAGCAAGTCCATGATTAGCAGGTACAAGTCCATAAGGGTCTCCAGATTCAATGCCCATAATCCCCCAAAGGGGCATTTACTCCAGCAGAGCAACATGCTACATTGGTGGCAGTATTTCCAGAAGGCTTCTTAGGGGCTTGGAGTCAGTCCCTTTTAGGTGGGTTGATCTGGGCGGTGACCTTGCTGAAAATGGCGGGAAAATGTTAACTCTTACAGCCTGGTTACCTCCAGCACTCAGGTCAACCCAAGGGCACAGTACAACATCAAGACATTGTAACATTTTGCATCTGGCTGGCTTGATTAACATGAGGGCACAAGCGCAGACAGAAAAAACAAGAACACATACAGGAAGACATGTTAAAGCATTTGTAGAGCTTTTAGCCAGCTTTGTTGAGGCTTTTAAAGTACAATTTAGCTACAGTTTGTAAAGAATGAACACAAATACTAATGGGAGATCTGATTACCACTTTAATTAAGCTTCTTGCAAGCTTCAGTAAAGTGACAATCAGCACTTCCATCAGGCCCAGACTGGGAGAAAAAACAGGCCTGGGTATTTTAGAATCAGCAGCCCATTTTTATTGTTTTTAATTTTTTTTAACCAAATGCCTGGTGTGCCCTATGGCCAGTTTGGGTTTGTCAGCAACTACTGTTTACAGTTGCATCTGTTTGCACTCAATTACAGCCATTGGTAAGAATCTACTGATTCCTCCTGGGCTGCTCCTGGCTGCTGCCATTTGGCTTTTGAATGTAGCCTAATAGGAAGTCCCTGAACAAGAACTGTTATGACAGGTTCACAAGGTATTATATATTTGAAATCTACAGAAAAAAAGACTGAAAAACAACTTTGCAAATACACTGACATTGTAAAACATTCAAGTAGTGTTAGTGATTGGGTTCTTCTACTTTAAGCCCTTGTACACACGGTCGGAGATTCCGACAACCAAATCCGTCGGATTTTGTCCGTCGGGTTTTGTCCGAAACTGTTGCATACACACGGTCGGACAAAGTTGTTGGAAAATCCGATGTGATTACGTTATTTCGTTACGACGGAACTACGTTCACGCTAGTATCCAATAGCTTTGGTGTAGGAATTTGATCTGAGCATGCGTGGCACTTTGTCCGATCAGAATTCTCTACACATGATCGGAGTATGTCCGATCGGAGCATTTTGTTGGAAAACTTGGTACATCGGATACTCCGACAGAAACAGTCCAATGTAGACCACACACAGTTGGAATATCCGACAAAACGGTCTGATCGGACACATTCCGTCGGAATCTCCGACCGTGTGTACAAGGGCTAAGCCTTTATCCAGTAATTGGTCCCCCTCTGACTCGCACGCAGTGTCAGGCAGCAGACATCATCTTTAGCTCCTTGTCCTCTCTCAGGGTCATCACCGACTCCTGTTCAGCCAGATTTGCCTCTCAGGCAGGCAGAGGGCCCTGGCTTTTGGAGCTGAAGTGCCAGCAGAGCCTAGCATAGAAGTGTTGGAAGGTGAGGTGCTCCAACAGCACTCTGCATTCACTAATCTCAGGCTTCAGGTTCAGCACCCTGCAGAGGGTGTGGAACTCTTCCCCAGAAATGGTGCCCTCTCCTCTCCAGTCCAGGTAATAGAAGGCCCTCCTGCAGGTGTTGGTCCAGCAGGATGATTCCATTGTCTGTCCTGCTGTCCAGTTTGTAGTGATGAGTCAAGACTGAGTATGGTGGTGGGTACAGGAGGTCCTCCCAGGCGGGTGCCAGCCCTGGGACATGTCGGGTGTGCCCTATGGCCAGTCGAAGCCTGAATTCCATTAAGAATATAATGTTTAAAGTTTCCAAACAGGAGCTGAAGGGTTGTTTAAATGCTTGGAGAAAGCTATTCAAAACTATGCCAAAAGCTTGCTGAGGAGGTCAAATAACTCTGTAATCAATGGAATTGGGTAGGCATTCTTAATCGTGACACAATTGAGACCCCTATAATCTATACAAGGTCTCAGTTCACCGCTCTTCTTTTTCAAAAAGAAGAAACCAGCACCAGCAGGACTTGCGGATGAAACCTTGAGAAAGTGCATCAGCAAGATACTCGTCCATGGCCTTATCTTCCAAGACCGACAAAGTGTAAACCCGGCCACGTGGAGGTATGGCACCAGGTTGAAGGTCAACTTTGCAATCATAAGGCCGGTGTGGAGGCAAACTACCAGCTTGACCTTTATCAAAGACATCACAAACATCACGGTACTCCTCCGGCAAGGAGGGGAGTGAAGCGGTGCACAGGACCTTGGATACCTTCAGGAAGCATGTCTCACTGCATTGTGGTGACCAGGAGAGAACCTCAGCATGGAGCCAATCAAAAGAGGGGTTGTGCCTTTGTAACCAAGGATAACCAATAACCAGAGGAAATCTGGGTGAGGAAATGACTTGGAATTGGATTATCTCATGGTGAAGAGCCCCTACGGCCATGGACAACCGAACCGTCTCATGAGTCACATGGGCAGGCTGTAAAGGTCTCCCGTCAAGAGCCTCAATGGCAAGTGGAGTGTCACGCAACTGCAGCGGAATCGAGTGCTGCGAAACAAATGCAGCACCAATGAACAGGCCTGCAGCCCCAGAGTCGATTAGAGCCTGTATCTCGATGGACGACTCAGCCCAAGAAAGGGTGACCAAAACCAGTTGGGGGGGCTCCATGCTGCTATCTTTTCCCTCATAAATCAGAAAACGATATGTATAGCCTGTTGCCCTGTCACAGAGCTCATACATCTTTACCCCATATCTGGCATGCTTGCTGGGGAGAAACTGTTTGAAAGCAAGGCATCCGGTAAATGGGGACTCATCAATGCAGACAATTTTTTTTTTTAACAATCAGGAGTGCTTTATTGAACATCATCATAATACAAAATCCACATACACAAGGTATACAATTAGCAACGTACATAAATCAACTTATCAATCACAAGACCAATAAAACAGTGTGAACCGGAAAATGCCTATCACAGTGCCGCAACCCACCAGGGAGAGAAGAGGGTGTAGGAGGACAGAGGAAGACAGGGGAATAAGGGGGGCGCCGGAAAACAGGGAAAAGAAGAAAGGGAAAGGGAGAGAAAAAGGGAAAAAGAGACCGGGGGGGGGGGATGGGGAGGAAACAGGGGAGAACAGCAGAAGAAGCAGGAAGTGCAGAGGGATAAGTGCACAAAGCTACTCGTCCCCGCTAAGCACCTATCCAAGGGCGGGCCCAATCCATGGAGACCAGACCTTGTCGAACTTCCAGGGACAGCCCCTGCTCATATATGTCAGCTTGTACAGGGGCAACACAGCATTTATTTTACTCTCCCATGCAGACACCCTAGGTGGAGTCGGGGATGTCCATCTCACCAGAATCTCCTTCCTAGCGTAAAAACAAAGCATATAGACAAGAATCCTACTGTGGTGTGGCCTCTGAGCCTCCTCCTGCACCCCCAAGAGAGCAAGCTCCGGCGACCTGATGACCGATAACTCCATACAAACATTCATATGTTCAAACACCCCATCCCAGAAAGTCACCAGAGACGGGCACTCCCAGAACATATGAATAAACGTGCCACGATGTACTCTACAGCGAGGGAACTGCGGGTCCCTATCAGCATACATTCTCGCCAACCGGACTGGGGTAAAGTATACTCTGTGGAGAAATTTAAGCTGAATCAATTTGTCCCCCGCTGCTATCATTACCCTGGGCCCGTAGGTTAGACAGTCTTCCCAATCCTCTCTAGTGAGCGTCGGGATATCAGTTCACCATTCCTCCCACACCCGAGCCATCCTGGGAGTGTCTTTTGGCAGTAAGGTGTTATACAATGCAGAGAGGGGCTTCCTCAGGTCACTATCAGACAATAAGTCTTCCACTGGATCCGTTTGAATCAGGGGGGGAGTCGGGAATTGGGCCCTGGCAGCATGGCGCAATTGAATGTACCGAAAGTACATCCATCCCGGGAGACCATACTTCCCAGACAGGTGTGAGTATGTCAGTAGAACACCGGTAGGCATAACATCCCGGAGAGTCGCTACCCCGTACCTAGCCCACACCCGATGGTCTGGAACCGTACGAAAATGATGCAAGGCAGGATTGCCCCAAAGTGGCTGCGCAGGAGACCAACGATCGGTACTCGAGAAACGACGCCTAGCCACAACCCACACCTTCAACGTAGCCTTCGTCGGAATAGGGAGATCCGAATAGGCTCTGACCCCCCTATAAACCAGATCCTGAAGATCCCGTCGGGTGCCCACCCGTGCCGCCTCCAAACGTACCGCAGCATTAGACCGGCTCCCCTCCAGCCACCAAAATGCAGTGACTAACATTGCTGCCCAATAATAGATCCGCACATCCGGGAGGGCAAGCCCCCCCAGATGAGTGGGAAGGCGCAACGTGGCCCTAGCCAGGCGCGGGGACGCGCCATTCCACAAAAAGGAGGTAAGGCACCCATCCAATTCACGGAAAAAGGAGGCCTGGACCCACACAGGACTATTCCTAAACATATAAAGAAGTTTGGGCAACACCATCATCTTAAAAATGCTAACCCGCCCCAATAGGTTCAGTGGCAACCCAGCCCAAGACCGCAATCGGTCTTTAACAAAACGGAGCAGAGGGGATATATTAAGTCGGTAGTACTGAGTGGGGTCCCTGGACACCAACACCCCCAGATATTTAAAGGAGGATACCCATTCCAATGGACCGGAGGGTGTGCCATGACAATCCCCTCCATCCAAGGGAAGGAGACTAGACTTAGCCCAGTTGATACGAATACCAGAGTGAGCACCAAATTGGTCAAATATATTCAAGGCAGCTGCCAAAGAGGGGCCCGCATCCCTCAAGTATAGCAGGGCGTCGTCCGCATACAACGATATTTTTTCTTCCACCCCACCAACCACAAGTCCCCGGACCCCGGGAGACTGCCTAATAAGGATCGCGAAAGGCTCCATAGCCAAAGCAAAAAGTCCGGGAGACAGGGGACATCCCTGACGTGTGCCTCTGTGGAGTGGGAACAGATCCGAAAGCCTGTCGTTAGTGCGCACCCTGGCCCTAGGCGCCCGATAGAGCAGTTGTAACCAACGCAGAAACCCGGGGCCAAACCCAAAACAACGAAGCACTTCCCAGAGGTATCCCCACTCCACAGAGTCAAACGCTTTCTCCGCGTCAAGAGACGCCACCACCCGGGAGCCACTATCATCATGCTCGGTAGAAAGGTTAAGAAATAGCCGACGTATATTGATGTCTGTACCCTTACCAGGCATGAAGCCAGTCTGATCTGCATGTATCAACTTAGAGATAACCGACGTGAGTCGAGTAGCCAGAACCTTTGCTAATATTTTGGCATCCACGTTCAATAGTGAAATGGGTCTGTACGAGGAACACTCCTGCGGGTCCTTACCAGGTTTAGGGATAAGAACAATGACCGCCTCCTCCATGGACCCCGGGAGGGCCTCAGCCATCCCAAGGCCCAAGAACAAAGCAGTGAGTTTTGGAGCAAGAAGCTCCATGTGTTGTGCATAAAACTCAGAGGGGAGCCCGTCCATCCCCGGAGTTTTACCTGACTGAAGGGCCCCAATCACCGCCTGCACCTCCTCCAACGTAATGGCACCATCCAGCATATCCCTGTCCGCCTGAGACAACATAGGGAAGGAAACCTGCTGTAGATAAAGGCACAACTCCGCCGGAGAAGAGCCAGCGCGAGAGGCATAGACCCCCTGAAAAAATTCGAGGAACCTGGAATTAATGTCTGCAGGGGAGGACAACAGTTCCCCGGTAGCGCCCCTAACCTGAGCAATATGTGTGGACCCAAGTTGCCCCCTCGCCAACCAGGCAAGTAACTTCCCATTTCTGTCTCCAAATTCAAACAGCCGCTGCCTAGCGTGCAGCAGAGACTTCTGGGTCTGCTCCACCCTATACAGCGATAGCTCCCTCAACGCACTCTGCCATGCCCGATAAGTGGAGTCTCCCGGGTTCAGAATATAGGCTGCCTCACGTCTCCCAGCCTCCCCCTCCCGCTCCCGCACACCCCCTCCAGCCTCCCTCTGAATGTGGGAAATATTAGAGATAAACACTCCCCTTATCCAAGCCTTAAAGGGATCCCATGCATTCGGCACAGACGTCGAATCCCCGTGATCAGTCCAGTACTGACAGAGCGCCTCAGTCAATGGCTCCCTCAACCTGTCGTCCGCCGCCCAGAAACCCGACAACCGCCAAAGTCTTAGACCAGAAGGCCTGTCCATAGATACATTTAGGTAGATTGGGGAGTGGTCGGAGATACCTCTGGGTAGATGGCGAACTTCCTGTGCCCATACAAGCGCTTCAGAAGAAGCATAGACCAGATCAATTCTAGAGAGGGCCCTATGGGAGGCTGAGTGACAGGTGTACTCCCGCTCATGAGGGTGAAAGTGCCGCCACACGTCTGTCAGCGTAAACGTAGTAGCCCACTGACATAAGTCTGAGGAGGACCTATACCCAGGGTGCAGCCTATCAAGATCAGCCCTAGGGGCCAAATTAAAGTCACCAAAGATAAAGACCTCGCGTGTAGCGTAACCCATTACCACCCCCATAATATCGTAGAGAATTGTCGAGTCAGCCGGGGGGGGGGAGATACAGTCCCACCAGAACCAGGTGGCGTCCACAAATAGACATATGTAAGATCACATACCTTCCACCAGGGTCAGTGCGGACATCCAGGACCTGGCACGGGAGTGACCTTCGAACCAGTATACTGACCCCCCTAGCATAACTCGAGTAAGTAGAGTGATAGTGCGTACCTACCCATGCTCTCCGTAGACCCAGGACCCGCTGGCCCAGCAAGTGCGTCTCTTGGAGTATACAAACGTAAGGGGCATATCTCTGCAGGTAATTAAATACTAATGACCTCTTGATTGCCGAGTTCAGCCCCCTCACGTTCCAAGATATGATGGAAAGACTAGCCATGCCGCACATCACAAGGCCACCGAGCCCCCCCCCACCCACCCCCCCCCCCATAGGCTGCACCACCCGGCACCTCATGAACACACTTCCCCAGTAGCAATGAAGACATATATACCCCTACTGGCCAACACATACCTCGTAATATAATAGCAGCTCCTAACAACAAAAAATTAAAACAAACCCCGGTTCTCCGCAACCGCAGAGAAAAAAACTGAAACTGAAAACCCCCCACCCCGCACCCCCCTAGAACTGGCGATGCATTGGTTCCCATACCCCAAAACTAGAACTGGACAGAAAAAATTATCAAAGGGACGGTGACTGTCAGTAAGGCTCACCACCCAACAAGACAGTAGAGATGCTGTAGAATACACATAGAACCATTCTCCTGAGTACACCCAGGGGCACCGAACTTAGATTAAACAGATGCAGATATGCTGTCCTCGCTGCAAAAAGAATTCTCAATACCACAGTGAGACATACAGTTACACATCTATACATTCCCCCAACTTCCCCCCCAGCTACCCGCTATAGTGTCTCAGACCCTCCCAAAGCAGCCGCGCATGGAGAGCCCCAAAACCCCCCCCCCCCCCCCCACTCCCACCAAGTCCAAACAGCCAGGATTACAGTCACTTGTCCTCAGGGTCCCCCCTCCCTCCACAGGTACACAGAAGGTTAAACCAAACAGGGGGGGGTAATACCTCGCACGCTGTCCGCAGATCCCCGATGCATGGCCAGGGAGGGTGGGGGAAGGGACATCCCACATCCATCCAAGACCGTCTAAAGAGAGCCAAGCCAGCATACAGGCATGCACAGTACATAAAGGACTCCATGTCTCAGTAGGAGGCAGAAAGTCACCTCAGCCGATGAGGATATCCACCAGTGTCAATAGGCATCCTCAGCAGCTCCACAGTCAAAGAAGGCACGAAGGAGACATTCCGAGCACTCAGTAGACCAGGGGGGTAGAAAAAACAAAAAAATGAAAAAATGCGAGGAATAAAACATAGAGAAGGAGAAAGCAAAGTAGATGTACACACTCTTCATCCTCGAGGAGGCAAAGTCTCCAGCCATGCGGTCGCATCCCGTGGAGATGTAAAAAATTGCACTGTCTCCCCATCCTGTACCCGCAGCCTGGCTGGAAACAGAACACTGTATTTTATATGCCTCGCCCGCAAATTCGCCTTCACCTGGTCGAAAGCCCGGCGCAGCTTCTGGGTCTCCATAGAGAAGTCCGGGAAGAAGAGAAGCTTGGCATTTTGGTACATCAATTCTCCCTCTTGCCGAGCGATCCGTAAAGCCTCATCTCGGTCTCTGAAGTTGAGCATACGGAAGATTAATGTCCACGGCCGAGCCCCCGGCGGGCCAGGAGTAGGAGGCACGCGATGAGCCCGCTCCACAGTATAGTAGGGGGAGAACTGCGCGGCTGGCAGAAGGGACCTCAGCAACTCCTCCACGAACACCGTCGGGTTCTTTCCTTCCACACCCTCCGGCAGTCCCACGATGCGCAGATTATTCCTCCTATTCCTGTTCTCGGCGTCGTCCACTTTATACTCCAAGGCGCGAACCCTAGTTTGGAGAGAGCGAATGGAGGCCGAATGCTCCGCTACCGAGTCTTCCGTCAGGCCGATCCTCTGCTCGACCTCCTGCACTCTAGACCGCAGCTTGTCCAGGTCCTGCCTAATAAGCCCAACGTCCATTTGCACTGCCTCTATCTTGTTGGTAAGTGCTGCCTGGCAGGAGGCGATCGCCGCCATCACGTCTTGGAGGCCAAGCTGTGCCTCATCCGCCGGGCCCTCCATCTCCGTTTGCGAGGCCATGTGCTGTAAACACTTCGAGGGGGCCGCCACACGCAGATCCCCTTGCGGGCCGGGGGTTTCGGTAACCAACGGGAAATGAAGTCTCTTGCCCCTGT
Source organism: Lithobates pipiens (assembly GCF_037356315.1). Classification (NCBI taxonomy): domain Eukaryota; kingdom Metazoa; phylum Chordata; class Amphibia; order Anura; family Ranidae; genus Lithobates; species Lithobates pipiens. Next base: position 415,646,136 of record NW_027507764.1, read on the forward strand.
GTCTCGTTCTAGAGGACATCTGCTGCAGCTTAGGCACTATATGAAGCCCAAAGTCGGTCAGAAGTCAGGATAAAATCAGAAAATCCAGCAGAGCTCTAAATCTTGCTGCCTCCTAGATCGCCATCTTGGCCACGCCCCCAATGCAGACAATTTGATCGGAAATAAACAAGGCTGCAAATTGTTGGTTGAAGTGGTTTATGAGAGGCTGAATTTTGTGGAGCTGATCATATTCAACATCACCCCAAGGATGACAGAGTTCATTGTCACTGAAATGCATGAACCGCAAGATTTTCTTGTATTGATTCCTGGTCATGGAAGCAGAGAACATGGACATATGGTGAATTGGGTCAGTGGAACAATATGACTGCAACTCAAACTTTTTAGTAATGCCCATGAGGAGGGATAGGGCCACAAAGGTCTTAAATTCAGGAACCGTTATAGGTTTCCAGACAAATTCTCTGACAAAGGTTAAATTTGGATTTGCGGCGGTAAATTGACTACCATATAAATTGCTTCTGTCCACAATAGATCTGTACCGATCTTCCATGAAAAACAGCTTGTCAGCAAGTCAAGGGTACTAAAATCTGCTGTTTTCATCTGAATTCCGGGTTGGCCAGTGAATGAGGGAAGTCGGAGCCCTGCAGAAGTGGTGGGCTGCCAGGATCAGGATTTGTAAACGCAGCGGGAAGGGCACTATGGGCTCTACAGGCCTCTCTTAGAACTCTTGTTGGCTGTGGGGCACTACTTGTACTAGCCACTGCACCAACTTGAACTGGAATTATGGGACTCGCCGTATCACCAAGTGTTACTGCAGTGCTGGTTTATCTACGACCAGAGCGTACTAGGCCGCTGGTGCTTACCAGTTCACCAGAAGTTTGCGCAGCACTAGTACTGCCTCTCTGCTCCATACAAGAACCAGGCAATTGTTGCACCTCAGCAACAGAAGAATGGGGTCGGGTATGCCTGACCATAGCAGGGACCACTACTCTGTCATCAGAGCTATCTATCAGGATGCCGTTGCTCTTTGTAGGTTCGTATACTGAGCCTGAATCAGACAGTGAGGCTTCCCCTTCGCTCTCATCTGTCATGCTCAGTATCATGTAGGCATCTTCACTGGTGTACTGGTGTCTGTTTGGACATTTTGGCCACAAAATTTATAGGTACAGCTAATGCGATTCACAAGTAAAAACACCTGGCTGTGAGCGACTGCTTGAATCGGTACAAAAAAATGTTAGTGCTAGCAGGGATCAGGTGTGATTTTGCTAACGCCGCAGTTTTGTGTGCTGTGTTGTAAGTGACAGTGATCTATTGAAACTGCACTTGGGTGGGCTGGGATAGGATGAGGGGCAAAACCCAGGTGATATCAGGTGTCTGGGCTGATCCTGCTAATGCCACATTTTTGGGAACACTAAACTTTTGGGGACGCTAGTATAGATCTGATCAGATCAAAGATATTGGTCAATTTAAACACTATTCTAGTAAGGGAGGTGTATGGTGTGTGTGTGTGTGTGTGTGTGTGTGTGTGTGTGTGTGTGTTAGTGCTACTGGCAATCAAAGGATTAAAATCTAAAGCAGTCTGGGATTAAAGCTAACTGACGCTGACACCTAACTGGCACTAACTAGATAAAGTGTGAAACTAATAGAGTGATCAAAGTCTGCCTATGTGTCCTGGTGTCAGTGTAGTGTTTGGTGTACTCACTATGCATGTCTTCTCCTCGCTTGCAGGAACTGAAAAGAGCTCCATGAAGGGAGATGGTATAATTTCCTCTGCCTGTGTTTACATTACACAGGCAATCAGCAGGAGCAGGCCAGAAATCATTGGCCCTACCCACGGGCATGAGTGTCGTGTAGCTAGGGCGATTTGCACAGCCAAGCCAACCTGCTGCAGTATAACTGCAGCGGCTGGTCGGCAACTGGTTAATTGCCATTATCCCCATTATTGTCATTATGCCCAATTACATCAAGGGTCTACTGAAGGCCTCAAAGTTTGGATCACAGGTCCTTTCCCGCAGCTGAAAGATTCAAAATCTTGTGAAACATTTTGGATTTATACCTTGGACGCACTCTCACCTGGGGGTATTAACAAGTGTATTGACATTGCCACTATCCTTTAGGCCTATTCATTTCATTTATTTTCTCTCTTTTCCTTCCCCCCCCCCGTTTTTCTCCCCTTTGACCCCCCCCCCCCTTTTTTATTATTATTAGTATCATTGATTTTTTTTAACTGTTTTTCATTTATAATTTACATAATTTCATCTCATATTGCTAATGCAACTTTGATTATACATTCTGCCTTGGTAATAATGCAATCCTTCCATAAAATATTGGATGTTCCCCCAATTAACTAATACCCCCCTTTTTTTCTCCCCCCCCCCCTTTTTTTTGCTTTCCTTTCCACATTTCCTCCCCCTTTTTTGTCTTGTGTGCCCCCCCTCCCCCTCCCTTTCAGTTCTCTACTTATGTTAAATCAGAATGTGGCACCCCATACACTTTTTTGCTATACCTTGCTTTCTTACCCATTGAGATATATATTCTTTTAAAAATATATATATATTCTTTAAAATAAGAATATTTCATATTTGTGATAACTATTAATCAACTAATTTAATTAATTTTTCATCCTTCTATTATCACCATTAATTTTATTATTTCTTGTTTTTTAATTAATTAATAATTATCTATTGGCCCTTTTGCCTAGGAGTATTTACCCATATTATCTTCAATTATTTTAATTATTTTTTATTAAGTAAGCTACGTTTAACCTAATCATATATTTTAAATATTTCCTCCTTATATTGGTAATTTATCCATGGTTTGCCCAAATCACACATATTTTTATTTATATATTTTTTTTGTGTATATATTTTTTCATATATGCTTATATATATTTATATATTTATTTAGATATATTTTCTTTGCTACAGTATTCATAATTTGGCATTTTTAAGCTTAATATCAATTTAAATGTGTCACTATTTTTTAATATAATTAATTCTGTTTTGGCTTATTCTGTCATTCATTTTCATTTCTGCCTGTAGCTCTTTTGAGGCATGGGCTGTCCTTTAGTGCGGTTTGTTTTTTGCATAGCCACTCCCCCACTCCTTTAGTATTTTAGTCCCCCTCCCCTTATCCATCACTAGCTTGATGAAGGAGCGTGGACGCCACGCCATCGCAACCCTGAAACGCTCAGGAAACGTGTCCGTCCACGACAGTGCTCCAAGCCTCATTCTGAAGGAGTAGTGTCTCCACCGCAGCCGGCCTTCTTATAGTCAGCGGTGTGCTTTCATCCCATGGCAAGGCGTTCCCTGTGAGCGGAATGAGTGCATGACAGATCTGATGACTCTCTGATGGATTTCAAACCTCTGCTTTTAACCACTTAATAACTGGCCCATAGCCGAATGACGGCTACAGAGCGGTTGCTTAACCCTCTGAGGCCGTCATATGACGTCCTCCCAGAATTCCGCTCTCACGCGCCCCCGCATCTTTGGCCACCGGGTCCTGTGGATCACGGTAAACGGCCACTCATCGTGGCCCTTTACCACGTGATCGCTCCGTCAAATGACGGAGCGATCACTTGTAAACAAACCGGCGTCATGTTATGACGCCGGTTCCTCCCTCCCCTCTCTGTACTGATTGGTACAGTGGAGGAGGAAAGATCGGTGTCAGCAGGGCTGTGGGCTGGATCTGCAGTGCCCACAGTGCTGCTCACCGACAATTAACCCCTCAATTCCCTGCCAATACTCTGCAATACCCAGCAATGTCCTGCCATCACTCTGCAATACCCTGCCAATACTCTGAAATACCCAGTAATGCCCTGCCAATACTCTGCATTACCCAGCAATAATCTGCAATAGTCTGCAATACCCTGCCAATACTCTGCAATACCCTTCCAATACTCTGCCATAAATTGCCATACCCAGCCATACTCTGCAATACCCAGTCATACTCGGTGATACCCTGCAATACCCAGCCATACTCAGTGATACCCTGCAATACCCAGCCATAGTCGGTGATACCCTGCAATACCCAGCCATAGTTGATGATACCCTGCAATACCCAGCCATAGTCGGTGATACCCTGAAATACTCAGCCATACTCGGTGATACCCTGCAATACCCAGCTATAGTCGGTGATACCCTGCAATACCCAGCCATAGTCGGTGATATCCTGCAATACCCAGCCATACTCGGTGATACTCTGCAATACCCAGCCATACTCTGTGATACTCTGCAATACCCAGCCATACTCTGTGATGCTCTGCAATACCCAGCCATACCTGGTGATACTCTGCAATACCCAGCCATACTCAGCAATACCCAGCCAAACTCTGATACCCTGCAATACCCAGCCATACTTGGCCATGCTCAGTAATACTCGGTGATACCCTACAATATCCAGCCATACTCGGTCATGCTCAGCCATACTCGGTGATACCCTGCAATACTCGGTGATACCCAGCCATGCTCGGCCATGCTTGGCTGTACTCAGCCTCTGAATGTGGCCAGGCTGTGGAAGTCTCACATATGGGGTATTGCCGTACTCAGGAGGAGTAGGAGAATCTATTTTGGAGTGTCATTTTTGGTATGTACATGCTATGTGTTAGAAATATTGTATAAATGGACAACTTTGTGTTAAAAAAAAAATGCATTTTAACCACTTCCCTCCCGCCGGCCGTCATATGATGTCCTTGACTTTTGGGGATATCTGAATGATGCCTGTAGCTATGGGGATTTTTAAGTAGCGAAGTTTGGCGCCATTCCACGAGCGTGTACAATTTTGAAGAGTGACATGTTAGGTATCTATCTACTCAGCGGAACTTCATCTTTCACATTATGCAAAAACGTTGGGCTAACTTTACTGTTTTGTTTTGTTTTAAACACAAAACTGTTTTTTTTTCCAAAAAAAAAAAGCTTTCGAAAATTGCTGCGCAAATACCGTGCAAGATAAAAAGTTGCAACAATCACCATTGTATTCTCTAGGGTCTTTGCTAAAAATACATATATAATGTTTTGGGGTTCTATGTAATTTTCTAGCAAATAAATGATGAATTTTACATGTAGGAGAGAAATGTCAGAATTGGCCTGGGTGCTCCAGAACGCCTGATGGTGCTTCCTGCATGTTGGGCCTCTGTATGCGGCCTGGCTGTGTAAAATTCTCACATGTGGTATCGCCATACTCGGGAGTAATAGCAGAATGTGTTTTGGGGTGTAATTTGTGGTATGCATATGCTGTGTGTGAGAAATAACCTGATAATATGACAATTTTGTGAAAAAAAAAAAAGGAAAAAACATCTCGATTTTGCAAAGAATTGTGGGAAAAATGACTTAAAAAAACTCTTTTTTCTTTTATAGCACAAAAAATAAAAAACCCAACGGTGAGTAAATACCACCAAAAGAAAGCTCTATTTGTGTGAAAAAAGGACAACAATTTCATATGGGTACAGTGTTGCATGACTGAGTAATTGTCATTCAAAATGTGAGAGTACCGAAAGCTGAAAATTGGTCTGGTTATTAAGGGTGTTTAAGTGCCCAGTGGTCAAGTGGTTAATCTACTACAAAATGTGAGTTGCCTATATAAAGAATGTATTAATAAAAACTATACTTTATATCTACACCAGAGGCACCCCTCTCTTTGTGTTTTTATTGTAGAAATTTGGAACTTGGTTTCCGTTCCCTCGTGGAGGCTGCCCTGTCTGTGGAATCCATCCATTCAAAACCCACTTTCACATTGGACTTTTAAGTGGCATTATGCCCGCTTATCAACGGACTTCATTCCGTGGTTTCTTTTCTTGTGTATGTCTTGACAGTTGCGCCTTTACTTGTATATTATACCTTAATAAAGAAAACCTGATTGTTTAATTCAGAGACTTATTGTACTTTAAAAGTGTTGGTCTTGGTGTTGTTACATAAAATGCACACATTTACTTGTATTTAGTTTTAAACATATTGTATGGCTCTCACGGAATTACATTTTAAAATATGTGGCATTCATGGCTCTCTCAGCCAAAAAGGTTCCCTACCCCTGGCCTAGGCCATCTTTATGTAGAGCAACAATTCTTTTTTTCAGATACCCAGATAGTTCTTTGCCATGAGGTGCCATGTTGAACTTCCAATGACCAGTATGAGAGAGTGAGGGCGATATCACCAAATTTAGCACACCTGCTCCTCATTCACACCTGAGACCTTGTAACACTAATGAGTCACATGACATCGGGGAGGGAAAATGGCTAATTGGGCACAATTTTGACATTTTCACTTAGGGGTATACTCACTTTTGTTGCCAGCAGTTTAGAAATGAATGGCTGTATTTTGAGGGGACAACAAATTTACACTGTTAAAGGCCAATACACACGATCAGACTTTTTGACAACAAACATGCAAATGAGCTGTTTTGGAGCAACATCCGACCATGTGTACGCTCCATCGGACAAACTTTTTTGGTTTTCATCGGACTTTTGTTGGCTGTGCGAACGGACAAACTTTCTGGCAACAAAAGTCCGATGGAGCAAAGTCTGATCGTGTGTACAGAAAACCATAGGACTTTTGTACAAAGTACAAACAGGCATGCTCAGAACCAATGCAAAAGATCAGACAACAATACAGAAGTTGACCAAAGGTGGCGGTAAAGAGCAGAAAAACCACATGATTTGGTGAAAGTTGGCTGAAAAAGTCCTGCCGTGTGTATGCCATACAAGTTCAGGGCCGACGCCCTTTGTACAAAAATCCAAGGGAAAGTTTGTACAAAGTCCTATCATGTGTATGAGGCTTAAGCTTAATGTGTATGAGGCTTAAGCTTAATCTATATTTTAACCACATCAATACCAGGCACTTAAACACCTTCCTGCCCAGACCAATTTTGAGCTTTCAGCGCTGTCGCAATTTGAATGACAATTGCGCGGTCATGCTACACTGTACCCAAATGAAATTTTTATAATTTTTTTTCCCACAAATAGAGCTTTCTTTTGGTGGTATTTTATTACCTCTACGGTTTTTATTTTTTGCTGAACAAATAAAAAAAGACCGAAAATTTTTGAAAAAAATATGTATTTTTTTGTTTCAGTTTCAAAATGTTGCAAATAAGTACATTTTCTCCTTCACTGATGGCAACTGGTGGGGGGCACTGATAAGGTGGCACTGATGAGGTGGCACCAATGAAGTGGCACTGATATGTGGCACTGATAGGTGGCACAGATGGGCGACACGGATGGACACTGATAGGTGGCACAAATTGGCACTGATAGCTGGCACAGATTGACATGGATAGACAGCACAAATGGGCATGGCTAGGTGGCACAGATGGGCATGGATGGGCACTGATAGTTGGCATGGATGGGCACTGATAGTTGGCACGGATGGGCACTGATAGTTGGCATTGTACTGATGGATGCCAATAAGTGCCAAACAATGCATGCCAATCAATGATGCCCATTGTGGGCACTGATTGACATCCATTGTGGGCACTGATTGGCATCCATTGTGGGCACTGACTGACATCCCTGGTGGTCTAGGGTGGCATACCTGGTACTGGGCATCCCTGGTGGTATGGTGGCATCCCTGGTGGTCCAGTGTGGGCATGCTCACGGGGGCTGTGCTGATAATCGATCAGCACAGACCCCCCCCCTGTCAGAGGAGCAGCCGATCGACTCTCCTCTACTCACGTCTGACAGATGCGAGTGATTAAAAGCCGATCACCGGCTCTTCCTATTTACACTGTGATCAGCCATGATTGGACACGGCTGATCACTGACACGACTGATCAGACTGACACCCCGCAACAACGATTGGTGCAATGCGTGCCCCCGAGGGCGTGCAGCGGCTCAAAATCCTGAGGACGGTCTACGACGTCCAGTCAGGATTTTGAAACCACTTTGCCACCATCATTTGATAATGGGCAGGCTCCAAGTGGTTAAAGCAAATGCTTATTATTTTTCTGAAATAACATGGAGTTTAGGTAGACTAACAATAGCTTCCACTTTGTTCACATTGTAAAGATATCTGGAGGAGGTTCTGCCAATTTCAGTTATTTTTTTTTCATTGTCATATCCCTCCAGCCTGCATCCATGGTGTGTATTTGCTGGGACTAACAGGGAGGGAAGTATTTAGCAATATGGGAACATGGAGGAGGAGGGGGAGTGTCTGATACTGCTGTGTATACGTCCACTTTTGTAGTCCCATGTGCTGCACAGATAAAAAAGAGGAGCAAATGAACAGCTTAGAAGGGTATAGAAACTGAAGCATGCTCAGTAGATGTCAACAGCTGGTCTACGCAATCTCAGGCTGCAGTGGGAACACAGACAAGGAGGGAGGGACAGTGAGCAGTACGATCAACACAGGTTTTTGCAGTCTACAGAAAACAAATGATCCAGTGGATGACTGACAATGAACACAATGTAATATAGCATGTATTAACAGTTTTTGAATATGTGGGTTTGGGTGACCCTTTCATTTTGATTTCCTCAGGCAATAGAACCTTTTTTTAGCTGAGTTTTCCAGACACATTTTTCTGCTCTCCCACTATTGTGTGACTGGTGAAGCATGCGGGCAACAGTATTTGTATGCACTGACACTCCAATTTGCAGATTTATAGTCATGCCATACTCTTTCCACTTCTACAAGTGTATGTGTGAGTAAAATGTAAATCCCATACCAGCTGACTGCTGCTTTTACAACTCTTCTACTATTACATGCCATATACTGGCTCCCATAGGGAGTAACAGCAGGGACTTTGTGTTCCAGCTTATAGTTTTTCTTTTCACAGAAGCAGGTGATTTCATTGATTATATTAACCACTTGACCACTGGGCACTTAAACACCCTTAATAACCAGACCAATTTTCAGCTTTAGCTGCTCTCACATTTTGAATGACAATTACTTAATCATGCAACACTGTACCCATATGAAATTTTTGTCCTTTTTTTCACACAAATAGAGCTTTCTTTTGGTGGTATTTAATCACCTCTCAGTTTTTTATTTTTTGTGCTATAAAAGAAAAAAGACCGAAAATTCTGTGAAAAAATGAATTTTTCTTTGTTTCTGTTATAAAATTTAGCAGATTAGTAATTTTTTCTTCATAAATTTTGGCCAAAATTCATACTACTACATATCTTTGGTAAAAATAAGTACAAATTGGTGGATATTATTTGGTCTTTGTGAAAGTTATAGAGTCCACAAGCTATGGCGCCAATATCTGAAAATTGATCACACCTGAAGTACTGATGGCCTATTTCAATTCTTGAGACCCTAACATGCCAGAAAAGTACAAATACCCCCCAAATGACCCCTTTTTGGAAAGAAGACATTCCAAGGTATTTAGTAAGAGGCATGATGAGTTTTTTGAAGTTTTCATTTTTTCCCACAATTCTTTGCAAAATCAAGATTCATATTATCAGTTTATTTCTCACACACAGCATATGCATACCACAAATTACACCCCAAAACACATTCTGCTATTACTCCCGAGTACGGCGATACCACATGTGTGAGACTTACACAGTGTGGCCACATACAGAGGCCCAAAATGCAGGGAGCGCCATCAGGCGTTCTGGAGCACCCAGGACAATACTGACATTTCTCTCCTACATGTAAAAATCATCATTTATTTGCTAGAAAATTACACAGAACCCCAAAACATTATATATTTTTTTTTAGCAAAGACCCTGCAGAATACAATGTTGGTCGTTGCAAATTTTTATCTCATACGGTATTTGCGCAGCAATTTTTCGAACGTGTTTTTTTGGGGGAAAAAACTGTTTTGTGCTTAAAAAAAAAAAAAACAGTAAAGTTAGCCCAGTTTTTGCATAATGTGAAAGATGAAGTTATGCTGAGTAAATAGATATCGAACATGTCACTCTTCAAAATTGCACATGCCCGTGGAATGGCGCCAAACGTCGCTACTTAAAAATCCCCATAGGCGATGCTTTAAATTTTTTTTACTGGTTACATGTTTTGAGTTACAGAGGAGGTCTAGGGCTAGAATTATTGCTCTCGCTCTAACGTTCACGGCGATACCTCACATGTGTGGTTTGAACACCGTTTTCATATGTGGGCGGGGCTTACGTATGCGTTCGCTCCTGCATGCGAGCACATGGGGACAGGGGCGCTTTAACATTTATTTATTTTTTTATTGTTCATTTTACTTTATTTATTTTAGTTTGACATTTTTTTCCCCCCAAAAATTTTTTTGATCACTTTTATTCCTATTACAAGGAATGTAAACATCCCTTGTAATAGGAATATGGGATGACAGGTCCTCTTTACAGTGAAATCTGGGGGTCAATATGACCCCACATCTCACCTCTAGGCTGGGAAGCCTGAAATAAAAAATAAAATAAAAAAGATTCTGGCTTTGATCGTATTGGCGAGTTTGTAGAAGCACCGGAGGGCGGTCAGGGGTGGGGGGGGGTGGGGGGCGTCTATGGCTGGGTATTGCAGGGTATCACCAAGTATGGCTGGGTATGGCAATTTATGGCAGGGTATTGCAGAGTATTGGCGGAGTATTGGCGGGTATTGCAGAGGTTCCCCATTGACAACGTCTGACGAAACGCATCTGGGAAGGCACGCAGTGACGCCACCACGTTGTAGGAGAGGAGGACGGGCTCCTGTTTTGCCGGCCGGCTTTTTACATTTGCTCCTATATGCTGTATTTTATCTACAAACCTGTAAGTGCATTACTTTTATTCATTAAACTGTTCCTACGTTATTACGCTATGTCAGTCCCTTTCTTTTCTGTGGGCCTCTGAGTGCTTCATATCGAGACCACTGAACAGATTATTATCTTGGAAACACCGCTAAGAGATGGAGTGCTGACCCAGCTGAGGAAGGTTAACCTGGACGTCATTCATTTATCATTTATATATGCTTCATTCCATATATTTTCTGGTAAGCGCATTCAACATATGGTGACGGGTATCTCACGCGCCTTGGAAAGTGTTGAACCACTGTGGTGCTGTCATTTAAGAACACTTATGTCCGTTATTTGGATTCACCTGTGAACTTTTCTTAAATTGGACTTTTTATTTTTATTTTATGCCATTTTTGGCTTTTTTTGGTCATCTCCACATTTTTTGAAGTCTTTTGCTTAATTGTACTAGTCTTTATTTTTTTAATTTGAATTTATATTATATATGTAGGGGAGGGTTGGCGCGGCTTTGTATATACTTTATTACTGTTGGGTATTGCAGAGTATTGCAGGGTATTGGGGGGTATTGCCGAGTATTGGGGGTACTGCAGAGTAATGGCAGGGTACTGCAGAGTATTGGGGGGTATTGCAGAGTATTGCGGGGTATTTTGGGGTATTGGGGGGTATTGGGGGGTATTGCGGGGTATTGGGGGGTATTGCCGAGTATTGGGGGGTATTGCAGAGTATTGCAGAGTATTGGGGGTACTGCAGAGTAATGGCAGGGTACTGCAGAGTAATGGGTGGTACTGCAGAGTAATGGCAGGTACTGCAGAGTAATGGCAGGGTATTGCAGAGTAATGGCAGGGTATTGCAGAGTAATGGCAGGGTATTGCAGAGTAATGGCAGGGTATTGCAGAGTAATGGGGGGTACTGCAGAGTAATGGGGGGTACTGCAGTGTAATGGGGGGTACTGCAGAGTAATGGCTGGTATTGCAGAGTATTTGCAGGGTATTGCAGTGTATTTGCAGGGAACTGAGGGGTTAAATTCGGTGAGCAGCGATGTGGGCACTGCAGATGCAGCCCACATCGCTGCAGACACCGATCTCTTTCCCCTCCGCTGTACCGATCGGTACAGAGAGGGAGAGGGAGGTACATGCGTCATAACATGACGCCGGTTTGTTTACAAGTGATCACTCCGTCATTTGACGGAGCGATCACGTGGTAAACGGACGCGACGAGCGGCCGTTTACCGTGATCCATTGGACCCGGCGGTCACGGATGATCTCGTGTGCGCGCCCCAGGGGGCGCACGAGAGCAGAATTCTGGGAGGCCGTTAGTTAACGGCCTCTCAGAGTTAAACAACCGCCCTGAAGCCGTTAATCGGCAATGGGCGGTTGTTAAGTGGTTAACAACAATAAGTATTTTAAAAAATATTGTATATGACATTACTATATTATATATTTTTTAAGTTTATTGCTGCAAATTGAAAAGGTTTGCTTTTTTGAAAAAACATGGGATGGAAAACAAAATCCCTGCTAACCCACTTTAGGCAATCAATTGTCACATATTATTAATATGACTATATAAAACTAAAATTTTGTTGCTAAAGGTTAACACACTTTACTTACAGTTCTTGCACAAGGTTATTCAGTTAGCATTACATCTACTCTAAGCTTAAAGTGTTACTAAGCCCACAACAGTAAAGTCAGTCTGTATATGTAGTAAAGCATGCTTGTTATACTCACTGTGTAACCTAAGGGGTTATTGTGTAAAAAAAAGTTTTTTATACTGTCTTTTCTGTTCCTCCCCTTCTTCCACAGTTCCCATTTTATCTCCTGATAGAACAGAGGATAAGGGACATCCTCAGTTTGGTGTCTATTGCTAGCTAGTTTTTTTTATTTTCTTGGGAGAGTGCATGTGATCCGCACAGGGCCAATCAGCACTGTCCAGACAGAGGGTCATGGGTCCTGCAGCCTCATTAGACAGTCGCAGGAGAATGAAAACTGCTCCTACGAGATTTATCCAGATACTGATAGAAGTCACTAGACTGCTGCAACTGCTGATGAAAAAAGGTATTTAGCAGTTATTTACTAAAACTATGTTCATGTTCTGTGTACTGTGGGAGACTAGATATACTGAATGCAGGGTCATGAGTTTAGTAAAACTTTAATAGGTTAAAGCGAAGCTCCACCCAAATGGAGAAGCTCTGCTTGTTCACACTTGCCTTCCCTCCACTGCCACATTTGGGACTTTTTGAGGGGGGAGTGGATACCTGTCAAAAACAGGTACCTGCTCCCACTTCTGGGTAAGATCAGCGCACCACGATCGCAGCGATCTACAAAATTTCTGGCCCATCCCCACTGCTGCCTTCTGGGAGACACACAGGTCCCGGAAGACAGTGGACATTCAGAAGGCGCAGCGCAACTTGCGTATGCATATTAGGAAACAGGCTGTGAAGCTGCAAGGCTTCATATCCTCTTTCCTTTAGTGAAGATGCCATCACCTGCACCCACAGTTAATGGACGAATTGGCTAGGGCTGCCGACAACATGGGATACCTGGACAGGTAAGTGTCCTTATATTAAAAGTCAGCAGCTACAGTATTTGTAGCTGCTGGCTTTAAAATTTTTTTTGTGGACAGGCTGGAACTCCTCTTTAAGCCCCCACTGTCTCTGAAATAGCATATAGGCTGGGGAGCAAAAGCTCAGAAATTTTGGGTAGTTATGACAATCCTTTTATAGACAGGTATTTTGCTTTATGAAACACAGTAAGGGAAGAGCAGTAGGAGGCTCTTGACATGGATATGCCTTAAGAGAGCTGTTCCTAGAAAAAAAAAATGTATATGTTCATTCTTTAGTCAGCTACTGGTGAAACACAGTTTCCATCAGTTCCAGTTCATAGCATTCCAAGAATGTGTAGCACTAGACTATACTTCTACCTGTGCAAAAAGCTGCCTCACCTATATAACTCAATTACCTGTCTTTTTCTTCGCATTGCAAATAAAAAAATGACAAACATTTTATGTGCTTGTTTATTTCTGTACTCGGAGTATAACTTTATGCTTGAAAAGCACCTAAATCATTGTCAGATTACCACCGTTCCGCATATGTCATTTGAAGCACGTCTTCCATGACTCCTACAAATGATCACTCTGGCAACAAACTGACTAGGGCCTGAAATCTAGATGACTGTGTTTACCCTGTTCCCAGGAAATAAATATACTATGTGAAAGAAGCCTGTATACAATGACTGTCAAATAAGTAGGAATTTCTGACTGCTTTCTAATAAAAGGAAAACAAAAATTAATTTTAGTAATGCACATTGTTTGTATACAGTAATAATCAACTGAACACAAATATTCAAGATTATTTAAAAATAAAGTTAAAGTGTAATTCCACCCAAAAACCTTTCTTTTATCTTTGAGTAAAATAAGGAGGGGGAAGAACTTTTGTCGGGTTATTACTTTTATCTGTGGCCATACTGGATAGATTTCCTCTTTGTTCCTGTCCCTTCGGCAGCGAGAATGACACGTTGCTGGCCCCGTCACCTGGTATGGACTTAAAGGGGAAGCCCTATGCCGAGAAAAATGGCGCGGGGGCCCCCCCAGGTTCATATCAGACCCTTATCCGAGCACGCAGCCCGGCCAGTCAGGAAAGGGGTGGGGACAAGCGAGCGCCCCCCCCTCCTGAGCCATACCAGGCCGTGTGCCCTAAACATGGGGGGGTGCTTTGGCCCCCCCACCCCAAAGCACCTTGTCCCCATGTTGATGAGGACAAGGGCCTCTTCCCGACAACCCTGGCCGTTGGTTGTCGGGGTTCTGCAGGCAGGGGGCTTATCGGAATCGGGATCCCCTTAATGAGGGGGCCCCCGGATACCGGCCCCCCACCCTATGTGAATGAGTATGGAGTACAATAAGACAACAAAAAGGGTTAAAAATTATTTATTGCACAGCCCGGGGGGGTCTTCATCCGTCTTGGGGGGTCTTGGGGGGTCTTCTCGCCAGACTCCTCCACTATCTTCTGCTAGCTCTTTTACTAGCGGAGGAGCCCGGCTTTCTTCTTTGCCGCCGCCCGGGGGTCTTCTTCCACCTTTGGGGGTCTTGTCCCCCTCTTTGGTTCTTCTTGCCGGGCCTCCGCTCCTTCTTCCTGCTCTTTTACTGGCGGTGGCCCGGTCTTCTGTCGCCTTCTCGCCTTCTGTTCTTCTCTTCTTGAGATGTTGACTCGTCGCTGTCTCTGGCCGTAATGACAGGGACGTGTTGCGCAGCGACAATGAGGCAATGGGCGGGGTCACGGGTGATGTCCCCGCCCATTATGATATCACAGTCCCAGCATCCTCTTGGGGCTGTGACATCATAATGGGCAGGGACGTCACCCGGCGATGTCCCTATATAAGTCGCTGCACGCCGCGTTCCTGTCATTGCAGCCAGAGACAGCGACGAGTCAACATCTCAAGGAAGAAGAACAAGAAGAAGAGAAGGCGGCGGCGATAGAAGACCGGGCCACCGCTTGTAAAAGAGCTGGAAGAATGCGTGAAGGCCCGGCAAGAAGAACCCAAGAGGGGGACTTAAAAGGGGGATTAAAGGGGGCTCCCGGATTCCGATAAGCCCCCGCCCGCAGACCCCGACAACCAACGGCCGGGGTTGATGGGAAGAGGCCCTTGTCCTCATCAACATGGGGACAAGGTGCTTTGGGGTGGGGGGGCCATGCGGCCCCCCTTCCCCAAAGCACCCCCCATGTTGAGGGTACGCGGCCTGGTACAGCTCAGGAGGGGGGCGCTCGCTCGTCCCCACCCCCTTTCCTGACTGGCCAGGTAGCGTGCTCGGATAAGAGTCTGATATGGACCTAGGGGGGACCCCCACACCGTTTATTCGGCGTAGGGCTTCCCCTTTAAGTCCATACCAGTTGACGGGGCCAGCGACATGTCGATCTCGCCGCCAAAGGTGGCGACATTGACTTCCTTCGCTTGTCCCGGCTACCTGGAGCTGCACTCAAAATGAACGGACTTTTCTCCGTGTGGGAAAGTCCGTTCATTTCAAAAGTATGGCGGACTAGCACGCACAGGGCCGTATTGTAAATTTATGAAGAAATTTGAAGATTTAAATTTTTTTTATTGAATGTTTTATGAGTTGTTATCCCAGTTGTAGTGAAATACCACAGAAAGAAATTTCTACAAATTTCTTTGGGCACAGCATTGCATGACCACGCAATTATAAAATTGGACATATTTTACTCAAAACCAAGTACAAAAAGTGTTGGCTGGAGTTACATTTAGGGGGTTGCTCACAGACATCAGTATGCTTCTGTAATTCTTTTGCTGGAAGTTAGGTAAAACTTGACCATGAAGTTGTTAAGGCGATCATTTATATGCATAATATAGCCTCAATTATTACAGAAAGATGTTGCTTTAACATCTATTACTCTGTACAACTTACTGTATGAAGATAATAAAAACTATAACTGTGTCACTGCAAACTTTTCCTTCCTTGCACTGTAGAGAATCGTGCCTGTTGTGGCGCACACCCCTAAAGACTGCGTCTCTTTCATTCGTATCCCAGCAGGATGCTGTATTGTACCTGCAGCTATGTGTCTGAAGAGCTTCTATGTTTCCTGGAGATTGATTCAGCATTGATTTACTACAGTTTTGCACTTGGTCAGAAAAAAAAAGGAAAAAGAAACAGTCACGTTTATCAATAAAAATGTCAGTCTTATAAATGAAAATACGTCAGCTCACTGCAGGAAAGCCAATGTAAAATGTCCTCTGCTGTGTTCTTTTACTTATCAGCCCTTTGTGAAACTGAAAAAGATGTCAAAGTGAATATACACGCACAGGCCAAACTTTGACAGCAACTGGGATAGTGCGGGAAACAAATTACTTATTTCTTTCATTCTATAATTCTTAATAGGCTTTCACTTAAAGCAGTACACCAGGTGAACAGCTAAATGTGCAGTTAAAATACATATACATGGACTGGTCACCCGTTAAAGGATTAGTACCGTATTTATCGGCATATAACATGCACAGGTGTATAACACGCACCTTCAAGAAGAACTTTGAAGCAAAATAAGGGTCAGTGCCTGTCAGAGAGGTTACCTGGTTGGTCGCGGTGCTGGCTGCTCTGGTGTGTGCCGGTAAGCGCTGGCGTGTGCATTCCTGTGCATGCTGCTGTGCGCGCCCCTGTTAGCGCTGGTGTTTGCACTTGGTGCCAATCGGCCTATTTAGGTCTGCCATGCACTCTGCTCGGTACTGCCTGATCATCAGCTCTCCTGTGCCCTTGTTCCCATTGCCTGTATCTGCGTTCCTGATCTCCTGAAGACCTGGTTTACCTCTCAGATATTCCTGACTTCTGCCTGGACCTGACCTCAGCCTGTTTGACTCCGCTTCTGCCTGCTCCTGTTGTACCGCCTGTTGCGAATCCTGCCTGTGCCCTGACCTGCCTGCTCTGCTCCTGCTCAGAATCTGATTGCCTGTGTTCCAGCCTACTCACCTGCTGCTTGAAGACCACCATCCTTCCAGCACCTGGATCCTCTTCACCAGGCTCTCATACCACTCCGCACTCCTGTGCCTCCTGTATATTGTATCAGAGGCCGTGAGTCGGACGCGTAAGGGAGACCACACTCTGCCCAAGCAGACTCACCAGTCTGGTAAGTGGAAGTCAGACAGTGCCCATCAATGCAGCCTTATCATTGCCCATCTGCAGCCTGATCAATGCCATCTGCAGCCTCACAATTGCCCATCAATGCAGCTTGATCCGTGCCCATCTGCAGCCTCACAATTGCCCATCAATTCATCCTGATCAATGCCCATCTACAGCCTCACAAATGCCCATATACACCCTCTCCTCAGGTTACTGCTGCCTCGGATGTAATCTGACGGCATTCGTCCCGCCCTCCTCACCGTTCCTTCCCAGGCAACCCAAATTGCAGTATCGGCGTATAACATTCTATTTGCACCTGATTTTCAGGGTGAAAAGATGCGTGTTGTATGCCAATAAATACAGTAATTCTGTTTAGCCAATCTTGTGTTTCATGCAGACTGCACAGCAAGGTGATCATACGTTTATTTCTTGGTCCTGCTTTACAACTGCCCATGTCACCTCATCTCCTTCAGCCTGCTCTCTTTGGACAATGAAAAAGCATCATCACCTGTGTCCACTGAGCAGGAAGTTGGCCCGGGAAGTAGCAGAATGATATTCATAACTATGCAGTATGTCAGGCATGTGGGAATCACCAGATTTACAGATCAGAATTACAAAACCTTATGCCGCGTACACACGGTTGGAAGACCAATGGAAACTTTTCGTCGGAAAATGCGAGTGTGTGCTCCATCAGAAATTTTGCTGGCCGAATTTCTGCCAGCAAAAGATTGAGAGCAGGTTCTCAATTTTCCCAATGGAAAAAGTTTCTATTGGAAATTCCAATTGTGTGTATGCAATTCCGACATGCAAAACTCACGCATGCTTAGATTCAACTACAAGACGGAAGCTATTAGCTGCTGGCTATTGAACTTCCTTTTTCTAGTCCTGTCGTACGTCACTGCGTTCTTGACTGTCAGAATTTGGTGTGACCCTGTGTATGCAAGACAGCTTTTTCTGTCCAAAATTCCGATTGTGTGTACGCAGTATTAGGCAGATAAAACAGTAGAAATAACACGTAAGAGATCTATTTGTGTACTATGAAGTATCCTGTAACTTTTTAAGATCTGACCCCCATTCACAATTTACATCCCAGGCCATTGGTTGCTTATCTGTCACCTCTGTAATCTCAGTTGCCAATATTGTATGGAAAGCACACGTGTATTTAAACTGTTGCTTAATACAAATGATCTTGACATGTTGACCATGTTTGGAATACATTTGTCTAAATTTCTATTATCTTTTGCTTATGGGACAGAATTCAGGAGGACTGTGGATGACAAACCCTGTCAATAGCTTGGCTGACATCACTGAAATGTAGCATAAAAACTTCATACTTTATTGTAAATCCATAAAAAACGAGGACGAGACCTGCACATACAGCTCAAGAGAAGTTCAGCAAAAGCGTTTTACACACCTGTGCTTAGTCATTGCTGAGCAGTATGTGCAATGACCAAGCACAGGTGTGTGAAATGCGTTTTCTGAACTTCCCTTGAGCTGTATGCGCATGTGTCGTCCTCGATTTTTATGGATTTTACAATAATGTGTCGTCCTCGATTTTTACATCAGTATCCTGGTTGCGAACTTTGGCAGGCACCCAGCTCTGTAAGCAGCAGCATTCAGCTTTTTAAAAGCAGTACGGGATCTATATGGATTACCTGGAGCGGTGCAACCTCTTTGTTTCTCACTAAAATGTAACCTTAAGTCAACAGGGAAAGAGGTTAACATCATACATTTACTATACACTTTCTTTTTTCTTACTTGTTCATCCATATACTTTGTGTATAGATCCTGCTGATTCAGGAATTTGTCTAATTGTTATGGGTTTTCAAAAAAATTGGACCATGCTTTGAAACCTATTTTGCCTTCTTCTAGATCAACTAATGGTTGGGGGCATGCAGCTCATTTTTTTTAAATATATACCCCTTCATTACCAGGCTTTTTTTTTTTTTTTTTAAATAACTACAGTTGTGCTCATGCTTTATTATTAATCAACTGTGTTTACTCTTTTTAAATCATAATGACAACAACCCAAATTACCCTGATCAAAAGTTTACATGCCCTGGTGATTTTGGCCTGATAACATACACACAAGTTGACACACAGGGGTTTGAATTTCCTAATGAGCAAAGAGAGTCACACAACACCGACTAGAGACACTGCATGTTTCGGGGACATGCCCCTTCTTCAGGTCATCTGATTAGTCGGCAGAGTGTTCCATTGGCTTACTTCCGCCAGGCTGTGACTTAATTTCTGGACATTGTACACAGTCTGAGCAGGCACTGTACACTGGCCCCGATAGTTCCTTAGCTTGCAAATTGGTTCCCCCTTCATCGGACCCCTGGCCCCACGATTCTGGATGGGCCACCCACCAGTGGCGTTCCTGTATTCTTTGTTCCATGGCTGTATGCTGGTTTTCCCTTAGCCCCTGTGTCATCCATGCAGCTTCAGCCTCCAGGTACTGCTAGCTTTTCAATCCAAGTCTCTGTATGACCATTAACAGACTGCTGTATGCCTTGATTACTTTTATTTTCAACTTAACAATAAAAAGTCTTTGCTTTGCGTCAGAGGATTATTTTTATGTCTTTTGATCATCGTTGTTCACCCCTTTGATTGTTTGTTCTGCCCTTATTTGTCTATGAGTTTTGGACAGCAGCGGCCACAGCTATACTTAATTATTTTGGTCTTTCACTTAGTTTCTTGTCTGTGCCCCCGTACTTTTGTTTTTAATGGTTAGTGTTTGGCTGAAGCCATTTATTATCAGTCAACTGTGTGTACTCTTTTTAAATCATAATGACCCTGATCAAACTTTACATACCCCAGCTCTTAATACCATGTATTGCCCCCTTTAAAGTCAATAACAGCTTGAAGTCTTTTGTGGTATTTGTGGATGAGGCTCAGTGGCGGAATTACCAGGGTCGCAACAGTCGCAGTTGCGACTGGGCCCTGTAAATCCATCACTGTGGGTGGGCCCCAGCGGGGTTGCTATCCACAGGGTTGTGAGTGGAGAGAGTGTCTCTCATGTAACAGCAGCACAGAGACACCGGGATTGACGTTTTATTTCCCCCTTGTCCGTCCTCTCTCGCACGGGACACACAGCTGAGCTGCTCCCCCTTCGCCCCCCCTCTCCTGTGTTCTCCGCAGGCATTCAGGTGTGAAGCTAACAAGCTTCCCACGGAGAACACATGGGGGGGGCGAAGGGGGAGCAGATCAGCTGTGTGTCCCGTGCGAGAGAGGATGGACAAGGGGGAAATAAAACGTCAATCCCGGTCTGTCTGTGCTGCTGTTACATGAGAGACATTCTCTCCACTCACAGCCCTGCTGACCCCTCTCCAGTGTGTGTATAGACTCAGGAAGATCCCGCCGCCCATGAACATCATAGAGCTGCTGATCGCTGCCTCCCCCCAGGTGGGGGGTACAGAGATGTGCTGGGGCCAAGGTGCACAGCGGAGTCCAGCAAGGTACAGGGAAACCTCTGGAAGGGGGGGTGACTGTCTAGGGACCCTAAAGTAAGGGGGCTCTCTGGGGACCCTGAAATAAGGGGGGCTCTCTGGGGACCCTGATGTCCAGTACCACCACCACCCACCTCCAGTACCACTGCCACACCTGACACAGGCTGCACTGGTGACACAGGCTGCTCTGGGGACACAGGCTGCACTGGTGACAAGTGATTGAAAAATAACCAAAAAATAATAAAGCAACATTTTGAAAAAACAAACATTTTTTTTTAGTTTCTATTGTAAACATTTGCAAATAAGTAAGTTTTCTTCATAAATGTGGGGCAAAATGTATACTGCTACATATCTTTGGTAAAAAATAACCTAAATTAATGGATATTATTTAGTCTGTGTGGAAGTTATATAATCTCTATAATTTAGGGTGCAAATCACTGAAAATTGAAAATTGATCACATCTGATCACACCTGATTTACTGAAGGCCTATCCAAATTCTTGAGACACTAACAATCCAGGAAAGTACAAATGCCCCCCAAATTACCCCTTTTTGGAAAGTAGACAGTCCAAGGTATTTAGGTATTTAGTAAGAGGCATGGTGAGTTTTTTGAAGTTGTAACTTTTTCCCACAATTCTTGAGAAAATGAAGAAATGAATTATTTTTACACAAACTTATCGTATTGACAGGTTATTGCTTGAACACTGCATATGCATACTTGCAACAACACCCAAAAATACATTCTGCTACTCCTGAGTATATACCACATGCGTGAGACTTTTACACAGCCTGGCCACATACAGAGGCCCAACATCCAAGTATCACTTCCAAACATTCTAGAAGCAAAATTACACATATAATTTAATGACAACCTCATTTTGAAGGACCTGGAGCACCAGGACAATGGAAATGCCCACAAAATGACCCCAATTTGGAAAGCAAACACCCCAATGTATAATCTATGAGGCATACTGAGTCTTTTGAATGGTTCTTTTTTTTTCCAGAAGTTTTCAGGAAATGTGGGAAAAAACGTGAACACGCATTTTTTTTACACAAAGTTGTCCATTTATAAGATATTTCCAACACATAGCATGTACATAGCAAAATGACACCCCAAAATACATTCTGCTACTGCTCCTGAATATAGCGATACCACATGTGTGACACTTTTACACAGCCTGGCCACATACAGAGGCTCAACATCCAAGTAGCACCTCTAGACGTTCTAATAGCATAAATTACACATATAATTTACTGACTACCGATCACATTTTTGAAGGCCCTTCATATTTCTAACACATAACATGTACATACCAAATAACAAAAGATTACCTGTGGTTTTAGTAGTGCAGTGGTCCACAGAGGCCTGTCCACACAGCCAAAGAATTGGTCCAGGCAGCAGGAAGGACTATCAAGCTTAGAGCCAGGGGCACAGGGGTAGAGGTTTCTCCCACCCAAATCTCTTTGAAGCCTTTTTGGCAACCAGACCCTGTTCTGGGAAAAGAGAAAACCAAAAACAGATTTTCTCTGCTCAGAACGCTATTCTGAAGCCCCTCACATATGTGAGACCACTGTGTACTAAAGGAGAAGGGCAAAAGATCAGTCCAAGTGGCAGGCAAAAACATGGTCAATTAACAGGCCGAGGTCGGTGCACGTGGAAGTCAAAAACGTTAAAACGGCAGGCAAAGGCATCATCGGTAAACAGGCTGAGGTTAGTGCACTTGGAAGTCAGAAACATGGTTAAAACAACAGGCAAAGACATTGTTGGTAAACAGGCCAGGGTCAGGAAACATGGTAGCAAGCAAATGATCCACACGGGTATTTGAAATGGGGAAATGGCAGTCTGTTACTAATAATGAGAACTAATATCTGAAGGATGTGTGATAATTTCTGAAGCAATCTCTGATACACAGGCCAGGTTGGGAGGGACATTGGAGACAATAATAACTTGCATCTCTTCTAACTCCTTCACTTGTGCAAACACGACATCTCTTTTGGCGTCTTCTTATGGATTCTGCGGGGGGAATGTTATAGGGAAAATGTTGCTCATGAAGTCAACTTACACTATCAGAGCGAATGCTTCCTGGGGCGGGTCCTTGCTGGTAAATCAGGGCAGTAACAATGTCTTCATTATATTTGAGGTAGGTGATGGGTTGGTTTTCGGGTGATTTGTGATAGCAGACAAATGAATTGAACATGGCCATATGAAACAGACGAAATGCAACTTCATTGGCTGTTTACCCTGATTGGGGACGCAGCGTCATCACCATGGTGCCCGCTCCCTGGGGGTGCGCAATAGCGGTGCATCCTTGCCGACGTCATATGATATCCAGTCAGGATATTCAAGCCATTTTGCACCCTCCAATAGGGAGGGTGGGAAGTGATTAAATAAAAATGAAATTTTTTGAAAAGTTGAATTAACCTCCCTGGCGGTATGATTATTTTGGATTTTAGGTGCTAAAAGCGGTACAATTATTTTGCATGAAAATTTGGCATTTTATATTGTAGTCCTGCAATTCTTAGGAATAACTCTCTTAAATCTGTCCAAACCAGAGTCTAGCAGACATCCCGGGTATGATAAAGTTTGAAAAATTAAATCATAAATTATAATATAATAAATAACTATAAATAATTATACCAAATAATAATATAACAATAATAACAATTATTCAATAATGTACTCAAATCAAAAACACTGAAAGTTGCTCAGTTGCAGAATTGTCACTGTCATTACTTTTCAATATTTGATTATGGATCTCCCCACAAATCGCTATCGCTCAATTCTGCAAGTGATTCCAATTTATTATCGCTGTTTTCTAGCTGGCCTAAAATCATTTTTGATGTAAAGTGACAGTTTTGGTTGCTATGGACAATCTCCAGTTTCCAGGCATAAAGAACAGTTTTTATAAGATAAAACTGCATGCAGGACACTGGGGAGAACACTAGGGACAAAGGGGATGTGAAATTATTACATACAGCAATGTGATCTGTAAGATTACATTATACTGTATGTATAGTGTGTGTTCTACTTTTTGAATTTGGCGCCGATCTCTGTGCGTCGTAACGCTCACAGGGTACGGAGATCTGCTCCGTGATAGATCCGGCAGAGGACGAGCCTCCTGCATTCAGCGATGCGATCCCGAGTCTGGCTCGGGGATACCGCTTTTGGTACAAAACTTCCACTCCGAGCCAGACTCGGGAACACCGCCAGTGGGTTTAAAGTTGTTTATCAAGTTATTTCCCACATACCAGCATTTTTTGGCATTTTTCAAACTACACCCCAAAACACATTTTCCTGTCGCATCATGGCAGCATACACTCTGGGTTGTGACTCCGCCCCCACAACCTGATAGGACCACATAGCTATAAAATGAAGATACGCCCCCCCCGCCCCGGTATTCTCTTATTTTTCCTCACCTGTTGGGACCGCACGGATCATCACCCTCTTACCGCTTCGCCCCAGCCAGGTTCTAGCCTCTCCTGAGTGGAAGTCCTTACCGGTACAGCCTCTAAAGGAAGCTAAATGGAAGGAACCTCACTCTGGTGATCTCAGGGGTATGAATACTTTTTCTCTGCAAACAGAGCATTGCCTCTATAGCCATTGGAAGTAAGCCTTAAACAGGCTGAAGGCATATAATAAAAAGATCGGTCTTTAAGCCTTAAACAGGCTTAGTACCTGCAGTGGTCTCCGGTTTCCTCTTCCTCCCTGGTGTCACTCTGTCTACAGCTTGACAGCATACTCTCTACCTTCAGTATCTCTTGTCACCTTAGGTTGTCTGGTGCCTTTCCCCCAGTGTTGCCTTTCTGCCATATTTTACTTCCTTTTGCTGAGCTCTGTCCCACAGCAGCTTCAGCACTCTTCCTGGTCACTTTGCCCCTTTGCACATGCTCACTGTGCACTTTGGGCAGAATGTGTATGTCTATCTATGTCTTTTCCCTTTTCCAAGATGGCGCTGGCGGCCGCATGGCGCTACTGAGCATGTGCGGGCGGGACATGACCCCGGCTCCAATTTTAAAAGGGGAAGATGCCTTTTTTTAACGCAGATGCCTTTTTTTGCCTGTTTTTTGTGCTCAGCTGAATTATGACTGCTGCATTTCTGTTTTTTCTGCACCAGTGTTGCCTCTCTGTTTGGTAAGTATCTCCCCTGTATTTTTCTTCTCTCTATTCCCCTCTCGTTTCTGTTATGGCTTTATCTTCCTTACCCTTTTTGTGTTACCTGTGTCTTCAGGCTTCCTCTGTTCCCTATCCATGGAGACCACTGCTCCAGCAGATCACCACCAGCATAATAGGTAAGAGGGGAGGAGTTTGGTAAGTATAGAAGATCGAAAAAGAGAGCAGGACGCACTAGCGCTAACTAAATGGTTAGCCCCATCAGGTCCGCAAGATCATCTCGCAGAGATTCCTTGCATAGAAGAAGCCGCTCTGGCCATAGGCAGAGCCATTCGGGTGGAGGAAGTCGCTCAGGGAAAGGGAGTCGCAGAAGGAGTCGCTCCAGGTCTCGTTCAAGGCGCAGCCATTCCCGCCGAAGAAGATCCCCTGACCGGAGGCACCATTCACCAGCACGCCACTCCCATCCTTCTGAAAATACCTGATGGGTATGCGGGGCCATAGCCCTTCCAGATATGTTGGCATGCCGCAGGTGCTTTGAAGAAGCCACCAGAGAGAAAGGGCAAGAACACAGAGAGCTCACAGAGTCTTCTGCCCCACGTGTCGCTCCCGACACTGAGTTATCTCCATGGGGTGCTTCGCCGGCTCCCCCAAATACTTCCAGAGAGCATGATTCTCCTTCAGATGAGGAAGAACTAGAGGCTTCAGCGGGCTTTGACTTCTCCCAAATAGAGCCTTTTGTGAGGTCAGTGAAGGGGGCCATTAGCTGGGAGGAACCCCAGGAGGCCCAACCCAAAAGGAGAAAATATTTCCCGAACCTGAAGAGAGAACCCCTCCAGCATCCCTGCAAAGCCTTCCCCTTCATTGATGAGTTGGAGGAACTTATCAGAGACGAGTGGCAGAGACCCCAGAAGAAAGCAAGTCTCAACAATCGGCTTGCCAAACTATATCCTCCAAAGGAGGCTAAAATTAAATCTCTCGTGTCCCCGCCAGTGTTGGATGCATCCCTCATGCGCCTGGCCAGACACGTTACGCTCCCTATCGAGGACGCCGTGTCATTCAAGGACGTCCTGGATAGGAAGATCGATACTGATCTCAAAAGAGCTTACCTAGCATCAGGAGGCGTATGCAGGCCAGCAGTGGTTCTTGCAGCTGTGGGTAAGGCTATTGCCAGTTGGTCAGCAAGCACAGAAAAGCTTGTATCCAAGGCGCTGATCAGGACCAGATAGTTAGGGCCCTGCAAGAACTAAGCCTTCCAGGGGATTTTGTGGCAGAGGCATCTGTGGATGCTATTAAGTCTGCATCCAGGGCTATATTGTCCTCGGTAATGGCCAGACGGGCTCTCTGGCTCAAACCCTGGGCAGCAGATCCTGCTTCCAAGTGCAATTGGTGCAGCATCCCGTATGATGGCGAGAACCTTTTCGGCACAAAATTGGACTCTGCTATTTCTAAGGTCACTGGCGGAAAATCAGGGCTTATCCCCTCGGATAGAAAGCCAAAGCTTCAGAGGCCTCCTCCCTTTAAGCGTAACCTCCCAGACAGGTACAGGGATGCCAAGTCCTACAGGCCTGGTAGGGAGTACAGAAGGAACTGGAAGGCCCCTCAAACGTCCTTTCTGAAGTTCCAGAAGCCCAGGGCCCCACCATCTACTGACCAGAAGTCCTTTTGAAGGTGTGTCCGCCCAGCCAGCAGTGGTGGGGGCCAGACTCTCAAAGTTCACGCTGGTCTGGGCGGAAACAATAAGCGACCCCTGGACGTTAACCACCGTTCGCGTCGGGCACAGATGGTCATTCAGGTGACTTCCCCCGGGGGACCATTTTTGCCCAACAAACCTCCCGTCATCCCGGCAAAAGAGGTTAGCCTTGACCCGATACGTTCAGGATCTGCTCCAAAAGGAAGCAATTACCGAGGTGCCCCTATCCCAAAGAGGTCGGGGGTTCTATTCCCCTCTATTTCTAGTAAAAAAAAATCAGGGGACCTACGTTCGGTCCTGGATCTAAACTTAAACCGCTCTATCCAGGTAGAAGCATTCAAAATGGAGAGCCTCCAGTCTATCCTCCAGGCCATAAATCTGGGGGACTGGATGCTCTCCATAGATCTACAGGACGCCTACCTCCATATCCCTATCCAATCAGAACTCCAAAAGTTCCTCAGTTTTTCGCTAAACCACAGACACTTTCAGTTCTGAAGTATTCCGTTTGGAATTTCTACGGCTCCCGGGACTTTTACAAAGGTCCTTCTTCCAGTAATCGCGCATCTGAGGGAGAGGGGGCTGCGAGTCCACCATTATCTGGACGATATTCTCCTCCTCTCAGACAGCCGGGAGTGGCTGTTACAGCATTGAAAGATCCTCGTCTCCACTCTTCAGAATCTGGGATGGCTCATAAACTGGGGGAAGAGCCAGACTCGGCCCACCCAGAGAATGATCTTCTCAGGAGCCCAGTTGAATACAGTGCAGCTGCCTCCGGAGAAGTCTTCCCTGTTGGTCCAGAAGGTGAAGAAGGCCATTCTGGCAAGATCCCTGCCGGCCAGAGTATGCCTCAGCCTTCTAGGCTCCCTATCGGCAACCATTCCTATGGTCCATTGGGCTCAGTGGCACACCAGACCTCTGCAGAACTCCTTCCTACATCAGTGGGATGGTTCATCCATGACCCAGACGATCCGGATCTCGGAGACAGTCAGGCGCTCATTGCATTGGTGGACTCGTCCCCACAACTTAAACAATTGCAAACACATAGTCATCCCTCCTCAGGAGGTAGTGACCACGGACGCCAGTCTAGAAGGTTTGGGAGCCCACCTCCAGTCCCATGCAGCGCAGGGCCGTTGGCCTTTCGAAGTACGGGACTCGGTATCAAACGTGCTGGAGATGAGGGCGGCCCTCCAGGCTCTCCTGGCCTTCAGCTCCCTTTTAAGGGGGAAGCAGGTCCTCTTAAGGATGGACAACAAGGTTGCTGTCGCCTACATAAACAGACAGGGGGGGACCAGGAGTCCCTCCATGATGCGGGAAGTTCTCCCTGTGATTGAATGGGCACAGTTGAACCTGTCAGACCTGAGGGCGACTTACATCCAGGGGGTCGAGAACATCTTAGCCGACATGCTCAGCAGGGAGTTTGCCTCCAACAACGAGTGGTCCCTGAGCCCTCAGGCCTTCTCCCTCATCTGCCAGACCTGGGGTCAACCAGACATAGACCTTGCTGCGACTCCGGCAAACTCCAAATGCAGAAGGTTCCTGTCGAGGTTTCCCTTTCACTTAGCGGAGGGGACAGATTGCCTCCAGCATCCCTGGAACTTCCATCTCGGGTATATCTTCCCTCTGACTCCCCTGATAGCGAGATTTCTCTTAAGGCTCAAGAGATCAACGGCATTGGTGATAGCGGTGATTCCTTTTTGGCCCAGGAGGCCATGGTTTGCCACCCTCCTACAACTGAGCACGGCAGACCCTCTTACTCTTCCCCTGTCTGCCGACTTGCTCTCCCAGGGCCAGCTGCTACATCCAGATTCGGGGAAGCTACACTTGATGGCTTGGGGGCTGAGAGGGCTAGGTATCTATGTCAGGGCTGCTCCCAGAAGGTAGCTGATACCCTGCTCCAGGCCAGAAAACCTACCACCAACTGTACCTACCACAGGGTCTGGGAGAAATTTGTTGCCTTCGCTCAGGATCTTGGCCGGGATCTGTCCTCCCTTTCGGCTCCTCTGATCCTAGAGTTCCTGCAATCAGGCTTAGACAAAGGTCTTAGCTCTAGTACTCTGAAAGTTCAGGTGTCACCTTTATCCGCCCTGACAGGAGTTAAATGGGCTCACGGTCCCCTTGTTATGCAATTTCAGAAGGCCTGTCTTGAACTAAGACCACCTAGGAAGCCTTCCTTTCCAACATGGGACCTATCAGTCATCTTAGGCCTCATGCACACGAGACGCAGTTAAACGCGCGTTCAGATGCAGTTGGACAGTTTTTTCAACTGCACCTGAACTCATTCAATGTTATCCTATGTGTCCATGCACACAGTCTCGTTTTTTTCCGTTTATATGCAGTTGCGTTTAATCTCGTTTTTCCAGAAGCAAAAAAATGCGTTCAGAAACAAAAATTTCTGCGTTTCAGACGCAAAACGCGGCAAAACGCGGTAAAACGCGGCAAAACGCCGCTACCGCGTTTAGCCGCGTTTGCGTTTATATGCGTTTTTAAAGGTGACCTTTTTTTTTACATTAAAAATCTCAAAAATGATTGCAAATGATGAAAAACCATTAGAAAAATATTTTAAACAATTGCAATTGCAAGTGGACAATCCACAACTTGTGGCAAGTGACGTGGCAAGTGGACAATCCACAACTTGTGGCAAGTGACATGGCAGGTGGCAAGTTATGTGGCAAGTGGACAATCCACAACTTGTGGCAAGTGACGTGGCAGGAGAAGTGGCAAGTGACGTGGAAAGTGGACAATAGACAACTTGTGGCAGGTGATGTGGCAAGTGACCTGGCAGGTGACGCGGCAAGTGACTTGGCAGGTGACGTGGCAAGTGGAAAATCAACAACTTGTGGCAGGTGACTGGCATGTGACGTGGCAAGTGGACAATCCATAACTTGTGGCAGGTGACGTGGCAAGTGACGTGGCAAGTGGACAATCCACTTGTGGCAGGGGATGTGGCAAGTGACGTGGCAAGTGGACAATCCACTTGTGGCAGGTGACTGGCATGTGACGTGGCAAGTGGACAATCCATAACTTGTGGCAGGTGACGTGGCAAGTGACGTGGCAAGTGACGTGGCAAGTGGACAATCCACTTGTGGCAGGGGATGTGGCAAGTGACGTGGCAAGTGGACAATCCACTTGTGGCAGGTGATGTGGCAAGTGACGTGGCGAGTGGACAATCCACAACTTGTGTCAGGTGACGTGGCAAGTGGACAATCCACAACTTGTGGCAGGTGATGGGGCAAGTGATGTGGCAAGTGGACAATCCACTTGTGGCAGGGGATGTGGCAAGTGACGTGGCGAGTGGACAATCCACAACTTGTGTCAGGTGACGTGGCAAGTGGACAATCCACAACTTGTGGCAGGTGATGTGGCAAGTGATGTGGCAAGTGGACAATCCACTTGTGGCAGGTGACGTGGCAGGGGATGTGGCAAGGGACGTGGCAAGTGGACAATCCACAACTTGTGGCAGGTGATGTGGCTGGTGACGTGGCAAGTGGACAATCCACATCTTGTGGCAGGTGACGTGGCAGGTGACGTGGAAAGTGGTGTGGCAAGTGGACAATCCACAACTTGTGGCAGATGGCATGGCAGGTGACGTGGAAAGTGGACAATCCACATCTTGTGGCAAGTGACGTGGCAGGTGATGTGGCAAGTGACGTGGCAAGTGGACAATCCACAACTTGTGGTAGGTGACGTGGCAGGTGATGTGGCAAGTGATGTGGCAGGTGATGTGACAAGTGGACAATCCACATCTTGTAGCAAGTGACGTGGCAGCTGACGTGGCAAGTGACGTGGCAGGTGACGTGGCAAGTGACATGGCAAGTGGACAATCCACATCTTGTGGCAAGTGATGTGGCAGCTGACGTGGCAAGTGACGTGGCAGGTGACGTGGCAAGTGACATGGCAAGTGGACAATCCACATCTCGTGGCAAGTGACGTGGCAGGTGATGTGGCAAGTGATGTGGCAAGTGACGTGGCAAGTGGACAATCCACAACTTGTGGCAGGTGACGTGGCAGGTGATGTGACAAGTGACGTGGCAGCTGATGTGGCAAGTGACGTGGCAAGTGGACAATCCAAAACTTGTGGCAGGTGACGTGGCAAGTGATGTGGCAAGTGGACAATCCACAGCTTGTGGCAAGTGACGTGGCAAGTGGACAATCCACAACTTGTGGCAGGTGACGTGGCAGGTGACGTGGCAAGTGAACAATCCACAACTTGTGGCAGGTGACGTGGTAAGTGACGTGGCAGGTGAAGTGGCAAGTGACGCGGCAAGTAGACAATCCACAACTTGTGGCAGGTGATGTGGCAAGTGACGTGGCAGGTGATGTGGCAAGTCACGTGGCAAGTGGACAATCCACAACTTGTGGCAGGTGATGTGGCTGGTGACGTGGCAAGTGGACAATCCACAGCTTGTGGCAAGTGATGTGGCAGCTGACGTGGCAAGTGACGTGGCAAGTGGACAATCCAAAACTTGTGGCAGGTGACGTGGCAAGTGACGTGGCAGGTGACGTGGCAAGTGATGTGGCAAGTGGACAATCCACAGCTTGTGGCAAGTGACGTGGCAAGTGGACAATCCACAACTTGTGGCAGGTGACGTGGCAGGTGACGTGGCAAGTGAACAATCCACAACTTGTGGCAGGTGACGTGGCAAGTGGACAATCCACAACTTGTGGCAGGTGATGTGGCAAGTGATGTGGCAAGTGGACAATCCACTTGTGGCAGGTGACGTGGCAGGGGACGTGGCAAGGGACGTGGCAAGTGGACAATCCACAACTTGTGGCAGGTGATGTGACTGGTGACGTGGCAAGTGGACAATCCACAGCTTGTGGCAGGTGGCATGGCAGATGACGTGGAAAGTGGACAATTCACATCTCGTGGCAAGTGACGTGGCAGGTGATGTGGCAAGTGACGTGGCAAGTGGACAATCCACAATTTGTGGCAGGTGACGTGGCAGGTGATGTGGCAAGTGGACAATCCCCAACTTGTGGCAAGTGACGTGGCAAGTGGACAATCCACAACTTGTGGCAGGTGCCGTGGCAAGTGACACGGCAAATGCAAGTGTACAACTGCTCTCTATGCTGCTGCTGCTCACTCTGATCAAAATAGCAGAAATAGTTAAAAAAAATGCTTTGAGAGCTTGGGGAGGGTCTACATGATGTTATCTTTATAAACGCGTTTAAACGCAAACGCGTCTAAACGCGTCTAAACGCGTCTAAACGCGGCATGCAAACGCGGCAAAACGCGCTTTTCTGAACGCGCGTTTCAGCTTTTTTTTAACAGAGGTTTCATCTGCGTCTCGTGTGCATGAGGCTTTAGAGGTACTATCCAAAGAACCCTGTTTTCCGCTGGAAAACATCTCCCTCTGGCACCTGACACTAAAAGTCACCTTCCTGGTCGCAATCACATCAGCGAAGAGAGTTTCAGAGATGCAAGCATTACTGATTAAGGAGCCGTATCTGATCATTCATCCGGACAGGGTAGTTCTAAGACCCTTGGATCACTTTGTCCCAAAGGTGGCACCCTCTTTTCACTTCAACCAGGAAATCAACTTGCCAGCTCTTAACACAGACCAGGGTGACCCTCATCCTCTGGATGTAAGGGGCAACATCATAAAATATCTTTCCCTGTCCAAATCCTTTAAAATATCGGAGAACCTCTTCATCATTCCCTATGGCCTTAGGAGAGGTCAAGCAGCGTCGGCCCGAACCATTGCCTCCTGGTTGGTGAAGGCCTACTTGCTGAGTGAGTTGCAAATTCCTGAAGACCTGAGGGCCCATTCCACCAGAGCAGTGGCCACCTCCTGGGCAGCGTATTCTCAGCGGAAACCATCTGCAGAGCGGCCACTTGGTCCTCCAGGAACACCTTTATCTCTCACTACAGGGTGGACTCAGCTCAGCTATCAACAGTAGAATTGGGAAAGTCCATTATTCAAGCCAACTCTTCTATTCCTTGCTAATAAACGTTTACCTTTGCATCTCCCACCCAGTCTGTGAGTTAATCCCCAGAGTGTATGCTGCCATGATGCGACAGGAAACTGGAAAATTGTATACTTACGTTTCCGTAATTTTCCTTTCCTGTCGCATCTTCATGGCAGCATACAATATCCCACCCACAAAGGTGATTCATATATACAGAGAATACTGGGGCGGGGGGCGTATCTTCATTTTATAGCTATGTGGTCCTATCAGGTTGTGGGGGCGGAGTCACAACCCAGAGTGTATGCTGCCATGAAGATGCGACAGGAAAGGAAAATTACGGAAAGGTAAGTATACAATTTTCCAGTTTCTACCCCTCCCGAGTATGGGGATACCCCACATGTAAGACTTTTTTGCTGACTAGGTGCATAGGGGGGCTCAAAAACCATGATTAACCTTCAGGCTTTCAAAGAGAATACATTATGCATCTGATTCCCTAACTACTTATAATAGTACATAAACTCCTAAAAATTACCTCTTTTTATTTACATTTTTGCCATGTTTTTGGAAAAATAATGAAATTAAATGATTTTTTTTTTTTCATTAAGGTGGTAGTAAACTCTTACAAGTGAAAATCCACTGACAGGCAGGCTGATTATAACAGAAGAGACCCTAGTGGTCTCTTCTGTCACAAATGCTTCCCCTGTCTGTCAGCGAGCAATGTGATCTGAGCCGCACATGCACAGCTCAGACTGCATTTATGGCCCGCTTTGTGTGCCACGATGATGTGACTCCTGTGCACATGTGCAGGAGTGACATCACCTGTGGCACAGCCTATAATGCACCAGAAGATCGAGAACCTGGAAGAAAAACTGGGCAAAAATGTAAGCTCCCGGAGACCAAGGAGAGCCTTGTCAGCACAGAGCTGGAGGGCTCTGACTGCAGGTAAGTCTGTCATAATGTACTAGTAAACAGTGCGTACTAGTACATTATGACCAAAGCCTGCACGAGAGATCATTTAAAAAAAAAGACTTTACTACCGCTTTAAGTTGATTCTCACACACAGCATGGCCATTCTTTTAACAACACCCCCAAAATGCATTCTGATCCTTTATGAAGGCCAGTTCACACCAGAACGCGGTGTGGGAAACCCACATTCTGCGTGCATCCCCTGCACAGCATTTTGGTGCAAAGTAGTGAGATTTTAGCCCATTTGAAATGAAAAGTCTGAAATCGCACCACACAGAACTGCATAGGAATCACACGGGAACACAATTCCTGGCCCTAAAAGTTTTACCCTTCGAGAACCACAAGCCCACACTAAGTGCAGTTCTCAATCCCAGCTGTCACTGGCAGCTAAGGTTCCCATTGATGATCAGGAATGAATTGGCAAGGTTCCTGATTATGTGATCAGTATGTGCCGTTGGTTTAAAGTTGTAATTATCTATTATACAAAAAAAAAAAATATATATATATATATATATATATATAAAAATGAGTTATGCAAATTAACCATAGAGTTGTTGCCGAGTTAACTGACACACGCTGACACTATTAAATTTGGCATGTGCACAAAAGGGGTTAAATGCTGCTCTTTTTGTGGGATACATGCATTTCAATGAATGATCTTTTGGGGCTTCAAAAATGACTTCGATGATATTGTGAGAAAGTTTTACAAATAACAGTTGCAATTCTTTTTCTTTATTGTTAAACCTCAGCATGTCTTACAGTTTCTTTCTTAAACCTCAGCATCTTTGACTGTTTATGAAACCACAGCATGTCTGACAGTTTCTTTACTTACAGGCAAGACAGACGCACGAGGCCAGAGCAGCAGTGACTCATCGCACTGTCAGACTCCAAGACTTTCTT
This sequence comes from Lithobates pipiens, assembly GCF_037356315.1. Taxonomy (NCBI): domain Eukaryota; kingdom Metazoa; phylum Chordata; class Amphibia; order Anura; family Ranidae; genus Lithobates; species Lithobates pipiens. The sequence continues at coordinate 415,680,411 of NW_027507764.1, forward strand.
TAAGGCTTGAATTGTATCTAGTTCTCACATGGGTCTTATAAAGCTACAGACTTCCCTCCATCTTCCCAGAACTTAAGTGAGCACATGGAGGCTGGAGAAAAATAGTATGCCCTGATTGGCTGGGGTTAGCTTTTTTTTTCTCCTTTTAATCTAATCCTACAGTATTCTGCAGTATTGTGAGTCATCATATCCTCTATTATAGGTTACTGTATATCATTAAATTCAAGTATAAATCAATGTGACATAATTTCAATATCGAGTGTATCAGTTTTCCATAGAGCAGATTAAGGGGGTTGTCATCTATTTTCAGTATGCTGTATGATATTAACCACTTCAGCCCCGGAAGGATTTACCCCCTTCCTGACCAGGCTATTTTTTGAGATATGGCACTGCGCCACTTTAACTGACAATTGCGCGGTCGCGCGACGCTGTACCAATACAAAATTTATATCTTTTTTTCCCCACAAATAGAGTTTTATTTTGGTGGTATTTGATCACCTCTGCAGTTTTTATATTTTACGCTAGAAACAAAAAAAGAGTGACGATTTAAAAAAAAAACATTTCCCCAAGAAAATGTAAAAAAAACAAATGTATTCATCAATTTAGGCCAATTTGTATTCTGTATTCAAACCTATTTTTGGTAAAAAAAATAATCCCAATAAGCGAATATTGATTTGTTTGCAGAAAAGTTACTGCGTCTACTTGATAGGAGATAGATTTATGGCATTTATTATTTATTCCTTTTTTACTAGTAATGGCGGCGATCAGTGATTTTTAGCAGGACTGCAACATTAAATTGGACACCTAATGGACATATTTGACTTTTTTTGGGAACCAGTGACATTACTACAGTAAAAAATGCTAAAAATATGCACTGTTACTTTACTAATGACACTGTCAGGGAAGGGGTTAACATCAGGGGGCGATCAAAGGGTTAACTGTGTTCCCTCGCTGTATGTTCTAACTGTTTGGGGAAGGGCTCATTGGGACAACACACAGATCTGTCTTCCTGCATAGCAGAAAGACAGGATCTGTGTGATCTCCCCTGTCAGAACGGAGATTTGCTTTGTTTACAATGGTAAATCCTCATTCTGTCACTGCAGGGAATGATCACGGGTGGCCGGCGGACATTGAGTACACGGAGCCCGCTCATTGGCTCCCCCCGCTGGCCAATGGGAGCTCGCACACGCCCACAAATCGCTGTGTACAAGCCCGACTTATACTTACGCAAATTTGCACAGCTGAACCAACCTGCCTCAATATAACTGCGGCGGCTGGTCGGCAAGCAGTTAAACGTTATTATTTTTTCCCACATTTTTATTAGTGTAAGATGCTGTTTTAATGTATTTACTGTTAGTATGATATTAGCAAATATTCCAGTAACAGCACTCCAATTAAATCATCAATTTAATTCACCATTTGTAAGTGAAACGTATCATTAGACTTAAAAACATAATAGTCCACTATTATTATGTTAGCAATAACACTTGAATGTCTTGGTTGTGTTATACTGACAAAAAAAGATATATATATTTTTTTTTAGCATATTGCAGGACTAAATCAGTTGAAACATTTTTATCCAACTTGGATGGCATGAAGCACTTTCTTCACTCAAATTGTTTTAAGTGAACTGTGCAGGGCTGAAACAAGAGGTGGGCAGGAGGGATGGCTGCCCTGGGCACTATGGTATCATGTGAGGTGGGGGAACGGTACAAGAAGGAGATTGGGGGGGGGATTTGTGTTGAGAAGGGGAATTTGGGGGGCTGCAGGGCATAAGAATTGTTCTAGTGTCCCTATTAACCACTTAATGACTGCCCACAGCAGATATACTGCATCAGGGCGGCCGCTCAGCACCCAATGACGTACAGTGGATATAAAAAGTCTAGGTAAATAATTTCCACTTTTAATGTGACCTATAAACTGTACAATTCAATTGATAAAACAAACAGAAATCTTTTAAGTGTGTGTGGGGGGGGGGGGGGTGTTAAAAATAAAATAAGTGTGCACACCCTCTTATAACTAGGGGTGTAGCTGTATTCAGAATTAAGCAATCACATTCAAACTCATGTTAAATAGGAGTCAGTACACACCTGCCATCATTTAAAGTGCCTCTGATTAACCCCAAATAAAGTTCAGTTGTTCTAGTACAGGGATCTGCAATTAGCGGACCTCCAGCTGTTGCAAAACTACAAGTCCCATCATGCCTCTACCTCTGAGTGTCATGCTTGTGGCTCTCAGAGTCTTGCTACGCCTCATGGGACTTGTAGTTTTGCAACAGCTGGAGGTCCGCTAATTGCATATCCCTGTTCTAGTAGGTCTTTCCTGACATTTTTTTTGTTGCATCCTATAGCAAAAGACATGGTCCGCAGAGAGCCTCCAAAGCATTGGAGGGATCTCATTGTTAAAAGGTATCAGTCAGGAGAAGAATACAAAAGAATTTCCAAGGGATTAGATATACCATGGAACACAGTGAAGACAGTCATCATCAAGTGGAGAAAATATGATACAACAGTGACATTACCAAGAACTTGGACATCCCTCCAAAATTGATGAAAAGACATGAAGAAAACTGACCAGGGAGGCTGCCAAGAGGCCTACAGCAACATTAAAGGAGCTGCAGGAATATCTGGCAAGTACTGGCTGTGTGGTACATGTGACAACAATCTCCTTTATTCTTCATAGGAAAAAACATCTCAGCCCCCGAGCTGGATATGCCTATTGCCGACATCCTGACACCAGCGGTCGGCGACCCAGCCCGACCGCTTTGGGTAAGTATGAGGTCTGTTGTGTCTTGACCTCTCTTGCCCACCACTTTTTGCCCTCATTTTTTCATTTATTAATATACACCCACTCTTTCTCCATTACTTTTCAGATATTTAAACTATGCATCTGCCCCTGAAGAGCGAACACAGATTCGCAAAATGCGTAGGGAAACATCGATGCTCTTTATATGCTCATATTGCTGGGTATTTTTGTTGGGTGTATCATTGTTTATGTATTGTTTTTACTCATGTATGTCCAATTTTTCCACTCTGTATACATATCCACTGGTTTAGCAATTTACAACGAACATTGTTATTGTTTAATGGATCAACTGTAATGAATTGACATTTGTTTTTACCTTTGCTGTTGACTTGGCCACTATGCTGGGTAACACACAATTATTGCTGTTCCCACTTGGTTATACAGCATCTTGTTATTAATAAATAGATTTTATTACAATTTTCTGTGAACATTTGCCAAATCTCTCCCACCTCGTTCAAAGTCCCGGGGCTATTCAGTTTTTTCCTGTGTATTTTAGGGATGGAGGTGAGTGGGAGGTCACCCCAGACCTTATATTTTTCTTTTCCTGTATTCTTCATATGTCTGGGCTGTGGGGGGTAGAGTGGCAAGTCCGAAGCCTTTTCTTACGAAGAAAAACATCCAAGCCTGGCTAAATTTTGCAAAAACACATCTGAAGTCTCCCAAAAGCATGTGGGAAAATGTGTTATGGTCTGATGAAACCAAGGTTGAACTTTTTGGTCATAATCCCAAAAGATATGTTTGGCGCAAAAACAACACTGCACATCACCAAAAGAACACTATACCCACAGTTAAGCATGGTGGTGGCAGCATCATGCTTTGGGGCTGTTTTTCTTCAGCTGGAACAGGGGCCTTAGTCAAGGTAGAGGGAATTATTAATAGTTCCAAATACCAATCAATATTGGCACATAACCTTCAGGCTTCTGCTAGAAAGCTGAACGTGAAGAGGAACTTCATCTTTCAGCATGACCACGACCCAAATCATACATTCAAATCAACAAAGGAATAGTATCACCAGAAGAAGATTACAGTTTTGGAATGGCCCAGCCAGAGCCCAGACCTGAATCCAATTGAAAATCTGTGGGGAGATGCCCTCGCAATTTGACAGATTTGGAGTGTTTTTGCAAAGAAGAGTGGGCAAATATTGCCAAGTCAAATGTGCCATGCTGGTAGACTCATACCCAAAAGAACTGAGTGCTGTAATAAAATCAAAAGGTGCTTCAACAGAATATTCGTTTTAAGGGTGTGCAGATTTATGCAACCATATTGTTGTATTTTTTTATTTTTTCTTCCTAAAATATTTCAGTTTGTTGTTCAACAACAGTTGTACAACAAACTGTTTTGCCAAGGGCTGTAACGCGTTTTGCTAGATCAGCTTTCTAGCAGAGCTGCACGATTCTGGCTAAAATGGGAATCACAAGAAAGAAGTGTCAGAAAAGGATTTAGAATTTAAGTGGTTAAACTTCCTGCATTTACATGTGGTTGAAAGCTTGGCAGACTGCCCAGATTATTTGTTTACACAAGAAGTTCTTTCCCTTTGATCTAAGAAGTAAGAGTTAGTTACAATGTTTCAAGTAGTGATAGTGAGCAGATAATCTCTCCACTTGTTTATATGAAAGAATCGCCTACTCTCAGCGGAAGAGATCGTAAGGGAGGTGAATCGAGATCGCGTTTTTTTAACGATTAATCGCGCAGCTCTAGTTTATATGTCACATTAACCACTTCAGCCCGGAATGATTTACCCCCTTAATGACTAGGGCATTTTTTGCGATACGGCACTGTGTTGCTTTAACCGCTTGCCAACCAGCCACCGCAGGTGGGCTCAGCTGCACAAATCGCTGTACCGGTTCGCCAGTCCCTTTAAAGGCTATAGCAGGCATGCTGGAGCAATATCCACTGGCCACCCGCTATCGCTGCACAGAGAGACAGAACGGGGATATGTCAATGTAATCAAACAGATCCCCGTTCTGACAGGGAAGTACAGAGAGATCTGCTGTTCCTAGTGATCAGGAACAGCGATCTCTTTCTACTCCCAGTCAGTCCACTCACCCCCACAGTTAGAAACACCTCCCTAGGGAACACTTAACCCTTTGATCGCCCCCCCTAGTGTTAACCCCTTCAATGCCAATGTAATTTATACAGTGATCAGTGGCTATTTTTAGCTGAAAATCGCTGCTCACCGCCATTACTAGTAAAAAAAAAAAAAAAATACAGTATATCCCCTATTTTGTAGATGCTATAACTTTTGCACAAACCAATCATTATACGGTTATTGCGATTTTTTTTTTTTTACCAAGATTATGTAGAAGAATAAATATTGGCCTAAACTGATGAAGACGTTTTTGGAAATTTATTATAGCAAAAAGTAAAAAATATTATTTTTTTTTCCAAAATTGTCTGTCTTTTTTTTTTATAGCGCAAAAAGGACATCAATTTTGTTTGGGTACATCGTTGTAGGACCACGTAATTGTCAGTTAAAGCGATGCAGTGCTGCATTGCAAAAAATGGCCTGGTCGTTAAGGGGGTAAATCCTCCCGGGGCTGAAATGGTTAACTGGCAATTGCGGGGTTGTGTGATGTTGTACCTAAACAAAATTGATGTCCTTTTTTTCCCCACAAATAGAGCTTTCTCTTGGTGGTTTTTATTTTTTGCGTTATAAACAAAAAAAAGACCAACAATTTTGAAAAAAAATAATACTTTTTACTTTCTGCTATAATACATATCCAAAAAAAATAAAAAAATAAAAAATTCATCAGTTTAGGCCAATATGTATTCTTCTACATATGTTTGGTAAAAAAAATTGCAATAAGCGTATATTGATTGGTTTGCGGAAACATTATAGCTTCTACAAAATAGGGCATAGATTTATATATATATATACTTTTTTTTATGTTTTTACTAGTAATGGTGGTGATCTGCGATTTTTAGCTGACCCCAAGTAACAATTTTTGGGGAACAGTGACATTATTACAGTGATAAATGCTAAAAAATGTGTGGGCTTCAGCAGTCTTTATCTTCCCAAAAGTCCGGCGAACTCGGCTTTCGAGCGGACAATCCGCTCGTCTGTGTGATAGTCCACCGGACTTTCCAAATGAACGGACTTGCCCACACACTGACTAAGTCTGTTAATTTTGAACGTGACTTCAGGTACCATGGGACTAGAGAAGGAAGTCATCTTGCCTGGTATGGATTTTAAGGGGAAGAAAAAACGCCATGTGAGTCCCCCCAAAATTGCTAACAGACCCTTATCCGAGCACGCAGCCCGGCCGGTCAGGAAAGGAGTGGGGACGAGTGAGCGCCCCCCTCCTGAGCCATACCAGGCCGCATGCTCTCAACATGGGGGGTGGGTGCTTTGGGGAAGGGGTGCCCTGCGGGCCCCTCACCCCAAAGCACCTTGTCCCCATGTTGATGAGGACAAGGGCCTCTTCCCGACAACCCTGGCAGTTGGTTGTCGGGGTCTTTGGGCGGGGAGCTTATCAGAATCCGGGAGCCCCCTTTAATAAAGGGACCTCCAGATCCCAGCCCCCCACCCTATGTGAATATGTATGGGATACATTGTACCCCTACCCATTCACCTGGGGGAAAAGTGTCAATAAAAAAAACACACTACACAGGTTTTTAAAATAGTTAAGGGAGATCTTTCATGACCGGTTGGGCTGCGTGCTCGGATAAGGGTCTGGTATCGATTTCGGGTGGACCCCCACACTGTTTTTCGATGTAGGGGGTAACCCTAAAAACCCTTACCAAGCGACGGGGCTCGCAAGGTGTCAATCTCACAGATGGAGGTGGCGAAATTGACTTCCTTCTCTTGTCCCGTCGTACCCGAAGTCACATTCAAAATGAATGGACTTTAGTCCGTGCGTGGGCAAGTCCGTTTGTGTGTGGTTGTGTATGTGCAAGTCCACTCGTTCAGAAAGTCCGGCAGACATCCGCTGGACGGTCTGATCGTGTGTATGGGGCATAAATTACACTGGCAGGGAAGGAGTTACCACTAGGGGGCGATCAATGAGTTAACTATGTTCCCTCAGCATGTTCTAACTGTGGGGGAGGGGTGGGCTCACTAGGACAACACAAAGATCGATGTTCTTGATCACAAGGCACATCAGTTCTCTATGTTGTCCCCTGTCAAAACGGGGATCTGCCTTGTTTACATAGGCAGATCCCTGTTTTGACTCTCTGTACAGATCTCACAGTATCTATTGCTTGAAACAATGTAATAGAGCCGCCCTGCCACAGAATATATGCAGTGGGCGGTCTTAAAGTGGTTAAAGGTGGAAATGTCTAATTTTTTTCCATCACAGAGACTTGACATTTTAACGGGTGTGTAGACTTTTTATATCCACTGTACCTAGTATGCGATCTGACACTACCAGGTCTGGGGTGCACTGCCGGCGACCCACTCCTGCTGTGATTATGCACAGCTGGAGCCCAGCGGCGGGTATCGCGGACTTGCTGTCTGTCTGCACCCACTGATTAGACAGGACACACGCAGAATGACAATCTGCCTGTAAACGAAGCAGATTGTCGTTTTGTCAGAAGGGAAGGCACTTATCCTGTGTTTCTGAAAGCAGGAACAGGAATCTTTGCCTTTCCCTAGTCAAGGCACACTACTGGTCACTACCTGAGTAACTACATGTCCTGGCACACTCATCTTGCTGATCCAACTCTCGCAATCCAGCCCATGTGTTTGTATGTGATGTCACATACGAGCATCTGGAATGGATGCGTAATGATGAGCTCAGGTCAGGGGCATTTTCTGAAAGCAGTGGGCCTGTGTGCAGGATCATAAGTTGGGCCCCTGCAGCTGAGAAAAAGTGCAGCGCTCTGTGCTACAGGAAACGTTGGGTGTGAATTTCTCGTTCAAATGTTTTTATTTTATGTTAAAATAAATTACATGTACAGAATATAAGACAAATTATGTGATACCAGAAATAAAAAGTAGACATATTGAAGTACGGATGATACAAAGCAAAGAAGAATTTCAAGATATTCTCGTGGGAATGACAATAAATGGCCTTATATATTTTAGAATTCAAAAGCATTCTTATAGCTGAGTTTTAAACATTTTAATCCCAAGAAAATATAAATATGTCTAAAAGAAAATATATGATTTTAAAGTTTTGATCATAACTTCTAAAGTATGTTTATAGTAAGTATTATATAGTAAGGGAAGAACATAAAAGGTTTATAGGAGGGGAAGGGGAGGGAATAATTCTACGGAGGAGGTTTTATATATCAGCTAATGTTGTAATTCTATAAAAAATCTTAATCACCATGACAATAAAACTCGGTTGTCAATATTATCTGACGTATATTATTTAATCCAAGGTTTCCATATGATATCAAACTTTGTCATCTGGTTTTTATCTATAGCGTCCATTTTAGCATGGATGAAAGATTGATTCATTCTACGTTTGGTTTCTGCAATATTCACCACATCTGTTTTCCACGCATTGGCTATAGTCTGCTTTGTGGCTATCAGGAGTGTAAGAACTAATTTGAATTGTTTCTGATTCAGAAAGGCTGGTTTTAAATTAAGGAGAGCTATAATTGGGTCTGGAAAAATTGGACGATCAAAAAATTTTGTAATTATCAGAAAGATCTTTTTCCAAAATGATTGTACAATTGAGCAAGGCCACCAGGTATGTATATAGGTACCTTTTTCTGGACAGCCATGAAAGCAGAGGCCAGTGTTGTCTGTTGAGAATTTGGCGATTCTCGCAGGAACCAAATACCAGCGTATGAGAACTTTATATGATGATTCAGACGCCAATATATTTATAGAGGAAGATTTTGTGAAAGACCATATTTTGGACCAAGACCTAGAATCGATCGTACAATCCAAATCTTTTTCCCACTTGGCCACATATTTAGGTATAACAGTATTAGAATTAGATATCAATTGTGTATACAATGATGTAATACGACCTTTAGCATGTGGTTCCTTGAGACAAAATCTTTCAAATTGAGAAATATTATGTAAGTTTACATTTAAATTGAGAAGAGGAGTATAAAAAATTTTGATTTGGAGATATCTGAATATTTCTGATTGTGGAAGCTTATATAATTCACATAGATCTGTAAAAGATTTTATTGATGTAGTTGAAGTTAAATTATATAGACAAGTGATACCAGCCTTAGACCAAGCTTTAAAGGTTTTGGGATATTTCCAGGCTGGGTAAAAAGTTGGATTCTTGTGGAAAGATAATAGCGGATTTTGTGGAGATTGCAGACCATGTGAATTTCTATACCTATCCCATATAGATAGAGAGTGCTTAGAAATGGGGTTATTTATAGACTTACGATCCGCAGGTTGTAACCATAATATATTGTTTATAGGAAGAGGATCAAAGTCTACAGCTTCAATGAGGACCCATAAAGGAATCTCTGTAGAAAAGTGATATTTTGTTAATTGAGTGGGTGTGATTTTCATTGCTCTGAATGCTGGCTCTGGCTTAAAGGGACACAGAGTGCAGGGGTTCAGTAGTAAGTGGCACAAAGGTTTAGGAAAAATGTCAGCAAAGTTCCCAGAAGCTCAATAGTAATTCCACAAACTGTCACAAACTGTCACCTGATTGTGGTTTTCTCAATCACAGTGAAATCCCTTCTTCCTGAGATTGTCAGTGGCAACCAAGCGAATCATCTTCCTCCAGATGGTGGGCAGGGATAGCAGGACTGTGATTTGGCTTTAGCAGTGGCCAATGACAGTCCTCCTCCTCCTGGAAACAGGGACCGCCCCCCCCCCTCCCCCAGCAGAACTGTACCCAATCTCTTCCCCATCACAAAAGCTGATGATCGCAGCAACAGCAAAGTTAGAGAACCAAACAATGTTTTTCCCATCTTTTACAATGTGTGGGGGCACAGTGCCGCCCCCTCAGTGTAGGTGCAGTGTGGGGAACTCTGAAATTGGAATGCATTCGTGTCTCACTGACACTTTCCTGCACTGCTCTGCTGACGGGGAGTGAGTCAAGTGCCGGAAAAAGAGGCTTTGTGCCTACCCCTGGCCTAAAGTGATGAAGAAATTCATTTTTTTGCATTTTTTTATTGGGTATGTTTTATAGCAGAATTGTATTTTTTTAAATAATTGTCAGTCTTTTATTTTTATATTGTATAGCGCAAAAAATAAAAACCATAGAGGTGATCAAATACCACCAAAAGAAAGCTCTATTTGTGGGAAAAGGACAAAAGTTTTATTTGGGTACAGCTTTGCATGACCGCACAATTGTCAGTTAAAGTAACTCCGTGCTGTATCACAAAAAATGGCCTGGTCATGAAGGGGAGTAAATCTTACTAAAGTAAAATGTTGATCTGTCAGCGTAACATTAATAGAGGGGCAATTGTAAAGGATGTATAAGAATAGACAACCCTCAAAAATAAAGTTTATATTATGTAGTTTATATATGTCCAATCCAGCTGCAGCAGCCTGGAGCCACAATCCTGCTCTGAAAAGGGGACACATTTCCTAGAACACTGCCTGTACAGCAGGTGGAATGGAAAATACAGTAACATGTTTCTGGTGGGAACTTTCTTCAGTTGCACCCTGTATCCCCAGAGTAATGTATGTCCCATGTGTCTTGCAGATACCATTAATAAAAACTCCAATTTCACTCACCCCTATCGCATTCTGGAATTTATTTATTCATCATATGTGCAACACAATCATCCAAAAAGAGGACACTTGTTTCAGTCACAATTGAGGGGATTTCCTTCACAGAGGAGGAATTTCCTCTCACTTCCTGTTGTCACTGTAGAATAAGAAGTGAAGGGTCGTTGATATGCGTATTATTAAGATTAACATGCGCAAAAATAAGCGAAAAAGAAATATGGGGAAGAAGTAGCAAATGCTTATTTTAATGATTTAGTATGGTCATCACTCTGGTCATCATTTAGTTTGGTCATCATTTAGTATGGTCATCACTCTGAGGGATTGGCATTCCTGTGTCCACGGCAGTGATATCAAATGGTAGACATGCCATCATGTTGTCAGCATCTGTAAACTTTACACTGTTATCAGATGCCATATTGTTCTTTGATGGTTAAGATGGTCTTAAGCCTAGTACACATGGGCCAAAATGTTGAGCAGCATTGGCCAGTTCAATAGAAACTGGCTGACAGCTGTCTGGCTTCTGTCAAAGGGGCATGCCAATTGGAGTTTTCTTGTGGGGTGGGGGGGGGGCACCCCGCTGTCAGAACACAATAGAACCGCAGGGGAGATCACTGTACTAATATTGCATAGTTAGTACAGCGGCTCTGACCTTAGCTGTCAGTTTTTTTCCCGTTTAATGGATAAAAGAACTAGTAGTGTATGCCAGGCTTTAGTGAATGTGATTCCAGGACATTTGGCTTACTACTTGGGTTGTGACCAATTATTTTGTCCACAGAATCCTACCATTGGAATTTTTATTATTATATATTATAATAATATTTTTTTCATCCACACAGATTTATGTAGTGTATCTATATACCTTCAGATATTGAGCCTGCAGTTTTTTCAGCTTTGCATGACACTGCTCTATGCATCTTTGGTGTTTATGTTCTTGCAGATGCTAACACATTTTGCCAAAGATTTCTGCATTCTTGTGTGTTTTTTCAAAGTTACTCTTGTATGCTCTCATCTGCATAGCAGACACTTTACCTCTACAATAGACCACAGGGAACATTTAGATTCCATGTTTGCCCATGTTACTGGTGCACCAATGATGTCAGTGTGTTTTATTTCTTGTCTCTGGCATCGTTCTGGAACAGGTTGCACTTAAACTGCAGCAAACCATTCCACGCCACAAGTGAACAGCACTCAGGACCACCTGTTCCAAGTGGTCCTGGGCACAGATTGATTAATCTGTCCCAAGCATGGTTTGGAGCACTCACACTACACAAACGAACTGGCCCAAGGGGCTGAATTGTGCCCAGAACCAGTTAAAAGTGCTAGTGCAAGTGCACCCTAAAATGATGTGCTGCACGTGTGTGCAGCAGCTTTAATTAAACCACTCTGCCTGAATGTTGGGCCATTTTTAGTGAGCAAAGCTCCTAAACTCTCTGGTAGAGCTGGATCTTTCCTACTCCCTGCCACTCACATATTGTAGATTCCATTGGGTTCATTTCCATAATATGCTGCCTCTCTGGGTGGGAGCAGGCAAGCTTTGACATTACCCGAAAGTATCAAAGATTTGCTCAGTCACAATATTGTGGCAATGACACAATGACAGCTGTTTCAGGTATGACCTGCCTACTCTAGGTGCCTGAATTTTGTGCCTTTTTGCAGCATTCTGTTGTTAAAGTGACGTTCATTTAAAGTGGTTGTAAACCCTTACAAACCACTTTGACCTACAGGTAAGCCTAGATTAAAGTGACGTCATCGCTGCTCCGGAGCAGCAAGACCCGGAAGTCACTCCGGGATCCATGGCAGCGGCAGACATGAAGACGGAGGACCGCTTCGGGGGCTTTGTTCTCGGGTAAGTTATTCATAATGAGCTAGTATGCTATGCATACTAGCTCATTATGCCTTTGCCTTACAGGTTGCTTTTTTTTTTCACCCATGAGTTTACAACCACTTTAAGGACAGCACAATTTTGAGACATTTTGAAAACTTGCTCAGGGTTACAATACTCTTTGTTTTTTGCTTTGTATATAGTTGGAGGCTAACTATACTTTCAGTTTAAATTAAAATCTAAGAGCATCAAAACAAAAAGTAAGGTTTTACAGTTTGTTTCTTTATAAGACAGCCACAGCCTGAGTATTAAGGACTGTCTCCTGCCAACATGCTGCAGATAAGGGCACCTGTTCTTTGTATAGAAGCAGTGATCTCTTAAATCAGAGACAAAGCATGATCACTGCTGAACAAAACTCGCACTACTAGAAGATGATACATTCAAATGATGGTTAGTAAGACATCTGCCCATCTTGTGAATCAATTGAAGAGCAGGTAAAGCACTGGTGCAAAAGAGCACTTCCTTCTCTTTTCTAAACAGAAAATGAGTGGATCACCTTTGTGCATAGGGAATGTCTAACAAGTAGGAAAATTAATTTCTATGATAACAAGTGCTTATTATTGTTCCTAGCTATGCTCTTTTTATGTAATATCCACTTTCTCACAATGGTACAGAAATGGGTGGTGTATAGCCATGGTCAGGCCTTTCTATTTTTACAGAGTGTTGCAGATGACAAACTTTTTTTCTTCTGTTTAACTAATGTTTGATTAGGCTTAGGGCACTTATGGAGCTATAGATGATAATTGTATTTGAAGAAGTCCAATAAAGTTTTGTAAAACTATGTCTATCAGCTCTGCAGGCAGTGTGCTAGTGGAAAGATCAAACACATCTCGATAGGCTAATATCAGCAGCCCATGCTTAACTTTCATTCCTAAGCAATGTAGAGATGGAAGCAGATGTTGGTTACTCTCCTTTCTTCTTCTTGTCTCTAAATTGAACTTGTATTATTTATTATTTCCCAGAGGGCAAAGCAGCAGGTTTATTTTAAAGACACCCCACAGCTGATTTTATGTACTTTCCCTTTGCTTTCACCTTTCTTTATTTGCCTGGGGAAGCAATGGACATACACATTCTTCTAGGTATGATAAAGCATGTTAATCACCCCTCTTTCTTCCAAGTGACTGTGTGCCTCCTGTATTTTATTTGAATCCTCTGCTACAGGCAGGCAGACATTTTAAAGAAAAGGCAAAATGAAAATCATTTTCCCATGTAAAATCTGTGCTGACGATCGGTAGACCAGTGGTCTGGCCAAGTTTATCTGGTCCCCTGGGACTCTATTAAAAATCCACCTTGTTGCTCCATCACATGGGTCCACAAAATAAGGATAATTTTATGCCAACTTAAAACCTTTGTACTTCTGTGTTTATGTATATGTTTATACAGGATATGGGTATGTGTATGAGTTTGTTTTAACCCACATAAGCTGGGTGGTGTCATATGTGGATAGTTCTTGGCAGCATTTTTAAGAATCATCTTGTAAAGTTTCTTTGTAAAGTGGATAACCTCTTCATGATCTAATTGTGAAAGTCAGTGGGTAAAACTGATGTCGATACTCATTTAGTAGGGTTTGGGAACAGAACCTCTGGTCATGTGAGATAGAAAGCATAGAATCACTGACAAGAAAAGCTTTTTTTCCTACATCATCTTTATAGCTTATCTAAACACTAATACAAAACATTAACATACCGCAGCTCACCAGAGCTTAGATGAGGAGCCTGCATTCATTTTCTTTTTTAAGGATTGTTTTCTTTTCTTTTTTTACCTGCTAAATAACACTCACTGGGTGGCTATGTTTACTCTTCTACTAGCATCTATTGAGGGAACCATGGTTGCTACCCTGGCTGGGATTCAAACATGTCTGCCTTTGTCCATCTCTATTAAATGGAGGCTGATAGGATAAATAATTTACATAAGAAAGGAAAGTTACTTATAGATACATAGTTGGTGGGGTTGAAAAAAGACACAAGTCCATCAAGTCCAACCTATGTGTGTGATTATTTGTCAGTATTACCAGTATTACATTGTATATCCCTGTATGTTGTGGTCATTCAGGTTTATATCTAATAGTTTTTTTAAATTATTGATGCTCCCCGCTCATACCACCGCTTGTGGAAGGGAATTCCACATCCTTGCTGCTTTTACAGTAAAGAACCCTCTACGAAGTTTAAGGTTAAACCTCTTTTCTTCTAATTTTAATGAGTGTGGAGTCACCAGTACAATATTTGTAAATTTAGAGTTAAATATGTTTTTATTGCTTTTAACAGAATGAACTGATACATATAGCTTTCAGATGGCCACAACATGGGATAATACAGTACCTGTACAAGTCTTTATGTTTAGCCTTGGTAACCATTTTGGCACCTTCTAAGAGCAGACAGCCTGTTCTATATATGGAAAATGAGGACCAATATAATTTTATAGTACATCATCTGACTGTGAAATAAGAGAAAAAGAGAATACCGATAGGGAGAGAGAGGGGGGGTGAAAGGATTAATAGAGGGAGGAAGATGAGGGGAGAGAAAAGACAGGGATTAAGGGGGGCCGAGCAGACCTTGGCGTATAAAACCTGCATTATGGGATCAGGATGTAAGGCTGGGTTGACCAAGGGGTGTTAATAACGTTTTTAGGGAGTCCAAGGCAGAGTAATCTATCCAAATAAGCCCTAGTCATATAGATTCCTGTATATGGTAAAAACCTGCGACCAGAGGGGCTGAAGGAACTGACAGTCCCACCATATATGGAGATAGCTTCTATCTACCGAGCAGCATCTCCAGTACAAGGGAGGTACGGACGGGAATATTTTATTTCTCTTGTGAGTAACATGATATTGAAGATGTGTGTGCAAAATAGTATGACTTTTGCCACTCTACCAAGTGGAGTTCCTTTCCCAGATCCGTGGACCACTTCCTGGTGTAAGAGGGGGGGTTGATCGCGTATTAGTGCATTTTGTAGTGTGTGAGTAAATGTCTGGGTGTTTCAGAGAGAGAACACAGCTGTTCGTATCCTGTGAGGGGTCTTTGAGTTTGAAAGGATGAAAAGAAGTCAGAACAAATGGAGGAGGTGCGGCGGCCTGTGAGTCAGTTGCCCTGGGCATTTGGCACTGCCAGAGCGCCTGAGGTGGTGTCTACAAATGAGCTCGCTTTGGGTCATGTGGATCAGGAGTAAGGGCCTATCAAGTTAGAGTCCATGCCTTGAGGTAATGCCGGATGGTCAAACAAAGTTGTGCTGATTTTTTGTGATCTGCAGTGCAGATGTGTTGGATGGGTCGACGTGGGGGGCGAGGATGAAGAACCTTTGCTAGGTGTTGTCCACATTTGTTAGCCAGCGTGTAGTGACAATTGCGTCCCCAAGTGTTAACCCATTGTTCCTGATCAAGCCTCCCATTTGTCTGCCCTGCTTTGTTAATCTGTATTTCCCTGTGTATGACCTGGATTGGATATTGGACTATTCCCTGAACTCTGCCTGCCTTTTACCTGGACTGTTATTAGATCGGATGTTGGACTATTCCCTGAACTCAGCCTGTCTGCTAAACTGTAAGTATCTGTGTGCTTTGTTCAGTTCACGTCTGCCTTGATGTGGTGGCCAGACACTATTATTATTATTATACACGATTTGTATAGTGCCAACAGTTTACGCAGCACTTTACAATGTATAGGGGGGATAACACAATTACAGTACAGTTCAATACAAAAGTTACAGGAGGGCCCTGCTTAGAGCTTATATTCTAAAGGGAGGGGGTGGTACAAAAGGTAATAACTGCAGATAGCATTGTGTTTAAGTCCTGGGGGAAACCAAGTATCGTTAGGCCTGCTTGTCTTAAGGGAATGGTGAAGGACACAGTAGCTAGCTATAGTATCCACCTGCGTTGGGGGTAGACGTGACATTCAGGACATTATTACAAGTCTTTAACAAAAAAAGATTTCTGTCAAGATGGACACTACACAGGCCCATCTATTTGCTGAGGAAATTTGCAAACTGACATGCCAAGTCCGGGAACTATCTTTGCATGTAAACGCACCTCCAGCAGTAACGCAGGAGCCGGAGACCAAAGTTAACCTGCCTAACCATTTTCTGGTGACCCCCATATGTTTTCTAACTTTAAAAATCGTTGTATGCTATACTTTAAGCTTGTGATAGCGCTGCAATACTAATATATCAAGATACAACTTTCCAGTGATAATAGCAATAAAGAATATAAAAATAATAATGCAAAAAAGTCCCCAAAAAAACAGTATGGGAACTATAAAATGATACTGCAATAATAAATAATATACAAAAATACAAACTTTCCAGTGATATTGCAATATGTGAATAAATATATAAAAATAAATTAATACAAAGAAAAAGTCCAATAATCAATAATGAGAAATCCTCCACAGTGATGGTTCTTCTGATGCCCCGTACGCACGATCAGACTATCCAGCAGACTTGGGCAGGCGCCGGCAGACTTTTTTTTTTCAAAAGTCCAGCAGACTTAGAAGTTTTGATTTAAAATTGTCCTCCGGACTCGGCAGTCCAGCGGACAATCCAGCCGTCTGTGCGCTAGTCCGCCGGACTTTTGAAATGAACGGACTTGCCCACACACTGAGAAAAGTCCGTTCATTTTGAGTGCGGCTCCAGGTAGCCAGGACTAGCGAAGGAAGTGAATGTCGCCGCCTTCATCGGCAAGATTGACACCTATCTGGCCCCGTCACCTGGTATGGACTTAAAGGGGAAGCCCCTCGCCGAAAAAAAACGCGTGGGGTTCCCCCCAAAGTCCATATCAGACCCTTATCCGAGCCTGCCAGTCAGGAAAGGGGGTGGGGATGAGCGTGCTGCCCCTCTTCTGAGCTGTACCAGGCCACGTGCCCTCAACATGGGGGGTGCTTTGGGGAAGGGGGGCCCCCCCACCTTAAAGCACCTTGTCCCCATGTTGATGAGGACAAGGGCCTCTTCCCGACAACCCTGGTCTTTGGTTGTCGGGGTCTGCGGGCAGGGCTTATCGGAATCTGGGAGCCCCCAGATACCGGCCCCCCACCCTATGTGAATGAGTATGGGGTACCAACTTACAAAGTTCAACTTTGAAAAAGTGAAGGCAATATCAGACATTAGTATGTCCAAACTGTGTTGATCTTGCCTTCATCAGATGGAGTGATGTCACCCCTGTAAAAAACTAATTTTTAAGATGCACACAAATTGGGAGTCAAAATGTGGATTTCATTTCTGATCCCATGCCTAATGTCAACATGTACTAGCGCCTATCATGGGGGATCAATGGACGTGTTTTGGGGGTGCAACCCCTTCCTCTCACCTACTTGAGTTGCGAGGAAGGGGTTGCACCCACAAAACGCATACATTGATGTCCCATGATGGCAGATAGCCAAATTTTGAAGCGTGACAAAGTTTATCAACATGTGCTTTCAAATTACTTTAAAACTTGAATTAAAAGAACAAATTCCACAACAAAACAGTACAATTTTTGTGTATTTCAGATTCTGCCTAAAACATCAATGATGTTCTTCATTTTTTGTTGAACATCATCAATGTTTTCCTTTATCTTCTCTAAATCCCGATTGCACACCATGATCTCCCCGATGAGTGCACTTGCACTGGTGAAATTACTTTCTTCTTCCACAGCATCTACATCACCTAATATAAAAAAACATACCATGTATTATAAATATGCAGGCATACATCTATTACCTGAAGCTGTGGTCTCAGACACTCACCTGTTGTGGTCACTATTTCGCCCAATTCATGTACCTCGGAATCCACATCCTCAGGTTGTGGTGTGGGGATTTCCCCTTCTTTAGCAGGTGTGGTGTTCTTGGTGTCCTCAGACGTCCCGAGTCTCTTCTCGTGTATGTGAATAAAAAATAAGGTATACTTAGCACACAGATATTTGAGGCAAGAAATAGGAATATGAAACATTGCTGGGAAGTAACGTACAATTGTCTGTTTTGGCAGAGTTCCAAGCGGAATACATGATTTTTTCCCTTTCTTCAAGCTGGAATACTTACCTTTTTTGGTAAAGTTTCACACATGGAGACACCCCTAGTATCCACTGGAGCACCTGTGTGGGACACCCTAAAAATGGTGTTCTGGTGTCTCACACTAGTGCTCCTGCGTCCAGATGTGTAAACAGTGTCCTCTCCTTACACTGAATCAAGTTTGCATGTCATTCTAGTTACAAACACATCTAGACAACAATGTAATAAACTTCTTTTGATACAAATAGGCCTGAACAAATGTAGTTAACCTGCATCTGTCAAAAACATCGTATTAGTGAGCAAACGAACATTGTTTACTACAAACGATTACTGTGCCCACAAACCTGTACTGCAATAAAGAAAAGCACATGGAGCAGCATGAAAGTAATAATAATAATAGGAACACACGACAAATACTTTTTTGCAGCACTCCTGCTCCCTCAGTTTGAGGTCTGACCAGCATTTCCTCAATTGCTCCTTGGATCTTCATACCCCAAAATTCTTCTGCAGACTTCTCACAACTTTAGTCATGATCTTGGCCTTTCTCACATTTAGGTTGCTGTGCGGCCCATACTTCCCGTCATAGTCGGCCCTCTTTAAGATGTCCACCATCTCAATAAAGGCCATATTTGAGGCCTTAAATCTCCTCCGGGCTTTCGTCATTGTTGCTGTCCTCTGCAGGCACCTGTTGTCTCTCCGCCATGTGTTCTCCCACTGTGCCAAAAGAGAAGGGGCAGGGAATATGAAAGAAGGCTAGGGGTGGAGTTTCACGCATTCGCAGTGTATATAAAGCATAACACGCGTGTGTCATATGTACAATCTGTGAGTGGAGGACGAAGTAGCGTAATCGCCAATCGTGCTAACAAAGGTACAATTTTAACTTGGGGTATCAGTCGCCTATACTGCTTATAGATTGAGGCCTATATTGGGACAAGATTAGTAGAGTTTAGCCTGACATTAGGGCTTGTCTTGTGTTGTCTTGCAGAGAATATGGATAAATTCAATTATCATGACTTCCTCCCCAACTTCATTAATAAATACAGGGAGCTGCTCTGTCTGTGGCAAGTGAAACACCCATTTTACAACAACAAAATAAAGAGAAGGCAGCGCTTGATCAACTGTTGGAATTGGTGAAGCTGGTGATTCCCACAGCAGACATCAACTATTTGAAGTGCAAAATTGGTGGCCTGAGGAGCACATATGATAGGGAGCGCAAAAAGGTCCAGGATTCCATGAGATCAGGAGCAGCAGCTCATGACATTTATGTCCCCAGGCTGTGGTACTATGACAAACTGCAGTTTTTGTCAGACCAGACTGAAATCAGCTACTTACTCTCAACCCTTTCTTCCACTCTTCCATCCACCTCAGCTGAGGCTTCCAAAGTCCAACCTGGGCCTTCCACCCGGGAAGATGTGGAGGAGCCCAGCTTGAGTCAGGTATAGCATTGTTTAACATATTTCTTGACAAAAAAATTAATGATGTTAACTAGATGTTATTATTGATTTAACAAAGTGGTTTAAATATCAATAGACAGTAGTAGCCAAAAATTATTGGGACAAGAATGAAAAATGCTGAATGATAGTCTTTTCTATTTGTTTTCTATTTGTGAACATTCAATTTTCAACAGTCATGAGCTCAAAATTGTGTGTTATTGATGACCAAAAAACAAAAACTATGTCCCATTTTCATACACAAAAAAGTCTCAGCCAGGAGGAGGCCGTGAAAAGTCTTGACCAGGAGGTGGCGAGGGAAAGTGGTAGCCAGGAGGAGGCCGTGCCCGGTAGCCTGACCGAATCCCAGGTTCCTCCCCTCCGCCTTCCAACAAAAAGGCCCAGGAAGGGGAGGAACGTGGAGAAATCAGCGCTTGGTTACATTTGGCAGGCTACTGCAGTACTGACAAACACCCATAATGTCCAGGAGGCCTTTGCGTGTATAACAGCCAGAAAGATGTAGGCAATGTAGGTGGGCCGATGCCTCATCAGCTCATATTTCAGGTCCTAAATAAGGGGATGAGGGGCAAACTCACCAAGAAAGTCACGTATGTGAGTTGGACCATACTCCTCCACCTCCTGTCACAACTCCAACACCACAGCCACGGCCAGGAAGGAAGTGTGGAAGGAAGTCAAGTGATGGCCTGAGTTCGGTCTGGCAAAAGACGTAGGCTGTGGTAAGACCACAGCCTGGGGACATACATGTTATCTGCTGCTGCTGATGTTAACTAGATGTTATTATTGATCAGTACGTTCTGATTTAACAAAGTGTTTTACATATCAATAGACAGTAGTGACCAAAAATGTTTGTGACAAGAAGGAAAAATGCTGGGGTCAAAATGATAGTCTGTTCTATTTATTAGCATTTAATTTGCAACAGTCATGAACTGAAAATTGTGTGACTGATGAACAAAAAACTAAAACTATGTCCCATTTTCATACACAGGAAAACCTCAGCCGGGAAGAGGCTGTGGCAAGTGGTAGCCAGGAGGTGCCACAACTCCAACGCCAGAACTACAGCCTGGACGGAAGCATGTAAGGAAGAGAAGAAAGTGATGGCCTGGGTTCAGTCTGGTCTGACAAAAGACGCAGGCTGTTGTAAGACCACAGCCTCAGGACATACATGCCATCTGCTGCTGCTCCCGATCTCTCGGAGTCCTGGACCATATTGTGCTCCCTATTAAATGGACTCCTCAGGTTACCAATTTGGCCTGTCAAATAATTGATGTCTGCCCTGGGGTACAAAGGCTTCGCTAATTTCAACAGTTTATCCAGCATTGCCTTCCTCTTTATTTTGTTATGACCCCTAATACATTTTTTTTTTTTACAAATCTTTGTCAAATTAACAAGGGACACCAACACCAACCAACCTCTTTGAGGTTAAAAAATACAAGATAATAATGGTGTTGTGGTAACTTGACACACAAAACGACAAAAAATATTATTATTATTCACGATTTATATAGCGCCAACAGTTTACGCAGCACTTTACAATGTGTAGGGTGGACAACACAATTACAGTACAATACAAAAGGTACAGAAGGGCCCTGCTCGTATAGCTAATATTATGGAGATCACTAGGGAAAAAAAATAGATCACTATAAAAAAAAATTATAAACATTATTCTGGAAATCTGGTGGGAAAAAAATAAAGATTATTCAGGAGATCACGAGAAATAATAAAGAAATCAGTTTGTCTGAACTCTGTGTGAATATCAGCAACAAAACAACTTCATTATTCTAGCATTATAAAGAAGAAGAGAATGTGTTGCATTGAAATATTTAAAAATTTGCAGCGTGACGAATGTGATATCTCCATTACGAACACTAGTTTTACCAGACCGAGTGCTTCCGTCTTGTACTTGATTCTGAGGATGCGTGGAATTTTGTGCCTCGAACTTGTGTACACACGCTCGGAATTTCCGACAACAAAGTTTTTTGTCGGAAAATTTGAGAACCTGCTCTCAAACAGTTGTCGGAAGTTCCGACAGCAAATGTCCAATGGAACATACACACGGTCAGAATTTCCGACAACACGCTCACATCAAAACATTTTCCATCAGAAAATCCGATCGTGTGTGTACGGCCCATTAGTGTACACTCTCATTAGACATTAATTCAATCACACAAGCTTGCTTGTTGCTCAGAAGTTTTCAGAGAGACTGACATAGCATAAATGTTCTTCTTAATAAAAACACCAGGACCCACTGTCAGATTGGTGTCTCCAGCAAGGGCCAGTAGGGTCACGTGGGGTACCCTCCTGAAGCTTTTGACTCGACAAACAAGCATGTGCAGAAGGTTTCAATGCCCTACTGGATTTGTCATGTCAAAATGCTCCAGTGTGAACCAGGGCTTAGACAAATCACACCTTTTTTGTTTTGCCATGCCAATCAGCCTAGTTAAGCTGCAGCTGGAAAATCTGTTGCTTGAAAATTGTTTATGGGGGAAAGTGTAAAATGAATTACTTGGATTGAGCATGCATCTGCAAAACTGATTATTAACATACACACACACACACACACCCCATAGAAACAAGAAGTGGCTTTAAAAATGCAAAGTTGCTTAAAAGCTAGTAACTTGGGGGGCTTACTCTGCCTGTAAAGTGGTGCATCTGTAGCATGTATCCAAAATGCTGCTTCAAAGATGTATGGCTTTAGAGAAGACTTACAAATCTGCAAGATTTTAACCCAAAACAAAAACTAGCCTGCCTCCCCCCAATACATACAAGGCCACCTGGGTCTGTTAAGGCTTGAAATTAGAACCCCCAAACTAAAAAAATATTGTGCCCATCCCACACACTAACAAACTCCTAGTCAAACACGCAGCAAGTCAGCCCATGAAAGGGGGGTGGATGCTTGGGGGCAGGAGGGGCTCAGGCACCCCAAAAGTCAACCACCTTGTTCCCCTATTCAGGTGGACAAGGGCCTCTTCCACACAACCCTAGGCTGGGTTTGTGGGGGGCTGCAGACAGGGGGCTTTACGAAATGCGGAAAGCTCATTTAAACTAGTGGGTACATGATGCTTTGTGGTTGGTATTGGGCTGAGCCCAACATGCCCCAAAGGCAGCCAGCTATGTTGAGTGCATGTGGCCTTGTATGGTTCAGGAGGGGGTTGGAGCAATCGCCCCTTTCCTATCTGGCCCTGTTGTATGCTCTGAAAACTGATGTGGTTTGGATTGGTGAAGGCAGCTCACAGCCTTTTAAGAATGGAGTGTGGAGTTCTCCTTTAAAAGCAAAATTAGCCCATGGAAATCCAAGGGATTAGAGGGGGGAGATGAGCATTGGAGTGTGGGGTTCCCCTTTAAAAGCAAAAGCTAGCCCAAGGAAATAATATGCATTAGAGGGGGAAGGTTAAATGCCCTTTTAGGAGGAGCGAGAGTCTTTTTACATAAATTTTAACAAGGTGCATGTTACATGTTGGCAACCTAACATGCTAACATGACCTGTGTGAAAATCTCCTTAAAAAAATACATAAGGGTGAACCAGCGTAAAAAAAAAAGTTTAGAGGTGCGCCTGTTCAACCCGTGCAAATGCATGTACGTTGCTTAACATTTACTAAGATTTTGGCCACACAGTGAACAAACACATGTAAACCAGTGCAAGAGCCGCTTGCGCATGCTCACTGCTTACATTGATCTCACACAGTTCTAAATGTACAGCAGGCTTTCTCTGAAAAAAGTTACTTTCTCATTGTATTTTGGACATATTTGTTACTTGGGCAGTTGTTACTAAACTTCCTCACATCACCCTATAATATTGGCATTTCATCTTCTGTCAATATTGATTTAGAGATGCCATGCGCCATGTCCATAGTGGCGCACAGCTTGCATTCTACCGTGCGCTGAGATTGCTATAGTAAATGGGGGCTTCGCTCTACGTTACTTACAATTTCATAAATATGGAAATGTGCGTCTACTGATGGCACACGGCTTTCGTAAATCATCCCCTAGGTCTCTTTAAAGTTGAGGTCTACCTTTGTCACTACATTTGCATATTTTCTTTGGTGGGGCTTGCAAAATTGCTTTTCCCTTTAATACAGGAAATACCAACATTTAGTCATTAAAAAGATGACAGTTTGTTTCTTTGCTGTTTTTGTATATACAGTAATTTGATTGCACCCTGAAGATAGCTCAATATCCAGAGGAGAAATTAAAATCTTGTCTTTGCCAATTATTGTTTAGAAGCATCCTTTCAAAATCCTGTGCTTGCCCTGACCCCCATGAAAGGTGGAGATGCATTTTCCTGTGTATAATTTCATGCAGCTTTTTGTTCTTTTAAAACACAGAAAAAATTCTATCAGAGCGATGTAACAAAACGTACTGTTTCTGACGTGAGAAAAATGATTTGATTGGAAAATGTCAAATTTGCATGTGACCTTTATCCGTACCCTTATTACTGTGATGAAGTATTTTTCATACCATTTACAAACACTTCTAGAGAGAATTTTAGCTATAAACCTGTAATAAATCTAGCTCTTCATTTTATCTCCCTTCTCTTCTGTCATTTCACCTTCTCTTAATCCACTGTTCTTAAATTGTTCTTGTAACCACTTCAGGGCTGAAAATCCTGAGCACAGCAAATTACAAACTACCAGTTGTACATATTCTAACACATTTAATGTGTACTGTAAGTGAATCTTTAATGATTCAAATTGTCGATTAAAAGGAAGCTATACTGGTTATATATTGGTTTTATTTTACCTGATCTTTTTTTAAAGTTTATACATCTTGAACATATATATATATATATATATATATATATATATATATATATTTATTTATTTAACTGTGTGTCACATCATGGTACCGGATTCCCAAAGCACTTTGTGTTAGCTAAAAAGACAGCACATAAGTATTCCTCTCCTTTCAGGCAGGCTGGCTTTCACTGAAACCTCAGGCAAACCTGTAGTATAAGGGATGAGTCACAATGATGCCTCACTGCTCAGACCCATTCGCGTGTGTAAACTTTAGCTTGAGTTATTGAGCTGTGTTAACAACTGGCTTTTTTAAACAAATATTACATTTTTTTACATTTACAAAAAAAGCAAATACATTTTCCATTGTAATGTAATATATAACATAGAATAGTTAGATTATATGTTTGGAAAGATGCCTCATAAACAAACAGAAAAAAGGAGCTGCAGCTCAACAATAGTAGTGTAAGTCAGGTAATGGAGGGTAAATACATAAAAATAACAGAAGAAAGTTTGTCTGCAAACTGTTGTTTGTCTTATTGTTTGGATGGGGTAGGTAGCCATAGATGTCACAGCTTGCCACCTAGTATTCCCTCTGCATACCATTTATATATCGGAAGGGTTTGACTATAGCAAACATTTCTTTCAATGTGTGTTTTGAAGTGCTCTCGCCTTATTAGAGCTTGAATATACAAAATGAGGCCTTTTAAGGTGGGCGGTTTAGGTGATAGGGATTGGCCCATTATTTTCTTCATGCTTAAAAAAAAGTTGCATGGATCCATTGAATTGTACATTTTCAAGTTTGTGGGGAGAGGGACCAGTAAAGGACAGTAAACTGTCTTGTCCCTTTGTTTATAAAGTTTGGAAACCACCGCTTAAATGTCTAACTCCACCTCCAGACAATTTCTTCAACTGCAGGTCCATACCCAGATAGAAACCTTCAGTTAAAGTGGTTGTATACATGTACACAGTGATGTGACTGGCCTCAAGTGATACACAGAGATGGAAAAAATCCCCCTAAGTTGTACCTGTTTACCTGCAGTCTTCTCTTCTTTACAGTCATTGAAAGCCCATGATTTATACAGCTTGTCTTTCAGAAAGCATGGGGCAGGGAGCTTAAGATACACTTTCCCCCGGATGAGGATACGAAATTCCCTTGTATCGACACATGTAGGGGAAGGGGACAGGACGGCATGCTTAGCAGATCAGCTGTTAGGAACGATCAGCATACCATCCCGTTACCGGCCAGTTTCAACCATTCGTTTTTGGCTTGAGGTCGAATGGCGCACTGAAGCGCCTGGATATTGTGAGTACCCTGTGTGGGACCTGTTTATTTTTGCTTCAATAAATTGCACAAGCATACTACACTATGAGATCCTTTTTTTATTGATCTACTAAGGCCCATTGGCGATTGATCCAGGATTCCGGACGCACTGCTGAACCCTGTAGTGGTTCCAAAGTGTTTATTGACCAAGCTTAACAGCACGGTCACACACCTTAAGGTGACCCTTCAGCACCTGAGTGAGAACACAGCGTCTGATTCTCGCATCACTTTCACAGCATACTGAATCGCATGGAGTGTGGAGCACCTGTAAATTGGATCAATTTGAACTTTGTACAGTTCACTTAAGCACTTTTTTTTATAATTCCAGCATTTGGATCTATTTAGATTTCCACTGACTTATTTTCTTTAATATTTTTCATCACTATATGAATGCACATTGTCACTTTATTATTTGGTTATTAAGCACTTGTTATTTTATATATTTTTTCATGATATATTTTTTACATTATTATTACCACGGTGTAGAGGATATATTTTTACCAGTTCAGAGGCTTTATGCTTATACCTTTGATAGTGCATCGTTTTTAATGTGATTTTAGTACTTTTACATGGTTTATGAGACATGTTTACCGCTTGCAACTGATTCAAAGAGGACTTATTGGTTTATTATTGTTAGTGGAGGCTCACAGGACATTCTATATCATTTTAGGTAAGATACACTTTGCAGTGCTCAGTGAGAGCTAATTGGAGGGAACGGGCACACTCCTCTTCACACAGCACATATGAACAGAGCTGAGGCTGTCAATCACAGGCTGTGTGTTGGAGTTTCTCCCCTGTCACCTTTCTTTCTCTTGGTATCAGGGAAGCTTAACAGAAGTGACTTGTGCATCTAGCCAAAGGAATGAGGCAGCAGAGAGAAATTACATTTAGTGCTCTGGATTGAGCCAAGTATACACTATAGAGGAATATGTTTTGTTCGTAATTCATGTCAGAGGTTTTCAACCAAGGAGCTGAAGACGGTATCATTCTGTTGGCAGGTGCAGTTAGCAGCTTGCTTGCCACTAGATGGCTCTGTTGCTTTTTATGGTTTGGTAAGGGGAAGGTTATATAAGCAGATGTTAGCTTCCCTTTTAGAAAAGTTCCTTGTCTAGTAATGTAGTAGGTTGAGTTAATGCCCATATAAATAGCAGCTGTGGGTGTGATGGACACGGGTGTCAGATCCCTGCCCTCCTCGCTAACTCATGACAAAGGATCGGCCCACCTTATGTCACAAACTTATGTAACAGTGCCACTCTCAGCTGTGCCCAGCACATAGATTTTCCGGCTTGCAGGACCACAATCTAGGTGCCAACAGCCTATGCAATAAACCATTTAACTGCCACAACTGATGTTTGTTTAGGAAGGGTCAGGACTTCCAGCTATTAAGCAATACCAATTATGATTTCAGAATAAGCATCTGCAACACACACTGCCACCACAGACAGGTCTGCTCAGAGGCCTTACTCTACAACAGTGGCATTCTTTTAAGAGACGGGTTCGTTTATAGCTTGCATTAGAGACAAGGTTAACACTTTTCAACATAAGGGTTTATTATGAAAAGGTCAAAGTTGGTGCAAATAAAACATTTACAGAAAAAAGATGTTTCAAAAAGATAAAAACAATAAACAGCAACAAAGAAATAAGTTAGAATTGGGGAGGAAGAATACTTGCAATTAATGTCCGAGGGTTGATCAGAGTTTGATCGATGAACTGGGTAATCGGTTCTCAAACTTGCCAGATGTTCCTGCTTGGATGATAAAAGGAAAACTGACCATTTTCTTGGCTTCTCCTCTTTTCTGTCAAATCAAAGGGGTGTTATCAGCGACCAGTGAGTCATCTTGTTTAGGGTTTGGTTGCTGTGAAGTGTCTACACTCATGACCATGTTCCAGGTACACTTTGTGATACATATTCTTATCTCTGCATCTATAATGTTTACAGACTCCAAATATCCATATTATTGTTCAGCGTGATATTTCCTTCAAAAGAAATATTGTCTCTACTGTATGATCTACCTAGGAGGAATAAGGGGTGGTTTCCCATATGACCTGACATAAGAGTGTTTGGACTTGAAATGTTACAAATTATCTGAGGAAACTAAATATGTCCATATTATGGCTGTGCTATTATTACTTTGGAAGTTATGAAACATGCTGAAATTTCACACTTATTCCACTGTTTAAGCTTTTGCATTTGCATTCAGGTATTTACCACCGATATCTGCTGGTTCTCTGAGTTGAGAAGGTGACAGTTTTACGACAGGCCTGAACATCCTGCCAGGCTGACATGAGCTGTTTTTACAGACCTAGCCTGGTTCTGCTTTCTCTGTTGAGACCCTTCCTTTAAAGTCTAAAGCCCCGTACACACGAGAGGACTTATGTCCGACAGACTTCCGAAGGAGTTCCGTCGGAGTTCTGCCGGAATTCCGACGGAGTTCTGACGGACTTTTCGGCGGAGCGGACTTGGCCACACACAATCACACTAAACTCCGACGGATTCGAACGTGATGACGTACGACTGGATTCGAATACGGAAGTTCATAGCCAGTAGCCAATAGCTGCCCTAGCGTCGGTTTTAGTCCGTCGGAATAGCATACACACGAGCGGAGTTTTCCAAGGGACCGGGTCCGGCGGAGTTCCGTCGGGAAAATTTGAAGCATGTTCCATATTCTAAAGTCCTTCGGACTTTGGCGAGTCAAAAGTCTGTTGCAGCCCACACACGATCGAATAGTCTGACGGACTCAGTCCGTCGGACTTTGGATGTTGAAAAGTCCGCTCGTGTGTACGTGGCATAAAAGTATTAATTCCTTAACACAAGGGAGGAGGGAGTGTGTTCAGATTTTTCTTTAATATTATGGTTAGCCAAGCTGTCATGGTTGGACAACAATTGTCAAAAGGAGCGCACTAATGGTAAGATTTTAGGACAACAGTCTGTCAGCAGACAATCCCCTGCCAACAATCGTACCATGTGTACAAGGCTTTCGTTTTCCGCCACACATAGCATTTTGCTTTTAGCCCAAAAAGTTAAAATTTTGTTTCATCTGACCAGAGCACCTTCTTCCACATGTTTGCTGTGTCCCCCACACTGCTTCTTCCAAACTGCAAATGGGACCTCTAATGGCTTTCTTCTTACCACTCTGCCATAAAGACCAGATTTGTTGAGTGCACGACTAATAGATGTCCTATGGACAGATTCTTCCACCTGAGCTGTGGATCTCTGCAGCTCCTCCAGTTACCATGGGCCTCTTGGCTGCTTCTTTGATTAATGGTTTACAGTTGTGCCATACTCTTTCCATTTTCAGATGATGGACTGTACTCCGTGAGATGTTCAAAGCTTTGGATATTTTTTTATAACCTAACCCTGCTTTAAAGGAGGCTTTAAAGTTCTCCACAACTTTATCCCTGACTTGGTGCGTTCCTTGGCCTTCATGATGCTGTTTGTTCACTAAGGTCTAACCTCTGAGGGCTTCACAGAACTGTTGTATTTATACTGAGACTAAATTACACACAGATGAACTCTATTTATTAATTAGGTGACTTTTGAAGGCAATGGGTTTCACTAAATTTTAGTTAGAAGTATCAGTAGGGCTGCAACGATTAATCGATATTATCGATAATAATCGATAATGAAAATTGTTGTCAACGATTTTCATTATCGATTAGTTGGTCCGCACCTTCCGCCTGTATGTTCCTTGAAAAAAAACGAAATATCTCCTATCTCATCCGTCCTGTGTCCTCGGCGGCGCTCTGTGATCAGGCACGCACTCACCGCTGCACGTCTGCGGCGCGCCTCTCCTCCTCGCTGATGTCACGTGACATTCACACAGATCTCAGCCCCGCCTGCTGCTGCCTCGAGGGAACAGAGAGGCGAGGGAGAGAATCTGTGAGGAGGACACTGAGCCGAGCTGCACACAGAGTGTGAAAAAAAGGTAGCAGCTAACGGCAAGCTGTAAAAGCACACACAACATTCAGTGCCACATTGGTGTTTCTGCAGGGGGGGGAATAATAGTGCCCCATTGGTGTTTCTGGGGGGGGGGGGAATAGTGCCCTATCATTGGTGTCCCTGGGAGGAGTAGCGCCTCCCGGAGACACCAATGATGGGGCACTATTCCCCCCCCCCTGGCTGGAACACCAATGCGGCTCTATTATCCCCCCCCCCAGAAACACCAATGTGGGAGGAATAACGCCCCATCATTGGTGTCAGTGGGGGGAATAGTGCCCCATCATTGGTGTCAGTGGGGGGGAATAGTGCCCCATCATTGGTGTCAGTGGGGGGAATAGTGCCCCATCATTGATGTCCATGGGGGGGAATAGTGCCCCGTCATTGGTGTCCGTGGGGGGGAATAGTGCCCCGTCATTGGTGTCCGTGGGGGGGAATAGTGCCCCGTCATTGGTGTCCGTGGGGGGGAATAGTGCCCCGTCATTGGTGTCCGTGGGGGGGAATAGTGCCCCGTCATTGGTGTCCGTGGGGGGGAATAGTGCCCCGTCATTGGTGTCCGTGGGGGGAATAGTGCCCCGTCATTGGTGTCAGTGGGGGGAATAGTGCCCCGTCATTGGTGTCCGTGGGGGGAATAGTGCCCCGTCATTGGTGTCAGTGGGGGGAATAGTGCCCCGTCATTGGTGTCAGTGGGGGGGAATAGTGCCCCGTCATTGGTGTCAGTGGGAAGAATAACGCCCCATCATTGGTGTCAGTGGGGGGAATAGTGCCCCGTCATTGGTGTCAGTGGGAAGAATAATGCCCCATCATCGGTGTCAGTGGGGGGAATAGTGCCCCGTCATTGGTGTCAGTGGGGGGAATAGTGCGGCATCATTGGTGTCAGTGGGGGGAATAGTGCGGCATCATTGGTGTCAGTGGGAGGAATAGTGCCCAATCATTGGTGTCAGTGGGAGGAATAGGTGTCAGTGAGAGGAATAGTGCCCCATCATTGGTGTCAGTGAGAGGAATAGGTGTCAGTGTGAGGAATAGTGCCCCATCATTGGTGTCCCTGGGAGGAATAGCGCCCCGTCATTGGTGTCCCCGGGAGGAATATCGCCCTGTCATTGGTGTCCCCGGGAGGAATAGCGCCCCGTCATTGGTGTCCCCGGGAGGAATAGTGTGTCAGTGAAAGGAATAGGTGTCAGTGGGAGGAATAGTGCCCCATCATTGGTGTCAGTGGGAGGAATAGTGCCCCATCATTGGTGTCAGTGGGAGGAATAACGCCCCATCATTGGTGTCAGTGGGAGGAATAGTGTGTCAGTGAGAGGAATAGGTTTCAGTGTGAGGAATAGTGCCCATCATTGGTGTCCCCGGGAGGAATAGCGCCCCGTCATTGGTGTCCCCGGGAGGAATAGTGTGTCAGTGAGTGGAATAGGTGTCAGTGGGAGGAATAGTGCCCCATCATTGGTGTCAGTGGGATAAATAGTGTGTCAGTGTGAGGAATAGTGCCCCATCATTTGTGTCCCCGGGAGGAATATTGCCCCATCATTGGTGTCCCCGGGAGGAATATTGCCCCATCATTGGTGTCCCCGGGAGGAATAGCGCCCCATCATTGGTGTCCCCGGGAGGAATAGCGCCCCATCATTGGTGTCCCCGGGAGGAATAGCGCCCCATCATTGGTGTCCCCAGGAGGAATAGCGCCCCATCATTGGTGTCCCCGAGAGGAATAGCGCCCCATCATTGGTGTCAGTGGGAGAATAGTGCCCCATCATTGGTGTCAGTGGGAGGAATAGCGCCCCATCATTGATGTCAGTGGGAGGAATAGCGCCCCATCATTGGTGTCAGTGGGAGGAATAGCTCCCCATCATTGGTGTCCCCGTGAGGAATAGCGCCCCATCATTGGTGTCAGTGAAAGGAATAGGTGTCAGTGGGAGGAATAGTGCCCCATCATTGGTGTCAGTGGGAGGAATAGTGCCCCATCATTGGTGTCAGTGGGAGGAATAACGCCCCATCATTGGTGTCAGTGGGAGGAATAGTGTGTCAGTGAGAGGAATAAGTTTCAGTGTGAGGAATAGTGCCCATCATTGGTGTCCCCGGGAGGAATAGCGCCCCGTCATTGGTGTCCCCGGGAGGAATAGTGTGTCAGTGAGAGGAATAGGTGTCAGTGGGAGGAATAGTGCCCCATCATTGGTGTCAGTGGGATAAATAGTGTGTCAGTGTGAGGAATAGTGCCCCATCATTTGTGTCCCCGGGAGGAATATTGCCCCATCATTGGTGTCCCCGGGAGGAATATTGCCCCATCATTGGTGTCCCCGGGAGGAATATTGCCCCATCATTGGTGTCCCCGGGAGGAATAGCACCCCATCATTGGTGTCCCCGGGAGGAATAGCGCCCCATCATAGGTTTTCCCTGGGAGGAATAGCGCCCCATCATTGGTGTCCCCAGGAGGAATAGCGCCCCATCATTGGTGTCCCCGGGAGGAATAGCGCCCCATCAATGGTGTCAGTGGGAGAATAGTGCCCCATCATTGGTGTCAGTGGGTGGAATAGCGCCCCATCATTGATGTCAGTGGGAGGAATAGCGCCCCATCATTGATGTCAGTGGGAGGAATAGCGCCCCATCATTGGTGTCAGTGGGAGGAATAGGGCCCCATCATTGGTGTCCCTGGGAGGAATAGTGCCCCATCATTGGTGTTGAATAACAGTGCATAGAAATATTGAAGAATCACTTATTTTTATAAAACTGTACAATACATACATAATATTACACCACATCTCCGCACTTTTTTTTTTTACATCTAGTTGCAAAAAAAATTAAAATGGCAGAGGATGCTGCTGACACAATGACCTCAGAAAAGGGTGTGCGACCCAAATCTTCTAAGGCATGGGAGCATTTTAATTTAAATGCTGTAAAGAAGGTGGTCACCTGCAAACTTTGTAAAACGGAACTTGCATGGCACGGAAGCACAACAACGATGAACGAGCACATGAAACGGAAACACGTGGGGTTCACAGTGGAAGATGAAACATCGGGGACGGTAAGTTAAACCCGAAATGATATGTGAGTTACACAGAAATAGCTTTTCCTACATACTAATCATATTATCTTTTTCTTTGCAGAAAGAAACAGCGCACCATGACAGAGTTTGTGCAGCAAAATCGTCCGTGCACTCCCCAACAATCAGCAGTTATAACAGATTCTGTCATGAAAATGCTAGTCACCGACATGTGGCCACTGTCCATGGTTGAAGACCAAGGATTTAAAAGCATGATCAGTGTACTGAACCCTGGATATACTTTACTATCAAGAACCCATTTTACCAAACTAGTGGAGAGAAAGTACCAGGAGACATTTCAGAATGTGAAGGATGCCATCAGAGCTAATGAAAGCAGAATTGCCATTACTGCAGACATATGGACAAGTATAGCGACTGAGGTTTTCCTTGGCATTACATGCCACTACATAGCGGAGGATTGGAAGATGATTTCTATCTGCCTCACTACCATGCCTCTGGAAGACAGACATACAGCAGCAAATATTGCAGAATGGTTGGAGGAGGTCACTGAAAAATTTGAAATTCCGGTTTAGAAAATAATTGCCATTGTGCATGACAATGGAGCAAATATTGTGGCTGCTGCAAATATCCTGGCGGACAAGCATGGCTGGGCCAGTATCCGCTGCACTGGCCACAACTTGCAGCTGGTGATCGGTGCTGCGTTAAAGAATTCTGGAATTGAGAGAGCCGTTAGTGCTGCAAGAGGACTAGTTGAACATTTTTAAAAAAGTGAGCTAGCCAGCAGCAAATTGAAGGAGAAACAAAAGCAAATGGGTACATCTGAGCACAAGCTTCTTCAAGATGTAAGCACAAGATGGAATAGCACTTACTATATGGTCGAACGACTCATTGAACAAAGGTGGTCGGTAACTGCAACTCTGTCTGACCCATCAGTTACACAAAGAGGCAAACATTATCTGGACTTAAAACCAGACCAGTGGAGTATTCTTGAAGAACTTTCCACTGCTCTTAAGCCCTTTGAATGCTGCACTGTATTCATGAGTGGCCAAGAATATGTCACACTATCATCCGTGCCAGCACTGGTAAAGGGGCTAATGCGGTCCAATGAAGGTGCTTCTTATGAATCATCTCCACTAAAGAGCTTCCAAGCTACTGCAACAGACCAACTTCAAAGCAGATGGAAGGGGATCCTTGAACACGTCCCAAACACTGTAATGCTTTCCTCTGCCCTGGACCCAAGATTTAGAAGACAACATTTTTTATCACCAGAACAGATCACCAGAACAGATCATAAACGTGCAGGCAAAAGTACAGACAGAGGCACTTGCTTTAAGAAGGGAGATGCTGGTGCAGCAGCAAATGACCACCATGTCGCCTGTAACTAGAGATGCTGAGACTTCAACATCTACAGGGTCAGCATCTCATTCTCTACTTGACATACTCCTTGAGTGTGGGGGCAGCAGTGAAGAGGAGGAGGGACAACTTGAGGTGGATATTCACACACAAGTCTGAAATGAAGTTCAGGCTTATTTTGCTGAGAAGCCACTTCCAAAGAAGGGAAACCCTTTGAATTGGTGGAAGGGTAACCAAGATAAATATCCTACTTTGGCAAAACTTGCAAAATCCTTCTTGTGCATCCTAGGCACCTCCACTCCATCGGAGCGCCTCTTTTCTGCTGCAGGCAACATCGTTTGTAAAAAGAGAGCCAGCCTTAGCCCTGAGCATGTTAACATGTTAACTTTTTTACATTCAAATGCAAAGTTTCTTGAACAGTTATAGTTCACCTCTTTTCAGAATGTATTTGTACTGCTGCAAAGTTGTGTAATGTTAATGTTAAACGTTTTTTATTCTGCAGTTTGAGTGTAACACTTGGTTTTTTCATGATTACTTTTAAATAAACGAAAAAATTGAACATTACGTTTTTTTGTGATTTTATCCGATTAATCGATTATGAAAATAATCGTTAGTTGCAGCCCTAAGTATCAGAATATACTGAATATTTGTAAAAAACATATGTTGAAAACCATTTATCTTTTTCCTACCACTTTACAATTATGTGCCACTTTGTGTTGGTCTTTCACACAAAATCCCAATAAAATACATTTATCAGCTCCTGTTGTTAACTCTTTCTTGTCCTGTAGCTGGCCGGCAGCCGTTCCTATGAGGCTGCTGGTTCCTTTCTACTGCTTCTCAAATCAATGACCGAACAGGAGGGGGGAAGCTGCACACAGAGCCACTGGGTAAGAAGAGCTGCAGTGACAGGACTGTGAAGCTGGAGAGGAGGGAGAGCACAGCGCACTCCTGGCTCTTTTCCCCTCTTCTGTCTGGCAGCCTATTTTAGTCGGGGGGAAGGAAAAACCTAGGAGGAGCGGGGCCCCCCTTGCCCTAAACTCATCTCTCACTTTTTGCACTGCAGTCAGGCTCACAATGTTTCTTCTGCATGCCGCCGGAGAAGATACGGGGAGAAGGTGGGTGGAGCTGAGCACTAGGCATGGAGGAGGACGTTAAATCCTCCTCTGCTATGAATTCTGGGGCCTCGGCCTCTCTCCTCCTCATGGCGTCACTGGTTGCTAGATGCTTGACGGGCCACATCTAGCAACCAGTTTGGGCAGTGAGCCAGCGGCTGGTGGTGAAAAACGTAAAGCGGGTCTGCGCTGGCCAGGAGCCCACCACAGGCTGAGAGTGAGTGACAGAGGCAATACAAGGGTCATTTTAGGGGACATGTGGTCACCCTATATGCGCCCCCCCAAGATGTTGTGCCCGGGGCCACATTCCCCTCTGCCTTCCCCACGCTACACCACTGGTCATGAGTGGACCTTTGGCCAGGAGAAAAGTGTTTGGCCAGGAGACAAGTGTCCAATATGGTGGCTACAAAGGCAGAAGAATAGATGTTGTATCCAAAAGAAGTGGGGCAGGACTGATAAAAATTTGGCACTCACATCTGCCCAAACACAAGTCCACAAGTGAGGGGATGCAGACTGTGACAATGTTTCCTACTACACCCTTAGTACGTGATTCTTTAAGTGCCCAGCCGTGGGTCGAGAGTGCGCCTCCAGCGGCATGCTCCCGACCCAGTCCTGTGCTCCGTGACCATGGCCTCGGGACCAGCGGACTTGATCTCCGCTGGTGTCCCGCGATCGGGTCCCAAAAATGTGTCAAAAATGTGCGATGTGTCCGCCATAATGTCGCAGTCACAATAAAAATCGTTGATCGCCGCCATTACTAGTAAAAAAAATATTAATAAAAATGCTATAAAACTATCCATATTTTGTAAACGCTACAACTTTTGCACAAACCAATCAATAATCGCTAATTGCGATTTTTTTACCAAAAATATGTAGAAGAATACGTATTGGCCTAAACTGAGGAAAACAATGTTTTTTTTATATATATTTTGGGGATATTTATTATAGCAAAAAGTAAAAAATATTGAATTTTTTTCATAATTGTCGCTCTATTTTTGTTTATAGCGCAAAAAAAAACGCAGAGGTGATCAAATACCACCAAAAGAAATCTCTATTTGTGGGAAAAAAAGGACGCCAATTTTGTTTGGGAGCCATGTCGCACGATCACGCAATTGTCAGTTAAAGCGATGCAGTGCCGAATCGCAACAAGGGGCCTGGTCCTTTGGCTGCAAATTGGTCCGGGGCTTAAGTGGTTAAACATGGTCATGAAGATGGACTTTTAAAGTACAGCTGAAATTAGTTTGAATTTGTTACATAGTTGGGCTGAAAAAAGACACAGGTTCAACCAATAGGAAAAAACAAAGCGATTCAATAAAAAAAAAAAAACACCATATACTGAATCCTATACTCAACTGATCCAGAGCAAGGCAGAAAAACCTATGAAGTATGGTCTAATTGACTCCAGCAGGGGAAAAGTAAATTCCCACCTGATATTTGTAATATACATGCAATTATAGTGTGTTGTTTTGGCACAGATAATCATGCTCTCTGAACTCAGGTAAAATAGGCCCCAGTTTAGATATTGTTTTCTAAATGTCTAGGGAATTAGAGTTGGAGGAAAAGAGCAAAGGCTAAATTGTAATTCAGTGGTCTAATTCTGAATCCAAGAATTGTTGTTTTTATGGAAGGAATTAGCCATTGTCAGTGAAGTACATTAGTACATTTTCTAAATTCCATCAAATACATTGGTGAATACAATATTTCAAAAGCGTTCCCTTTCAACAGTAATAGTTCAGTAGCTGGTCTCATTATTAGTTGTCTCCTGCTACAGTGTGAACTGTAACTTGCTTAGGTATATTGGTACACTGTGCTGGTTTATTCCTTTGTCGTTCGTTTTTTCTTGATTTATAAGAATATATTGTTGTTTCAGTACATTCTCTCTCCAACTATTTATTAACAGTAATACCTTTTATCACAACAGTAAAACTCTTCATAAAATTTAATATTTGATTGGACTTTTTTTATTCATGCTACATGAGTACACTTGCAAGTACATTTCAATGAGAGTTGAGAGTTAACATGACATATTAAGGGCTCAATGTGAATGGAGACATGGTGGGATGATGATAGTAAAAGTGAAGAACATATTGAATAAAATAACAAGACGGTGCCTAGTAACTATTTCTGAATATACAGTTGAGATCGGATAATCCCGGGAAACGGGCCATCTTGTCACTTTTGAAAGCGCTACCTATGGGAGGTTCTGGGGATATTTGGTCTGGGAAAAATATTTATCCGTTGGATCAAGTTATTCTATTCAGCACCCAGGCCCTGTATGCAAATAAATGGATCTGTCTCTGAATTCTTCCTGTTATTTAGGGGTACGTGGCAGGGGTGCCCCCTGTCCCCACTATTATTTGCTCTGGCAATTGAACCCCTGGCCTCAGCTATTAGGCAGTCTGAAGTCATCTGTGGTTTTAAGAAGGATGATAGGAATGAAAACATTTCATTATATGCAGATGATGCTCTGTTGTTTCTTGGGGATACGGACAAGTCCCTAACCTCCCTAATGTTGCTCATACATACCTTTGTCTCATTTTCCGGCTCTGTTATTAACTGGGACAAGTCTGTTTTGTTCCCCCTAGATGATCCCAATCTGACTGTCCCAGGGGAGGCTCAGCAAATCAGAATAGTGTCCTCCTCCAAGTATTTGGGAATTTGGGTGCATCCCAGAGTGGAAGACTTACCTACGATACAATCTGGCTCCCATTTTACATAAATTTAAGCTTAAGAAGACCATTTGGACAAAGCTGCCATTATCGGTTGTAGGACATGCAAATCTCATAAAAATTATTTGGGCCCCTCAATTATTGTACGTCCTCCACAACTCACCCATTTTGATATCCGTAAAATGCTTCAAGCAAATAGATGCGTTGTTTCGCATATTGCTATGGAAAGGCAAAAACCCTAGCATAAAACGTTAAACTCTTCAGCTACCTAAGTATGGGGGTGGTCTAGCGGTTCCTCAGCCAAGAATATATTTTATGGCTTCCCAAACACAGCACTTTGCTGGCTGGGGAGTGATGAACTAGGCAAACCCTATACAGGCCCTCCTACTGAGTTATAATTCCCGCTATCACCTCTTGGCCCAGTTGAAATCAGGGGCATTCGCCCACATCCAATATGGCCCAACTCTGAACCTAATGAATAAAGTATGGCAGGAAATGAAACGCATAAGGAAATATGAAGGGGTTTCTGAATATACACCACATTGGGGGAATATAAATTACGAAGAGTTTTCTAAATTGGAGGGGTTTGAATGCTGGCATTCTCAAAGGCTTCAGTATATAGCATAACTTTACCCTCAAACTGTACTGAAATCCTTTAGGGATCTATGGGAGGCTTTTCAAATTCCCCACCATGACTTAATATCTCCAACTACGCCATGCATTACAGGCTCAGATTAAATGTGTCAAATTAGAGGTCAGCCCTATGCCGCTTTTAACCTCTCTAGCATGTGCTATGAGAAAAAAAGGTCCTATTTAATTGCTATATGGCTGTCAGGGATACCCTGTGACAAGGCACATGCTCGAGCCCTACCAGGCAGCGGCACGTGAATGCGCACAGAGGCTGGTTTGAGGCGCTGAAAGAGGTACAATTATTTTGCATGGAAATTTGGCGTTTTATATTGTAGTCCTGTAATTCTTAGAAATAACTCTCTTAAATCTGTTCAAACCAGAGTCTAGCAGACATCCCAGGTATGATAAAGTTTATAATATAATAAATAATAATAAAAATTATTCAATCATGTAATCAAATCCAAAAGCACTGAAATTTGCTCATTTGCAGAATTGTCGCTGTCATTAGATTTAGTGTTTGATGACGAATTTCCCCACAAATCGCTATCGCTCAATTCTGCAAGTGATTCTAATTTTGATCGCTGTTTTCTAGTTAGTCTAAAATCACTTTTGACATAAAGGGACAGTTTTTGGTTGCTATGGACAATCTCCAAATTCCAGGCAGAAAAAACAGTATTTATAATATAAAAGTGCATGCAGGGCACTGCACAGACCACTAGGGACAAAGGGGGTGTGTATTTTTTTTATACAGTACTGTAATCTGTAAGGTTACAGTACTGTGTGTGTTTTGTGTGTTTTTACTTTTTTGAATTTGGTGCCAATCTCCGCTCCCGTGCGCCGTAACGTCGCAGGTAGCAGAGATCGGCGGCATTTGGGCACTGTGTGAATCGAGCGGAGGACAGCTCGATCACACAGCGTGGAGGACATCGCTGGATCCAGGGGACAAGGTAAGTAACCTCTCCCTGTATCCAGCGATACGATCCCGAGTCTGGCTCGGGGTTACCGCTCGTGTAACTAAAATCCCAACCTGAGTCAGACTCGGGATAACCGCCAGGGAGGTTAAATGACAGCAGCTGCATTGGGAGTTTTTGGGACTAGTCATTTCTACAGCAGGAGTTGAAATGGATCCCAAAAAGGTGTCCGCCATACTGGAGTGGCCTGTACCCACAGAATGGGAGGGGGTACAATGCTTCGTAGGTTTTGCTAACTTTTATAGAAAATTCACTAAAGGTTTCTCTGCCATAATCACCCCAATAACACAACTAAACAAAATCTGCAATTCTGCTAATTCCGAGGCGTAGAGCGCCTCTGGAACGCTAAAGAAACTCTTCACCTTGGTTTCTATCCTCAGTCACCCTGACCCATTCTTACCCTATATCCTTGAAGTGGATACCTCCGAAACAGCAGTGGGGGCAGTTGTCTCCCAACGTCAAGGCCTTAATGCACCCTGTGGCCTTCTTCTCATGGAAAATTTCCCCGTCAGAGAGAAATTACGACTTATAAGATTGTGGTTATTGGTCATCAAAGCAGCATTGGAGGAGTAGAGATATTTGCTAGAAGGCGCTAACCATCCCATACTAATATATACTGACCATAAAAATTTGGAGTGTTTAAGATCTGTCAAAAGACTGAAGCCAGAACAAGCTGGGGCCCTGTTTTTCACTCGTTTTTCTTTTCATATTACATACTGACCTGGATCAAAAAATACAAAACCGGACACAGTATCCTGTATGTACAATGACCCCAAGGACTTGTCAGCACCGGATACCATCCTACCCAGGGAACTTTCTAATTTTGCAGACGGATCTTTTGTCACAAATCAAACAGGCTTCCATGAACATCCTCAGCTCCCCCCCTGGAGTTATACTAACCCCTAGAGATGGCCTACTTTGGACAGGAAGCAAAATTTTTGTTCCTGAAAGTGTGCGAGTAGGGGTCTTGAAGATGTTCCATGATCATCCTCTGGCAGTCCATTTTGACATACATAAGACTCTTGAACTTGTACGGCGTACATTTTGGTGGCCTGATCTGGAAGTATTCTGTAAGAAATATGTGAACTCATGCTCTGTTTACATTAAGAACAAGACAGCAAGAAGTAAGTCCTGGAGCCTGCTGAAACCGCTACCCATTCCTGATAAACCATAGCAGATGATCTCCATGGATTTTATAGTGGAAGTTCCATCTGCCGAGGGATGCACAGCAATCTTTGCAGTAGTGGACCCATTAACCAAGATGGCCCATTTTCTGCCCTTAAAAAGTAACCCATCTGCTATGGAGATGGCCCAAGTGTTCATTAAGGAGATTGTTAGGTCGCATGGGGTCCCTGCAAACATCATGTCTGATCGTGCTGTACTATTCACCTCACTTTTCGGGAGAGCCTTATGTAAAGCGTTGAAGATTGAGTTCGCATTGTCCTCAGCATATCATCCGCAAACCAATAGGCAAACAGAGAGGACTAATCAAACGCTCAAACAGTACATCCAGTGTTTCACATCCTTTGCTCAGGACGATTGGGTATCTTTACTACCACTAGCAGAATTTGCCTACAACAATGCCAATCACTCAGCTACAGGTCCTCCCCCTTTCTTTTCTAATTATGGTTTCCATTTATCATTTCTGCCCGATTTAATATCAGAGTCTACAGTTCCAGCAGTGCAACATACCATGGATTTCCTCAACCGCAACAATAAGATCTTGCAGGAAGCAATGGCCAAATCCCAAGCTGACAACAAGAAGACTTTTGATAAGAAAAGGAGAGGAGAACTGAATCTACAGCCAGATGATCAGGTATGGCTTTCTACAACCAATGTTAAGTTAAAATGTCTGTCGAAAAAGTTGGCACCCAAATTTACTGGTCCCTTCCCAGGTGATTAAATGAGGTAACTTTCTTTACCTGACTTATTTAAAATACATCCTATATTTCATGTTTCGTTACTAAAACCTGCAGTACCTGATCCGTTCCCTGACAGAGGACCTAAACCACTGGAACCTGTTTTTATTGATGGGAATGAGGAATACGAAGTGGAGGCTATCCTGGATTGCAGGAGAAGCCGAAATCAAGTACAAATTCTGGTTAAATGGAAGGGTTATGGCCTGGAGGATAACTCCTGGGAACCCACATGCAATATCCATGCAAGAAGGTTAGTTTATGCCTTTTTTCTTGCTCACCCTGAAAAGAAGGGCCTGTTGGGCATCCGGAGGCTGCTCCTTGGGGGGGCAATGTCAGGGATACCCTGTGGCAAGGCAGATGCTCGGTCCTGCACGCGTGTGCATGTATGCTACTACGAGAACAAAGTGTATTGACACGAAACGTGTTGGGAGAACTCCACTGCCGCCACCCTTTGTTTTATACAAGCACTTGAAACACTTTTTTTAATGTAAGTGTACTACCTTTTTAATACATTTTCTTTTGTCATATGGAATTACACTATATGGTCTTCTCTATCCTTTCCTACATATCGGTTGTAGCCTGACATTTTACCTACCTGAGCGGAGACGGATCTTTCTCCAAAAGCTTTGGGACACATCTGCAGGGATCGTTTTTTGGCTGTCTGCTGACATTCTAAGCTCTATTGACTCATAGAACGTATGTTCTGTTGGGTCCGAGCTATCTGGTAAGCTCAAATCTTCACTGGTGGTGGTCTTGTCACATTGATGATTGCAAGATATTGTGTCATCTGAAGAGTGTGCAAACTTCTGACCAATCACTTGGGACTTTTGGCACGATCTTTAAATGGACTTTTTTTACTTAAAGAGGAGGGCCGGTTAAAAAAATAAAAATAAAAAGTCAGCAGCTGCAAACACTGTAGCTGCTGACTTAATAAGCCAACTTACCTGTCCAGGGCGCCCGCGATGTCGGCCGCCCGAGGCCGACCCGTCCCTCGGCTCTCGGGTCCCGGCGCCGCCATTAGATCTAAGGGAAACAGGCAGTGGAGCCTTGCAGCTTCACTGCCCGTTTCCTACTGCGCATGCGCGAGTCGTGCAGCGCTTTGTGAATGGGACGCGCTGTGTTCTGGGACACACAGTTCCCAGAACACAGCGCGACCCATCACCCAGAAAACACTGCACGGAGGAGAGAAGAAAGAAGACCTCCGCGGAGGAGGAAGAGGCAGATTAGGATGATGTGCCTAGCAACAGGCATTTCTGGTAGGTAAAAAAAAAATTTTTTTTCATTTTTTTTTTATGATTTTTTTCTAATTTGTAATGTATTTTTTTTTTCAGGGTGGCCCTCCACTTTAAATAAGCTTTTTTGCTATATAACTTCTTTTGTAGTTCATTGCTTCAATGTTGAAATCTGCTTTTGGACAGCTTATTTTATGTTTATTTTAATTTATGTTCATATATGTATGATCCTAGTGTCATTACACCAGTCACTCCTTTATTGTTTATTATTTTTCTCTGACACCTCTTTATTATAAGATTGGTTGTCAGTATTTAACACTACTTAGTGTGTCATAAGATTGGTTGCTAGTAATTGGCACTATTTAGTGTGTCATAAGATTGGCTATCAGCACCTGTCACTATTTAGTGTGTCTGTCCTTTTCACACATGATAGCACTAACATTTGTTTAGTTATTGTTTCAGCCATTTTAAGCGCTACACTTTATATATCCATTTACTTTTAAAATAAACATATCCAGTTGTTGTGTTAGCTGCTGTTTTTCCATTTCGTTTTTGGCAGCGCAGTGTTCCCTTGATTTTACTATGAGAACGAGCCATACCAGGCAGCGGCGAGTGAACGCGCACAGAGGCACACGTGCTAACGCGGCTTGGCACCAGTTTCCCTTGAAAAAGACAGAAGCTGCTCTAGTACATTGCTGTCTGATCTGCAGCTTTACCTGAGTCTGATCCTGTACCTGCTGTTATTACCTGATCCTGCTTCGTTTGACCACTGCTGCCTTCTGCTCTTCTGACCTGGCCTGCCTTGACCTTGCTATATCTGAACCTTTTGATCTTCTGTTGCCAAACCACTGCCTGCCTGATGATTACTCTTTGCCTGCTGAATTAACTACCCACTACCCATGTTGACCCAGCTTGTCTCACTCTGCTTCAGTCTATTCCTGATCCAGTTTCTGCCTAGATCCAGGGGTCGCTGACCTACACCTGTAACCACCGCTTCCAACTGCTTCTACAGTCCAGTCCATCCGGTGGACCTTCTCTACTCATCTGTATCAGCTACCACGGATCACACAGATGCTCCTACTCCACTGAACTCTTGTAGCACTGTTGCAACCCCAGTGGTCCCCGAGCCAGGGCCGTAAGAGAGGTTTCCTTCTACGGTTGGGCTCTGATACCAGGTATGTGACAATGGGCAATAAATGTCCAACCTCCAGGATACACTCAACTTCCCAGGTAGGAGAGGGTGGGAGAAAGATATAGGCGTAATAACTGATGATGATTGGAAAACAATTTTGGAGAATGTACCCCGTGTGTCACTCTCCTTGCACAATGCCTGACCCAACTGTTTATCATTCACAGAACATATAAGACCCCAATAAAGCTGTTTCAATGGGGTAGGAGAGACACTCCGGAGTGCCCGCAATGTCAGCAATCTCTCGCAGGTTTCCTTCATACGCTGTGGAAATGTCCCAAACTGGTCAGGTATTGGCGTGAGGTGGTGCACATGATTAACAATGCTTTTCATAACCATATTGATCTAGACCTCAAATTATTTCTGTTGGGTTGTTTGGATGAGGAATTATTGTTGCTTGGGAACCTATTAATTGCTGCTCATAGCACGCAGGCCTGTACTGGCCATCGGGACTACCGGGAGATTCCCGGTGGGCCGATTGGCTCAGTGGGCCGCTGGGCTGGTTGTCAGTTTGAGTCATAGTGTTTTTTTTATTTTTAGCGACGGCGGCAGCCGCGGCTCCACTACAGCATCTGGGCCGGCCCGGTACACAGGTTCCACCCCCTCGTGACGCTGCCACTCACTAACCTTACTGGAAGCCTCCTTGTCCCAGCGCCGTGACATCACACACGGCCGGAGGGCGGAGCCGCGGCCCGGGGATATGGGAGGAGTCAGAGTGTAGCAGCTGCTGCCCAAGCTTAGCTGCCTGGCCTGGGACTGAAGAGAAAGT
This sequence comes from Lithobates pipiens, assembly GCF_037356315.1. Classification (NCBI taxonomy): domain Eukaryota; kingdom Metazoa; phylum Chordata; class Amphibia; order Anura; family Ranidae; genus Lithobates; species Lithobates pipiens. The sequence goes on from NW_027507764.1 coordinate 415,724,948, forward strand.
GCCGCCGAGGAGGAACGAGGAACCAGAACATTGCTCCACAGCTCCAGGACTCCACTCCAGACACAGACAGCAGCACAGACAGGGTCAGGGTCCATCACCTCACCAGTGTCATTAAAGTAAGTAAGATAATCAAATGCTATACTGGATGCAGGCTGCATGGCATGTCTGTGATATCTTTAAAGCGGTTGTATTTTTTTTACTTTTACCTACAGGAAAGCCTATGGTAAGGCTTACCTGTAGGTAAAAAAAATATCTCCTAAACCGTACTGACTGCAGCGGCGCATGCACACAAGGGGATTCTCAGCTGAAAGTCCGGCAGTGGCCGGACCCAGCCGGGATGAAATCTCCCGCGCGCATGCGCGGGAGTGACGATATCGCGGCTCCGGCCACTCACAGCGCCGGAGCCGCGATACCCGGAAGAAATGCCGAGGGAGCATGCCAGCTCCCTCGGCGTGGATCGGGCCAGATGTCGGGTCCTCGTTCTAAGGTAAGTATTTCATAATGAGCTAGTATGCATACTAGCTCATTATGCCTTTTGCTTTGCAGGTGGTTAAAAAAAAAAAAAATTGTGGGTTTACTACTGCTTTAATATGCAGCATAGCGGGGGAGGGGGTAGGGGTAAATGTACTGCCACTGACCATGGTAATTGATTAATAATTTATTGTCACTGTCCACGGTAATTGATTAATAATTTATTGTCACTGGTCACGGTAATTGATAAATAATTTATTGTCACTGTCCACGGTAATTGATTAATAATTTATTGTCACTGGTCACGGTAATTGATTAATAATTTAATGTCACTGATCACGATAACTGATTAATAATTTATTGTCACTGGTCACGATAACTGATTAATAATTTATTGTCACTGGTCACGGTAATTGATTAATAATTTATTGTCACTGTCCACGGTAATTGATTAATAATTAATTTTTTTGCGCAATTGCGTATAGTTTATATACTGTTTTTGTGTGTGTTTGCTAAATTAAAGTGGGCCGGTCTGGATGAAGTCCAGGGCCAAATTTTTGTCCCAGTCCAGCCCTGATAGCACGTAAGCTTATTGCCATGAAATGGTTGTCACCTAGCCCTCCATCATTTGAGAAATGGCGTACTCAGGTAAATGATACTCTTGTGAAAGAAAAACAGGTTTATAGAAATAGGGGCATGCCAAATACATTTTACAAACTTTAGGAGCCATGGCTAGTGGCGCCTGTACTGGCTCCATTTGCACTGGTTTCTCTCAGATTACTGCAAAGTGGATGATTCAGTGGGCTTATGGTGAATAAATTGGGTTTATATTGATGGGCACTAGCTATTCTACAATCATAAGATGGTTGCTCAAACGTGAGGATTGAGGTGGACTCGTTCTGAGTCCTATAGTCAGAGGAGGTAGAGAATCTGACAGCTGGCAGGCCGTGGTGAGACAGACGTGATGTTAAATAACAAGTGCTGTTATGCAACCCTAAATATGGGCTTTCCACTTAGTATGTTTTTGAATGTGAGAATAAGATCATGCCAATGTAGGGTTGGATGTTTATAGTTCTACATAATGTAATAGCATGTGACATGTTAGTAAGTGTATTTTATTTTCTTGATATGTTTTTTCTTTCTTCTTATTTTATGTTTGTTTGATTGTATGTTTGCAAACACAAACATTTCAATAAAAAATATTGTTAAAAAAAAAAAAAAAAAAAGGAAGAAGTCTGCATTTCCACATCTAGTTTCTTGAGAAGAAAAAGCTGCATGAGTTTCTGTTTTATATCTCCAAAAGTAGGGGAGCAATCCAAGATCCAGTCTTGCGTGATGCATCTCCTTGCCTTTAATAGGCATATGTGGATCCATTCTGTACCCCCATCTGTGAGATTGTAGCTGTGAAGATATAGGGTCTCATATAGGATGGTCCTGTTGGTGATTCTTGTTATATAGCTCTTGACCATTATCCAACACTGCATTCTCTTTGGACGCGTCCATAAAAAATTAAAAAGAATGCATCATGGTTGTTTGCATTTTGGACACAGATATGTGAGTGGACTTAGAAGCAGCTTCCCATTGAACACATGATTTGATTGAAACTATATAGCAGTTTTTCCACTAGGCCTTTAGTTAGAATTTCCTTATTCCAGTGGGTTACATCAAAAGAATCAATCATCTTTTTGTAAAGTGTTTGCAAATAAGGATACATTTTTGAAATTGAATATTACATGGTTACATAGTAGGTAAGGTTGAGTGAAGACAATAGTCCATCAAGTTCAACCTGTGTAGGTGTACATGTGTCAGTTTCTATAATTATTTCCCATATCCCTGTATGTTGTGTTCTTTAAGATGCATGTCCAAGAGTCTTTTAAAAATATCCTTTCTCTGCTGCCACCAGCAATTGTGGAAGAGAGTTCCACAGCCTTATTGCCCTGACTGTGAAAAACCCCCTGCGCAGTTTAAGGTTAAACCGCTTCACCTCCAATCTCATTATGTGGTCCCGTGTCCTCTTACACTCCCTGAGACTGAATCTTTTTTTTTCTATGTTGGGATCACCACTGAGATATTTGTAAATCGTTATCATGTCCCCTCTCAAGTCGTTCCTCGTAATTGAGGTTGTCCAGGCCCCTTATTAATGTTGTTGCCCTTCTTTGGACTTTCTCCAGTTCCAGCACATCCCTTCTGAGGACTGGTGACCAGAACTGTTTTGTAATCAAAAAAGTGTCCATGAAACCTTTGTTAAGGAAAGCTTTTGGACCTCTAGGGCAACTTGGTAATTTCCAGAAAATGCCAGAAATGTTGCTTTGAAAGGTAATATTCAAAGGATAGATACTAAAGAGATTTTGGTTGGTTAGTGAGGGAATCAAAGAGCTGTGTAAATGAGGTCAGACGCTGCTGAGACCAGAAAGTGAAGGCCGCATATTCCCTGTTATAAGGGGGGACAGGGGGTTATTTTTATCTGGTGTTTGTTTGCAGATGTATGGTGATAATTAAAGATTTTTTATACAATTTATCAGCATCCCTTTAGAGTAAATGCTTGATTAGATATGAACTGAAAGGATTGTTTAGGTAGGCCCTCACACTACATAGATAGTAGACATGTGCAATTCATGTCTGTCTGAATACAAATTCAGAAGAATTTTTGGTTATTCAGAGATTTGGATGTATCCGAATGAAATGGTAACAAATTCTTTGAAATTTGTTAAAATTTGTTTAGTTTATTCATTTTCTAATTAATTCAAAATTTTCTAAAACATTCAAATTCAGATCAGTTGAAAAAAGATTGACTGATTCAAATTCTGTATGAAAAATAGCTAGTTGTTAAGTAGCGGGCTGGGAAGTCAGCTGCCATGTCCTTAACAACTGATGACTCATCAGCTGTCAGTGGGTTTCCCCACCGACAGCTGAAATGTAAACAAAACAATGGCGGCAACAAAAAATCCAGAAAAAAACAGTGTGGGGTCCCCCAAATCCATACCAGGGCCTTCGGGACTGGTGGATTCTATAGTAATATGGATTCTAAAGTAATTTTGTACAAGGTTCAGAGCCCCCCCCCCCACCCTAAAGCACCTCCCCATGTTTAGGGCATGTGGCCCGATTGTCAGGGCTGGGCTCAGTCCTTCCTTCTCTGAGCTGGTCACTCAGCTGTCGGCTAATTGCCAACTCCCATCTCTCTCCACAGTTACCCAGCTGTTGATCCTGGTCTTCAGTTATTAAGCTGTCCAGTCCAGAGGACCTCTGCCTTCGCCTTGGTCATATCACAAGAGATTATCTCCTGCGTTCCTGTTTAAAGACTGTCTTTGCTGACATCCCTTCTGGCTCCATATCCTGCTTGCTGTTCCACTACATTGATCCCTGACTTTTGCTTGGCTCACTATCTGTTCCGGTTACTGAACTTTAGCTATGTTTAGACTGCGTTTGTTCTTTTACTTTTATTATTAAACAAGTGTGATTTAACTGTACTTCTGTCTCGGTCTGATTTCATGGTTTCTGACACCGACATGGATGGGTGGTGCTCGCTTGCCCCCCCCCCCTTTCCTGGCCTGCTGCTGGGCTGCATGCTTGGATAAGGGTTTGGTATAGATTTGGGGGGCCCCATGCAGTTTGAAAAAAAAAAATTGGCGTGGGGCTCCCCTTAGAATCTATACCAGACCCGAAGGGATTGGTATGGATTGGGGGGACCATACACCTGTTTTTCTTAATAAATCTTATAGGGCCAGCAATGTTTTGTTTACATTTCAGCTGTCAGGGGGGAAGCCCGCTGATAGCCGATGAGTCATCAGTTGTTAAGGATACGGCGGCAGGCTTCCTGGCCCGCTGCTTAACAACCAGCTATTCTTCAAACAGAATTCAAATTGGTCAATCATTTTTATGACTGATCCCAATTTGAATCGTTCTGAAAGTTTGGAACTTGTTGGAAAATTAATAAACGAAATGAAATTTAATGAAATCTAAACAAAATTAGTAACAATGAATCTATCCGAAACAAAACTAAACAAATGTTTCCATTCCCACCGGTTTTGATATCTATGAACTGAAGGTAATTGTTTTTGAATTTAATGAATTAATAGCACACCTTTGTAAAAGATGGTGCTATTAAAGTGTAACTAAAGACAAAACTTTACATACTCTCTATCCCTTTTTTGCCGTCTGTGCCCCATGGAGATTTCCCTTCACATCCTCTCCCATAGGCAACACAGAAAGTGAGAGGCAATACTTCCAAAATGGGAATCCCTGTGTGTCCCCAGGGTCACTGGAACTAGTGTCCCCATTGGAAGATTTACCCAACATTAATATTCACTGTCAACCCAAAATTTGGAATTTTCTTTTACTGTCACTTTTGATGATAACAGGGCAAATAGAGATTGTGCATCTCCCTAACAGGGGCAGAGAGAGTGATAAAAACTGTCAGATATTCGAATCCCTCTCCACTCTATCCAAAACTATTCCAAATTTCACAACTGAGGAGCAGCATGAAGAAACATAATGGGGTTGATTTACTAAAACTCCAAAATGCTAAATTTGGCGTAGCTCTGCTTTGAAACCAATCAGCTTCCAGGTTTTGTGTCAAAGCTTAATTGAACAAGTTGAAGTTAGAAGCTGATTGGCTACCATGCACATTTGCACCAGATTTTGCACTTTCCAGCTTTAGAAAACCAACCCCAATGTGTTGTACATTTTAATGATGATGTATTGCATTTCAACCAAAGAAAAATTAATTAGCAATGCAGTTTTTAATCTGTCCACAGAATGTATTATTATACAGGATTTATATAGCGCCAACAGTTTACACAGCGTTTTACAATATAAAAGGGAGACAATACAGTTATAATACAATAAAATACAAGAGCATTAAAAGGGCCTTGCTCAGAAGAGCTTACAATCTAATAGGGTGGGGCAGGTGGTACAAAAGGTTTGTAAGTAGGGTTGCACTGATACTAGTATTGGTATGGGTGCCGATACCGATTATTTGCACAAGTATCAGTACTCTTGAAAATGCACCAATACCTGAAACCGATACTTTCAGGCTAGGCTCTTTGAGCTGTCAGTGGGTCTCCCCAGTATTAAAGAAGTCTGGTAATTGGAGCTGCCAAAAAAAGCAGCCAGCAATGTTTATTACCAACATTGCTCAGCCCTGAAACATTGTTTCTTTTTGTATATTTCTGTTTCTTTATCTGCAGATCAAAGGGATGAACAAATGTTCCTTTGTTTAACCCCTTAATAACCCTTAATTTACTCTAATCAGTCTTAATTAACTCCCTATTCTCCTCCATTTAATTATTATTTGCCTGCTTTTTTTCTTTTGTTCATGTCTATTTTATAAACGATAAACAATTTAAACTTATTTTTGTTTGCTTCGTTAGGGCCGGTTCACACAGCGAGCCGCGGCGAGGCGTCTCCGACTTACCTCGCCGCGACTTGCGGGGAGCTCAGCGGCGACTTGCAGAGGACTTCTGCATAGAAGTCAATGCAAGTCGCCCCCGAAGTCGCCCCGAAGTAGTACAGGAACCTTTTTTCTGAGTCGGAGCGACTCGAGTCGCTCCTCTCAGAACGGTTCCATAGTACTGAATGGGGGCGACTTGCGGGAGCGAGGCGAGGCGAGCCGCGTCGCCTCGCCTCGCGTCGCAGTGTGAACCGGCCCTAAGTGAATATTGTTACACATATATAAACATATATTTACACATTTCGCATTGAAAAAGCGCTAAATTAAAAACAAAACTATTTATTTCATTTGTAAATAACTTTTTAATGCTTTGTACCATTGCTGACAGCTGAAGTTGAAACAAAACAGTTGCGATAGGTATCGGTAATTGTTATCAACGAGTACTAAAAAAAGGTATCGGTACTTGTACTCATTGTAAGAAAAAAATTATATCAGTGCATCCCTAGTTGTAACTGTGGGGAATGAGCTTATGGAAGTGGTAAAAGATTAGTTGGAGATATGATAGGCTGGAAGAGATGAGTTTTCAGGGATCGCAAGAGTAGGGGATAGCCGGAACGGTAGAGGTAGTGAGTTCAAGAGGATGGGAGCTGCTCTGGAGTAATCCTGGAGACAAGCATGGGGGGAGGAGAGGAGAGCGCTTGAGAGTAGGAGGTCTAGAGAAGATCAAAGAGGACGATTTTGGTGATATTTGGAGCCAAGATTGGTGATGTAGCTCGGGGCAGAGTTGTGAATGGCTTTGTATGTTGTGGTTAGTATTTTGAATTTAATTCGCTGGGTGATTGGGAGCTATTGTAGGGATTGGAGGAGAGGGTTAGCAGGCGCTGAGCGCTTGGTAAGGTGGATAAGTCTGGCAGCAGCATTCATGATAGACTGAAGAAGGGATAGCCGATGGAGAGGCAGGCCAATGAGAAGGGAGTTGCAATAGTCAAGGCAAGAGATAACAAGGGAGTGAATGAGGAGCTTGGTGGTTTCATTTGTTAAAAAGAGGTCGAATTTTAGAGATGTTAGGAAGGTGAATTCTACAAACTTTTGACAACGATTGGACTTGGGGCTGAAATGACAAGACAGAGTCTAGGATTACACCTAGTACCCTGGCATGAGGGGAGGGACTGATAGTTGCATTGTTGATTTTGATGAAAAGGTCATGGAGTGGGGCACGTGCAGGGGGGTGGGGGGGAATTAATAGCTCAGTTTTAGAGAGATTTCGTTTAAAGAAGTGGTGCGACATCTATGCTGATATGTCAGTAAGTAAGTTAGTAATGCAAGAGGAGACTGAAGGAGTGAGGTGAGGAGTTTTTGTGTCATTGGCGTATAAGTGGTATTGGAAGCCGTGGGCGGTTATCAAGTGACCAAGGGAGGAAGTGTAGATGGAGAAGAGAAGGCACAATTTCAGTAAAATTAGCTTTGTAAAAATTAGGTTTCAGGTATTAATAGAGATAAAGTGTTGTAACCCAACACAAATATTGACACAGAGCAAAGGATTGATCCCAGCAAGAGGTTTTTTTATTATGTGTTGCTATCAAACAGCCAGCCAAACACTGGGTTTTAGGAGCTGGTTGTGATAAAATGTATACCAAGAAACAAAACATGAAATGTGGACCCAGCAATCCCATTAATCAACCCAGATAGCAAGGATAACTTGCCACAAATCTGTGGCAGTGTTGAATTCTAAGTCTTGTTAACTTGCATATTTTCACTGGCAAGATGTACACTTGCACAAGTTCTAGTTGATACTTTTCCAATTTGTTTCAAATTTGCATGGCAAGTCTCTAGAAAGAGCAAAGTTGCAGTGGGGAGTCTACAGCAAGAACTCTGCAATAGTGATGGCCGAACGGTTCGCCCGGTGGTCGTTTCACGCCGAATTTTGGCTGTTCGCGGTCCGCCCGTTCGGCGGACTATTGGCGCCGTTCGCCCGGCGGACTTCCGTGTTTACTGTGTAAAAGAACTTTGACCTATGATGACACATCCATCATGGGGTACAGGACAGCCAATTGAGACATTACAGCACATGGACACTTGGACATTCCCCCTAACTTATAAATAAACCGATCCGGCGGCCATTTTACATTCTTTCTTCTGTCACTATAGGGAGAGGTTGCTGTGTGGAGCAGGGAGAGATTGCAGTGACCCAAATCGCTAGCTATTTGGTACACAAAAGTTATTTTCAGGACTGGTATAGGTGTTAGGTGTATATAGGTTTGCTGTGCTACTGATTGTTGCAGCAGCCTGAGTGTCTTTTGTCAGTTTAGAGAAAGGGACAGGACGGTGTGTCTGCTGTAGGGACAGTCAGTTTAGTCATTAGCTGTTACTATCAGGTCCACAAAAGTGCTATTCCAGTTATTGTTCCAGTAGCCTCTGTTTTGTCAGTTTATATAGGGACAGGCAGGAAGCAGTGTGTGAGGCAGTGAGGGTCAGTTTAATCAGTAGCTGTTACTATATTAGGTCCACAAAGGTTCTTTTCAGGACTGGTATCAATGGTATGGTAATAGGCTTGTACACGTACAATATTCTTTCTTCCAAATATAGAAAGAATATTATACTTGACTGCTGCCCTTCTGCTGCAGTCTGCTAATCATTCACAACCTACTTGTTCCACAAAGGTCCTTATAAGGACTGGTAAGGTAATAACTTGGTGTAGGGTGCTATAGTACATAGGGTTGAGTGAGGTACAGTCTGCTATTCTATAAGGACTGGTATAGGTCCACAATACATAGGGTTGATGTGCACTACTGCTGACCGCTGCCCTATACTGCAGCAGTCCTTCATCGGTATAGGGACTGACGTGCAGTCTGCTAATCACTCACACACAACCTACTTGTTCAACAAAGGTCCTTATAAGGACTGGTAACTTGGTCTGTCTAGGGTGCTACAGTACATAGGGTTGAGTGAGGTACAGTCTGCCATTCTATAAGGACTGGTATAGGTCCACAATACATAGGGTTGAGGTGCACTACTGCTGACCGCTGCCCTATACTGCAGCAGTCCTTCATTGGTATAGGGACTGACGTACAGTCTGCTAATCACTCACACACAACCTACTTGTTCCACAAAGGTCCTTATAAGGACTGGTAACTTGGTCTGTCTAGGGTGCTACAGTACATAGGGTTGAGTGAGGTACAGTCTGCTATTCTATAAGGACTGGTATAGGTCCACAATACATAGGGTTGAGGTGCACTACTGCTGACCGCTGCCCTATACTGCAGCAGTCCTTCATCGGTATAGGGACTGACGTACAGTCTGCTAATCGCTCACACACAACCTACTTGTTCCACAAAGGTCCTTATAAGGACTGGTAAGGTATAGGGTACTACAGTACATAGGGTTGAGTGAGGTACAGTCTGCCATTCTATAAGGACTGGTATAGGTCCACAATACATAGGGTTGAGGTGCACTACTGCTGACCGCTGCCCTATACTGCAGCAGTCCTTCATCGGTATAGGGACTGACGTACAGTCTGCTAATCACTCACACACAACCTACTTGTTCCACAAAGGTCCTTATAAGGACTGGTAAGGTATAGGGTACTACAGTACATAGGGTTGAGTGAGGTACAGTCTGCTATTCTATAAGGACTGGTATAGGTCCACAATACATAGGGTTGAGGTGCACTACTGCTGACCGCTGCCCTATACTGCAGCAGTCCTTCATCGGTATAGGGACTGACGTACAGTCTGCTAATCACTCACCCACAACCTACTTGTTCCACAAAGGTCCTTATAAAGACTGGTAAGGTATAGGGTACTATAGTACATAGGGTTGAGTAAGATACAGTCTGCCATTCTATAAGGACTGGTATAGGTCCACAATACATAGGGTTGAGGTGCACTACTGCTGACCGCTGCCCTATACTGCAGCAGTCCTTCATCGGTATAGGGACTGACGTACAGTCTGCTAATCACTCACACACAACCTACTTGTTCCACAAAGGTCCTTATAAGGACTGGTAAGGTATAGGGTACTACAGTACATAGGGTTGAGTGAGGTACAGTCTGCTATTCTATAAGGACTGGTATAGGTCCACAATACATAGGGTTGAGGTGCACTACTGCTGACCGCTGCCCTATACTGAAGCAGTCCTTCATCGGTATAGGGACTGACGTACAGTCTGCTAATCACTCACACACAACCTACTTGTTCCACAAAGGTCCTTATAAGGACTGGTAAGGTATAGGGTACTACAGTACATAGGGTTCAGTGAGGTACAGTCTGCCATTCTATAAGGACTGGTATAGGTCCACAATACATAGGGTTGAGGTGCACTACTGCTGACCGCTGCCCTATCCTGCAGCAGTCCTTCATCGGTATAGGGACTGACGTACAGTCTGCTAATCACTCACACACAACCTACTTGTTCCACAAAGGTCCTTATAAGGACTGGTAACTTGGTCTGTCTAGGGTGCTACAGTACATAGGGTTGAGTGAGGTACAGTCTGCCATTCTATAAGGACTGGTATAGGTCCACAATACATAGGGTTGAGGTGCACTACTGCTGACCGCTGCCCTATACTGCAGCAGTCCTTCATCGGTATAGGGACTGATGTACAGTCTGCTAATCACTCACACACAACCTACTTGTTCCACAAAGGTCCTTATAAGGACTGGTAAGGTATAGGGTACTGCAGTACATAGGGTTGAGTGAGGTACAGTCTGCTATTCTATAAGGACTGGTATAGGTCCACAATACATAGGGTTGAGGTGCACTACTGCTGACCGCTGCCCTATACTGAAGCAGTCCTTCATCGGTATAGGGACTGACGTACAGTCTGCTAATCACTCACACACAACCTACTTGTTCCACAAAGGTCCTTATAAGGACTGGTAAGGTATAGGGTACTACAGTACATAGGGTTGAGTGAGGTACAGTCTGCCATTCTATAAGGACTGGTATAGGTCCACAATACATAGGGTTGAGGTGCACTACTGCTGACCGCTGCCCTATACTGCAGCAGTCCTTCATCGGTATAGGGACTGACGTACAGTCTGCTAATCACTCACACACAACCTACTTGTTTCACAAAGGTCCTTATAAGGACTGGTAAGGTATAGGGTACTACAGTACATAGGGTTGAGTGAGGTACAGTCTGCCATTCTATAAGGACTGGTATAGGTCCACAATACATAGGGTTGAGGTGTACTACTGCTGACCGCTGCCCTATACTGCAGCAGTCCTTCATCGGTATAGGGACTGAGAGTTTTGTCACAGGGTCATTTAAAAAATGACAGGCAGAGGAAGAGGCAGGCCCTTCCGCAGGGGTGGTAGGGGTAGGGCAGGAGCAACAGGATTGAGCCAAAGTGGGAAGTTGCAGAAGGTGCGTTCAATTACTTTAAAAGACGCACCAGACTTGGTTGAGTGGCTCACTCAGCCTTACTCTTCTGCACCCTCCTCATCCTCTCGATCTGCACCCTCTTCACTCTCTGCTATGTGCACCCCCAAAAGACACTACCACCAACAACACCACCACTACCACCACATACCTTCCGCTTGAGTCACAGGAATTATTTTCCGATCCATATCAAGACATTTCTGATGCGCAGCCACTCTTGGTATTGGATCAGGAAGAGGAGGTAGCAACAACCGCTACTCAGAGATCACCAAACTGGTCAGTCGCAGCCATGGCGCCATCAGTGACATGGTACCTTATGCCTTCTTTATGGAGTGTGCATTGCATCGTGTCATTGATCAAGCTGTGGAGGAGCAGGAGCGGGAAGATGAGGAAGTCGCAATGCTGGATGAATTCCCAGGGGGGGCTACTCTATCTGAGACAAGTCAACAACAGGAGTCTGAAGAGGAGTCAGAGGAGGATGGTGCCAGGGCGGATGAGGAGGAGCAAGAAGAGCATGCTTTAAACCTTTCTGGGATCCCTGTTTTGCGTGGATGGGGAGAGGAGAATGAAGAGGACGACATTATCCTGGATGATGAGCAGGAGCCAGGCCACCACACCGCTTCCAGTTTAGTGCAAATGGGGGCCTTCATGCTCCAGTGTTTTAATAGAGACACCCGTATAAAAAGCATAAGGGTCAAGGACCAGTGCTGGGTGGCAACGTACTTAGACCCCCGGTACAAACACAAAATGGCGGAAATGTTACCGCCGTCACAGAGGGCTGGCAGAATGGAGCACTTCCAGGCCTTGCTTCGAGAAATGCTGCATTCTGCCTTTGCGTGCGCTGGCAGAGGAGCAATTCCAACTCCCAGAGAAGGAGTTGCGGGTACCAACCCAACAGCACCTGCAAGAAGAGGCCGGTTTGAAGATGTGTTGGTGACTTCGGATATGAGGTCATTCTTTCAGCCGACCCATCGACAGGTGTCATCCGGATCCAGCTTCAGGGAACGCCTAGACCGTCAGGTGTCCGACTACATCGGGTTAACGGCCGATGTGGACGCTCTGAGGAGTGATGAACCCCTGGACTACTGGGTGGGCAGGCTTGACCTCTGGCCAGAGCTTGCCCAATTTGCAATCGAACTGTTGGCTTGCCCCTCATCCAGTGTCCTGTCCGAAAGGACGTTCAGTGCAGCAGGGGGGATCGTGACCGATCAGCGTACTTGCCTAGCTCACGACAGTGTTAACTACCTCACATTTCTAAAAATGAATGAGGCATGGATCTCGGAGGAATTCAACACATGTGACCAGTAGACCATGTATATGTGTATAAACAATTTTTTTAATCGAGCACAGAGAAATTCTTTCTTCATTTGGCTCACTTCCTTGTCCAAAAAAAGCACACCATACTATATGCCCATACCCTCCTCTTTGAAGAGGTTGAGCGGTGTCATATTTCTACTGGGGCTGCTTATTATGAGGGGCTCCCACCATCCCTGTGCTATGCTGACATTCTCCTGGGGCTGCTTATTATGAGGGGCTCCCACCATCCCTGTGCTATGCTGACATCCTCCTGGGGCTGCTTATTATGAGGGGCTCCCACCATCCCTGTGCTATGCTCATTATGAGGGGTTCCCACCATCCCTGTGCTATGCTCATTATGAGGGGCTCCCACCATCCCTGTGCTATGCTGACTTCCTCCTGGGGCTGCTTACGGTGCAGGTGTCAGTGCTGTATATCACGGTGCTGATGTCAGTACTCTCTATTATGGTGCTGCTATCAGTGCTGTATATCACGGTGCTGATGTTAGTATAAAATGGCACGCTGCTGATGTCAGGGCTCTCTATCACGGTGCTGTTGTCAGATGACTCTATCACGGTGCAGGTGTCATTGCTGTATGTCACGCTGCTGATGTCAGTGCTCTCTATCACGGTGCTGTTGTCAGTGCTGTATATTACGGTGCTGGTGTTAGTGCTTTATGTCACGCTGCTGATGTCAGTGCTCTCTATCACGGTGCTGCTGTCAGTGCTGTATATCATGGTGCTGGTGTTAGTGCTTTATGTCATGCTGCTGATGTCAGTGCTCTCTATCACGGTGCTGCTGTCAGTGCTGTATATCATGGTGCTGGTGTCATTGCTGTATGTCACGCTGCTGATGTCAGTGCTCTCTATCACGGTGCTGTTGTCAGTGCTGTATATTACGGTGCTGGTGTTAGTGCTTTATGTCACGCTGCTGATGTCAGTGCTCTCTATCACGGTGCTGTTGTCAGATGACTCTATCACGGTGCAGGTGTCATTGCTGTATGTCACGCTGCTGATGTCAGTGCTCTCTATCACGGTGCTGTTGTCAGTGCTGTATATTACGGTGCTGGTGTTAGTGCTTTATGTCACGCTGCTGATGTCAGTGCTCTCTATCACGGTGCTGCTGTCAGTGCTGTATATCATGGTGCTGGTGTTAGTGCTTTATGTCATGCTGCTGATGTCAGTGCTCTCTATCACGGTGCTGCTGTCAGTGCTGCATTTTACGGTGCTGGTGTTAGTGCTTTATGTCACACTGCTGATGTCAGTGCTTTCTATCACGGTGCTTTTGTCAGATGACTCTATCATGGTGCAGGTGTCATTGCTATATGTCACGCTGCTGATGTCAGTGCTCTCTATCACGGTGCTGCTGTCAGTGCTGTATTTCACGGTGCTGGTGTTAGTGCTTTATGTCACGCTGCTGATGTCAGTGCTCTCTGTCACGGTGCTGTTGTCAGATGACTCTATCACGGTGCAGGTGTCATTGCTGTATGTCACGCTGCTGGTGATCATCTCCTGCACCCTCTTTGCCTACCCTGACCTTCCCTCTCCTCCATTGCCTTCATGCGCTCCACAGTCCTGAATTGTCACAACAATTTCCCATATAAAAAAAGAATGCTTCTAGTTGTCGATCCCAGATTCACCTCATACATGTGTTATGTCATTGGCCATGTGGTGGGACTATGTTTGCACAGCTATTAATTATTTTGTGGCTGCAAATTTGACCTGTAGGTTTGCAAAGTTCGCCTCCCATTGAAGTCAATGGGGCCCGCCACGAACGTTGCGGTTCGCAAACTATCGTCCGCGTTTGCGAAACGTCCCATCGGAAGTTTGTCCATCACTACTCTGCAAGTCTACAGCATTCAAATTCAGCCACAGTAACCCCTGTGGTGGTATAAATATTGCACAACATAACTGAACCAGAACTTGCAGCAGACATGCAGAATCTTTGCAAAGAAAGTTCATCTGGAGTCATGCAATGCAGACTTGCTGAAATTGTGCAACAAACTTGTGAAGCCCGGCAAGTCTAACAATAGCTTAGATTATAGGCTTGTGCCCAAACATTGTAACCCTACAGTAAAATTCCTGCAAAGCACCCTGCTTTAACAAACATTTGCGATATCTGCAAATGTTACAGAGCTTTGAAAGAATTGGGTTTGGATGGTGCAAAAAGCACTGTAACCCAACAGAAAAATTCCTTCAGAGCACAAAATGGACAATGCTTTACCAAATATTCACTGTATCTACAGCTGTCACACAGCTGTGAAAAATTGGGTTTTGGGTGTTGATGGTGCCCAAACATTGTAAACCCACAGATAAAATCCTGCAGAGCTCAGAATGAACCCTTTTAAACAAAATTGACAGCATTTAAAACGGTGAAACAGCTGCTAAAATTTTGGGGGCTGCATTAAAATTGCTGTTGCAAACAGCAGCAGCTATGGCTGTATTTTTAGGTGGTCATGGTAGCAGGCCTACAACAGTACCATGAGATGTTAACAGCGGCAGTTAGGGGGATGTGCTAATGGTTACTGGGTGTGTTCAAGAAGACTGGACATAACAATGTGTACAAAAATCAAATCAAAACACTGCGCGGTCAGACTATCCAATAGCAGCTAACACAACAAAACAGATAATTTTTGTTCAAAAAGTGAGAAGGTTACATAAAGTGTAGCGCTAAAAATCAGAATAGGTGGCCTGACTAAATCAGTGCCAAAAAACACATACTGTATATGTGTAATAAATTATACAAATAAATATATAATAATATACTATCGAATATATATTGTGCTCAATTAGTGATAACATGGCCAATATAATGAAACAATAAACCTGTATACAGTACATTTGTATGTGCCCAAACAAATTAGTACCACACACAAAAAAATAAAATGAAATAATAGTAAAAAATTAATATAAAACTGTGTGAAAGTCCTTTCAGTGCAAAGAAAAAGTCCCAAGTGTTAAATCATATGTTGGATGTTAAATAGACCACCAAATCTCAGCATGCAACGGGCAGCCACCCATGTGACGATACCACCACCTCTACAGATGTGGGCTTACCAGATGGTTAAGAACCAAAAGAACATACATTCTATGGGTCACACACGCTTTATAATTTCAGCAGATAAGTGAAGTTTCAGGCATTGCGTTCCCAAACTTATGGAAGGTCTCTCTCCAGATAAATGTAAATAATGCCAAGCTCTCTCCAGATAAATGTGGATAATACCAAGCTCCAACTGATAGGTATATAGGATAAATAGATAGGACCATATAGTTTCTGTATAACCAATACAGTTTATTAAAAAGTAGTATCAAACTTAAATTTTAAAAGTAGTTTCAAGCTCTTTGTAAATATAAAATAGCGTCAGTGGAGTCCTCCCGACGTGTTTTGTCTCAGTAGACTTCGTCTGGGGTGTACCTCCACTGCAGCCTGACTCACATTTATAGAAGATTTGGCCCCAATGATGAAAATCCATCTCTCTGCGTCACCGCAGTCAATTTCCGGGATGCGTCAAAATGGCCACCAGGCGTGCATTCCATCCCTCTATTTTACAGCATGGGATGCGTTCCAAGGATACCTTCCGGTTCCTCCAAAATGGTGGACCGGTCTGTGTTGCAAGCCTCAATGTGAAGGGCGTTCCACGCCTCCATTTTCACATCAAGGGATGCGTTCCAGTAGTAAACTTACAAGCCTCGATATGAAATCAAGACCCGCATTGCCGCAAAACACTCCGGCTAGCAAAAAAATGAGCGTGAAACTTTCAAAATTAAAAATAAACATACACACAGCAAAGACATGGACTGTCTGAAAGGCAATCGGCATCTACTAAAAAGGAAGCTACAGCGGGTCATTGCGTTAATCGGAACGCATATATTTATCGTGATTATAATATAAATTACATTACATACATTAAATACTGGGTCACGAAATCATAAAATATAGACCTCAGTGTTGTAAATTGACACGCATTGACAAGCATGCACTCAAGATAGGTTCTCTTAAAGGGGCCGTACATAATGAATATCTCTTAAAAAAAAACTTACACTGTACATGCATAAAAAAAATTGTAAAAATATATATATATAATGTAAAAATATATAATATAAAAATGAAAATATATATAAAAAATAAATATATATATATATCTATATGATTTATAAATTTTATTCCACAACGTACGCCTCAAGATTCATTGATAAAAGCATTAATGTCCCACTCCACGTTCATACCGAATGGGCAGTGGGACTGGAGCTCGTAGATCCAGAAAGTCTCTAAACGGGACACCCCTCTAGTCATAGCGCCCCTCTCCAGGGAGGCACATACTTATCGATGGCAATAAATTGTGTTCCTTTTGGATTACTATTATGCAATTCCTTGTAATGTCTAGGAACACTGTGCTTAGAATCTCTGCTCTTAATTAGAGCAATATGTTCACCCACTCTGACAGAAAATCCTTATTGTGTGACCAACATATCATTTGCCACAAGGGCAAGTTATCAAATATACAACATATTTAGTGATGCATGTACAAAATGTTTTAATAGTGTACTTCTTTTTAGTTACAGTTGACATAAATTCAACCGTCTTGGCACTCTACGCATTTCTTACATGGAAAAAAAAAATGTATGTGAAAAAAAGAGGGGTGAACTGGCGGATTTATAATATTTGCCGCTATACGATTTTGTAAGGATGGTGCTCCTTTAACCATCTCAATACAGTACAGTTACACCCCCTTCCTGACCAGACCAATTTTCAGCTTTCAACGCTCTCACAGTTTGAATGACAATTACTCAGTCATCCAACACTGTATCCATATGAAACTTGCGTCCTTTTTTCCACACAAATAGAGCTTTCTTTTAGTGGTATTTAATCACTAGTGGGTTTTTTATTTTTTGTGCTATAAATAAAATAAAACGTACATTTTGTGAAAAAAATGGCTTTTCTTTGTTTCTGTCATAAATTTTTGCTAATTAGTAATTTTTCTTCATAAATTTTGGCCAAAATTTATACTGCTACCTATCTTTGGTAAAAATAACCCACATTAGAATATATTATTTGGTCTTTGTGAAAGTTATAGAGTCTACAAACTATGGTGCCAATCACTGAAAATTGATCACTTCTGATCAGGCCTTCAGTACATCAGGTGTACCTCATTTCTTGAGACACTAACGAGTCAGGAAAGTACAAATACCCCCCAAATGACCCCTTTTTACAAAGTAGACATTCCAAGGTATTAAGTAAGTAGCATGGTGAGTTTTTTTAAATTGTAATTTTTTCCCACAATTCTTTGCAAAATGAAGATTTTTTTTTATTATTATTTTTTTTTACAAAATTGTCATATTATCAGGTTATTTCTCACACACAGCATAAGCATACAACAAATTACACCACAAAATACATTCTGCTACTCTTCCCGAGTATGGCGATACCACATGTGTGAGACTTTTACACAGCCTGGTCACATACAGAGCACCAACATTGATGTAGTACCCAGACGTTCTACGAGCAAAAATGACGCATCTCATTTCGCAACCACCTATTACACTTTTGAAGGCCCTGGAGTACCAGGACAATGGAATTTCCCATAAAATGACCCCATTTTGGAAAGCAAACACCCCTACGTATAATCTTTGAGGCATAATGAGTCTTTTGAATGGTTAATTTTTTTCCAGAAGTTTTTGAAATATGTGGAAAAAAATTAAAACGCATTTTTTTTACACATTTTCAATTTATAAGATATTTCTAACACATAGCATGTATATAGCAAAAATTACACCCCAAAATACATTTTGCTACTCCTCCCGAGTATGGCGATACCACATGTGTAGGACTTTTACACAGCCTGGTCACATAGAGAGGCCGAACATTGAAGTAGTACGTTCAGGCGTTCTAGGAGCATAAATGACACATCTCATTTCATTCCTACCTATCACACTTTTGAAGGTCCTGGACCACCAGGACAGTGAAATTACCCACAAAATGACCCCATTTTGGAAAGAAAACACCCCAACGTATATTCTATGAGACATGGGCTGCAAATAGGTACTCGGGTACTCTGATAGGCTGGAGATAGGTACTCGGGTACTCTGATGGCCTGGTGACAGGTACTCGGGTACTCTGATGGCCTGGTGACAGGTACTCTGATGGCTTGGTGACTGGTATTTGGGTACTCTGAAGGGCGGTGACAGGTACTCATATGGACTGTGACAGGTACTCGGGTACTAAGATGAACTCTGACAGGTATTCGGGTACTCAGATGAACTGTGACAGGTACTCGGGTAATCAGATGGACTGGAACAGGTACTCGGGTACTCAGATGGACTGGAACAGGTACTCGGGTACTCAGATGGGCTGTGACAGGTACTCGGGTACTCAGATGGGCTGTGACAGGTACTCGAGTACTCGGATGAACCGTGACAGGTACTCGGGTACTTTGGCTGTGACAGCTACTCGGGTACTCGGATGAACCGTGACAGGTACTCGGGTACTCTGATGGACTGTGACAGATACTCGGGTACTCTGATGGACCGTGACAGATACTCGGGTACCCTGATGGACTGTGACAGGTACTCGGTACTCTGATGGACTGTGACAGGTACTCGGGTACCCTGATGGACCGTGACAGGTACTCGGGTACCCTGATGGACCGTGACAGGTACTCGGGTACTCTGATGGACTGTGACAGGTACTCGGGTACTCTGATGGGCCGTGACAGGTACACGGGTACTCTGATGTGCCGTGACAGGTACTCGGGTACTCCGATGGGCTGGGACAGGTACTCAGGTACTCTGATGGACCGTGACAGATACTCAAGTACCCTGATGGACTGTGACAGGTACTCTGTACTCTGATGGACTGTGACAGGTACTCGGGTACCCTGATGGACCGTGACAGGTACTCGGGTACCCTGATGGACCGTGACAGGTACTCTGATGGACCGTGACAGGTACTCGGGTACTCTGATGGGCCGTAACAGGTACTCGGGTACTCTGATGGGCCGTGACAGGTACTCGGGTACTCTGATGGGCTGGGACAGGTACTCGGGTACTCTGATGGGCTGGGACAGGCACTCGGATACTCTAATGGGCTGTGACAGGTACTCGGGTACTCTGATGGGCTGTGACAGGTACTCGGGTACTCAGATGAACTGTGACAGGTACTCGGGTACTCAGATGGGCTGGGACATGTACTCGGGTACTCAGATGAACTTTGACAGGTACTCGGGTACTCAGATGGGCGGGGACAGGTGCTCAGGTACTCAGATGAACTGTGACAGGTACTCGGGTACTCTGATGGGCTGTGACAGGTACTCAAATACTCTAATGGGCTGTGACAGGTACTCTGATGGACTGTGATTGACAGGTACTATGAGGGGTGGTGACAGGTCCTCTTTATTGGGGGGGGCAATCAGTATGATTGGTGTACACTGTAGGCGGTAACGAGATGTTACCGCAATCTCCTCCTCACACACGATCGGTGTGTGAGGAGGAGAACCCGGTAACATCTCGTTACCGCGGTTTGTTTACATTTTAGTGATCGGCTGTGAAAGGATCACAGCCAATCACGTGGGTAAACAGCCAGCCAATGGCTGTTTACCAGCGTCGGTGACGAGCAGTGTTCCCGGGGAACACGCCACCACCGACGTGCACGCGCAGCGCGCTCACGATTGCGCGCATGCGCCGTGCACAGTCGGGGTGTGACCATCTGTGATCGGCCGTGGCTTCATCACGGCCGATCACGTGGTAAACAGCCATAACCAATGGCTGTTCACCCCCTTCGGTGGTGAGCGGTGTCTCCGTGACACACCACCACCGAAGAAACAGGGATGCGCATGCACGATCGCGCGCATTCCCTGTTTAAATGGGAGGCAGTCATATGACAGCCTCCGGCCACAATAGGTGCGCCGCCTGGCCGTCATTTGACAGCCGGCGGTCAGCATCTAGTTAAAGAGGATTTTAGCCTGCTCGGGTAGTGAAGCTCCAAGGATGGTGTCATTTCTAAGGACATTCCAGTGTCTATTCACAATTGTTCTAATTTGCTTGTGTTGTATTGAAAATTATGTTAACATAGCCCATTGAAAACTTGTGTCTGGTTCTCATTTGGGTTTAACCACCAGAAGGGATTCTCTATCTACATTGGTCACCCTCTGTAATTCCAGGTCCAAAGTTTTAATATCGTATCCCTTATCAAGAAATCTCTGTTTCATGATTTCCACCTGTGTGGTAAACGTATACGTGCCAGTACAGTTTCTTCGAAGCCTGAGAAATTGACTCTGCGGAACAGAATTTAGCCATGATTTATGATGGCAGCTGTCTATAGAAATAAAACCATTACGGTCCGTGGGTTTGAAATAGGTTTTAAACCTAAATCTTTTATCAACTATTTCGATCTCCAGATCTAAAAAGTTGATCTTACTTGTACTCACCTCATATGACAATGCTATGTCGTTAGAGTTAAGATGGTCAAAGAATTCTTTTAAAGAATCTGCAGTGCCACTCCATAGGAGCAGGATGTCGTTGATGTACAGTGCCTTGCGAAACAAACTGAAAAGTGGTGCGTGCAAAATTATTCGGCCCCTTTACTTTCAGTGCAGCAAACTCACTCCAGAAGTTCAGCGAGGATCTCTGAATGATCCAATGTTGTCCTAAATGACTGATGGTGATAAATAGAATCAACCTGTGTGTAATCAAGTCTCTGCATAAATGCACCTGCTCTGTGATAGTCTCAGGGTTCTGTTGAAAGCGCAGAGAGCATCATGAAGACCAAGGAACACACCAGGCAGGTCCGTAATACTGTTGTGGAGAAGTTTAAAGCCGGATTTGGATACAAAAAGATTTCCCAAGCTTTAAACATCCCAAGGAGCACTGTGCAAGTGATCATTTTGAAATGGAAGGAGTATCAGACCACTGCAAATCTAGACCTGGCCGTCCCTCTAAACTTTCAGCTCAGACAAGGAGAAGACTGATCAGAGATGCAGCCAAGAGGCCCATGATCACTCTGGATGAACTGCAGAGAACTACAGCTGAGGTGGGAGAGTCTGTCCATAGGACAACAATCAGTCGTACACTGCACAAATCTGGCCTTTATGGAAGAGTGGCAAAAAGAAAGCCATTTCTCAAAGATATCCATAAAAAGTCTCATCTAAAGTTTGCCACAAGCCACCTGGGAGGCACACCAAACATGTGGAAGAAGGTGCTCTGGTCAGATGAAACCAAAATTGAACTTTTTGCCCACAATGCAAAACGATATGTTTGGCGTAAAAGCAACACAGCTCATCACCCTCAACACACCATCCCCACTGTCAAACATGGTGGTGGCAGCATCATGGTTTGGGCCTGCTTTTCTTCAGCAGGGACAGGGAAGATGGTTAAAATTGATGGGGAAGATGGATGCAGCCAAATACAGGACCATTCTGGATGAAAACCTGTTGGAGTCTGCAAAAGACCTGAAACTGGGACGGAGATTTATCTTCCAACAAGACAATGATCCCAAACACAGCAAAATCTACAAAGGAATGGTTCACAAATAAACGTATCCAGGTGTTAGAATGGCCCAGTCAAAGTCCAGACCTGAATCCAATCGAGAATGTATGGAAAGAGCTGAAAACTGCTGTTCACAAACGCTCTCCATCCAACCTCACTGAGCTCGAGCTGTTTTGCAAGGAAGAATGTGCAAGAATTTCAGTCTCTCGATGTGCAAAACTTATAGAGACATACCCCAAGCGACTTGCAGCTGTAATCGCAGCAAAAGGTGGCTCTACAAAGTATTAACGCAAGGGGGCCGAATAATTTTGCACGCCCCACTTTTCATTTTTTTATTAGTTAAAAAAGTTTCAAAAATCCAATAGATTTCGTCCCACTTCACAATTGTGTCCCACTTGTTGGTGATTCTTCACAAAAAATAAAAATTTTATATCTTTATGTTTGAAGCCTGAAATATGGCAAAAGGTTGAAAAGTTCAAGGGGGCCGAATACTTTCGCAAGGCACTGTACCTAGCTAACAGAAGTCCGAAGAACCGAATTGATACCACTCACTATAGGTCATCCTGGGGGTTTTACTGGATCCTTTGGACATAACAATGGTAGCAGCTTGGGAAATATTTTTGTGGCCTGTGGTGGTGAAAGGAGAAGCTTGGGATGGAGAAACAGAAGACTGACAAGATCCCCCAAATATTTAATTAGCAGTATCTGCAGTAGTTGCTTGGAAACTGCTGCTGACTCAAGAATGGTTCATTTTCACAAACATCAGCCTGTCAACAGTGTCCATGGACAGACACTCCGTATAGTTTAGCTGTTCCATCGAATCTTCTTATAACTTTCGACAGACACCATAAGCCAAAGATTCAACGTTTGTATGTTTTTCGCTGCTTTGTCGAATCTTTGTCGTTCATGTTGAATGTATATAGTTTAAACTGAAAATGTACTGGTGATAGTGATCACTGATCAGACAGATAACAAGATAGGGTATATAGCATCTGTATAGAATCTCAATCTATAATATAAAATCTATAATAATAAATCCCCCCCCCCCCCCACAACACAGGCAGCCTCTGAGGCTATCACAACACTAGCAACACTAGTATCATTATCAAATTCACAACACTAACACAATAGCAACAGATTATTATGAAAAAGTTAAGTTGAACTGTAGCTTGCTTCACTATTGTTCTGCTGCTGTGCTTATGCTTAATTGCTAAATAATTTAGGTTCTCTGACAAATGGACCAGCTAAGATTGACTGTCTTCTGAAATGATTCAGTGTGTGTGTCTCTCTCTGCTAGCAATCTTAAGTGAATGTAAGTTGGCTGTACGTGTGTACTTAGTTCTAGCTATTTTCCTCTTCGGTTACAATCAGCCAATAACATTCATCATAATCATTATTTTTATTTTACTTCCCCCACCCAATTCCAGCAGTGATCTTTTCTCTCTATGTCATATCTTTTCTCTCTATGTAGAATAATGTACACACGGTCGGACATTCCGACGGAAAATGTCCGATTGAACCGTGTTGTCGGATAATCTGACCGTGTGTGGGCTTCATCTGACTTTTTCCGTCGGAATGTCCAACCAACAAAGTTTGAGAGCTGGATATAAAAATTTTCCGACAACATGATCCGATCGGACTTTGTCCGATCGTTTGTAGAGAATTCCGATCGGACATAGTGCCACGCATGCTCAGATCAAATTCCTAGACCAAAGCTATTGGCTACTAGCCTGAACGTAGTCCAGTCGTAATTAAATAACGTCATCACGTTACGAACGATCTGATTTTCCGACAACTTTGTCCGACCGTGTGTATGCAACACCAGTTTCGGACAAAATCCGTCGAAAAAAATCCGACGGATTTTGTTGTCGGAATGTCCGACCATGTGTACAAGGGCATAGAGTTAAGGTTAGGCCCACAGGTTCGATAGACACAGATTGTTATTGTCAGCGTCATGTCGAATCTCCTATCTATATCGAACTGTTGTCACAACGAAAACTAAAATAAAGCATTTGTTTATGTCGGATCTTTCGTTATTCAAATTCTGCACTTTCATTATCGTTTGTTAAAACGATAACAAAAATACCTGAAATTCTGACGAAAATGTAATCGGACGAAAACAAATGCACATGTCTACTAGATAATGCACCATGGCCAAAACGGCTGCTTTGGAGTGTTGTCAGAAAGGCTGCTTGCCCACTCCAAGCTGCATGGGAACGTTTGTCTTCCCCTGTAGGCCTGCCTGACATTATGGTAATAATGCGGAGAGTACTCCCTACTTTTATTTCCAGCTGTTGAAGGTATGCTATAAGAAGCGAGTGATGCTTGGGTGCTCAGCAAACTGTGGTGCTTTTGTAATTTAAACAACACTTCAATGATCTGCATTGCTCTGCTGCAAACAAAGGGCAGCTGTTGTGGTGATACAAAGAGTTTCACTCTGCGCTGCAAAATGAGACCCTTCTTGTATGCTTAAGGAAAAAAATGTATAAAATAAACCTAACTACTATTAAAGCTAAGCCCCCTCCCCCCATAAAGAAAGAAAGAAAAGGAAAACAGCAACAAAGCAGCTTGCCACCGTGTACTACTGACCCACACACAAAAGTAGTCCTAAAAAGAACTGTTGGGTCTTAGAAAATTACAGTAATTGCAGGTGAGCTTACACTCCATTCACTGCAAAGTTGCAGTAGCAATTATACAGCACTGATCATAGTAATGTATATAGCACTGAGCACTGTAGAAAGCACAAAGGAGTAGTGTAACACACAACACTACACTAATCAACTCTCTCTTCCTAAAATCAGTGTCAGTTGTTACTCAGGAAACTCCCAACAAACTGACAAATGGCTGCCTTTTATAGTGTATGGGCTGCAACTTAGGTCAAAACCATCATTGGTTAATGTCTTTCACTTGAGCAGAGGCCAATCGTGGCTTTGGCAATGCATTATTATTAGCAAGCCTTTCCAAACGACACAACATTTTGTGTTCGAACTTATGTTTGGACCGAACACTTAGCTCATTCCTAATTGTAATAATATTATGACTATATTATTCTAATAAGGATGTCCATCTGCCCACCCAAACCTCTGACTGCTGCAGCAAGAAGTCATTAATTTTGCGGTGGAATCAATACTGCCACTAAATGACAACATCCTGCCATTCTCCGGCTTGTTTCAAATAGTAAAGAAGCCCATAGGCATTTGGGTGACATCACTGAGCACATAAAATCATGACCATATTTAGTCAATGGCATCAGCCAGTATTCCCAGCTGGTTTGCTGACATTCAGCAGCTGGTCGGAGAACTGTCATTTGCACTGGAAATAGTGGCGAAACAGGATTATCGGGACGTGAGTGATAATTTTCATGGATCGTCAGGGCATTGCTTATCATGATTGATGATGGATACACATCACTGGGCAATGTGATTGACATTTGATTTATATTGAGGGGAATTTTTTTGTTTTCTTTTAAAAAGACTTTTATCACATGTTTGTGCTCAGTGACATCGTCTGAATGTTTGCTGGTTTGTTTATAACTTGAAGCAAGCCAGATGGCTTTTTGCATTAGTGTTATGAGGTATCAATTTATCTCCTGGCCTGGCTTACTCCCAGCAGATCATGGGTTCTCTCTGGGAAAAATGTAGTTGTATCGTTGTGTTGTTGCTATGGACAACCCCTGTACTGTATGTCTTTGAATAAAGATGAGTATTACTTTCGATTGAGCAGTATAGTTACATAGTTGGTAAGGTTGAGTAAAGACAACCGTCTTCAACCTGTGTTGGTGTGGGTGTGTGTGTATTTTTGTGCGCACTGCGCATGTAGAAAATCATTTCCTATATCCCTGTATAATGTTTTCGCAAAGATGCACGTCCAAGAGTCTTATAAAAACGTCCTGCTGACACCACCGATTGTGGAAGAGAGTTCGATAACCTTACCAACCTGACAGTGAAATACCTCCTATGCAGCTTAAGGTTAAACTGCTTCTCTTCCAGTCTAATTGTGTAGCCCCATGTCCTTTTACAATCCCTGTGTGTTTATTATGCTTTCTTTAACCTTTCTTTGCATTTGGGGTTACACCCCCTGTGCCTTGGATCTATGCTCCCTTGAAGAGCTAAAAGGGCTAAAGAATGTTTAGCATGTGACACACTTTTGGTAGTGTTGGATGCCTGGACCCCCACTTTGTGCTGTGGTTCTACCTGCTGGCTACTATATCACTACTGTTTCCTGTAATGTCTGTTAGTTTCTTTGGCTCGCATAGCTCTTCAAAATAGTGAAGATAGGAGGTATGGTGGCAGGACAGAGTCACTTTGATGTGTTGGACATTAAAGTAAACTTGTGACCCAAAGATAATAAGAAATAAGGGAACGGGTACCTGCTGCTTTAGAATTTCTCACTTGAGTGCTGATTTGAGCTTCCTGCAATTTTATTTAACTGCTGAGAACAAGCTCATTTAAATATTAGTTCAGGAGGCTTTAGGCAGCTCTTAGATGAGACTTGCTACAGGTTCAGGTACTGTATATGCTGTGAGCCACGTGTTTACTTTAAGTGGATGTCATCTGCATACGATTATCCATTCTTCATTTAGGTTTCCTTATCACTGCCTGTATGTGACATGTCGTTTTCATAATAGTATCTGAGGTTTAAAAATTGGAAGGGAAGGAGAATGCAGTCCTGTTCAACTTTTGCTTGACATTCAGAAATTACATTTCTCCATATATTTTTTTCATCTCTTATGCAGTACCTGATTTATTGCTCCATTTTATTTCTTTAGACGTGTTAAAAGCATTTTTGTGCTACTCCCTTTTGCATCTCAGTATCCTAGATCTAGTTATCTGGTGCCAAATGCTCATTCAAAATAAGCACACTTCGTGGGGCTGCTTGATGACCATGTTTATTTGATTGACACAAGATTTTTTAAGAACTAAGAGGGGCGGTAGGAGATTGCTTTCATTAGATGGTGCATTGTTGGGGCCAACAGTCTTTCTTGATTTTAGAGCATTACCTAAAACTTTCCAGTAAACCAAGTTCTTTGGCTGCCATTCTCTGTATAGTTTCAGGTTTTTGCACCTCTCCAGAATTCAGTGGTGAGAGAACCATTCCGATTTTTATCAGTGTGCTACTCAAGTTTTAATCATTTTTGTCTTTCAGAAAAGGATCACTTTTTTGTTGTTTATATTGGGAAGGCATTTGCTATTTTATGTAATTCTTTATTAAGCCCCATACACACTATCAGTTTTTCTGCTGAGTTTTTCCATCAGGTTTACCAAAACCGTGTAGTGCAAGGGCCTGCCTGATTGCATACACATTGAACCTCCTAAGGTTTGACCTCATATTATATGGTCTTGGTAAGTCTGAAGGAAAAACTCAGCAGAAAAACTGATAGTGTGTATGGGGCTTTATTGTCAACTTAGCTGATTCTTCTCCAGCTTGGGTGAGCTCTTCTTTCTATTTACATTTAGCACATCTGGCACTACTTTAACAGCCTCAGTTCTGCAATATAAGCATGTAGTGGGTAAAATAAGTATTGGACATGTCACCATTTTTTCTAGGTAAATATATGTCTAAAGGTGCTATTGACATAAAATGTTCACCACATGTTGGTAACAACCCATGCGAGCTATACATACAGTACAAAGAAACCAAAACAAAATAAGTTCAGAAATGAAGTTATGTGTAATAAAATGGAATGACAATGAGACACTTCTTATTTTGCCTACTGTATATATAGCCTTGTATTGTGGTGGTTATACCAGGATTATGGCTTCATTTGTTTTTGAATGGTATCCCTGTGCCGTATGTTGAATTAGGCTAAAAGCTTTAAATAAAGAATAATAAAAAAATTACCTGTCACAGCCCTTGCTATCACAAGGAATGTTGTGTGTGTAAACGGCGATCGCATCACACAGGGACGAGTTGTCACACCAAATGCTGGAATGACAGCAATATAATTTTAGCACCAGACCTACCGTATAGCAAGGCTTTTAAAGTGGCAACTATGGATACCTTCGTTTGTGACCTTTCCATGGGCATGAATATCTTTAAGGCGTTACATGTTTGGTATCCATTAACTTGGCATAAAGTCATCTTGTATATTTGAACTAAAATGGGTATTATATTGCGTTTGTGTTCACTAAAGTTCATAAAAGTGTATTTTTTTCATGAAAATTTGTGTTTTATAAACCGCTGCGCAAATATCACGTGACCTAAAAATTTGAAACAACCACTATTTTTTCAGAAAATATATAATGTTTGGGAGTTCTACCTCATTTTCTATTTTAAAAAAAATGCAGATTTGTTACATGTACAGTGAAGAAATGTCAGAATTGGCCTGGTTTTGAAGTGGGTAAATAGTCTGGAAACATTTTTGAGCTTCGGTATGGCATCTTGTCTGATCATCTGATCTACCTTTTAGTAGCTGCTTCCTATTCTCTGACCCAAACTTGTGCAGATATCCATGGTCTGCTATAATTTTATTCCAGCCCTTGTTTTCAACTACTTAAAAAGTATTCTCTTGCAATTCTCTCACTTGGTAGTTTAATCTGGCATTTCTTTAGGGGTTTGTGTTTGATTAACAAGATAAGACATGCAAGACTGCTTTTTATTTAAGTTGTAAGTTGTAGGGTATTTTCCTTGCATTGTTGCTTTTACAAACTACAATTTTAAGTATATTTTTCCAACAAACTATTGGTGGTCACTGCTGACATGTGATCGTGGCAGTGGACATCGAGAAGTTAATGCCTTTAACCACTTGCCGACCGCCGCACGACGATATACATCGGCAGAATGGCACGGGCAGGCATATGGGCATATATATAAGTCCCTGCCTTCACGCGGGTGGGGGGCCCGATCGGTATTCGTTCGGGAGCGATCCGGGATGAGGGGGCGGCCATTCATTCATGGCCACCCCCTCGCGATCGCTCCCGACGAATAGAAATGCTCCGTGACATCACTTCCTCTCCTGTAATGTAAACACAGGAGAGGAAGTGATGTAATCTCTCCTCCGTGTCGGTATTTTTCGTTCCGGCACCGAGGAGAGAGGATCGGTGAGTTGCACCAACACACCACACGTACAGTAGAACATGCCAGGCACACTCACACCCCCCCTTTACCCCCCGATCACCCCCCCAATTACCCCTGCCCCCCCAGTCACAGTGACACCAATTGCATTTTTTTATTTATTTTTTATTTTTTATTTTTTTTGCATTGGTGTCATTTGTGACTGTAATAACTGTTAGGGCAGTTAGGGTTAGCCCCCTTTAGTTCTAATGTGCCCCCCTAACCCCACCAATAAAGGTTTAACCCCATGATCACCCCCCGTCGCCAGTGTCACTAAGGCTGGGTTCACATTGCAGCGGTTTATGAGAACGAATGTGATTCGCACCGCACTGCAGTGCAAATCACATCCGATCTCTGTGCGATTCGAGTTCAGCCATACAGATAGTATGGCTGAATTCGCGCCGCACCCGCCGCAAATTCGCACGGGACCCTTTTTTTGGTCCGCAGCAGAATCGGATCGCATGGGTGTTCACACCATGCGATCCGAGTTTGCAGATCGCACTGCGATATGCGAACTGATCTGGGGGTGTCATTAACATTTCACTGACACTCCCAGCAGTTCGCATAGGGCAGTGTGAACTGCCGCCGGGAGGCATGCGATGCGGGAACCCGCCGCGGATTCGTGGCGTTCCCGCATCGCTCCAGTGTGAACCCAGCCTAATAAGCGATCATTTTTCTGATCGCTGTATTAGTGTCACAGGTGACGCTAGTTAGGCAGGTAGGTATTTAGGTTCGCCGCAACTTCTTATAGCGCCAGGGACCCCCATATACTACCGCATAAAGCCCCCTGATTGCCCCCTAGTTAACCCTTTCACCAGTGATCACCATATAACTGTTACAGGTGACGCTGGTTGGTTAGTTATTTTTTTATAGTTTCAGGGCACCCGCCATTTATTACCTAATAAAGGTTTAACCCCCTGATCACCCGGCGGGTGTCATTTGTGACTGTAATAACTGTTAGGGCAGTTAGGGTTAGCCCCCTTTAGTTCTAAGGTACCCCTCTAACCCCCCCAATAAAGGTTTAACCCCGTGATCACCCCCCGTCGCCAGTGTCACTAAGGCTGGGTTCACATTGCAGCGGTTTGAGAACGGATGTGATTCGCACCGCACTGCAGTGCAAATCACATCCGATCTCTGTGCGATTCGAGTTCAGCCATACAGATAGTATGGCTGAATTCGCGCCGCACCTGCCGCACCCGCCGCAAATTCGCACGGGACCCTTTTTTTGGTCCGCAGCAGAATCGGATCGCATGGGTGTTCACACCATGCGATCCGAGTTTGCAGATCGCACTGCGATATGCGAACTGATCTGGGGGTGTCATTAACATTTCACTGACACTCCCAGCAGTTCGCATAGGGCAGTGTGAACTGCCGCCGGGAGGCATGCGATGCGGGAACCCGCCGCGGATTCGTGGCGTTCCCGCATCGCTCCAGTGTGAACCCAGCCTAATAAGCGATCATTTTTCTGATCGCTGTATTAGTGTCACAGGTGACGCTAGTTAGGCAGGTAGGTATTTAAGTTCGCCGCAACTTTTTATAGCGCCAGGGACCCCCATATACTACCGCATAAAGCCCCCTGATTACCCCCTAGTTAACCCTTTCACCAGTGATCACCATATAACTGTTACAGGTGACGCTGGTTGGTTAGTTATTTTTTTATAGTTTCAGGGCACCCGCCATTTATTACCTAATAAAGGTTTAACCCCCTGATCACCCGGCGGGTGTCATTTGTGACTGTAATAACTGTTAGGGCAGTTAGGGTTAGCCCCCTTTAGTTCTAAGGTACCCCCCTAACCCCCCCAATAAAGGTTTAACCCCGTGATCACCCCCCGTCGCCAGTGTCACTAAGGCTGGGTTCACATTGCAGCGGTTTGAGAACGGATGTGATTCGCACCGCACTGCAGTGCAAATCACATCCGATCTCTGTGCGATTCGAGTTCAGCCATACAGATAGTATGGCTGAATTCGTGTCGCACCCGCCGCACCCGCCGCAAACTCGCACGGGACCCTTTTTTTGGTCCGCAGCAGAATCGGATCGCATGGGTGTTCACACCATGCGATCCGAGTTTGCAGATCGCACTGCGATATGCGAACTGATCTGGGGGTGTCATTAACATTTCACTGACACTCCCAGCAGTTCGCATAGGGCAGTGTGAACTGCCGCCGGGAGGCATGCGATGCGGGAACCCGCCGCGGATTTGTGGCGTTCCTGCATCGCTCCAGTGTGAACCCAGCCTAATAAGCGATCGTTTTTCTGATCGCTGTATTAGTGTCACAGGTGACGCTAGTTAGGCAGGTAGGTATTTAGGTTCGCCGCAGCTTTTTATAGCGCCAGGGACCCCCATATACTACCGCATAAAGCCCCCTGATTGCCCCCTAGTTAACCCTTTCACCAGTGATCACCATATAACGGTTACAGGTGACGCTGGTTGGTTAGTTATTTTTTTTATAGTTTCAGGGCACCCGCCATTTATTACCTAGTCTCACTAGTGTACCCCTAAATTTAGGGGTGTCTACTTTCCAAAATGGGGTCATTTGGGGGGCGTTTGTGCCATCTTGGCATTTTATGGCCTTCAAAACTGTAACGCCCTTAGAAAGCCTGAAGGCGGTGCTTGGTTTTCGGGGCCCCGTACGCGGCTAGGCTCCCAAAAAGTCCCACATATGTGGTATCCCCGTACTCAGGAGAAGCAGCAGAATTTATTTTGGGGTGTCATTTCACATATGCCCATGGCATGCGTGAGCAATATATCATTTAGTGACAACTTTGTGAAAAAAAAAAAAAAAAAAAAAAAGTTTGTAATATTCCCGCAACTTGTGGCAAAATATAAAATATTCCATGAACTCAACATGCCTCTTAGCAAATAGCTTGGGGTGTCTACTTTCTAAAATGGGGTCATTTGTGGGGGTTTTGTGCCATCTTGGCATTTTATGGCCTTCAAAACTGTAATAGGTAGTGAGGAGTGAT
The DNA here is from genome assembly GCF_037356315.1 of Lithobates pipiens. Taxonomy (NCBI): domain Eukaryota; kingdom Metazoa; phylum Chordata; class Amphibia; order Anura; family Ranidae; genus Lithobates; species Lithobates pipiens. Next base: position 415,756,985 of record NW_027507764.1, read on the forward strand.
GTCAAATATTTACGCCCTTAGAAAACCTGAAGGCCGTTCTTGGCTTTCGGGGCCCCGTACGCGGCTAGGCTCCCAAAAAATCCCACACATGTGGTATCCCCGTACTCAGGAGAAGCAGCAGAATTTATTTTGGGGTTTCATTTCACATATGCCCATGGCATGTGTGAGCAATATATCATTTAGTGACAACTTTGTGAAAAAAAAATAAAAAAAAATTAAAGTTTGTAATTTTCCCCCAACTTGTGGCAAAATATAAAATATTCCATGGACTCAACATGCCTCTCAGCAAATAGCTTGGGGTGTCTACTTTCTAAAATGGGGTAATTTGTGGGGGTTTTGTGCCATCTTGGCATTTTATGGCCTTCAAAACTGTAATAGGTAGTGAGGAGTGAAGTCAAATATTTACGCCCTTAGAAAACCTGAAGGCGGTTCTTGGCTTTCGGGGCCCCATACGCGGCTAGGCTCCCAAAAAATCCCACACATGTGGTATCCCCGTACTCAGGAGAAGCAGCAGAATTTATTTTGGGGTGTCATTTCACATATGCCCATAGCATGTGTGAGCAATATATCATTTAGTGACAACTTTGTGTAAAAAAAAAATATTCAATGGGCTCAACATGCCACTTATCAATTTCCTTAGGGGGTCTACTTTCCAAAATGGGGTCATTTGGGGGGGTTTTGTACTGCCCTGCCATTTTAGCACCTCAAGAAATGAGATAGGCAGTCGTAAACTAAAAGCTGCGTAAATTCCAGAAAACGTACCTTAGTTTGTAGATGTGACAACTTTTGCGCAAACCAATAAATATACAGTTATTGACTTTTTTTTTACCAAAGACATGTGGCTGAATACATTTTGGCCTAAATGTATGACTAAAATTGAGTTTATTGGATTTTTCTAATAACAAAAAGTAGAAAATATCATTTTTTTTCAAAATTTGCGGTCTTTTTCCATTTATATCGCAAAAAATAAAAATCGCAGAGGCAATCAAATACCATCAAAAGAAAGCTCTATTTGTGGGAAGAAAAGGACGCAAATTTTGTTTGGGTACAACATTGCATGACCGCGCAATTACCAGTTAAAGCAGCGCAGTGCCAAATTGTAAAAAGACCTCTGGTCATTTACCAGCAAAATGGTCCGGTCTGAAAGTGGTTAAAAGGCTATGTGATATATTTGACTGCTGATAACTCCCCCAGATGAGTATAATATATCATCAATTTTAAGTAAAAAGTATAAAAGTGTTAAGTAAAACATTCTCTATTATTGTTAAAGGGTGTAGTCACAATAATATAAAAACACAGCAAAATGATGGTGATCTTTATAATGGCCATAGCAGATGTGCAGACCTAGGAACCTAAATTGAGATATCCCAACAATAAAGTTCACGTCCAGTCTATAGTACAATGACGGCTGGACAGGAACGCTCTAATTCTGGGTGGACATCATATGATGTGTCACGGACACAGATCAATGTACTGGCCCACACCCGGTACCATGTAATCACTGTGACCAATAACAGCAGATCACATGACAATTGTACACAAAGGATGGCTTGTATTTGTGATATTCATTGTGTACTATTGTGTTGATCTCTGTGATTGGTCATAGTGTTTACATGGTACAGACAGGGCCAATCACAGCCCATCTGTACCATGTGATTAGCTATGGCCAATCACAGCTAATCACAATAATAAACACTGAATTAATCAATTTCATTTAGTAAAAATGGTTGTTTATAACAGGGAAATTCACTTTTTAAGCAATGATAGTGTTCACCACCACACCAGTTATATGATGGCACTGTACTGCACTGGTGACAGTATGTGAAAAAAAAATTTTTAATTATTTTTAAATTTTACAAAAAATTACAACTTAAAAAAAACTTGCCATTCCTCTTATTAAATACATTGGACTGTCATTTTACTGTTTTGGAGTTTTTGGGCCTTGAGAAATAAGATAGGCCATCAGTACGTCAGGATTGATCAGTTTTCACATATATGTTCCATAATTTGTGGACTCCATAACTTTCCTATAGACTAAAAAAATAAACACTGATTTGGGTTATTTCAAGAAATGTAGCAGTACACAATTTGCCCCGAATTTATGAAGAATGCTTATTTATTTATAAGAAACGTAGAAAAACGCGTTTTTAAAAAAAAAGAATTCAGTCTTTTTTCGTTTATTTAGCAAAAAATAAAAAAGTAGTGGTGATTAAATATCCCCAAAAAGAAAGCTCTATTTGTGTAAAAAAAATATAAAAATAAATTCCATATGGGCACAGTGTTGCTTGACCACACAATTGTCATTCAACACGTGACAGCACTGAAAGTTAAAAAAATTTGCCTGGGCAGGAAGGAGGTGAAAGTGTCTGGTATTGAAATGGTTAAAAATGAAATATTTTTGTGTGGGCTGACCTTTTAATATGTTCCCAGAACTTGTTCTAGGTTGTCACTAGTATCATCCGCTTTTTCTATTCAAATCACTTATGAGAATAATGATATTTCATTTTTAACCTTGCTTCTTTCTAAGGCCCCATTTGTTCTAAAATGACAAACAACAGAACAATAAGCCACAGTGCATAGTCAAAAACAATGTCATCCATTCCATTAAATGTAGCTGCTTTTACAACAGTATTCTTATCTAATGTTTTTCAACAGTTTTTTTTTTTGTTGGCTTTATTTATTATTTATTCAAAATTACACTATAAAATAGAAAGAAGTCAGGCCACTTGCCTATTGCAACTGCATAATACAAAGAGCATGAATCAGGTAGGCTTCTGGGCTTTGGTTGAAGTGAATTAAAATAAATAGTTGCATTTTGCTGAATGTCGAAAAGCCTAATCTTATTATACGGAAGCAAACCGCATTTGGGTTTGTGTCTTTAGGGCAAATTATTGACAAACTATAGGCTGCAGGAAAAAAAAAAATCAAGCAGAATTTGTAAATGCATATTAAATTCACTATCATATAAAAATTAAAAAGGTCCCAAAAAAATATTTTTTTTCTATTGCAGTTTGATGCAGTTTAAGAAGTAAAATTCCCTACTGCATTTGTTATTATGGACCACATTTATCTTTCCACTTCAAGGGTGCAATAGACACCATTAGCTTTCATCCACACCAATTGTGTTAAAGCAAAACAGTTAAATACATACTTAAAATATTTATTTATATGCATACTATAATATGCATATAATATGTATATACACATTGTATACATATATGTCTTCTCTTTCAAAAGCCAAGGAATTTGTTTAAAGCTCTATTCACACACAATGGACAGCTGCCAGAGTGGAAAACGGCAGCAGTTCCTCTCTGGTAGATGTCTGTTCTTGCTCTGGTCCAGGTCAGTATGGTGCGTGATTCAGTACATCACTTGGCTCCCTTTTTTTACCACCCAAGTTGATTTGAGGTGTACAGAAGTACACTTCATTCATGTAACTGTACAGTAGCATGAGTTCCGTGTCTTATTTTCTTCTTCTGTTTTATTTTTTTTAGGAATTTTGGTTACTGTATTTCCTTATTACAGACAAAGGAAGAGACATGTTTTACCCATGGGCTCAAAAGACTTTGGTATCTTTGGCACTGACAAACATCTACAGTATAATGCCATAGTATATTTGACACTAGGGAATAAAGTGGTTAGGGTTAAAATGAGCTAATAAGATTAATGTCTAGTGTGTATTGCAGGACAGCACTATAATGCAATGAAGATATCAGTTTATACAGCAGTTATTGGTAAACTTCACATTCTACATAAAGGGGAACCTCACTAGTATACCAGTATAGTATTGCTAATAGAATATAAAAACTGCTCTTGTGGTTAAGAAAACTTTAATATGAAATTGACATGGATAAGCTGTGCAATTTCACATGTATAGGATTATTTTTTTTTACCACAAAAATAGTATTAATAAACATGCTCAATTGCTTGAAACAAACTAAAATGGCTTTGGAAAGGCAGCATGCACTCACCACCCACTTTTTTAGGTACTCTTTGCTAGTACCGGTTGGACCCCCTTTTGCCTTCAGAACTGCCTTAATTCTTCATGACATAGATTCAACAAGGTATTGGAAACATTCTTAAGAGATTTTAGTCCATATTGACATGAAAGCATCACGCAGTTGCTGCAGATTTCTCAATGCACATCCATCATGTAAATCTCTTGTTCAACCACATTTCAAAGGTGCTCTATTAGATTGAGATCTGGTGACTGTGAAGGCCATTGGTGTACAGCCGACTCATTGTCATGTTCAGGAAATCAGTTTGAGATGATTTGAGCTTTGTGACATGGTGCATTATCTTGCTGGAAATAGTCATCAGAAGATGGGTACACTGTAGTCATAAAGACATGGACGTGGTCAGCAACAATAGTCAGTTAGGCCTTCGCATTCACTTAGTTGGTACTAAGGGGCCCAAAGTGTGCCAAGAAAATATCCCCCACATCATTAAACCACCACCATCAGCCTGAACTGTTAATACCAGGCAGGATGGATCCATGCTTTCATGTTTTTTACGCCAAATTCTGACCCTACCATCAGCTGAAATCGAGACTCATCAGACCAGACGTTTTCCCAATCTTCTATTGTCCAATTTTGGTGAGCCCGTGCGAATTGTAGCCTCAGTTTCCTGTTCTTAGCTGATAAAATAAAGATAAACTAAGCTGATAAACTTGAAGCCAATCTTCTTCAAGGTTCGATGTGTTGTGCATTCTGATATGGTATTCTGCATACTTTGGTTGTAACAAGTGCTTATTTGAGTTACTGACCTATCATTTCAAACCAGTCTGCCCATTCTCCTCTGACCTCTGACATCAACAAGGCAATTTCGTCTACACAACAGCCACTCACTGGATATTTTCTCTTCTTCTGACCATTCTCTGTAAACCCTAGAGATGGTTGTGTATTAATGTCCCAGTAGATCAGCAGTTTTTGAAATACTTACACCAGCCCATCTGGCACCAACAACCATGCCACATTCAAAGTCACTTAAATCCCCTCTCTTCCCCATTCTGATGCTAGGTTTGAACTTCAGCAAGTCGCCTTCTTCACGTCTATATGACTAAATGCATTGAATTGTTGCCATGTGATTGGCTGATTTGCAATTTGTATTACCAAGCAATTGAACAGGTGTACCTATCAAAGTGGGCGGTAAGTATCGTTTATAATAGAAAATTCCAGATTTTTGTACAACTGAATTGTAGCATATTGATAGGCTGATGTCCCCAAAGTGCTGTCACTGGTTGGCACGTTAGTATTTCTTTGCAGCTTCATTGCTGATTTCACCTGGGTTTGGGATACAGGGTAAAAACAACAGCAGTAAATCTGGCTCAAACATGCAGAATCTCAATTTCCAAACCCCAATTTAGTCTAACTTGTTTTTGCCTTTTGTAATTTTGGGCATTTAACCACAGTTCAATCTATGACTGTAAGAGTGTTCACAGTTTCTTTCTTAAGGTCCAATGGAGTTTTCTCTTTCTGGGCAATTTAGCCCAAAGCAGTCATAGGTACCTTGTTCTTTATGCATTGAATACTTCTTGCCAGTCCAGAAGCACATCTACTTAGCTTTCCTTGAACATTATCCATCTCAGAAGATTCAGTTAAAGATGCTCCCTCCAGGCAGACATCTTCAAACACAGTTCACCCTGAAAAGACCCTTTTACAAGGCAATTGTAATCCACAGAGCTTTACACACTGGCTCCATCTGGGGCAAAACCCCCTAGGAAAAAAGAACACTGGAAGGTTGCTGTAAATATTTATCACCTTCCCTCAGCTCACATCACTCAACAAATTCCTTAGTGACTGTGGAGGAGAAGTATGCATACCAGTTATTGGCTCTTCTAACGTTGACTATTGGATCTAACACAGATATCGGCAGAAGCAACCAATATCCAGTACTTAAAGCGGACATCCACCCTAAAGTGGAAGTTCCACTCATCGGAAACCCTCCCCCCCTCTGGTGCCACAATTAGCACCTTTCAGGGGGGAGGGGGGTGCAGATACCTGGATTATACACTTCCGGGAATAGCTAGCCGCAGCTAGCCACAGATGCCACACCCCCCATTGTGTTCTGGGAAACACACAGTTCCCAGGACACAACGGGGACCAGTAAAGACGAGCAGTGTGACTCGTGCATGCGCAGTAGGGAACCAGGCAGTGAATCCGTTCACTTCCCGATTCCCTGACAGAGGATGGCGGCGGGGGCAGCCGAGAGACGAGCGATTGCTTGTCATCTGCTGCCGACATCGCTGGACCCTGGGACAGGTAAGTGTCCATTTATTAAAAGTCAGCAGCTGCAGTATTTGTAGCTGCTGACTTTTAATATATTTTGTTTAAGGTGGCACTCCTCTTTAAGAAAGACCTGGAGAAACCAGCAAACAAAGCTAAAGCTTGCCATTCATTAGTGGAATTTCATTTAAAAACGTTTGTTTTAAGAATGTTTGTTCGATTTACTAATCATTCATGTAGCACTAACCCCCGAAGGAGCTGCTGATTTTATTTGGGCTTACCGTTACCTCACCTGCTCGCCTCTTCATCTAAGGCCGCGTACACACGGGCGGACTGTTCGCCCAACCTTGTCCGCTGAACAGTGTTTGGGCGGACAGTCCGCTCGTGTGTGGGCTTTCAGCGGACAGTTTCAGCGGACAGTTTGACGGACAAAGTCTTTCGGAAATTCCGAAAAACTGTCCGCTGAAACTGTGTTTGAGCGAACAGTCCGCCCGTGTGTAGGCTACTTTCGAAATGAGCAAACTGTTCCCGCTCGGAGGAAAGTCTGCTCATTTCGAGCGCGTGTGAAGGTAGGCGGGGCCCGCGACGGAGATGTCGCGGGCTCCGCCGCCTGGAATGGGCTTAAAGGGGAACCCCAACGCCGAAAAAAATCGGCGTGGGGGTTCCCCCAAAGTCCACAACAGACCCTTGTCCGAGCACGCTACCCGGCCGGCCAGGAAAGGGGGGCGAGCGAGCGCGCCCCCCCTCCTGAGCCGTACCAGGCCGCGTGCCCTCAACATGGGGGGGTGCCTTGGGGAAGGGGGGGCCACGCGGCCCCCCCACCCCAAAGCACCTTGTCCCCATGTTGATGAGGACAAGGGCCTCTTCCCGACAACCCTGGCCGTTGGTTGTCGGGGTCTGCGGGTGGGGGGCTTATCGGAATCCGGGAGCCCCCTTTAAGAAGGGGGCCCCCGGATACCGGCCCCCCACCCTATGTGAATGAGTATGGGGTACAATGTACCCCTACCCATTCACCTGTGAAATAAAGTACAAAAAAAAACACAACACAGAGAAAAAATATTTTATTGCACAGCTCCGGGGGTCTTCCGTCTTCGGGGGTCTTCTCGCCGGACTCCTCCGCTATCTTCGTGTAGCTCTTTTACTAGCGGAGGAGCCCGGCTTTCTTCCTCCCCGCCGCCGGCCTCTTCTCCCGACTTCGGGGGTCTTGTCCCCCTCTTCGGTTCTTCTGCCGGGCCACCGCGCCTTCTTGTAGCTCTTTTGCAGGCGGTGGCCCGGTCTTCTGTGGCCGCTGCCTTCCGTTCTTCTGTCGCTGCCTTCGGTTCTTCTGCCGGGCCACCGCGCCTTCTTGTAGCTCTTTTACAGGCGGTGGCCCGGTCTTCTGTCGCCGCTGTCGCTGTCGCCGTCGCCGCCTTCCGTTCTTCTTCTTCTTCTTCTTCTTCTTCTTCCCCAGGAGATGTTGACACGTCGCTCTCTCCGGCCGGAATGCCAGAGCCGCGCTGTGCGGTCACTTATATAGTGACAATGGGGCGGTGTCACATGGTATATGTCACATGGGTTGGTCACATGGTGACCCCGCCCCCTTACGATGTCATAGTCCCCATGTGACATCAACCCATGTGACCAACCCATGTGACATATACCATGAGACACCGCCCCATTGTCACTATATAAGTGACCGCACAGCGCAGCTCTGGCATTCCGGCCGGAGAGAGCGACGTGTCAACATCTCCTGGGGAAGAAGAAGAACAAGAAGAAGAAGAAGAAGAACGGAAGGCGGCGACGGCGACAGCGACAGCGGCGACAGAAGACCGGGCCACCGCCTGTAAAAGAGCTACAAGAAGGCGCGGTAGCCCGGCAGAAGAACCGAAGGCGGCGACAGAAGAACGGAAGGCAGCGGCGACAGAAGACCGGGCCACCGCCTGCAAAAGAGCTACAAGAAGGCGCGGTGGCCCGGCAGAAGAACCGAAGAGGGGGACAAGACCCCCGAAGTCGGGAGAAGAGGCCGGCGGCGGGGAGGAAGAAAGCCGGGCTCCTCCGCTAGTAAAAGAGCTACACGAAGATAGCGGAGGAGTCCGGCGAGAAGACCCCCGAAGACGGAAGACCCCCGGAGCTGTGCAATAAAATATTTTTTCTCTGTGTTGTGTTTTTTTTTGTACTTTATTTCACAGGTGAATGGGTAGGGGTACATTGTACCCCATACTCATTCACATAGGGTGGGGGGCCGGTATCCGGGGGCCCCATTCTTAAAGGGGGCTCCCGGATTCCGATAAGCCCCCCGCCCGCAGACCCCGACAACCAACGGCCAGGGTTGTCGGGAAGAGGCCCTTGTCCTCATCAACATGGGGACAAGGTGCTTTGGGGTGGGGGGGCCGCGTGGCCCCCCCTTCCCCAAGGCACCCCCCCATGTTGAGGGCACACGGCCTGGTACGGCTCAGGAGGGGGGGCGTGCTCGCTCGCCCCCCTTTCCTGGCCGGCCGGGTAGCGTGCTCGGACAAGGGTCTGTTGTGGACTTTGGAGGGACCCCACGCCGATTTTTTTCGGCGTTGGGGTTCCCCTTTAAGTCCATTCCAGGCGGAGCCCGCGACGTCTCCTTCGCGGGCCCCGCCTACCTGTACACGCGCTAGAAATGGGCGGATTTGCCTCCGCCTTACGTGGGCGAGTCCGTTCATTTCAAAAGTTGAGCGAACTGTTTGGCAAACAGTTCGCTAAAACAGTCCGCTCAAAAAGTGCCGTGTGTGGCCATGTCCGTCCATGCTAATTTTGAGCGGACTGTTTGCCGAAACTGTTTGACAAACAAAGTTGGGCGAACAGTCCGCCCGTGTGTACGCGGCCTTAGGGGTCCCGTTGGAAAGTAGCCCAAATTATGATGAATCCGACACTTAGTCCTTATTTGAAGATTTATTCAGGAATAACACAAAAAAAGAAAAAAAAGTCCTTCGATAGAGGGTTAGTTCAGGCACCTAGTAATTGCGGGTTAGAGGTATTAGTCATATCCAGAGGACAAACAGCTCCACAGACTGGATCTAGCAATCACCGGATAGGCCTCTCTCATTTGACCTAGCAGCCGATGAGATGCTCAACAAAGTCTCTGCCACAGACTTGAAATCTTGAGAGTTTTAGAAGAACTACCATACAGTACCAGATTCTTTCAGCCGACCAGGTTATACTGTATGGGTATTGATCCGGGTTGCGTCCTCCAATTGAGTTTCCAGGCTCCTCCAGAGACACCAGCCTTGCGATCGGTCCTCCCTTGGAAGAGTCCTACTCTGGATCCTCCAGTTTTCTTGGCTTCTCCTCGTAGGCGAGACAGCTCAGGACCACCCCTGGATCAGTAGGCCCCAAGACATTTCTGGGCCTACACTCTCAGTTGCAAAGCTTTGGGCTAGCCAGCCCGAGGCACAGGACCTTGCGACATAGACCCCAGGCCAGGAGGGCCATGAGGTCAGGATAGCGGACCCCGGAAAAGAACCCACAAAAATGGTGTCGGTACCTTAAATTCCCTCTCCCGGAATGCACAGAAGGGAAACCACTACCACTGAGCTATTTCTGAGCAAGAGGTGGCATTCAATGCATCCATCCTGCTGCATTTCCACACTTACCGGCGGTGACAGCAACACCTGCAGTCAAGTGGGAACCAGCGCAACCCAGCTGAACTGGTACAGACACCAGAACTTTTAGAGAGAATTAGTCTGAGCCAAACTACAGCTTCAGACAACTAAATTTGAAAAAAATAATAGCGTCTGCCCATCTGGAGCAGGGCGCTACATACTCCCCCCTCCGCATTAGACGATGTCCCCATTGTCTGGAAAAATAAAGACTTTCAGTCTTGAAAGTCTGGTACCTGAACTCAAAACTTGGATAGGGAAGGGAAAAGGAAAAGGTAAAACAAACACACAATATATTTGAACAATTTCGCATGTAAACAAGTTACATAACACATAATTCCCATCCTCTAACTATCTAAATCACCCACTCTCCAGCAGCTTCCTAGAGGATCTCGTTGCATTTCTGAAACAAAACACACAAAAACAGAAAAACAGAAGCATATAAAATGTGCAACTATAAGAAGCAAAGCCCCATTTCTAAAAAAAAAAAAAAAAAAAAAAAGAAATGACACTTTCTTTCCAATATATTTGACTGTGTGTCTAAATGCAAGAGTCCAACCTGTTGTGCAAAACTGCACCATCTAGTGGCGAAAGCATTGAAAAAGAAGTCCTTTATACAAGTACTGTGGCCGGTAGATAGTCTTTACCCGAAGTCTCTTTCCAGGAACCCTAACGCTATCCAGCTAGTCCCCACAATCCTTGCATTTTAGGAGAAAACAGAGTTCTTCCTTTAGAACTGACACTAAAGAGAAAGTCAATGTGATACATCACCAATAGAAATGGGGATCTGCCATTATTGCTATTGATTATGGCTTTCCCCTTGTCATCCACAGTTGTTATGAAATAAACGATGTTGTCCTTTCCCGGCCGGCAAATAACTATTTTGTCCGCATAAATGTGTCTCCCGTAACTCCTGTGTTGAAGACAATTAGTCTGAGCCAAACTACAGCTTCAGACAACTAAATCTGAAAAAAATAATAGCGTCTGTCCATCAGGGGCAGGGCGCTACATTCGTTTGGTAAATTTCATGTACATTTTTGACAACATAGATGAGAAAATCTGAAGGAGCAGAATTTAAAAAAAATTCTCAGCCAACAAATCTCTAAATGACTGTAGTTTTCATTCAGTAAAGTCAATTCACTGAAACAACTGATTGTTAAAAGAAAAAGTTTTTTAAGTGCTTTTGAATAACATTAGTCAAGTCATAATGTATTGATGAAAATATTTATACCAATGTTTATAGAATATTAGGTTAATTAAAAAAAAAAGTATGGCCAGCTTAAGGCAAGTTACAGCCCAGTTACCAAAGCAAACACCAACTTTCCCTGGGGACACTCCAGCTTGAATATTTTTTTTTTCATTTTGTATTGTTTTGCCCCATCTGCATCCCATTGTGGAGATTTCTGTTCACTTCCTGTCCAATAGCCAAACAGGAAGTGAGAAGAAATCCCTGCAAATTAAGGAAAGTATAACTAGAACTAGTTTCCCCATTGGAAAATTCCTCTTCTTCTTATTTTTCTGGGGGCAACCCAAAATTTGGGATATTCTTTTACTTTCACTTTCAATGATAATGGTAAACAGGATGAATAGAGAAGGTGAATCTCTTTAATGGGGGCACAGACAGCAATAAAAACCTGACAAGCATTCTAATCCCTTTGTACTCTATCCAAAACTAAAAAAAAAGTTTTGCCTTTAGTTATACTTTAAGCCATGGCCCCTATTATTATTATTATTATTATTATAATACAGCATTTAAATAGCATGGCCAGTTTGTGCAGCACATTACAGAATAAAGTGAGGCAATGCTGTTACAATGCAATTTAAGACAAGAGGGTTTAGAAGGACCCTACTTTTGATAGCTTGCAAGTTATTTAATTGTTAATAACAAAATACTGTACTGATAAAAACGAAAAGCATACTATTTTTAGGGATGTGAAATGCTTCCTCCATTTTTGTGGAATTATTCAGCTTCTCAAACTTTTCTGAAGCCAAAAATGTTACTTTTTTTTTTTAACACATCTTTTTACCTGTCCTATTAGTGCAAATATACAGTATGTAAACCCTTACATATACCCGTTGAGGTGACTGGCCTTAGGTGATACATAGAGATGACACAAATATCTTCTACATAAGTTGTACCTGTTTATCTTCATGATTCTCTTCTCTACATCCGTTTTAAAGTATTTCATTTATAAAGCTTGTCTGAGTTTTTAGAAAAAAATGGGGCAGAGAGCTGACGTTTCTGCAAAGGAGAGCTATGAGAACTGATTGGAGGGAAGGAACATCCCCTCTTCACACAGCACACAAGAAGAGAGCTGAGGCTGTCAATCAGCTGGAGGTTTTCTCTTCCCTGTCACTTTTTTTTCACTTAATGTCAGGAAAATTAATTAGAAGTGACTTATGCAGATAGCATAGTGTCAGGGCTGGGCTCAGCCCTTCCTCCTCAGAGCTCCTTCCTTCCACAGTTACTCGCCTGGTCTTCATTTCCTGCTCGTCAGATAGCTATTTAAACTGCATGGATCAGATCTTTGGTGCCTTTGCCTTGGTCAGCATATCTGTACTCACTCTGCTGTGTTTTCCTGTGAAAGACTTTTGCTTGGCTGGCTTCCCTTCTGGTTCCTGATCCTGTTTGCTGCTCCCGACTTCCCTGATCTCAGGACTCCTGTTTCTCTGGCTTGTTGTGACTACTCTTCCTGGTTATCAGAGTCTGGCTTGTCTTGACTACATTTGCTCGGTATATACCATTTTATCATTTTATTAAACCGTGTGATTTTTACTCCACTTTTGTTTCAGTTTGATAGTTCCTGACACACAGGAACAAAGCAGAAGACAGAAACTGCGACTTTGAATAAATATTTTCAGTTGGACATTATAATATATTTTGGATTGGACATTATATGATCTTTTTGATGTTTTCACTTGGTAGTTTCACAATGCCTTTTTGATTATCACTTATTAGAGTATAAGTATTGGCTCATTTATGTGAGCAAAAGCACTTTTTACCAAAGCACTTACATTTTTAGTTGTGATAGATTAGTTGTATTTTTCATCATATTATTTACCACACTTGTGCATAGTTATTATTATTTTTTACCACACTTGTGCATAGTTGTTATGTAAGATAACGGATACACATTCCCATTCACATATATTTTTAATATCACATATACAGTGTATTGGTGAAATTCCCACATTGGGCTTCATTTTATGTAATTTGCAGAATATTAGCATTTTTAGTACACCATTTAGGTTTTAGCGCCAAAGCTTAATTTATTTTTCACACTGTGGGGTTAAATTACTAAAACTGGAAGCGCAAACTCTGGTACAGCTGTGCATGGTAGCCAATCAGCTTCTAACTTCAGCTTGTTCAATCAAGCTTTGACAAAAAAACATGGAAGCTGATTGGTTTCTATGCAGAGCTGCACCAGATTTTTAGTAAATCAACACCTTAGTTCACTTAATTGAAACAACAACACACTATAGGGGGATATGCTTTGTTCATATTTCATGTTTGTGGTTTACAACCACTTTAAAAAATGGAAAGATTCCCCCAGGGTTTTTTTTAGCAGCTAGGTATTCCAATCATATCTTCTAAAAAGATATATCAAAAACATCAATATGTTCAGTGCCTCATAATGTATAAGCATTTGTGCATGTGATATATTGTAGTGAATTTATAGTTACTGCTCAGTAAATGGAACTAAATCCTATAGCCAGAATTTGTTTCAAAAGATCCCAGTGATCTCCACACATTGTTTCCAACTTCTCAAATTGAAGTCTGGATCCAGAAGGCTTGCAAGGAGCCACACATGTGGACCTTCTTGGGATGGGGGAAAGTACAACACCTTTGATGTTTTACAATAATCGCAATTAATTAATCAATGAAATTGTAAGAATACAATGAAATAAAAAAGATAATTTTGTCCATTTGCAGTACTAATGGAAAATGCTGAATCGGTTAGTGTCCATGTATACTAGTTCTTGTAGAATTATATATTATTATTTATTAATTGTATACTATTTGGTTTTTATGTTAGCATTTTGTTATTTTTTATTGAGAAACAAATTGGGATTTTTTCTTTTTAGTCAAATATTATTGGAATTTTAATTGTAAATTGTTTAATTTAGTGTTTGTTGTAATAAAGGGTGGGGGGTGGAATGCGAGGATTGGGTGCGGGGTATCTTCTGGTGTATGGAATATGTGTGAAAAAAGATAGGAGATGCATGTGTAAGGAAAGTAAAAATGAATACAATAAAATAAATAATGAGTGACATTGATATCAAGTGAATGTGGGTGTGTAAGAGGTGAGTAAACAGAATGTGTGAAGTAAGAGTTTAAAGCTGCTGTGATGTGTAAACCATTTTGTGTGAATGAAAATAACCAACCAAGCACAAAAATACACACAGTTACTTTGGCCATTAAGGGATTCTGTATGGACAACTGTTGCGATTTTAGTGTACTGCTCACAAGAGTGTATCACTCTGATGATGTGCAGGGAAGAATACCATATCAATTGATAATAACAAATAATAATATGATAAGTAATATTATCATAATGCCCAATATATATGAACTCTAATGCCCTGTACACGCGGTTGGACTTTCCGATGGAAAATGTGCGATCGGACTGTGTTGTCAGAAATTCTGATCATGTGTGGGCTCCATTGGCCTTTTTCCATCGGAATTTCCGACACACAAAGTTTGCGATCTGGATCTAAAATTTTCCGACAACAAAATCTGATCATTTAAATTCTGATCGTGTGTAGACAATTCTGATGCACAAAGTGCCACGCATGCTCAGAATAAATTACAAGATGAAAGCTATTGGCTACTGGCCCATTTATAGTTCCGTCGTACATGTTGTATGTCACCTTGTTCTGAACGATCGGATTTCCCAACAACTTTGTGCGACTGTGTGTATGCAAGACAAGTTTGGGCCAAAATCCGTTGGAAAAAATCAGACGGATTTTGTCGTCGGAATGTCCGACCGTGTGTACAGGGCATCATTCTTATTAGATGAGATGTTAGCAAAATAGAACACTAGTTCGGCATTTCCAACAAAAGCACTTACTTCTAGGACTGTGATCTTTCATGTGCAACAGCTATCCTGGGATCACCTTGGAATCCTCTGGAGGCTGTGCACTTTATATGGTATCTCCCATATTGTGATTTATTAGCCACAGGTGTCATTCATTTACCCCCCTCCTTTCCAGTCTCAGTCACCATGTGGCTCCCTAGGTGTTCTGGATGCCCGAAGCCTTGGCCGCTGCTGTCACCTCCGCTGCATGTGCAAGACGCTATGACGCCCTGAACACACAAGGTCTGTAGACCGCGCATGCGCACCGCACCCATAAGCATCCAGCAGTGATCAAAGAACGCCGCCGGCATGGTAACGCTCCCCCGGCAGTGGCCAAGAATGGCACTACAGTGGGATGTGTGTAGGGAGAACTGTGGAGTATCACATCTCCCTAGCTTGACGGGAAGCCTAACAGAGACCGGACCCACCCCAAGAGGTTCAGAAAAGGCCATGAGGAGAAGGAGCCTCTGAAAAATAAATAAACAAATAAACACAAGTATCCAATTACAATACAGTGAAAAACATTATATATGCAGATACAATGTTGTTTATACAAAAACATAAAGATTTTCATGAGCCTGAAGCATGTTAAATGTTCAAACTTTTTTTTTTTTTATGAAGAAAATTTTGGTTATTAAACAAAAATAGTGTTCCTATTGTGTTTTTCCTAATGCAAATCCTTTAGAAAAGGAGCATGTGAGATAGTTTATGAAATGTATGGGTCTAAACATTTTGCCATTGGGAAGAAGGAAAAATGTTTTCCTTTCTAGTCTGACACAGGATTTGCCCATTCATCACCTTGGAAATTGCTCATTATGATCAAGAAAGAAAACATATAACACAATTTCAAATATTTGAATATTGACTGTGACACAACTCATGTTTTAACTCTCATGTGTTAGAGAGGGGGAGATGGGTGTTTAACCACCCGAAAAATGTATAAATAGAAAAACTCATGTCAGGATACTTGTGTTTATTTGTCAGCGGTTCTTTCTCCTCATGGCCTTTTCTAAGCCTCTCTGGGTGGGTCTGGGCTCTGTTAGGCTTCCCAGCAAGGTAGGGAGACGTTGTTCTCCATAGTTCTCCCTACACATTACGCTCCAGATGCAGTGCCATTCTTGGTCACTGGGGGGAGCGCTGTGGTGTGCATGCGAGGTCCGTAGCGTCATAGCGGCCGAGGTTTTGGCCATCCAGAACACGTGGGGGCCGAGACTGGAAAGGAGGGGTGATAAATGAATGGCACCTGTGGCCATAGCCGGATCAACATAGGGGCTATTGGAGCTGCAGCACCAGGCCCCTACCATAAAATAGGCCCTGGCTGGCCAGACTCTCTGTCAATACTTTCTGTCACTTATAAACACAGAAGCCCAGCTTCTGTGCTACAAGTGACATTGCGCTATATTCAGTGGCGTTGGGAGGGGGGGGGGCCCGGATCTAAGTCTTTGTACTGGCAATTATTAGCCCCTAGTCCCAAGGCTTGGGTTTGGTCAGGAACTCATGGCTATTGGCCACCTGCCGCCAAGCTGCCTCTGAAGCCAGGGAAAGAGGGGGACCATCACCGCCAGTTTACACAGCGGGGATCTCCATCTCCCACTTACCTGGCACGGCTGAGAGACACACGAGGTCCCGCCACCTGGACCCATTCATCATAGGAGCCGACCTGGTCCAGGAGGCGGGACTTAGTGTGACAGTGAATGCGCTGGATAAGTGGGAGATCCCTGGGTCCTGCTCTGTGTAAACTGGCTTCAGCGGCTCTCTTCGATGCCTGAGCACATCCAGGTAAGGCTGATGGGATGTGGCCGGGCACTGATGACGAGGCTGCATTAATTAGCACTGATGGCAGGGGACTAATGAGTTTGTATTAATGGTTACTGATGGTATTGATGGGTACTGATGGTATTAATGGGCACTGATGAGGCTGTATTGATGGGCACTGATGGTATTAATGGGTACTGATGGTATTCATGGATACTGATGAGGCAGTATTGATGGGCACTGATGGCTGGGCATTGATGGTATTAATGGGTACTGATGATATTAATAGGCACTGATGAGACTGTATTGATGGGCAATGATGGCTGGGCACTGATGAGGCTGCATTAATGGGCACTGATGGCTGGGCACTGATGAGGCTATTTTGATGGGTGTTAGTGGTACTGATGGCTGGGCACTGATGAAGCTGCATTGATGGGCACTGACTAGGCTGCATTGATGGGTACTGATGGCTGGGCACTGATGAGGCTGCATTGATGGGTACTAATGGCTGGGAACTAATGAGGCTGTATTGATGGCCATGGGTGAGGCTGCATTGATGGGCATTTCTTTTATTGTATTCATTTTTACTTCCCTTACACATGCATCTCCTTTCATTTTCCACACATTTTCCACACATACTCCATACACCAGGAGACACCCCACACCCAATCCTCACATTCAATCCCCCCCCCCCTCCCTTTACTACAACAAACACTAATTTAGAAATTTACAATTAAAATTCCAATAACATTTGATTAGAAAAATAAATAAAAGTTTCTCATTAAAAATAACAAAATGCTAACTAAAACCAAATAGTATACAATTAATAAATAATAATATACAATTCTAAAAGAACTAGTATACATGGACACTAACCGATTCAGCATTTTCCATTAGTACTGCAAATGGACAAAATATTTTTTTTAAATTTCATTATATGCTTACAATTTCATTGATTAATTAATTGAGATTATTGTAAAACATCACAGGTGCTGTACATTCCCCATCCCAAAAAGGTCCACATGTGTGACTCCTTGCAAGCCTTCTAGACCCGGACTTCACTTTGAGGAGGTGGCAACGACGTGTGGAGATCACTGGTTTCTTTTTAAGCAAATTCTGTCTATAGTATATAGAGTTGTGCTCATAAGTTTACATACCCTGGCAGAATTTATGATTTTCTGCCCATTTTTCGGAGAATATTAATGATAACACAAAAGCTTTTCTTTCACTTATGGTTAGTGTTTGGCTAAAGCCATTTATTATCAATCAACTGCGTTTCCTCTTTTTAAATCAAAATGGCAAAAGGACTCTACCCAAATGCCCCGATTAAAAGTTTACATACCTCAGTCCTTAATACCTTGTAATGCCCCCTTTAACATCAATGACAGCTTGAAGTCTCTTGTGGTACTTGTGGATGAAGCTCATTATCTTCTCAGATTGTAAAGCTGCCCATTCCTCTTGGTAAAAAGCACTCCAGTTCCTGTAAATGTTTGGGCTGTCTTGCATGAACTGCATGTTTGAGATCTCCCCAGTGTGGCTCAATGATATTGAGGTCAGGAGACTGAGTTAGCCAATGACAGGTCGACTTGGCATTGGGTTTTGGATCATTGCCATGTTGGAATGTCCAAGTACATCCCATGCGCAGCTTCCTGGCTGATGAATGCAAATGTTCCTCCAGTATTTTTTGATAACATAATGCATTCATCTTGCCAACAGTTTTGACCAAATTTCCTGTGCCTCTGTAGCTCACACATCCCCAAAACATCAGCCATCCACTTCCATACCTTTCATCATAGGCCTTGTTGACTCCTCTCCAAATGTAGAGTTTATGGTTGTGGCCAAAAAGCTAAATTTTGGTCTCATCACTCACATTGACTTTGAGCCAGAGGTTTGAGGCTTGTCTCTGTGCTGTTTAGCGTATTATAAGCAGGATACTTTGTAACATTTGCGTAGTAATGTCTTTCTTCTGGTGACTCGACCATGCAGCCCATCTCTATTCAAGTGCCTCCTTATTGTACATCCTAAAACAGCCACACCATATGTTTTTTAGAGAGTCCTGTATTTCACCTGAAGTTTTTTGTGGGTTTTTCTTTGCATCCTGGACAATTTTCCTGGCAGTTGTGGCTGAAATTTTAGTAGGTCTACCTGACCGTGGTTTGGTTTTAACAGAACCCCTCATTTTCCATTGAATAGAATAGAGAATAGAGGTTGAACACTGTTGATTGGCATTCTCAATTCCTTGGATATCTTTTTATATCCCTTTTCTGTTTTATACAGTCCAACTACCTTTTCCTGCAGATGCTTTGACAATTCTTTTGCTTTCCCCATGACTCAGAATCCAGAAACGTCAGTGCAGCACTGGATGAAAGATGCAAGGGTCTGTCAGGAGTCCACAAACTCACTGACCTTTTATACACACACACACACATGAATTACAAGCAAACAGATCACAGGTAAAGAAGGTTACCTTTAAAACCCCATTCAAACCCCTTTGTGTCAACCTGTGTGCATGCTATCAGGCCAAAATCACCAGGGTATGTACATTTTTGATCAGGGTCATTTAGGTAGTTTCTGTTGCCATTATGTTTTAAAAAGAGTAAACCTAGCTGATAGAGATATCAGAATAATAGAGATAGAGAATAAATGGCTTCAGCCAAACACTAACCACGAGTGAAAGAAAAGTTTTTGTGTTATCATTCGAATTCTCTGAAAAATGGCCAAGGAATCATAAATTCTGCCAGAGTATGCAAACTTATGAGCGCAACTGTAGTTCCATTTCCTGTAACTAGAACTTCACTACAATATATCACATGGACACATACTTATAGATTATGAGGCATTGGACAAATGGATGCTTTTGATATATCCATTTAGAGACAAAAATTGCCCTGAAGAAGACTACGACCGAATAAGTTAAAACGCGGTGGAAGGGGCGGGCTCATGTGGATATAATTTTTGCAATGCCATTGCTAGTTGTATTGTACAATATTTGAAAGTTGTAGTGGAACATGATTGCATACACCTGTAGCCAGAACGCATATTTTAATTCCTATTCCAATTTTTGTATTCATTTTGTCCAATAAAGATTTTGGAATAATATAAACTATACAAACTTCCTTGATTAGAATACCTAGCTGCTAAAAAAAACCTTTCTATTTATACAACCACTTTAATGCACAAATATTTGTAACACAAATCGCACATGAAAATGCAAAAGGAGTACCTGTCATCAGCTATAGCCTAATTGCACCTTTTCAAATCTACCGTAGACCCTATTCTGCTTGGGCACACTTTCTGAGGCTCTCCGCCT
Source organism: Lithobates pipiens (assembly GCF_037356315.1). Lineage (NCBI taxonomy): Eukaryota > Metazoa > Chordata > Amphibia > Anura > Ranidae > Lithobates > Lithobates pipiens. The sequence continues at coordinate 415,776,957 of NW_027507764.1, forward strand.
CATCAGAGGTCAATGGAAGCTCTCCTGTTGTAGGCATATTGTATCAAAACTTCCTGTACCTCATGTAGTGATTGACATACTGTCATGAAAAGGTCCACCCGTTGGTGGCGCTGTTGATCTCTTGGATTGCAGTACCAGTGTCCACCAGCGGGTGTCTTCTAAGACCCAGGGCCTGTAATAAGAGGACCTACCTCCTGGTGGCACTATTGGATCCCTGGACTGTAGTACCAGCGCCCACCATCGGGTGTACTCCGGCAGTGTGGAGCAGACAGCACCTGCTGCGATCAGCTGTTACGTGAGGGTAATCAGTAGTCTTATAAATACCTAGCAAGCCCTAAGATGCTTGTCTCAGTATCACACTCTCTCCTTTGAACCTGAACCTTTGAACCTGAACCTTTGAACCTGAACCTGAACCTGAACCTGAACCTGAACCTGAACCTGAACCTTTGAACCGGAACCTGAACCTGGACTTTGTATTTACCTGACCTGTTCCTTCCTGATTCTGAGCCCATCCTGGACCTGTCCCTCTGGTCTCCTGCTACCTTGATCCCTGCTCTGCAGCCCATCCATCCGTCCTTACACTTCTACTGATTCCCCGGTGTTTGACCTCGGCCTGGCTTTCGTTGACGTCTCTGGTAGTTCCCATTTAGTGTGTGTGTGTGTGTGTGTGTATGTGTGTATATATATATATATATATATATATATATATATATATATATATATAATTATATATTACTTGTTGTGGTTGGTAGTGCACTGGTTGTTTTTATTTATAATAAACACGTTGTTATTTCATTCACATGCGTTTGGGTTCCCTCTGTGCAGTTCACACAGTCTGGTCTAATCACTCCCTGACACATACTCTTGACCCATTTATTCTTGGACATTTTGTACTTTTTAAAGCCGATATCAGATTCATTATTATGTCAAGTAGATCAGAAACGTAACTAGGGTTGAATATATTTTTATTATATGCAAGATAATATAAAAAAAAAAAAAACATGAAAACAGGTAACCACAATATGTATGTCACCATTAACATCAAAATAGGCACATCGGTAAGAAAAAAAAAAAAAAGGGGGGGGTACAGAGGAGTGAACAGGGTAAGGGTGGAGCAGGGAGGGGAAGGGGGTGAGGGAGCTGAGGCATCCCCTCCTTAGTGCCAAGTGCATAAAAGTGCATATAGGGACAGCTTTAGTGACTTAGAACATTTCTTCGTCTGGAGCTAAACATTCATTTCCCTACGCAGTGTCATCATCTTTTGGACACTGCCCAGGTATAATTGCTATCCATTACTCTGTCATATATAGGAGGGTAAGCCGAAGTATCAATGCAAGGGGGTAAGGGAAAGAAAAAGGAAGGGGGGGGGGGGGGGGGGAAGCACAGCAAATGCATTTACCAGAGAGGTTATGTGTGAAATATTCTCAATTGTTGGTCTAAACTCCGCCGTAAAGGTCGGGCATGGGGGCAAATTCAAGTAAATCCCACCTCCAAATATCTATTATGATCACCCCAGCGACACCAACCTCCAGTCATAAGTGGCGGTAGGCTTGCCTGTTAGATCCTAAGATTATTAAGGAATAGTTCTGACTTGGAATGGTGACGCCAGAGGGACTACAACAGGGTAAACTTATCATATGTGTCTTCCGCCTTTGCCTGCAATTCCTCCATGAGCATCATGTCATTAAGGATATCCACCCAACTAGAAATAGGGGGGATGGAGTCCTTCTTCCAGTATAAGGAGATGACATGGCGAGCTGCAGAGAGGAAGAATCTTAAAAGACCACGCCTCTGAGATTGGATTGTTCCTGGGAGGATGGATAGGAGGGCAGACAGAGGCGAAGGAGACAATGAAGTTTGATATACATCATTATATATCCCAAAAATCTTATCCCAAAATGGACGAACCTTAACACAATCCCACCATATATGGATGTAGGATCCTTGCTCTCCATGACATCGCCAGCACATATTTGTGGTTGATGGGAACATCTTGTGCACCGAGACCGGAACCCTGTACCATCTCGACAACAATTTGTAGTTCTTCTCTTGTGTGAACCCGGACCTGGATGATTTATGTGTGAGTGTAAACGAAGTAGTCCACTTTGCCAGGGAGATCTCCATTTTAAGATCTCTGGACCACTTACTTGTGTATGCGGGAAGAGAGTCGTGCAAGTGGGCTTGTATATCTTTGTATATTAACGAAAAGGTGTGTCTAGGGGTTTGAGAAAGACTGCAGAGGTCCTCAAATGGCGTGAGTGGTCTGTGGGCCCTCCCTGATAAGTGGAGATTTCTACAGAATTGGTTTAGGGAGATTGTGGTCAGCCAGTCCATCGTAATAGTAGTCTGCGGGTCTGTGGGGGGCGGAAATTGGACAAATTGATTAGCTATTGGCCAATTTTCACGTGTGTATGTCCCACAATGTTCCTTGGCTGAGAGAGCAGGTAGGGCCAAGTTGTCAAATAATGGAGAGAGAGGGCAAGGGTCGGTGGACAAGGCGTAAAGATTAGCCTTATTGTACCATAACACGAGGGCCGCCTTCATTAGAGGAGAGACCCCTTGCATCGTGCGGAATTTGGCGTTATATCCCCATAAGAGGGCTCGTAGACCTACTTTTTCCATGTCCTGTTCGATTAAGGTGGAAGGTTTAGTGAGTGGCCTCGGGAACCATTCCCGGAGCTTGGAGAATAGTGCTGAGGAGTGGTATAGTTGGAAGTCCGGGAGGCCAGTACCCCCTTTATGTTTGGGGGCACATAAAACTTTATGTTTAAGTCTAGGGGGGTGGCGTTGCAACAGGAATTTGGCCACCATAGAGCGCAATGCAAGAAAAAATGTCTTTGGGAGGAGGATGGGAAGTGTTTGGAACAGGTATAATGTCTTTGGAAGTATATCCATTTTGATAACATTCATTCTCCCCCCACCAGGTGAGCTTGAGGTTATGCCAGCTTTCAAGGGAACATCTAATATTGGTTAGTAGTGGGCTAAAATTTAGTGAGTACACATCTTGTATCTCGGTAGGGATCTCCGTCCCTAGGTATTTGACCGAGCGTGGTTGCCATTTAAAGGAGAATTGCTTTTGAATGAAGTTCAGGTCTATCGGCTGTAATGATATATTTAGAGCTTCTCTTTTGTTTAGGTTCAATTTGAAATTACTATGTGCTCCGAAACGGTCAAGCTCCTCCAGGATGGCTGGGAGGCTAATTCAGGGTTGGTTGACATACAGGAGTAGATCGTCTGCGTAGAGTGACAGCTTACGGGGGTGCTGAGGGAGTAATGATCCAGTGAATAGAGTTATTGTTACGAATGGCTTGGGCTAGATCAGGGATCTGCAATTAGCGGACCTCCAGCTGTTGCAAAACTACAAATCCCATCATGCCTCTGCCTCTGGGTGTCATGCTTGTGGCTGTCAGTCTTACTATTCCTCATGGGAATTGTAGTTCTACAACAGCTGGAGGTCCGCTAATTGCATATGCCTGGGCTAGATGTTCGACAGTAATTGCGAACAAAAGTGGTGATAGTGGGCAACCCTGCCTGGTGCCGTTCTTGATTCCAAAGGCTGCGGACGATTCCCCATTAGCTAAGACCCTCGCAGATGGGCTTGTATAGAGAGCCATGATTTTAGAGAGCATTCGTGGGCCCAAACCTATTTGTTGGAGAGAGGCCTGGAGAAACGTCCAGTTCACTCTATCAAATGCCTTTTCGGTGTCACAAGCTAAAAGGCAGGTCAGGATGTTGTGGTGTTTGGCATACGAAATAAGTATTATCCCTAGCTTCCCAGCCTGGGGATAAAGCCCACTTGGTCGCTATGGATAATGGAGGGGAACAGGGGAGTGAGGCGTGTTGCTAAAATTTTGGAGTAAAGTTTTAAATCGACGTTCAGTAGGGATATGGGCCTATAGTTCCCACAATGTGCATGGTCTTTCCCCGCTTTAGGTATGATAACTATCTGGGCTTGGAGAATTTGTAGAGATAGGGGGTGTGTTTCGTCTACCTCCTCAAATGCCTTGGCCATGACCGGGGCGGATTTTTTTGTAGAATTGAGGGGAGTAGTCGTCAGGGCCTGGGCTTTTACCATTCTTCAGACTCTTAATCGTAGCTAGGAAATCAGATGCGGTTAGAGGTTGTCATCCCTGTCATTTGTGGAGATGGTTGGTAAGGCCGTGTCTTGAATATAGCGATGAAGGTTGGATAATGAAACAGGGCTCGATATGCCTGGTGAAGGGAGGTTATAGAGGGAGGAATAAAAGTCCCGGAATTCTGAAACAATCTCAGAATTCTTAAACTTTTTCTGTTGGGAAGAAGATATAATGTGAGGAATGTTTTGCTTTTGTTGTCTAGGATGTATAACTCGTGCGAGGTGTTTTCCGCACTTGTTAGCTTGCGAGTAGTGGATATGTCGGCCTTTGTTGTATGCAGTCAGCGATTTTGCTGTAAAAATCTGAAGCAAGTCCCGTCTCGCGTTAGAGAGTTCCGTCAAGGTCCGTATGTCTAATGTGCATTTATGTGAAGCCTCTAGGGAAGCTATCTATAAGAAAAGTCGGCGTATATCCTCAGTATGTGCTTTTTTCAATCTAGAGCCGTGTTGTATAAAAATACCTCGAATAACGCATTTCAGGGCCTCCCATTTGGTCATGTTACTAGTTTTGTCATGGGCGTGGTCGCTGGTGAAGTCTGTGATTGCCTTTGACACCTCTGCAATGCATACTGTGTCGTTTAGTAAGTTGTCGTTCAGCCTCCATGTACCATGGCGAGGGTATTGTGGGAATTTCCCAAGGGTTAAGTGTATGGGGGCATGATCGGACCACAGCTTCACCCCAATCTCGCACTGAGGGTTTAAGTCTAGGAGGGTTTGGGTGAGGAGGATGTAGTCTATCCTACTGTAGGATTTATGTGCAGGGGAGTAGTAGGTATAGTCCCTATCAGAAGGGTGTAGCAGTCGCCAGGTGTCCACCAGGGACATGTCCGTTAAGGCGGCCCGTCAGAAACGTAACTAGAACCTTCAGGGCCCCAGTCTAAGAAACCATAAAGGGCTCCCCTGACCCTCGTCTGGGGACCCTTACAGCAGCAAAACACCAGGGCCAATCACAAGTGTGACCTTTGCAACCTTGGTATTTCTGCCACTGGTGTCAGTAGTTTTTTTCTTTTATTTATTTGCAATTTTATATTTTATTTTTTTTACAATTTTTCTAGGGCTGTGTTAGGGGGCTTTGATGAAATATCAGGGGTCTAAACAGACCTCTGATGTTTCACTTTTGAGACAGAGAAAGGAGATTGAGGATGTAGCCCTCAATCTCCTTCTCTGCAGCCTCAGCAGCACAGAATGAATGGATAAGAATAACTCTGTATAGAGCTCTCCATTCATTCACAAACGAAAGCATAGTAAACACAGTTTACTATGCCTCAGTTATGAATGAACTGAGTCAGTGATAGGTACGGATCACTGACTTTATTCATTAAAACAAGGAAGGGGTCAGTTAATCTCCATCCTGAAAGCATCCCCCACAGCAACCGGTGGGAGAGGGGAGGGGCAAACCTAATGGTGCTGCAGGAGATGATGGGCAGGAGGTGCATAGGCAGGGTGGCATGTAGAGGAACCGATCCCCTCTGATCAAAGTAACCACAACAAAATGCTTTATAACAAAATAATAAGCCCTTAAAATGTATTTGCGTTGCCTTTATTTTCAAAGTAAAGCTAGAGATATCTTTTTAAACAGTGACACAATGAATTGTGATAGGAATTGTGGTATTTATAAATTATGGATGGTCTGTCCGTACTCTTCCCTCTATGGTGTCCACTTAGTAAACAATGTTTTTACCTATTCAAACATCTCTTTACTCATTGCTCCTATTCTCCACTTATCACTGGGGCTGTTTACAAAATAATTGACAGTTCTGAGATAAGCAGCAAAGAAGAGACATCAGCAGCTAATTTAATCTTGGCAGTATTCAGAGATTAACAAGAAAAATGTGGAGGAAAAGACAGTTGTTATGGAAACCCAAGGAAGCGCAGAGTCTCATATCAGCCAAAGATCTTTCCACTGTCCAGATGCCAGAGATGGACATTGATAATACTTGTGTGAAAAATATTTACCGTATGTCATTATACAGAAATGAAATCTAACCTTGAGAAGATTGGTCATCCGTCATGTGATGTGCTAATGAAGGATTTAGCAAAGTAGATACTTCTAGATGTCTACTTTATGATTGGTAAAATTGCACGTCTGTGCCATTCAAGTCTTTTTCCTGGATGAATTCCCTGTTTCTTGTCCTGGTGAGTGTAGTCTTATCTTATATTCGTGATCTACATCTTAATCATATAGTCCACATCATGTAATATAAAATGCATTGGGGGAAAAAAGGGTTTCAGAACACATGAGGGTTTGTGGGGCTGGTTTACACATAACACAAACAAAAGATTTCCCGACACACTTACCAGCCAGCCTGCAAAACAGAGGGATTTGTTTGCACACATTTGAAAATATATACTGTACTTAAGCCACAGTGTCCACATCAAAGGACCTGTATATACTGTGGCTCCAACTCAAAAATTTCCAGAGTTTCTATAGTAGGAACACATAGATAGATTAAAGTGATACTAAAGGTTTGTTTTTTTAATTTCTAAATATGTTCCTTTAAGGTAGTGTACTGTTGGTTCACTTACCCTTTTCCTTAGTTTTCCTTTGTAAATGTTTTTTTTCTGTGTGTGAATTTTCAACTTCCTGTTCCTCCTCTAGAAACTTGCCCCCATCATCCAAGCCGTTCTGGCTGGGGCTTAGTCAGAGTGCTTGCCCCCTCCCTTGGCACTACATCCCTGTGGGGAGACGCTGTGTGCGTTCACAGGCACGGGAGGCAGGGGTGCCGCGGGTGTATCTAAGACGACGTAGCTCCTCCTCCCGTGCCTTGCTATTGTTCATGGTTCCCTCAATGAACTTAGCTCCCCAGTGCCGACAGCACTCATGCAGCCCCAGACCATAACACTCCCACCACCATGCTTGACTGTAAGCAAGACACACTTGTCTTTGTACTCCTTATCTGGTTACTGCCACATACGCTTGACACCATCTGAACCAAATAAGTTTATCTTGGTCTCATCAGACCACAGGACATGGTTCCAGTAATCCATGTCCTTAGCCTGCTTGTCTTCAGCAAACTGTTTGCAGGCTTTCTTGTGCATCATCGTTAGAAGAGACTTCCTTCTGCGATGACAGCCACACAGACCAATTTGATGCAGTGTGCGGCGTATGGTCTGAGCATTCACAGACTGACCTCCCACCGCTTCAACCTATGCAACAATGCTGGCAGCACTCATACGTTTATTTCCCAAAGACAACCTCTGGATATGATGCTGAGCATGTGCACTCAACTTCTTTGGTGAACCATGGTAAGGAATCTTCTGAGTGGAACTTGTCCTATTAAACCGCTGTATGGTCTTGGCCACCATGCTGCATCTCAGTTTCAGAGTCTCGGCAATCTGCTTATAGCCTAAGCCATCTTTATGTAGAGCAATAATTCTTTTTTTCAGATCCACAGAGAGTTCTTTGCCATAAGGTGCCATGTTGAACTTCCAGTGATCAATATGAGAGTGATAACACCACATTTAACACACCTGCTCCGCATTCACATCAAAGACCTTGTAACACTAACGAGACACATGACACCGGGGAGGGAAAATGGGTAATGGGCCCAATTTGGACATTTTCACTTAGGGCTGTACTCACTTTTGTTGCCAGTGGTTTAGACATTATTGGCTGTGTGCTGAGTTATTTTGAGAGGACAGCACATTTACACTGGTATATAAGCTGTACACTCGCTACTTTATACTTTGTAGCAACGTACCTTTTCTTCAGTGTTGTCACATAAAAAGATATAATAAAATATTTTAAAAATGAGAGGGGTGTATTCACTTTTGTGAGATACTGTATATATAGTATATATGTCTATATCAAGATAATGTCTGTTCATAAACACCAGCAGTATAGCTGTACAAGAGGCAGCCATGTTTACTTAGCATGTGCCTGCTCAACTTTTTGCTTTATATCTGCTGGAACAACTGTCTCCCAACTGTCCCTGTTTTAGAGGGTCTATTGCTCATTTGAAACAAAGTCCATCCTTTCTCCTCATTTGTCCCCCATTTTGACCTTTCATTCAATTTCTTAATTGTTGCAATTTTTCAATTTCAAAAGCTGACATAAAGGCATTGTAATGCTTAAAAAAGCACTTGGTTTAACCGAATTTTTTGTGTATTGATTTTCCACGTAATAGGAGTGTGACATGGGTGTGTCCGCTTGCTTACATTTTGGTAATGGGTGTCCCTTTTTATCATTACAGAAAATTGGGAGGTATTCAAAAGTATGTACCTTCAGACTGAATGCACACCCTTCTGTACATGTTTTCATGTGCTTTTACATACTTTATTATAAAGCATGGTCATCAGCAGGCCCTGCAACGCGATTTGTGTTTAAAGTACTTGTGCGCTGCTATTTATATGTGTATATAGTGAACAGCTGCGACCATTAATTAGTGACCTCACACTAAAATATAAATGACAATTGTAAATAAATGGTGCGCTCATTCAAACCGTTTATCATACGTGAAAATAAAAAAAATATTATAGTACGGACCAGTGGAATAATCCGTTAACTGTCCTTTCTATGCACCTATATACCTTTTACATGTGACCATATCCAGTGTTCTGCGCTAGCATGAAAAACTAATATTCAAAATGTATTTATAATCAGAGAAAACAGCAATCAACTCCTAAAATGTCCACTTAAAGAAATAAATAATAGTGTAAGCAGGTACTTCATCCACAAGCAGTGCACCCCTGCTCCAGTCTCTGCCCAAATAGTGATATGTTCATGGGAAGATATATATATATATATATATATATATATATATATATATATATATATATATATATATATATATATATATATATAAATATATGAACCTCCACCAGCCACCTTTATGTGAATTGGCCACTCACCTTAGGGAATGACCAGGTCAAACAACGCCTTTTTGTTATTATGATGATGCTCAGTTCCTGTGTATGTCCACCTGATGTCATCCGTTTCACCTCCAATCTCTGGGTTGGGACTAGCTAGATGCACTCTTTACGCTTCCCAATTGCTCTGGGTGTATAAGAAAAGATTTATATTGTGCAATATTACTAAAAATCGTCCACTTTTTATTTAAATTTTCATTTACACAGTTATTCTTGGCTGCGACAGCAAGAGATATAACAAAACATTCTCATAAAAGCTGCTATGTTTTGTCACTTGTATTATCTTTGCCTCACATTTAGCATATCTTTACACAGCACTTTAGTAGTTAGAGTATTGGCTAATCGCCTCCTCACTGCTTTCCGGGCAGACACTGGAAGTAATGTCACTGACTCCTTGACGCGTTGTCATGTCATGTGACATCTTCAGGGAGTCTGAACTACTGAAAGTGTTACAAATAAAATTGCAAGTTTTTTAGCAATATTGCGCAATTACATTTTTTTTTCTTATAAACCCAGAGCAAATGGGAAGCGTCAAAAGACTGCATCTAGCTAGTCCCAACCAGGAGATTGGATGGGAGATGGATTAAATCAGTGGACATACACAGGAACGGAGCATCATTATAATAATGAAAAGGCATTGTTTGACAGATCTGGTTATTCCCTAAGGTGAGCAGCCAATTCACATAAAGGTGGCTGGTAGAGGTTTATACAGTATATATACAGTATCTTCCCACAAACATATCACTATTTGGGCACAGATTGGAACTGGGTGAAATTCTTGTGGATGAAGTTGAAGTGGATGTTGCATGCTGTTTTCTCCTAATATAATTACATTTTTGAATATTAGTTTTCATGCTAGCATGGTACATTGGATATGTCACATGTAAAAGTATATAGGTGCATAGGAAGGACAGTTGATGGATATTCTACTGTTGCATACATTTGTTTATTTTCACGTATGATAAAAGATTTGAATGGGCGCACCATTTATTTACAATAGACCCTGTAACACATAAATGTGCTAATACATAAATACTAAAGATAGGCAAAGTGCCTCAATGCATTGCACAAATATGAAATATAGGCCCGATAAAAACAATGGTTATCCTATGTACTGTACATATGTTGTCTTGGTTAAAACTTATAGGTGCGATTGGGTCCTAAAATTCTGAAATAACAAACATATATAAGTAAAACAATACTATATTCACTTGATTAAAGCTGGTCATAGATGGTTCAAACCTCGACTGGTTCTGCAATCTATGGGCAGACTGATTGTACCCAAGTCGATTCATCAATCGACATGGGCACAAACATCATTTCGGATTTTTGGCATGCGATTACTATCAGTGGCTATAGCCACTAGCAATAATCACTTTGTCTCCCCCCCCCCCTTCAGTGATGACTGTGTTGATGGGGGAATTGAGTGATTTTCTTTCCTAGTCAGCAGAGCACCAAGCTACAAATTCATAAAACAATGTGAAGCGAATCATGTGCATACATAGTAGTAATGAATCCATGCACAACTGTATTGATCTATTCAATAGTGTTCATGGAGTCTGTGGAAAACAAATTAAAATGATGAATGTACAACTATAGCATAATCCTTCTTTTTATTCAGTGCTCATGAAGTATGTGAACCACTAAATTGCTATGTCCCACATTTAAAGGCTCATGCGCCCTTAAATATTTTAGTGATGAAAACTCGTGCTCAGTCCACCACCACCTCTAAGGGCACACTCTCACCTTCTAAAGATACCTCAAACTTAGTAAGGTCTCACACACTTGTCCTATTAATGCCAAGGTAAGGCTACTGCAGTGTTTGTAACCACGCTTAGGAACCACGGAGTAATCAGCAGACATTAAAGCGGAGTTCCACCCAAAAATTGAACTTCCGCTTTAAGGGAGGTGACCCCCTGACATGCCACATTTGGCATGTAATTTTTTGGGGGGAGCCAGTACCCTCTTTTTAGAGGGTCCCAGCTCCCACTTCCTCCCAGCGCACCGCGGTGCTGGAAGGGAGATCACCTCTCCCCCCCTCCCTCTTGGCAATCATCAGCACATGTCACAGGTCCCAGATGATTGCCTGGCCAGTCACGGCGTGCGGCGCGGCTCGCGCATGCACAGTGGGTGCCTGGCTGTGAAGCCACAGCAGGCACCCACAGTTACAATGCCGGCGCTGCAGAGAGGAGGAGATGAGCGGAGCTTCATTCCCCCACATCGCTGGACCCTGGGACAGGTAAGTATCCAATTATTAAAAGTCAGCAGCTGCAGTATTTGTAGCTGCTGACTTTTAATTTTTTTTTTTTAAGTGGAACTCCACTTAAAAAAACTCAAAAAGACAAGGGAAACAACAGAGTGCTCTCCGCAATTAAAGGTATTTATTAGCCAGATAAAAGATGCACTTACATGTCGATAAGGCTCCTTTCACATAGGCGGACCGATTGGGTCCACCTGTCAGTTTTTTTTAGGCAGACCCGATCGGATCATCAATTGACCTCTATTGTGCTGCGGATGTAAATGGACATGTGTTTGTTTACACCAGCTGACATCAGATCCAATCCCATTCACTAAAAACAGACGGATGGGAATACACTCCCCATCCATCAGCTGTTTTTAGTGGATGGGAGCAGATTTAAACGGGCAGGCGGTCAGTTTACATCTGACTGTCATCCAATCTGATCTGTCAGATGGATGGGGAATGGATCCCCCATCCGCCTGAGTGTGCCCTTTTTGGCACCTTTTGGGGTGTAGCAGGTACCTGGTGTTTACAGGTGCCTGCTCTCACTACTTGGTAAGTTTGAGCTGTAAACTCAGCCAGAAGTTCAGCCCCCCTACTCCTTCCCCCACCACCGGGCCATTCACAGGTGAGGCCACCGCTGGATTTGTGAATAGGTAAGTGTCCTAATATTAAAAGTCAGCAGCTATAGTATTTGTAGCTGCTGACTTAATTTTTTTTTTCTGAAGGAGCCTGGAGCTCTGCTTTAAATGTGGGACACAGCAATTTAGTGGTTCGTACCCTGCCCATAGGGGAGAGTGGACTGTGTCCGTGTCTGCTCTGCATAAGGGGAGTAGCTCAACTGACAGATTCCCTGCTGAGCAGGTGGATCCACAGGCAGAGTCTGCCTGTGTGAAAGAGCCCTACATTCGTGGATCTTAGTGGGTTCAGAGAAGTGGAGGAACACCATCTAGATGATTAAGAGCACAATACAATACTGTGGTTCTGGTGAGTTAAGGTTGTCCAAAGGGTGCGCTGAGGATTCTTCTCACTTGTTTCTTTTCTTTTTTTGGAGCATCATTGGACTTTTCATTTAGAGTGGAAAACTTGTATGGACAATTATACTTTCTATCATTAACACATTATTTGAACTTTTTTAGGGAATGGTGAAATGGACACTATTGTTGGGTGCTTTCATTTTATACGTTTTATTTGAATTACCGTATATACTCGAGTATAGGCCGACCCGAATATAAGCCGAGGCCCCCAATTTACCCCCAAAAAAACTGGCAAACTTATTGACTCGTGTATAAGCCGAGGGTGAGACATGCCTGTCCATCCCTGTCTGTGTGTCCGTCCATCCCTGTGTGTCCGTCCATCCCTGTGTGTCCGTCCATCCCTGTGTGTCCGTCCATCCATCCCTGTGTGTGTGTGTGTCCATCCATCCATCCATCCCTGTGTGTGTGTGTCTCCATCCATCCATCCATCCATCCCTGTGTGTGTGTGTCTCCATCCATCCATCCCTGTGTGTGTGTGTCTCCATCCATCCATCCATCCCTGTGTGTGTGTGTATCCATCCATCCCTGTGTGTGTGTGTGTCTCCATCCATCCGTGTGTGTGTGTGTGTGTGTGTGTGTGTGTGTCCAGCCTACCTGTGTCCCGAGCCTTTGTCCCGAGCCTCCGTCCCGTGCCTTGCCTCCTTGCCTCCGTCCCGTGCCGTGCCTTGCCTCCGTCCCGTGTCGTGCCTTGCCTTGCCTCCGTCCCGTCCCGTCCCGTGCCGTGCCTTGCCTTGCCTCCGTCCCGTGCCCTCTTCGTCGGCGCCTCGGCGGCCATTGTAAAATTCAAAAGCCGCGCCTCCGCCTTCGCCTGTGATAGGCGGAACACTGAATTTCCCAGCAGCCTGTGTTCCGCCTATCACGGACATCGTATCATCCTCGTCCGTAGTACGAGGATGATACGATGTCCGTGATAGGCGGAACACAGGCTGCTGGGAAATTCAGTGTTCCGCCTATCACAGGCGAAGGCGGAGCCGGAGGCGCGGCTTTTGAATTATAGAATGGCCGCTGTCTGTCTGCTCGACACGCTGATCGAGCGGGCAGACAGCGATGACTCTAGTATAAGCCGAGGGGGGCACTTTCAGCCTCAAAAAAGAGGCTGAAAATCTCGGCTTATACTCGAGTATATACGGTAGTTCATGTGATTTATATTATTTTTATTGTCCGTTTTATTAATGGTGTTTTTTTATCGCTTCCTTGTTCGCACCATATATTTTAGCACATATTTGTGTTAAGGGTACAGTAGCTGCTGATAAAAATCTGTGTCACTTCAATTTCATTTATTTTTGTTGTTTTGGGTGTAATTTTTCACTTGTTTAGGTGTCTCTACACATCATTAACCAGCAGTTTTCACCTTGAAAAAAATTGAGTATTTCACAGGTGTATATAATTAGATGTCATTGACACTTCAATTTAATTTATTTTTCTTGTTGATTGAGTGTAGCGCTGCCTGTTTTATTTTTTTATTTGAATTTTCTTATGTGTATATGATTTATATGTATGTTTAGTGCAGCATGATGTAATTGTGATACAACACAGTGTATAGCATGACCAGCTCAGCAGCACTATGTAGCTATATAGTGTATAGTGTGTGGGATCAGGACTGTGTACAACATTACTTTCTTAGTGTGCTGCTTTACATTAGTGGTCAGTGTGCATCTATGCAATGTTTGTCAGTGTACTTGTGGTCCCCTCTGCACCCCTTCCATTCACTGGTCATCTCCCCCCCCCCCCCCTAAAGCCATAGTCACCTCTGCTATCCCCCCCCTCTGTCCAGCCATAGGTCACCTCTGATCTCCCCCTTCCTACCAGCTAGAGGTCAACTCTGCCGTTTCCCCTTCTTCTAGCCATAGGTCACCTCTGATCTCCCCCTTTCTTCTAGACACAGGTCACCTCTGCTCTACCCCCTGCTCCCACCCTCTAGCCACAGGTCACCTCTGCTCTCCCCTTTCTCTAGTCAAATGTCATCTCTGCTCTGCCCTCAGCTTCCAGTCCCATGTCACCTCTGCTCTCTCCTCCTTCCAGTCACAGGTCATCTCTGCACTGCCTCCGCCTTCCAGCCATAGGTCCCCTCAGCTTTGCCCCCTCCTTCCAGCCACATGTCACCTCTGCTCTTCCCTTCTTCCAGACACAGTTCCCCACCGCTCTCCCCCTTCCTTCTAGCCACTTACCACTTCTACTGTCCCCCCTCTTCCAGCCACAAGTAACCTCTGCTCTCTTCTTCCAGGCGCAGGTCACTTATGCATCCCCTCCTTCCAGCCACAGGTCACCTCTACTTTCCCCTCCTTCCAGCCACAGTTCACCTCTGCTCTTTCCCTTCCTTCCAGCCACAGGCCACTTCTGCTCTGCCCCCTCTTTTCAGCTACAGGTCACCTCTGCTCTCTCCTTCTTTCAGCCACAGGTCACCTCTGCTCTGCCCTTCTAGTCATAGGCCACCTCTGCTCTGTCCCCTACTTCCATCCACTGGTCACTTCTGCTCTTCCCTCCTTCCAGTCACAGCTCCCTATGCTTTCCTCCTTTCTTCCAGCCACAGGCCACTTAGGCTATCTCCCCTCCTTCCATCCACAGTTTACCTCTGCTCTCTCTCTTTCTTCCAGCCAAAGGCCACTTCTGCTCTGCTCCCTTCTTTCAGCCACAGGTAACTTTTGCTCTGCCCCCACCTTCCAGCCACAGGCCAGCTCTGCTCTCTTCTTCTTCCAGTAAGAGGTCACCTCTGCTCTCCCCTACATCACGCTGTGGGTCAACATTTGTTTTCCCCCTTCTTGCAGCCAAAGGGCACCACTGCTCTCCTCCTGCCTTCCAGCCAGCCACGGGTCACCTCTGCTCACCTCTCCTTTAAAATCCAAACAAGGAAAAAAGCACAATTAAACATATAACCATTATATTGTATCTCTTTAAAGTGGATGGGACCTGTAGCAATAAACTGCAAACTAGGAATACACAAAAAAACAAGATGAAAACAAGATTGAAAACTATCACTTCAGGGATTAAAGTCCTCAAACAGATGCAGAGCAAGCATGCATGTTTGAGAAATAGTGACGAGTTATTTACTGCAGGAACAATGTGTCTGGGAGACACCTGTGTGTCTCCCAGAAGACAACTGGGGGAGGGGGGGCATTCATGGCGTAGATCGCCGTGGATACTGCGACAATCTTTCGTCAGAAGTGGGAGAAAATACCTGTATTAGACAGGTATCTGCTCCCCTCTCCCCCCTGAAAGGTGGCAAATGTGACATCGGGGGGAGGAACTGGATAAGTGGAAGTTCCATTTCTGGGTGGAACTCCGCTTTAACACACACCCTGCAGCTGCCTTCCCTCTCCAGAAGATTGCTCCTGCCAACCGCTGTAGTTACATGCACACATTGTCAGTGAGCACAGTTCTCCCTGAATACATAGCCAGTGTCTTCCTCTACTGATCAATTGTTTTTTAACTTCTACCTGCATATACTGTTCATTTGGCAGAGTGTGCAAGAACTAAGGGATCACATACTGTAACAGCCTATGTGCAGCAGAGCTGTAGTATTGGAAACAGGAGAAGTGTGTCCCTGGAAGTCTGTAAAGCTCACCATTAGGGATGAGCTTCATGTTCGAGTCGAACATACGTTCGACTCGAACATCGGCTGTTCGCCCGTTCGGCGAATTCCGAACGTTATGGGCCGTTCGCGCCAAATTCGTGTGGCGCTCACGGCCCACAATGCACTGCATCATCGCAGTGCATTGCTGGCTCATGATTGGCCAAGCATGCACTGTGACCCCGCATGCTTGTCCAATCACAGCGCCAGCAGCGAGGAGAGCCACGATTGGCCACAGGCATCCTCCAATCATAGCTCATGCTGTGTAGTACATGCCCCACACTATATAAGGCCGCCAGCGCGGCGGCCTTGTGTAGTGTGTTGGCGTCTGAAGCAGTTAGTGGGTGTTCTGTGTACCTTCAACACAGTATACACCGATCGTTATCGGCCGATTTTCGATCTTGCTCTTCTGTAGTGGTTGTTGTCTGCGTGCCCTGACCGCAGTATACACCGCTATATTCACCTCACCTATATAGCTAGTGATCTATCTTTTATAATAGAGCTTGCAGTCAGTAGTGTTAGGAGCTTGTGCGTGCTGTCTGCGTGCTCTGTACCCAGTACACACCGCTATATCCACCTACATAGCTCTTCTCTATTTGAGCCCACTTGCCATCTGCAGGAGTTATTGGAAGTTGTGTGTGCCTCCAGCACAGCACAGTATACATCTGTATATACCCCTTTATCTCTGGTGTTCTATAATAATAAAGGCATCTGCAGGAGTTAGTGGGTGTTGTGTGCCTCCAGCACAATATACACTACCCAACTGCTGTTTTACCCAACTCCCTTCAGGCCATTACCATGTCTGGAAGGCCATCAAGGAGAGGCAGACAGGCGCCAGCCGATAAAAGAGGGCAAGCAGGCTCTGTGTCTAGAGACAACAGTGCTGGTCGTGGATGTGGTGCATTGTCATCAGCACGTGGCCATGCTTGCCCTTCTTTTCGGCAGCTGGACATGTTGAACTGCAACATGCCAACGACTTGGTAGAGTGGATGACCAAGCCCTCTTCATCCTCCTCATCCTCTCACCCAGTCTCAGGGTACTAGCAAAGCAGCTGCCAACGCATCGTCTTCCCTCGTCTCAATGTCATCATCAGTGACTCCTTCCCTAGACCCACCACGTCCTCCTGAGGAGTCTCCTGAACTCTTTGAGCACAGTGTTGGGTACATGCTCCAGAAGGATGCCCAGTGTTTTGTAGGCTCTGATGATGACACTCAGCTAGAGAAAGGCAGTAGTGTGAATGCAGAGAGAGGGGATGCTCAAGAAGGACAGCAATCTGGCAGTCATGTTCCACAAGCTGCAGCATATTGCCAGGTTTGCTACAGCGATGAAGAGGGAGGGGATGATGAGGGCACTGACTCCACGTGGGTGCCTGGTAGGAGAGAGGAGGAGGAGGAGGCACATGTCCAACGAGGCAGGATGCCCTCCGGGGGCCAGCTTAGGGGCAGCACACCGACTGAATCACACCGCAGAGCTCCGCCTGTGCAGGGCACTGCCTCTGTGTGTTATTCTAAAAGTTCTTTGGTGTGGGCCTTTTTTGAGACGAGTGCATCAGATCGCACCGCTGCTATTTGCAACATATGTCTCAAGCATATCTCGCATGGCCAAAACATCAGCCGCTTGGGCACCACATGCTTGACCAGACATATGTTGACCTGCAATGCAGCTCGTTGGCAAGCGTACCTCAAAGACCCACACCAAAGAACAAAGCGGACCTCTCCTTGCTCCTCATCAGCTGGCATCTCCAACCCCACTAGACCTTCAGTCCTCTCTGAAACCTGCTCTGAGAGGAATGAAGGTGTAGAATTAGGTGTGTCACAGCCAAGTGCTTCCGGGCACTCTGCTAGCAGTACACCCACGTCCGGTTATAGCAGGCAAGTGTCCCTGCCCCAGCTGCTGGACCGGCGAAAGAAGTTCACTCCCAGCCATCCACATGCCCAGCGGTTGAATGCTAGCTTGGCTAAATTGCTAGCACTTCGACTGCTGCCTTTTCAGTTGGTAGACTCGGCCCCCTTCCGTGAGTTTGTACAATGTGCGGTTCCTCAGTGGCAGGTCCCCAAACGCCACTTTTTCTCACGGAAGGCGATTCCGGCTCTCTACCGGCATGTGGAAGACAATGTCCTTGCCTCGCTGGACAGGGCGGTCAGCAGTAAGGTGCATATTACCGCTGACTCATGGTCCAGCAGGCATGGACAGGGACGTTACCTGTCTTTCACGGCCCATTGGGTCACTCTTCTGGCAGCTGGGAAGGATGCAGGACAAGGTGCAGTAGTGTTGGAGGTTGTTCCGCCACCACGCCTCCAAAATGCTACTATTGGTTGTGACACACCTCTCTCCTCCACCCCCTCCTCTTCTTCTTCCTCCATGGCCTTTTCCAGTGCTCTGTCCTCAGAACCAGCGGTGCTCCGTAGGCGTTCCAGGGGCTACGCAAGTACGCAGGCAAAACGATGCCATGCCGTGCTTGCGCTGGTTTGTTTGGGGGACAGGAGCCACACTGGGGCGGATGTTTTGTCAGCTCTGCAGGGGCAGGCCGAGAGGTGGTTGACGCCACGCCAGCTTAAGCCAGGAATGGTGGTTTGCGACAATGGCACCAACCTCCTCTCCGCCCTCCGACAGGGACAACTGACCCATGTGCCCTGTGTAGCTCACGTCCTTAACCTGGTGGTGCAGCGGTTCTTGGGTAGGTACCCGGGCTTACAGGATGTCCTGAAGCAGGCCAGGAAAGTCTGTGTGCATTTCCGCCGATCATTTAATGCCTGTGCTCGGCTGGCTGAGCTCCAAAAGGAGTTGAACCTGCCCAAGAACCGCCTTATATGTGACATGCCCACCAGGTGGAACTCAACGTTGGCCATGCTGCAGCGGCTGCCCACGCAGCAGAGGGCCATAAATGAGTACCTGTGCGACTATGGCACCAGGACAGGGTCAGGGGAGCTCGGTTTTTTCTCACCACGCCAGTGGGGCATGATCAGGGATGCATGCACTGTCCTGTCACCGTTTGAGGTGGCCACAAGGATGGTGAGCAGTGACAGTGCATGCATCAGTGACACTGTACCTCTTGTCCACCTCTTGGAGCATACGCTGCTTGGAATAATGGACAGGGCACTTGAGGCAGAACAGAGGCAGGAAGAGGAGGACTTCCTTGCCTCTCAAGGCCCCCTTTATCCAGACAGTGTTCCTGCTGTGCCACCCATCACACAGGAAGAGGATGAGGAGGATGAAGAGGAGGAGGAGGATGATTGTGTCAGCATGGAGGTGGAGGCTGGCACTCAACATCAGCAGCAGCAGTCTTGTAGGGATGATTTACAGTCCCAAGAAACACGTGGACTTGTACGTGGCTGGGAGGAGGTAGCTGCGGATCATGTTGCCCTTAGTGACCCAGAGGACTCCGGACCGAATGCCTCAGCTAACCTACGCTGCATGGCCTCCCTGATCCTGCAAAGCCTGCGGAAGGATCCTCGTATTCTTCGGATCAAGGAGAGGGACCATTACTGGCTGGCCACTCTCCTTGATCCACGGTACAAGGGTAAGGTTGCCGACCTTATCTTGCCATCGCAGAGGGAGCAGATGATGAGACCTCTCCGGGAGGCCTTGCAGAAAGGTCTGTGCAACGCGTTCCCAGAGACTGGGAGGTTACAAACTCCTGGTCCTGGACAACGTGTTGCTGAGGCATCGGTCAGAAGGAGTGGTGGAGAAGGTGGCTGTCTGACTGATGCTTTCAGACAATTCTTTAATCCGCAGCCCCAAGGTATGATCGGTTCCAGCAACCATCGCCAGCGTCTGATTTACATGGTGCAGAAATACCTAGGGGTAAGGTCAGACTTGGACACCTTTCCCACCGAAAATCCTTTGGCTTACTGGGTCTTGAGGATGGATCACTGGCCAGAGCTTGCACAGTATGCAATTGAGCTACTGGCCTGTCTTGCATCCAGCGTTCTTTCGGAACGCACCTTCAGTGCTGCTGGTGGCTTTGTTACCGATCACAGGGTGCGCCTGTCCACCGAATCAGTTGATCGACTGACCTTCATCAAGATGAATCAGTCTTGGATCACCCACAGCTACCAAGCACCTGAAGCTGATGCAACCGAATAATTTTTATTGAAATATCACATCCCTTCAAGACTGCCTATGCTGATGCTGAGTGACTGTCCTGTTATGTTGATTGTCTATCCTCTTCCTCCACCGCTGATATGTTGGAAGAACATTTCTGGTTCTGGGTTATGCCATCAGCCCAATTTTTCTGCCCCTGTTTAACAGGGGCGTTTAATTACAATTTTTGATGCAGTGCTTTGCAGCAGGGCTAATTCCTGCAATAAAAATAGAGTATATGGGAGAGGTTGCAGTGTGGTGGCACCAGCACCAGTGCCTAAGGCCCAATTTTTCTGCCCCTGTTTAACAGGGACATGTAATTACAATTCTTGATATAATATTTCACAGGAGGGCCCGTTCCTGTGCCCACCCAGAGTAACTATGAGGACTTATAGTGTTGTGGCACCAGCACCACAACCACCAAAGGTCAATTTTTCTACCACTGTTCAACAATGGCATGTAATTACAATTCTTGATATAATCGTTCACAGCAGGGCGCTCCAGCGCCCACCAAGAGTCACTTTGAGGGCTTACAATGTTGTGACAAAACCAACACCTTGTTCCGCCATTTCTGCAGAGCATATAGGGCAGGCCCCAACTTACAAACATCTCCTACTTGCAAACGGAAGGAGACAACAGCAAGTGAGATGAAAAAAGATGGACGACAAAACAAATTATACAGGGGTGATAACCCTTCCCTATGTTTTCCAAAAAGCTTAAAAATAGTTTTTTTGACTGGAGCTACACTTTAAAAATGTACCAGTTGAAAATTACAAACAGATTCAACTTAACACAACAAACCTACACAGTCCTTGTCTTGTTTGCACCGCCTGTATACTGCTGTTCTGAGTATATAGGGCCTGGGGGCCACACGCATTTCCTTTTTTTAATATGGGTATGGGGTTCCCCTTAATATGCGTACAAGACCCAAAGGGGCTGGTAATGGGCAGGGAGGGCTACCCATGCCATTTTGCTCAATGATTTTCAACCATATTGCAGGAACCAGATATAACATTAAAACCGCAAGCAGTTTTAAATGATGTTATTTCCGTTTAATGTCATTTTGTGCAGGGACTGTTCCAAACACGGGAAACACGTGGTACTTCACAGGCATACTACAGACACCCCCCAGGCACCATATTTAAAGGAATATTTCACTTTTTTTTCACTTTAATCGTCATTAAGATTAGTGCTCCCGCCAAAACGGCCATTTTTAAAAACATTTTAGGCATTGACCCATGTCCCCTGGGGCAGGAGCCAGGTCCCCAAACCCTTTTTAGGACAGTATCTTGCATATTAGCTGTTAAAATTAGCACTTTTAATTTCGAACGTTCGAGTCCCATAGACTTCAATGGGGTTCTAAAGTTCGTACGAATTTGGGGTCCGTTCGAAAGTTCCGGTGCGAACCGAACCGGGGGGTGTTCGGCTCATCCCTACTCACCGTACACTATACAATCTGATTGTACAATCTCTTTTAGATCTACCATCAACTATGTAGTGCAAGGACCTGTCTGATTGGATGCATAGTGATTGGATAGATAGGTGTGTCTTTCTAATAGGTCGTTTTGTAGAAATATAGTTTATGTAAATCTAAAGGAGATTGCACAGATTGTATAGTGAATGGCTTATTTTACAACCTAAAATGAGCTAGTTACGCTTTCAGTGCCAATACTCATTAACAGCCCCCCAAACATAGAAGCAAACATGCAGTTTGTTGAGTGCAAAAACGTGTGACAAACACACGGTAAAAAATGTAGACATGTGCATTAGTTTTCGTCCGAATGCATTTTCGTCCGAATTTCAGCTATTTTCGTTTTCGTTTTGACAAACGATAAAGAAAGCACAGAATCCTAAAAAGGAAAGATCCGACATAAATAAATGCTTTATTTTCGTTTTTGTTGTTACAACAGTTCGATATAGAATAGGAGATTCGACGTGACTCTGACAATAACAATCTGTGTCTATAGAACCTGTGGTCGAATGTGCCTAACCTTACCTCTATTAGTCCAAGATTATATAGAGAAAATATTCGACAGAGAAAAAAGATTTGACAGAGAAAAAAGATTCTGCAAGTTACTGTCCTAAAAAGTGTTTGGGGACCTGGGTCCTGCCCCAGGGGACATGTATCAATGCAAAAAAAAGTTTTAAAAATGGTCGTTTTTTCAGGAGCAGTGATTTTAATAATGATTAAAGTGAAACAATAAAAGTGTAATATTCCTTTAAATTTCGTACCTGGGGGGTGTCTATAGTATGCCTGTGAAGGGGTGCATGTTTCCCGTGCTTAGAACTGTCCCTGCACAAAGTGTCATTTATGCAGAAAAAAAAGTCCTTTAAAATCACTCGCAGCTATTATGAATTGTCGGCTCCGTAATACAGAAAAGCTTGGGGGTCCCCCAAATTCAATTACCAGGCCCTTCAGGTCTGGTATGGATATTAAGGGGAACCCCGCATCAAATTTAAAAATAAAATTGACGTGGGGGTCCCCCTAAAAATCCATACCACACCCTTTATCCGAGCACGCAACCTGGCAGGCAGCAGGAAAAGAGGGGAGGACGAGAGAGCGGCCCCCCTTCCTCCTGAACCGTACCAGGACACATGCCCTCAACATTGGGAGCATGCTTTGGGGGTCTGTGACCCCTCAAAGCACCTTGTCCTCATGTTGATGCGGAGAAGGGCCTCATCTCCACAACCCTGGCCGGTGGTTGTGGGGGTCTGCGGGCGGGGGGGCTTATCAGAATCTGGAAGCCCCCTTTAACAAGGGGACCCCCCGATCCCGCCCCCCCTGTTTGAAATGGTAAGGGGGTACAAAAGTACCCCTACTATTTCACAAAGAAAGTTTAAAAAATAGTTAAATAAGACAAACACACTTTTGAAAAATTCCGTGACGTATGGGGGACCCTGCACCCCTCTGATGTAACACAGGCAGGTTTCCTTTACATCAGAGGGGGGCGGGGTCACCCATACGTCACGGGGAAGCCCGTGTTTCCCCTTGCGTCAGGGGGGGCAGGGTCAGGTGACGGGTGGCCCCACCCTCCGCATATAACAAACGTCAGGCCGCCGGAATCCCTGCAGTGTCTCCTCCGTGGAGACAGAAGATGGATGGATTTGCTGCGCTGATTCAGATGAGCCATCGCTGGACCCTGGAGAGATGATCGTCCGTCGCTGGATAGCAAGAGTGGATTACCCCCGCTGGAATCTTTTTTTTATTTTTAACCACTTCAGCCCCGGACCAATTGTCAGCCTAAGGACCAGAGGTCTTTTTACAATTTCGCACTGCACTGCTTTAACTGGTAATTGCGCGGTCATGCAATGTTGTACCCAAACGAAATTTGCGTCCTTTTCTTCCCACAAATAGAGCTTTCTTTTGATGGTATTTGATTGCCTCTGCGATTTTTATTTTTTGCGATATAAATGGAAAAAGGCCGAAAATTTCAAGAAAAAAATATATTTTCTACTTTTTGTTATAAGAAAAATCGAATACACTCAATTTTGGTCATACATTTAGTGCAAAATTTATTCAGCCACATGTCTTTAGTAAAAAAAATGTCAATAAGCGTATATTTATTGGTTTGCGCAAACGTTATAGCGTCTACAAACTAGAGTACATTTTCTGGAATTTACACAGCTTTTAATTTATGACTGCCTATCTCATTTCTTGAGGTGCTAAAATGGCAGGGCAGTACAAACCCCCCCCCCAAATGACCTCATTTTGGAAAGTAGACACCCCACGGAAATTGCTGAGGGGCATGTTGAGCCCATTGAATATTTTTATTCATCATTCATTATAAGTAATTGAATAATGACAAAAAAAAAGTTTACAAAAAGTTGTCACTAAATGATATATTGCTCACACGTGCCATAGTTATATGTGGAATTACACCCCAAAATATATTCTGCTGCTTCTCCTGAGTACGGGAATACCACATATGTGGGACTTTTTGGGAGTTTAGCCGCGTACGGCACCCCGAAAACCAGTCACTGCCTTCAGGATTTCTAAGGGTGCAAATTTTTGATTTCACTCCTCACTACCTATCACAGTTTCGAAGGCCATAAAATGACAAAATAGCACAAAACCCCAAGAAAATGTTGAGCCCATTGAATATTTTTTTTTGTCCCAAGTGATTGAATAATGACACAAAAAAAAAAGTTTACAAAAAGTTGTCACTAAATGATATATTGCTCACACATGCCATAGTTATATGTGGAATTGCACCCCAAAATATATTCTGCTGCTTCTCCTGAGTACGGGGATACCACATATGTGGGGCTTTTTGGGAGACTAGCTGCGTACGGCACCCCGAAAACCAATCACTGCCTTCAGGATTTCTAAGGGTGCAAATCTTTGATTTCACTCCTCACTACCTATCACAGTTTCGAAGGCCATAAAATGACAAAATAGCACAAAACCCCCCCAAATGACCCCATTTTGGAAAGTAGACACCCCAAGCTATTTACTGAGAGGCATGTTGAGTCCATGAAATATTTTATATTTTGCCACAAGTTGCAGGAATATTACAATTTTTTTTTTTTTGCACAAAGTTGTCACTAAATTATATATTGCTCACACATGCTAAGGGCATATGTGAAATTACACCCCAAAATAAATTACCACATGTGGGGGACTTTTTGGGAGCCTAGCCACGTACGAGACCCCAAAAACCAAGCACTGCCTTCCGGATTTAAATATAAAACACTACAAAAAAAAACAGTTAGCGATCGCAGGGATCAGGCCTGACTCTGCTAACGCTGCAGTTATGTGTTTAGTGTTTTGTAAGTGACAGTGATCGATCGATACTGCACTTGGATGGGCTGGATGGAGGGGCAAAACGCAGGTGCTAGCAGGTATCTGGGCTGATCCCGCTAACAATGCATTTTTTTTTGGAACCCTAAACTGCTGGGGACACTAGTATAGATCTGATCAGATCAGATATTGATCTGTTCAGATAATATACCACTACGGGAGGTTTATGCTTTGCACATGGGTGTTATGCCGCGTACACACGATCAAACAAGCGGGTGGAAAAGTCCGGCAAACTCAAGTCCGCCAGACAATCCCCCCGTGTGTAGCCCCCGGCATATTTTTGACCTGAAAGTACGGCGGACTTAGAAAGAAGTTTTGCACTCCAATCTTCCCACCGGACTCGCATTTCGGCGGACTTTCCGGCCGTGTGTATGCCAGTCCGCCGTACTTTTGAAATGAGCGGACTTTTCCCGCCCGGAGAAAAGTCCACTCATTTCGAGTGGGTCTGCAGGTAGGCGGGGCCCGCGAAGGAGACGCCGCTGGCCCCGCCACCTGGTATGGACTTAAAGGGGAACCACAAAGTCCACAACAGACCCTTGTCCGAGCACGCTACCCGGCCGGCCAGGAAAGGAGGGGCGAACGAGCGCCCCCCCCCCCCCTCCTGAGCCGTACCAGGCCGCGTGCCCTCAACATGGGAGGTGCCTTGGGGAAGGGGGGGCGCGCGGCCCCCCCACCCCAAAGCACCTTGTCCCCATGTTGATGAGGACAAGGGCCTCTTCCCGACAACCCTGGCCGTTGGTTGTCGGGGTCTGCGGGCGGGGGGCTTATCGGAATCCGGGAGCCCCCTTTAATAAGGGGGCCCCCGGATACCGGCCCCCCACCCTATGTGAATGAGTATGGGGTACAATGTACCCCTACCCATTCACCTGTAAAATAAAAGTACAAAAAAACACAACACACGAGATAAAATACTTTATTGCACAGCTCCGGGGGTCTTCCGTCTTCGGGGGTCTTCTCGCCGGACTCCTCCACTATCTTCTTGTAGCTCTTTTACTAGCGGAGGAGCCCGGCTTTCTTCCTCGCCGCCGGCCTCTTCTTCCGACTGTCCCCCTCTTCGGTTCTTCTGCCGGGCCACGCGCCTTCTTATAGCTCTTTTACAGGCGGTGGCCCGGTCTTCTGTCGCCGCCACCGCCTTCCGTTCTTCTGTTCTTCTGTTCTTCTCTTCTTCTTCAGATGTTGCCTCGCCGAGTCCTCCACTCACAATGACAGGGAACGGGCATGCGGCGACTTATATAGGGACAAGGGGT